>NC_086245.2:863750-1475000 GCF_036321145.2 Pelmatolapia mariae
CAACACCAGTACTGAATTATGAGAAACACACTTGTATATCAGATTTAGAAAATTTCTGTCCACCCAAAAACTCCAGTAAAAGGAGAGAGACTATAAAATCCTTACATGTCACAGAACTAATGGGGAATTTCATCACCTTTTAATTTTCTTTTTTCTTTTAAAAAGAAAGAAGGATACTCACCTAATGTGACCATTTCATAGATGAGGATGCCAAAGGACCATCTGTTAGAAAAGTTGAAGAATGGCATGTCAGTTTTCTTGCTCTTACTTTTACCTTACTGAGTGTAAACACAGCGAAATGTGCTGTTAGTGCAATAGTTTGGACTTCTAGCATCCAGAGATGGACTGGGACATGAATGAGTCTTTGACAACTCTGTCCATTGACGGGGATCTTAGCGACATCTTTTATTCTCACAGAGGACACTCACACATCGCTGCTCTTAGTGATGGGTCTCATGGCCAACACTTCAGGCGCCTGCCATTTCTTAATCACTGTATCTTCTCCCGTTGAACTGCCCTGGGTTCTCCTGCGGTAGGCCGGGCCGAACCCCCACAGCTTAGCTGTCATGTCTCCACCAACCAGAACGCTGCGAGCTCCCACGTTGCCATGGATACAGTTCTGACTGTGCAGGTAGTCCTAGAAGATGTTCAGACAATTTCAGAGTTAGTGAGCACGAGGGCCTTTAGGAGATGTCCACTACTACAAATACATAAATAAAAGAAATAAAACCATAAGCCAGACTTCACAACATTAACATCCAGCGCTTAGGGGCTGAATGTTTGCTTGGTTAACTTCTGATTTCTCAGTGAAGTCCAGTGTGCCGGCTCAAATTTGGGTGTAAAAATTTGATTTCTATGTAATTTTTTAGTTTTGAACAAGTTTTTGGCACATTTCTAAAATATGTGTTTTCTTGTTTTTATGAATGCATCTCAGATATATTTGTTTTGCACTGTGTGTAATAATTTATACTGTATTTATGCTTTCACTGAATCCACAGTTGTTTTGGCTCAACTCAACCAGCAAACAATAAGAAATGTGTTTTTAGAACAACGTCCACATAAGCAGGGAGATTTGTTTGCAAATAACTTTTTTTTTTTTTTAAATTTTGCTCAATGTGCTTTTTATTCCTGCATTCAACAATTTGATCACTGGTTGCTGTTTTTAAAGTGCTTTACAAATAAAGTTTTCTTGGGAAGTAGTTCGCTCAAAGATCGTGAAGCAGACTGTTGGAAGGGCAGACAGCTGTTTGACCAACCAGAGCAGAGGCCACTTGTGCTGCCATGGTGAAGATCCTCTTCTCTGTCATGTCACAAGAAGGCTGTAAACCTGAGTTATCCTTCAGTGGGAGAAAGGTGTAAATGTGTCAGACTCGTTACATTCAGAAAGTAGACATGTTATTATAAACAATCAGTCTCAGTGAGTATTCACTTTGACAAAAAGCTCTGAGATCTTTCCTCTCTCTTTATGGATGTTTATAATTAGCTACTATCCTAAACCATACACCAACAGACGAGGACAGACTGTAACTGTCAGGTTACTCCAGTCTTTTCAGAAACAGCTTACGTTGCACTATACTGCCCCTCACAGGCAGATGGCTGTAATTACTTCAGTCACAATTAAGTTTAGAGTTCATAAGCTAAACATTATCCTTCTATATAATATGTGATTAATATTGTATTTATCCCGTTTACTATGTTTAGTGGGTATATAGTGTTTTTTATGTTTAACCTCAAAAAGTTTTTCAGCCAAACTCTTGGGTTGAATGATGTATTTTACCATTAAACTGTGACTTCCAATTTAGCAGTTTAATTTATTTTTCTTGTTTTGTTGCTCAATTAGCAATTTTAAACTTGAGAAACCATTACATTATAATTTGGAACTAAATACTATGTTATTGTTTTATATTTAATTGTGTTATTGATCCTTGTACTTTGCATGCACTGTTGCAATTCTTGTTACTACACTGTAAACTTTACTCCCAGAGTATGCTCAGCATGATGAATAACTAATAGGTTGCTCTACCTGTCTGCATCTCCACAGGAAGCCCAGCAGGTCTCTCTGCTGTAGCTCTTCCACCACCATGACTAAAGGCGACTGCGCTGACATAACGCCGAGCAGCGCAGGTATGAAGGGATGCGGCCCCAATCCAGACACAAAGGAAGCAAACGCCAAAAACTTCTGTTTCTCACTGCTGGTGGCTGTTTCTGGGAAAAATAAATATTTGATAACACAGTTAGACTCAACATTTCCAGTTACTGTCAATAATTTATCATTTTTGACTTTGAAAAGCATTTTGGACACAAAAAATGAAAAACCCTTGTTTGTAAGCCAGTTTGCAGGTATCCTTTACAAAACCAAAACTTGTCTTCCATAAACAGACCTTCAAGCAGCTCAGTTTACCTTTCAGCACCCTCAGCACGACGTTCTTGTTGTCCATGCGTGCTCTGTAGAAGTTGACTGTGTCATTAGGGTGGATGGAAAAAGTCTGCGGCAGTGCAGCAACCTGGCTGAAGGCTTCATGATGCCTTTCTGTGGACCTCTGTGGTGCTGCAGCCATCGTTGGCCTGACATTCTGCCGCGCTTGTGTAACAGACATTGGCAGCTCTTCATGTTCCAGTGGGTTGATGCCAGGGGGCGCTGTTTAAGGAAAAAACAGTGGACTTTAAACAGATGTGCATGTAAACATGAAAAAAGTTAAAATATTGATTAAATGTGCACAAAGAGACTTCTGCATGCTGGCTTACCATCAATGCCCTGCAGATGAGATCTGTGATTTTGGTGCTTGGTGCGATGACTGTGGTGGTGGTTGGTGCTATGTTGTTGGTGGTGATGCCTCTCTGTCTGTCTGTGTGATGAGCTGTGGTAGTGCTGGGCCGTTCTGACCCGTGCCCGATTACGATCACAGCAATACCTCAGTATAAACAGGGGCACTAAGGTGACCAGGGTGCCGAAGAGCAGCAGCGCGGGGACGATAATCACTTCCACCTGATGTTCCTTTATCGCTTAGAGGGAAACACAGGAGTTCATGTGTAAATTTCAGGTCAGATATGCACTTGTTTATTAGACTTGCAGTTACCTCGTTGCACTGTATAAGAGGGTGTGCAGGTTTATTTTCGAGGTTATGCTCAGGGTATGTTAACAGGTTAAGTATGTTGGCTGTTGCACCTCCTGCTGATAGAAAAGTCTATCTAGACAGTGCATCATTTTCCTTTTACGCCTACGTGAAATGACTGTAATTTGACGAAGCGGCTATCACCATCGATCTGTCTATTTTAAAGATAGAAGCTTGGGAAGTGGAAAACAAAGCTTGAGCACTTCATTTATCTCTGATATGATAATGAGGTTACATTATTTCAGGGCATGTAGGCACAGAGTAATGTGATTGTTGTGTTTTGGCTTTGCTTTCTATTGCTGGCCTAACTGGCTTATAACCAACAGCGTTTCCCACAGATCTGGATTCTTTAGTGGGGTCAAGCAGGACCTTTCCCACAATACCTGTTCATTCCCAGTATGATAAAAATAAACCTTTTTATGAATTTGCTGCTGGCAGCAGCAGTCAAGGTTCTAGTCTGCAGCCTCGGTGAGTCCGGTGTAGAAGCTTGTGAATCAGTTCTCCACCTGCTTTAAGTTGTTGTTCAGCAGACCTCCAGAGCACAACCAGGACTAATTGTCACTGAGCTAGCAGATATGAAAACCTAACAGTGGAAGAGCCAGGGTTAGCTGAACTAAAGTAATAAACTTTTCACAATCAGAGTGTGGGGATTGTCCACCTCGATGACATCATCCTGCTATATTGGTATTGATACACCATAGACGGCAAGTGAAGTGTAAAAGGCAAGTCGGGCTGTGGTTAGATAGTAAAACTGGTTTCGACTAACTGGAATGAGTCACTCTGTGGCATCCGGAAAGGTCAAAGAGCATGCATTCTTTGAGTACATGCATTTTAATGAGAGCTAAGGAACTAATTTATTTTGATAGCTGTGAGAAATTCAACTCGTTATTGAGCTAGTTGATTGTGTCAGATCTTTAATTTTAGCTCTGGCTCCACTCTCTTCCTTTTTAACTCACATATAACATCAATACAGTGATCGTTAACTGTAGTAATCATTAATCCATCACAGTTGATGTTGAAATCTTGAGCTTAAGCCTTGTTTGTTTTTTCTCTTACTACAATAGATCTGCAGAGCTTTCAAAAGCCCTGCCCTTTTTTTTTTTGTTGTTTGGCATTCATGTATTAGATTTGGGGGCTCAGCCTTCCACTGATGTTTTCACTGTTAAAGCTCTACCTGCTTTTTCCACCTGCTTTAACCTTTAACCCACGTTGTTAGAAAGAGCAAATTGGAATGTAAAACTACTGGTACATGTAGTCTCTATTACATTCTTAGGTGTGGTGAGAGCCTTACAGAATACCATAAATCATTTCCTGTCATTTTCATTAAAGGGTTTGTATTAGCTTGAGCTTTCAACAGTATTTCTCCACAAAGACTTTTACCATTTCCATGTTTACCAACCCATCACATCGCCCCATTCTCATTCTGTTCTATTGAGAGTCAAACAAAGACTGAGCTCATATGGAAAGTCTCTGAGGTTTTGTCAGAGGGTTTTTTGCATCTTATTTTATTTATCTGAACAGCCAGGTGGCTGCCCTGCCTGAGCCTGGTTATGCTGGGGTTGCTTCCTGATAAAAGGGAGTTTTTCCTTCCAACCATCACAAAGTGCTTGCTTTTGTGTGTGTGTGTGTGTGTGGGGGGGGGGGCATTTTATTGTCAGGGCTTCCTCCAGAACGCTCTAGTGTCTTTACCTTGTAGTATAAAGTGGCTTTAAGTCCCTGTTGTTGTGATTTATTGTTGTATAAATGAACCTGAATTGAATTGAACTGAATCTACAAGAAAGGACTGCATTTTATTTCTTCTGTTTTAGTAGTTGGAGATAAAACCACAGGGCTTGACCATAGAAAGTTAAGGAAACACAGAACATTATGGTAGGCTCTAAAAAACAGTGAGCAAAAAAATATATAATCTGTGGTAAAAAAAATAATATATTCTTGTCCAGTAATGAACTGTGAGATCGCACAAAATTTCCAGCGGTATCGATGAGTCACCGCCCATAAATAACTTCTTTTTGTCACCACACATCACACGACCAAATGACCAAAATCACTCTTCAAACCTGTTTCCAGTAAGTTGGAACGCTGTGTGAAATGTTCCAGTGTAAACAGAATAGATTGCAATCATTTGCCACTACATCTAATGTTGACCCAGTTACCATGTGATGAAAAGTATATTCAGCAGCCACTTTTTTAGATACACATGTTCAACTGCTTGTTAACACAGATATCCAATCAGCTAATCATGTTGCAGCAAGTGTGTGCACTCAGGTGTTGTGATGTTCAAACTGAGCATCGGGATGGGCGAGTGAACATGATGTGGTCATTGATGCCAGACAGGCTGGTCTGAATATGTCAGGAACTACTGATATGCAGAAGACTGCAGCTAAGAACAGAAAACTGTTAACTACAGTTAACCTGGGCTTACCAAAACTTGGTAATAGAAAATTGGAAAGATGTTGCCTGGTCTGATCAGTCTTGATTTCTGCAGCAACATTCAGATGGTACGGTCAGAATTTGGCATAAAGAGCATGAAAACATGCATCTAGCCTGCCGTGTATCAACGGTTCAGGCCTCTGATGGTAGTGTCATGGTGTGGGGATATTTTCTTGCCAAACTGATCAGGCCCTTAGTACCAGCTGAGCATCACTTAAATTCTACAGCCTGCCAGAGTATTGCTGCTGACCATCTCCATCCATTTAAAAACAGTGCACTCTTCTTCTGACGGCTGCTTCAAGCAGTATAATGCACCATGTGACAAAACTCAGATAATCTCAAATTAGTTTCTTCAACATCTCAATGAGTTCTGTGTATTCAAATGCTCTCCACAGCCACCAGACAATAGAGCACTACTGGGATCATGGACATGCAGCCAGTAAATCTGCAGCAGCTGCCTGATGCTGTCATGTCAATATGGAGCAAAATCTCTGAAGAGCACTTTGTTGAATCTTTGCCTCGAAGAACTGAGGCTGTTCTAAAGGAAAAGCAAAGACTAACAAGGCATACCTAATAAAGTGGCCAGTGGATAGATAGAGTAGATGTTCAAAAATTTGTGACTGGGCTGAAAAGGAGCAGAAAATGTGATCAAACATATGAAAAAACTATTTAGATGCACATTAAGCTTCGGGTTTCTTAGATATTGAGTTTCAGGTTTCAACTCAATCAAGTACAAGATAAGCTGTTAAGTTGGTGTCATTAAAGTCAAAATTCATAATAAACAAGATGTCTGGAGTAGAATAGTTTGTAAGGTCACATAAGCTTAATAGAAGCGTCTATGTGATAGCCCAAGAGAAGAACTGAAAGGTCCAGGTGGGAGAGATTGTTCAAGGAGGAAGCAAAGGAAAGCGATAAGTAGCATTTGAGCACTTACTGCACAGGGTGTCGTTCGATGCACACACAGTAACGTTTGTAGAGCTGGATGACATGCTGGAGAGGAAAAGCAGAACACAGATCAACGTTACTATGAGCTAGATATCTGTGCTCAGCAGCAACCTGAAATCCTCACAGCTTACAGAGTCACTCAGCTAGTGACTGTATGAATAGTGAAGTTCAGTCCAGCAGGACACACACCCACAGACATACAGACTGTTAGTGATCAACGTTAGCAAATCAATTCAATATTGACTTTGGCTTTTTTTTCCATCTAAATTCACATAACAAATATTAGCAGTGACCTTTTAATCTGGACTAACAGAGCAAATATACCAGGGTGTGCTTGGTGAAACGTGTGGTGTTGACCAGCTATTGGTTACAAGGATAATGGAGAGAGCAGATGTCATTATAACCATCAACTAGCAGTGACCCGAAACCCATAAAAGCCTCGTGACATACAGCAGCCGGTTCAACTTCTTTAATCACACAGGTGATATAAAAAACGTCTTTAATTTGAACATTTTATTAAAACCAGAGTTTTTCAAATATTATTCATCTGAAGATGGCTCTGTACAAGAAAAATCATCATCGTCGTCTTTATTTATAAAGCACCTTAAAAGAAACCACAACTGATGCGAAGTGCTGTACATTGGAACTAAATAATAAAATTAGATAAGGTACAAATAAAAACTAAATAAAGGAAAAAAGTAAAATAACTAATTAGTTAATAATTCATTTAATTACAAGAAACCGTGTCCCGCTGAGGCCAAAAGCCAAAGAATAAAAATGTGTTTTAAAACGTGTTTTAAAAGTTGACAGTGAAGGACAAAAATGGGAAAACAAATACTGATGTAAAGCACAACACTAAAGAGGAAATGGGAAAGAGAACTGAATGAAAACATTTGCAGTATATGTCTCTGCAAATGTCTGCCAAGCACGTTTGACTGCGTGTGATGGCTGTTCATTCCCAGTACGATTACAGTACTATTGGGTCATAAATGGACCATGTGGGATTCATACACACACTTCTACAACCTTTTTCTTCTCGGGGAAGCACCCTCTCCTGTTTGTTTAATTTGTTTAGCAAATATAGACATGAGTGTTTCACACTTGGCGCCTGATGTTCAGGTGATCACAAGAAGAGTAGCATTATTTACTCACAGATGAGAGCACGATAAAGTCATTAAGCAAATAAAACCTTATCACATGACTTGGGGATTAAAGTCACTCAGGTCACGATATTGGAAACAAAAACTTTTTTCTGCAGAGAGATGCTTAAAGCAGGTGATTCCAAAAACACAACCTCGTTCAACGAGTTTGATTAATCCTGTTTGTAGCAGACGAACAAAAATCAGCTTATGTTAAATTGCTTAACATTTCAACAGTTGTCTGTAATTATGGTTGTTGTTATATAAATTTATGAAATTAGTCTCATGGTTTTCTCAGTAGTGCCAAAAAACAGATTTTTCAGCACTGCTGAGGCTGTTTTTAGATTGACCTTAACTTAAAGCTACTTAAAGCTTGTTTCTGGTTTGGTTTCTATCTGCAAACTATTAGATCCAGGGTTCCCAATGTGTGGTTGGGGGGCCAGTGGCATCACTTGGTAACCGGGAAAGCTTTGCTCGTGAGTCTGAAGCTGTCAGAGAAGACTGCGCCATACAAATCATCTGATAGTTACTTTGTTTTCTTTTGAAGAAGCACAAAAATGCTAAAAATATAAATATGAAAAAAGGATAAACGATCCTGTGAGCAGAGATATTACAAACACTAAGTGATGTTATGATATGATGATATGATGTTTACGTCATAGTATGGCTCTGAATTGTGATATGTATGAAGTTATTAAAACCTCTGATAAATCACTTTAAATGAGTTGTACAGTATGACTTGTTAATATTAACCAGTACTTCATGTCACCATATTGAATGTATTTCTGAATGGAGAGGATTGTTTGAGAAGTTTCCTTTAAAGTCTTCTAAGTCAAATAATGTTTGTTAAAAATAACACGCGTGCCTACCTTTTTCTTTTCAGTCATTCAAACAGCAGTTTCACCACCACAGCCTGCCGTGGTGAAGCAATGGGATCAAAACCATCAACTGCGACTAATCTAAAGGTACGTGTGCTTGTTCAGGTTCTGTAAATGCAATGTCATCCTCATCCATCAGAGCTTATTACTGACTGACTCCCGCTGTGACACATGCACGCACACACCCTTACAGAGACACACTGGTATGTGGTAAGCATTTTTAAAAGGCAGAACATGCATGCACACATATGCGTGCACGCACAGTCGCTCTGTTTTAATCTCTAACTTGTGTCAGTGTCACTAAACCAGTTTGTCTACATTGTTCTGTCATAGTCACACGCACCAAAACCAAAACACGCCTGCACGCACAACAAAAGGCTCTGCCATCTCTCTATACACACATGCACACTGAGAACAAACAGGAAAATTTTAAGACACACACACATATGTGCAAATGCTAGTGCACAAAATTAAGGCATCAGAACACGTAGCCGGTGTACTAAATTTACAGTGATGTGAAACTTCTTGTTCAGTCTTCAATTTAAAAGGAAAGAGAAATCACGCCTCAAATTAAAAATCTGACCACTGTTTAATATCATTTAATTTTATTTAATATGTTAGTCTAACATATATACATATATATATATATATATATATTTAAATCATACCTGCTGGTTGACTCTCTGGTGCTGTGTACGTATCAGATTCTGGATGCTTCTTGTATCCAAAGCATGTAGTTTTGTCCTTAGTCCCATATAAGCTACGAAACAAATACAAATCCTCCGTTTTCATGGTTTCCTGAAGTATGGAGAGAAATCCACACGCAGACACATTTCCATTGAAGACATCAGTGAAGGTAGGATCTCTGTTTCAGTTCTCTCACTTGTGACTTTTCTCCAGTCTTTCTCTCTCTGTCTCTCTGTCTCAGGTTAGCCACACCCGCCACCGGCACTTTTTCTTTCTCACCTTTATCACCTGCACATAGCCTGCAGTCAGTGTTGTGTTTGTTTTTGTGTGTCACTGCTCTTGTTTTCTCTCTCTCTTCTGTGTTTGTGTATGTGTGTTAGCTGGAAATTGGACTGCATAGCAAACAGTCTGTTTAATTGCAGACTTGGCCTGCAGTTAAATGTAGTAGTTGTTGAATATATACAGACAGTGAAAGCTCAAACAGTGCACCTGTCCAACTATCGTAGCTGAATAAATAATGATTCTTCAACTATACTGCAGTACTGAGATTTATTTACATATTAAACAGGCAACTCTCAACTTGATCACACCTTTCCACTCTGTTTGAAAAGGTGTGATCAGGTGTGGTTAGTTTGCACTTGTTAAAGCAGCTGTGTCTGTCCCATATGATCCATACTGTGTGGTCCAAGCACAAAACACAACAGAGCTTTCTCACCAGTGCTTCTGCTGGACAAAGGGCAAGATGCACACTGGGGAGTTAATTTAACCCTTCGAACACTAATCCTGGTTTAGCAGCTGTAATTAGAGGGAATAGGTGGACTTAAATCAACTGAAAAACTAATCTGGTATTAATTTGTGACATTTGCTGTGTTCCTTTTTGTTTTTCTTTAGGCCTACACTTCAGATGAAACAAAAAGTTGAGCAAAGTAAACCACATGCAGATCCATTTTAAAGAGGCCTGAAGTCTCAGTAGGAACAAACATATCCAAGGCACACTCGAATATTTGTAGCTTTTGTGTGAAAGCCTGTGTGAAGTGTCATTGTAGTGGCCTTGCTATTGAAGGCCACAGGTTTAATCCTTCTTGATTTTCCACTTTTATTTCCCTTTAGGAGCATGGTGAAACTGCCGTGGCTGTTTTGGTTTCAGCCATCATGGAAATCTCTCCTGGTACTCTCACTGCACTGCTGTTTCTGGTTTCAACCTGCACAAGTTCATCAGGGCAACACAGAGGTAACCAGCACTACATATTCTGTGCCACACCTCAGCGTATGTTGTTGTTGTTTAGGCTTTTTTATGTTTAAGACAAAAAGCAAAGATTTTATGTTTTGTTTGAGTTGTTTAAAGGTTTTTGATTGTGTTGTTCTGAGTGTTTCTTTCAGCTGTTTCTGTTCTGAGAAAGAACTTTTGATATTGTTTACATATCTGAGGTTTTGCTTAATCATGATTATTGTTCTGTTAGGCAGCCCATCTGTTGCTTCAGTGACTATTTCTTTGTTTTCCATTGCATTTGAATTCTGCAAATGTGTGTTTGAAAGCAGATTACTTCACTGTCTGAAGCTTGATTTGTAACACAGCATTAAATATTACACCCCACATGCTGTAACCTCTGCTGTAGCCTGACATACACGCTCCAAGAAAAGCAGCTACATGTACACAAAACAGAATGCTATGGTAAGCATATTATTATGTACACCTGATTATTACAAGGGTAATGCCCCTGCATCCATTTTCTTAATTGCTTATCCAAGTTAGGGTCCCAGGAGGCCTGGAGTCTGTCCCTGTTGTCATAGAGCTGGACAGGTTGGCAGTGCGTCACAGGGATCCTGCAGAGAGAAATTATAGCAGCAATGGCTAATATTTTTAAAAATGTAGACATACACTCATCCGAACTTTTAGGTGCACCTTGCTAGTACTGCATTAGACCCCCATTTACCTTCAGAACTGCATCAGTTTTCCACAGCATAGATCATGTGAATCTCCAATGTGTTTTCCAATCTTCTATTGTCCAGTTTTGGTGAGCCTATATGAATTGTATGAGTTTCCTGTTCTTAGCTGACAGGGTTGGTACCGTGTGGTCTGCTGCTGTAGCTGTGCTCCCTGGTTAAATACCTGCATACTTTGGTTGTAACAAATGGTTATTTGAGCTCCTGTTGCTGTCCTGTCAACTTGAACCAGTCTGGGTATGTTTTCTGACATGAGCAGGGTATTTTTCACCCAGAGCTGGTCATCTTTATGTCACTGCCTGAATGCACCGAGTTGCTGCCATGAAACTCACAGTTTAGATATTTGCATTGACAATCAGGTATACAGGCATGCCTAACATACTCACGTGTTCCTCATTTTCGTTATAACACTTCAGGTCTAGATTTTGAGCCGGTTTTTCTTTCTTTTAAAGTGTTTCATTTGTAAAGAAACAAATTTCCCAGTGTTTATTTCCTCATTCCAGTTTGAATAACCCAGTTTCCCTTGTGACTGCAGAACAGAGCAAACCAGTTCAGCCATTATAAGGCTCTACAGGGATCAGCCATAAACCATGCTGGACTGTGGTTACTGCTGATTAACACATGAGACAATTTATCTTTCCAGATTCTTTGAGAAGTTCTCTTTTGGTCTCTTGCTGCTGAAAGGATTCATTTTGAATTTCTGTGCTTAAACAGTCTACATGTAAGGTGCTAACAGATCGCAGAGTTTTGCTTTTCTTTTGTCTGCGTTTTGAAAAGACACTGTTGTTATTGTGCATGTTTTCACAGAATTTGCATAACAACAAAACATGACCCCATGCTGAAAATTAAACTATTTTGCATTCACCACCTGTTCTTTAGCACTGAAAACACAAAGCACTGACCTCTAACACTGATAATCAGACTTAAACTACCTAGGCAGTCAAAATTAGCAGCTAGCTAATTACTGGCATGTTTTAAAAACTGCATCTTATTTACAAAAAGCAGATCTCTTAATACTGTTGGATGGATTAGTAACATCTTAACTCAAGGTTGAATGACCAGGAATCCCCTCCAAAGAAACACTGAGAAGCATATAGCTTCTCCCTTTTCATGACCTGGTTGGCCTGCAGCTCTTTAAATGTCGAGCAACAACTATATAGTTCAGTTATTATATTATTCACTTGGTATTTAGTCTGTCTCATTAAATCTGAGTTCATTTTACAGATAGCTTGGAGTACTGCAGGGGTAACCCCAGCTGGAACTATTTGTGTTTGTGTGTGCGGTGTGAATCCATGCCTTTCAGTGCATGTGTGTATGTGTGTGTTTGTGTGTAAGCGGGTCCTGGCTGTGCGTCCACAGCAGTACTGGTATTGCTGAGACAGACGGTGAGCGGGTGGGTTTATTTTTGGGTCAGTGACAGTGTGTCAATGGCTGCAGATGCGTCGGAAAGGAAAGCTCTTAGATACAAGCAAACCCTGGTCAGTGTCCCTTCTCTTTAATTTCTCTTTCGCTCTCTGTCGGTCTCTGTCCTTGTGCCATGTCTACACCAGCCTTGATGTTTCATATCTAGCATGTGTCTGCAGTTTTGTTGCGGGAGTCCTGCATAACGCACCTGTATTGTCCACACTAATCTGCGTCCTTGTGAATGAACAGCCTGTGACAAGGTGATGTGTAACAACAGTATCAAACACACGGGCGTGCAAACAGGTGCTCAGATGCTGTGCAGCTCCTTCGCCCCTGACCGTGGCATGCACTTACGCACTGTGACGCTGTCTCGCTACTTGTTTCCTACCGTCTCTGCTGACCACCTGTTTGCTACCCTCTCTGTGCCTCGCTTCTTAAGCCCTGCTTGGTCTTTGCACATGTGGGAAAGGCTTCTGTGACATGTGTATGACTCTGCATGTCAACAGTTTCACTGTATTAGGGGGTGTTTGTGCGTGTACATGTGTGTGTCACAGGTGGTTTTCCATATGTTTCCAAAGAGGGGAAACCTGACCATGCATTTGCAGCATTCATGTAGCTGCTCGTCTCTTTTGGGACAAAGCAGTGTGAAGAGCGTCTCTCAACATCTGGCAGGTTTTCATTACAGCTTTCAGAGGTTCTGTTACACAACTCTGAATCTTCTTTTTCTTGTTGTTGAGTTGTTTAGGATTGTGGATTAGGAGACCAGAGACCTGGAAACATTTTTGTTTGTTGTTGTTTTTCTTTTCTTAATATCTGATTTTTCACTGTTAGCTTGTGATTTCTATTGAATAAATGTTTTTTTACATCTACGATAATAAGCAAAAGGTTCACTTTTTGAGGTGGATCAGTAAAACTCTATATTTTTATTCTGTGACTTTAGTAGAGTGGCTGTCATTGATTCATAGCTGATTCATTGATTGATGTCATAGGTCTTGGCCTTGCTGTAGCTCATCAGTTCATCCTCTGTCTGAACCAAGCTGTTCGAGCTCCCTTCCCTCTCTTTGTAGGCCAACTTTCTTATGAATAGCTTCCTCGTGCAAAGCTGGTCCCTTGTGCATACACTGATCTTTTTAGTTCAAATTTGTGTAATGTAAGCATCTGGACCTTTAACAGAAAATATGGCAGAAAATAAGGAAAAGCATGGCGGGGAAAAGTGCATGGGTTTTCTTCTGATGTAACGAACAGGCTGTAAAACAGCGGCCCCCAACCTTTTTTGCACCATGGACCGGTTTATGTCCGACAATATTTTCACGGACCGGCCTTTAAGGTATCGCAGATAAATACAACAAAACAAAACCAGTACCGCTACAAAAAAAAGAAAAAGATTTATTCATAACACATAGGAAAAGACCCAGGGAAACCGAGTTAACGATAAAAATGATAACAGATAATGATAAAAACCGATAAAAATCCTGAAAACCATAAATTTCACGCCCGAGCCTCAAGGCCCGTGCATGGCCCCGGACCATGGACCGCTACTGTAAAAGATAGTTATGGTTTAATTGAATCATTTATTCTATATGATTTCTGATTTTTAATGAAATGGAATAATATAATGATAAGAACAGTTAGAAACCCTGGTACACAACTGGGAAACAGAAATCTCTCATGCTGTTACTGACAGATACATGCCACATTATACTGGTTTGTGAAGGGAGTGGTACACATGAGTGTGTTTCAGTGTATTAAGAAGAGAAATGTTAAACTTTTTTGGCTTTAGTTGCCAGGATAACAGTTTTAACAGTCTTTAAACATCATAAATGTTCATTAGGTAACAAACAGTGGAACATAAGAGTGATGGTTGCTGAGAATATGCCTTTGTACACTTATCCGTATACTCCACTGAAAATTGTTATAATGAATCTGTTAATTCAATTTCATGCTATATTAGATGGAAATAAACATTCTTTGCTTTCATAAATAATGACTCCTTTAAGTGACATCACAAGTTTTAGAGGTAGCTTGTTTTTTTTACTTTACACTGCTGAATATTTAAAGCCTATCAAATTAGGATTGAAATCCCCACAGTCTCAGACCTTTCTGAAGGTCTGTTTTATTTACTTTCTGTATTTTTACTTTGTGTACTTGTAAGATACTCGTCCACGAAGCTGCCTTTGATTGCAGTGCTGTCTTTTTAATCTCCTGAGTCATTTTCCTGCTTAAATCATGGTTAGTTAAAAGGAAATAAAAAATATATATTAAAAAAATCACTCTGACAGACTAAGCCATACAGCAGCACTGCCTCAGTGGTGCTGAAAGGCTGGAATGTGAAGGCTGGTGATCAGAGTGACCTATAGAATTTAATGGCTGTTGAAATTGTACGCCTATGAGTATCTGAGAGAGTGCAAAGTTATCTAATCTGTCAGTGTGTGTGTTTGTGCTTTTGGATACTATGCAGGCTGTGGTAACATCTTCCCCATTACCCGTTTCTTATTTGTCCTTTTTTAAATTTGATAATAAAAAAACTCTGACAGCGATTTCTTACAAACAGGACACGTGGCCGGAGAGTTGGCAGTCATGCAGAGAATGCGTGGAGTTAAACCGGCCTCTATTTTAGAAGCGCTTCATATGCGTTGGCTTTGACTGCAGATGACGACATATAGTGGCTTAACTCACATTCAGTTATATAAATCCCTCTCTGTACAGAGCGATACCTGCTCATGATGTGACATAATTCAGTTGGGAAAAAATATTTCTAAATAATCCAAAAAGAACAAAAAAACTCTAATTATCTTCCAGAACAGTGTGGTTAGAGACAGAAAATGTATCAGATTTATGGTTACCTGATTTTCTTTTTTCTATTCTGTTTATGAAATGCACAGAAAATATGAACATTTCATTGAGTTTCTTTTGCAATATTTGTATAGATAATCAGTGGTTAGCACTGTTGTGTCACAGGAAGAAGATCCTGTTCCTCCATCTGGCCGGGTTTTCCTGTGTGTAGTCTGCATGTTCTCTCCGTGTTTGCGTGGGTTCTCTCTGGGTTCTCCGGCTTCCTCCCACAGTGAATGGTTGTCTATCTCTGTGTTTGCCCTACGGCAGGCTGATAACCTGCCCAGGGTGTACCACGCCTCTCGCCATGTGACAGCCCGTCCACCATCCTGAATATGATAGGTGCCCCAGTTCCAGTCTGTCCTGGCTGGCCCTACCAACTCCTTATTAGAAGAGGTTAAGTTGCCACTGTCCAGCTGTAGGTACTTCATGCCAACAAGCAGTAACAACAGATCAAAAAGGCATTTGTCCCATTTAAAATATTTGCCAATTTAAGAGGTCAGTCTGACTAAAAAACCTGGACACTGTGTGCATATATGGTGATGACCTGTCAATCACAAAGTAACCACACTTTTAATCAGCCAAGGTTTGGCATGGCATTCTCTATAAATGTTATATAATTTGAAAAAAATATATAATTTCTTAAATGAGCCTCAAAACTAACCACTGAGCCCATAAGCTCATTAAGAAAGTGTTTACTGAGGTAATAAATCAGTGCAGAAGTAGTGTTATTTCTCTATTGATTGTTATGAAAATGGACGTCTTTTCTTAATAAGAGTTGCTCCCTGTTGTCTGTTTGAAATATTGAATTTTTTTGGCAATTGTCCCACTTTTTAGACCCAGAGGTACGTCTGTCTTTGATATACTGAGCGTTTTGGAGCAGTTTTAATCCCTTCATACTTCCTTTTGATGTATTCCCAAAGCGAACAGGACCCAGTTAGAAGAACACAGAGTAAATGAATGTGAGACATAGGAAAAACCGTGGAATACGATGAGGCATTGAAAGGTACGCTGATGGTAGGAGAGAGGTGTGGGAAGTGTAATGAGGAATATTGGATCACACTGGTCCTAAATTTAGCCCAGAGTAGTGTTTCAGCAGCAAAGAGAGAGAGAGTGGTGAAGAAAGGAATAAGAGTAGGGTGCAGTGAAGGAAGGGGGCACAAGTGATTAGTGCAGAGTAGAGTTTCAGTGGTCAAGAGGAAAACAGGAAAGAGGTAAAGGGGACAGTGTCAGATTTCTGACAACATACAGTACTGCGCACAAGTCTTGAACCACACCTCATGTCTTTGATTCTTGCTTCCATGCAGCCAGACGTTCTTGGAATTTTTAAAAGTAGTCTCGAGCAGTAATTCTCCGGGATTTCTCAAGGTCTTTCAAACTTTGTCTTTGGACGTTGGCTGCTTTTTTATTAGTCCTTTTACTTTTCTTACTCCAGTTAATCGCTTAACACTGACCTATGAATCATTTAAGCACTTAAGGGATGAATGAATGTTGTGTCAACACATAACAGACAACTTAGCAAAGAAACAATTTTAGTTGGTCAGTTGAGCCAAAGCCTCATCATAAATCATCTCAGGCTCTCAAGAAGCAATTTTTTAAGGAAGCAAAGTAAGAGGAAAAGGCTAAGCATGCCAAGTTATAAATAAAGAACATTTTAAGGCCTTCATTTCTATTGATTGGATACTGCCAAGTGTGAATCTACTGCCACAAGGTGTCAGCAGCAGCAACACTGTAGCAGCAATGACACAGCAGAAGTCAAATCTGGCCCAAGTAGAATTTTCCCTGAAAATTGGATGTAAAAGTAACTGCTTAACACTGTTTTTTAAAAACAATAACTAACATAACTTCTTCCTTGGATAACATTTTTTTAACCAGTTGCTGAAAGCTTTCATTTTCTGCACGTAATTGCATCAGTAGAGCACGAGTCCATCTATCGTTTGCTCTTCCTGTCACATGGCATGCAGCTAGCCAGTCCTCGACTGAGTCATTTGTTTACTTTTGGTTGCATATCACCAGTTCTCACCCTCATATTCGCATGCACCTCTTAGCCTGTTTGTTGTTTCCGTGTTTAACTTGAGTTCTTTTATTGCATATTTTACATATTTTGTTCTTCACTGGAGGTTGTTGAAGCAACTCACTTCCTGGGTGCTAAATTGTAATTGAAGGCCGACATGCTGCTCTCATCCTCAGTGACTGGGTTTGTCTTGTTGTTGCACTCAGGATTGTCAATGCGTGACATCACTGTATCACTAATACTCAGATATGACACTTTTTTGCCTGAGAGAGTTCAGGCTGTGTTGAAGAAGGCAGTCATACCAACTATTGGCTTTCATGCTCGTTGGAATTCTACAACCTCTGTTTTTGCCGTGTATACTCTTTTTCCAAATTTATTTGCCTATTATCCATTTTCCTAGCAAAATACAAGAAATGAAGTGTGACTCAAAAACTTTGCACATCATTAGTATGTGTGCAATTTGAATCTCTTAAATTCAGAATTTTTTTATTGTTTGTCATCCTAATAACCAATTTGTCCACATTTTTTCTGTTATAGTATTGATTCAAAGATTTTCATTCAGGATTCCTTTGTGCCGTCTGTTTGCATGTTATGGAAATTATGAGAAACTCCTTATGTAGAATGCACAAAGCATCTTTTTGTAATGTGCTTTTGTATTTTAAAAGCTTGTTTCACCCAATTTAATTGCTGCTTAGATTAAAAGAGTGCTACACCATGTGATCCTTTTAACTTTTAACACATGAGCTCTGAGTCAAGACGTCCGTGCCTTGCTCTGTTGTTTAAGCCTGTGCTCTGTTGTTTGAGCCTGTGCTGTGTGCAGGCATTCAGTTATAGTACTTTGTGTGTTATGCTGCTCAGGTTTCACCGTGCATTGACTGCCATCTATGCACACAAACACACACACACAGACACGCAGCATGTCCAGCGCCTTATGTGCACGTGTGTCTGTGTATCTAAATCCATCCATCCGTCAGTCGGCCTGTCCGTGAACCTGCTAAATCAGAAGGTGTTGAAAGGATCACGCGTGGACGTGATATAAGCGACAACTTACCAGCTTGTCGCTTATATTCCTGGGTTGCTATTGTCTGCTGTTCATGTACCAAAGCACATATGAGGCTCGGTCCTGTATTTGTGGGGCAGTGCTGAAGTTTCTTATGGTTCAAGTGTAAATGGGTAAATGAGCTGGAATCTCTGTATCGACTCTGCCTTTTGTATCTATGGAGTGACAATGAAATTTAAAGAATACACAACCTCTATGACTGTGGTGACGACTAGGCCTGATCCACCTGTCAGGGAGGTTTTTACACATTTGCATCACGTTTGCACAACAGTGAAACCATGGTAAAGGTTTCACACTCAGATTACATTAAGTGAAGTCAAACTTTACATTCAAATACTAGTTTTAGTAAATTGTTAGATTGTGATTTAATACTATATAAAAATACTATTAAAAATACTCTTTATTTGCAGCTGTATGATGTAAATACATGAGATCAGAGAATGAATATGATGAGCGTATTGACTGTGCACCAAAGCATTTTTTGTCAGTATGCAGTTACACTAAGATGGCTACACTACGTGTAGTTGAGTTTATATTCCTTTCAGCAGCACTGCTTCTGTGTTTTAACTACAAAAAATCTTTTCTTTATTTTGTCTGTCCTTTCATTGAAATGAGATTCCCACAGAGAGAGCGAATGCACTTTCCCTCTGTTTGGTTTTGCAGCAGATGACACTTTACAATAGTTAGCGATTGAAAACAGAGACTGAATTCTCAGTACAGAACTCCAAACTAGTCCTAAACAGTTTGGCTATGTGAGAAAGAATAAATTGAGAATTATGATAGCAGCCTTTGCAGCGTTCAAACTCACCCCGTGTACATTGAAAATGCAGTTTAGATACAGATATAATATTTGTTGATAGCATGTGAGACAGGACGGACTTTGAACACATGTAAGAATTTCACACATGTGCACATCAAAATATTTGAATATAAACACATTTTACTTCTAGTGGGTTATTTTTTTTATGCTTAATCAAATGATGAGCTGCTAGTCTCTCCCCCATTGATCTTCTTTTGTCTGCAATTATTGTGTAATTTGCCAGCAGAAGTGCAGAATCTCTGTCAGTATCTGTGTACAACCCCGCACAGGATGTACTTGGCCAATCACAGGCAGTATATTTATCCAGACTTATGAACCAAATGTATAGGCTGGTATAGGAGTGACAAGCCAGATTGAGTAGTTAGAAGAACGTTCCTCGCACTTTGATTTAACTCATCAATCTCACAAAAGCCCAGGTGTCCTAGTTTCCCCCAGCATTTAAGTGCATCGTGCATTAATGAATCTGTGTGGAGCTGATGGCATGACAATGGTAAACTGTGTACACATTTAATAACCTGAAATGAAGAAAATGATCACAAATATTTTTAGACATTAATGACATTAATTAAATCTGAGTTTTTGTCCACAGATCAGGCATTGCATTATATTTGCCACCACTTTGTGTCCCCTCGGGTCTTTATTGAAGTGAAACCCAGAGACTTGTAAATGCAACAGATGAGAATTAATCTCTTCCCCAGATGTCCCGGACAGTTTTCATGGAGTCTGTCCAGCGGTGATAAATCTAGAGGCAGAGTCCATGTTTCTGTTTCCATTAGGGCCGTTTGGCTCAATCACGTGGTCCTGTCTAATTTTAAAGTGAACCCTTCTTTGCCAGGGTGCCAAAAGGAAAACACTCCTCATTCTCACTGTCTCAGGAACTACCTGTGCATGTTCATGTCTGATGGATGAGTCATGAAAAGACAAAAATTGTTAGCTGATCGGTTTACTGATCGTTTGGCAGCTCTATGGGGAGTACCAAGAAAACCAAGGAGGCTCCGGCAGACGGGAGGCCACACGCCTGCTGACTGAGAGGCAGATCAAGAAACATGGGACCCACCACCGCAGCCACGCCAGGACACGGCACGGACACGGACATGGGCGCCGTGGCCAAAACGGATACCACAGCCGCCATCAACACAGCTACTACAGCAGGCAACGGAACAGGCGTCAGTCCAATATGGAGACTGACGCTGCTGAGGAGCAAACAGCTGAGCCCGACCTCGCGTCCTCTGTGAAGAAGAAGCGCTCCTACTCCAAGTGTAGAGGTGAGATGAGGTAAAAGTGAAGACAGAAAATGATGTCGTGTGAGTGCCACGTTTAGAGCTTCTGTGATGTGTTGGTTTCTGCAGACTGCATAGCACGAGTGCAGCGATTCCTTGTGACCAGGTTGGGAGAGGACTGGATCTTTCTGGTTCTCCTGGGCATCACAATGGCACTGGTCAGCTGGACAATGGACTACGCCAGTGCAAAGAGTCTACAAGGTAGGACTGAAGCAAAAACACAAGTCAGGTGTTTGTGCAACAAACCCTTTCTTTTCTGCGTTTTCTGTCCTCTTCTAATATCTAACCTTTTCCCTTCCTCTCTCTCCTTCTATCCATTGAATTTGGTTCTTTTACTTCTTCTTTTAATTTACTTTGTTTTTGCTTTTTTCTGCCTCTACACTCGTTTTCTTTTCCTCCTTAAATTTCCTCCTGCATCAGCCTATAAGTGGATTCACGGGGAGCTGAGGGGGAACATCCCCCTGCAGTACCTGGCCTGGGTATCCTATCCCCTGATGTTTATCCTCTTCTCCTCCCTCTTCTGTCACCTGGTTTCCCCTCAAGCTATTGGTCTGTACCCCTGTCTTTCTCATGCTTCTGTGTGTTTGTCTACCTTAACGTGTAATCCATAGATTTAAAAGTGCATTTCAAATTTAGTCTGCACTCTTAACTGGGACAGGATCAAATATTTAGGTTCTTATTGGTTATGAAATTAAGAAAAAAATAGGGAACTGAAGCTGAGGGAGAACATCTCCAACTCATTTTCTCTGCAGCCATTAACCAACCGATCAACAAAATAGTTTTTCATTCATCTAAGCTAATCAGTGAGAAGAGATTCTGTAATTATTCACACTTTCAGCCCTTTATGATGCTTGTTTACCAACAGTAGCTGTACAGAGGAAAGTTTTTGCATTGCTATTGTTTTCTGTCTGTTTTCGTTCTCGCGGTGTCACACAGTACTGCTGTTTTGTTGTCTCACAGATAGACACAAGGTTTTCCTTTGGTTTGGTGCCTTTGGACATATGGACGTTTGTAAAAGACCTCTCACATTTGTGTGCAATCAATATTGTGCTTCATATGGTTAATACTGTGGATTTGATTTGATGTCTAAACCTAAACAGCAAGCACAATGAAGGGGGAAAAAAAAAGAAAGAATCCACCAAGTGAAACAAAGCACAACAAACACACAACATAAATGAACCACAGCCTCCTGGCTGGCAAACTTTTGACGCTTTCTCCAACCTGCAAATGTGGAATTTTTTTGTAGCTTTTTCCCTCAAGCGTCACTAACTAACTGCAAAGGAAAACTTGTAATTATTTCTGCAAGCAGCATTTGACATAAAATGCCACTTGCAGAAATGTTTGATGCCCTTGAATGAAAATTAATTGATAATTTGCAACAAATTATTCAGAAAACAGCAGCACCAAAGCCATCTGAGACAAGTGTAAGATTAGGAAAGTGTGTCGAGTCATAAAAGGTTCATAACAGTTATTATTATTATTATTTCTTTGTTATATAACCCTTCTGTTCTAGGTTCTGGTATACCAGAGTTGAAGACCATCCTGAGAGGTGTGGTACTAAAGGAGTATTTGACTCTGAAGGCGTTCATTGCCAAAGTCATTGGTCTGACGGCTGCTCTGGGCAGCGGCATGCCTGTAGGCAAAGAGGTGGGTCAACCCAGATAAATTAAAAAGCTTCTCGTGGGCTGTTTCATTTAATGGAACCATTGCATTTTTTTATTTTAATAACCTTTTTCTTTTTATGCCCCATTCCTTCACTCAGGGCCCGTTTGTTCACATTGCCAGCATCTGTGCAGCAGTTCTCAGCAGATTCATGTCCTTTTTTTCAGGAGTTTATCAGGTAAGCTGATGTCAGGAAACACTTGAATTTCCCTCTGATTGAATATTCCTTATTTATATGTTGTTTCAATGCCTCCTCCTCCTCCTCTCTGGATCAGTAGAATCCATACTGTTACACAGACATCCTGACGGTCGGTTGTGCTGTCGGGGTGGGCTGCTGCTTCGGTACTCCGCTTGGAGGTACACATCCTTTTCCCTGTGCTCCTCTGCTCTCTTTGTCTGACTCATATCCCTCAGGAGTGCATGTAAGACAGTCAGGCCTCTGCTTTGGGTATTTTCATCACAGTCTGGTGCACACAGGAAACCGAAATTCAGAGTCAAAAACGGAAAATATCAGAATTCTTATGTTCATCTACAGTCAGTTTTCCATATTGCAGAGGTTTTAAATGTAGATTAGTGTGATGATTGAAGTACACATCTGATACATGACTAATTCTCTGCTCTTTTTTTCTTCCTCCACCAGGTGTGCTCTTCAGCATAGAGGTAACATCTACATACTTTGCTGTAAGAAACTACTGGAGAGGATACTTTGCTGCTACATTTAGTGCCTTCATATTCAGAGTGTTATCCGTGTTTAATAAAGATGCAGGTATGTGTGCAAATATATATATACTATTTTCCAAGACATGAGCTAGAGGGAGCCCTCTCTCCACGAAGCAAAGTGTCATGTTTTTATATTGACACTGACAATATGTGTGTACTGTAGCTACAGCACTCTCCCTCCACTAGATGGCGATCTCCTCCTTCATGTAGCAGCAGAGTGTTTCAGTGCCCCACTCGGGTCTCTGTGGATGTTTAACCAATCATTTTGCTGTACAAACACATTCCTGTGACTTTGCAGTACACCACATATTAGTTTTGTGTTTGTATGTTACAATAAATGTGTTATCTGCTATTAGTCTAAGTACTAAAATAACCACAAGCTCCAGTTCATTATTTAAATAATTTGAAATGAAAGTCGAGCGTATAAATTTGGGCACTTTTTCTTTTTCTTCCAGTAACCATCACGGCTCTGTTCAGGACAAACTTTCGTATGGATTTCCCTTTTGATCTGCAGGAGCTGCCAGCATTTGCCATCATTGGGTGAGCAAAGAGAAAGCAAACACACACACTCCCCGGCAACCTCGTTAGGTACACCTGTTCTTTGTGAAGGCATATGTCCAACTCACCAGTATTTGGACATGATCAACATAACGTAATTCAGAAAGTGCATCAGAATAAGGAAAAGGGTGATTTAAGTGACTCTGATTGTGGCATAATTGCTGGTCTGAATATTTCATAAACTGCTGATCTACTGGGATTTTCCCCTCATAGCCATCTGCAGGGGTTACTGAGAAATGTCCAAAAAAGAGGAAATATGTATAGGTCAGAGGAGAATGGTCACTCTGCTTCAACCTGACAGGCAGCAGTAAATTAAACAACCACTCGTTACATGCAGAAGAGCTCACCCTGACAATGTTTGAAACATTTCAGTCGAAGACCAGACTACGTGCAACTTATGTCAGCCAATAAGAGGAAACTGAGGCTAAAACTCACACAGGCTCATCAAGACTGGAAAAAAGTTGCCTGGCCTGATTTGTCTCGATTTCTGCTGCAACATTCAGATGTCAGGATCATAATTTGGCATAAAAAACATGGATCCATCCTGTTTTGTATCATTGGCTGGTGGTGGTGTAATACTGTGGGGGATATTTTCTCGGCACACTTTGGGGCCCATGTCTGTCTCTTTATGATCACATAGTGTCCATCTTCTGATGGCTGCTCCTAGCAGAATAATATGTCGTGTTTCAAAGTAGAGCAGGGCGATATGACCAAAAATGTTTATCACGATATACATTTGAAAATTTGCGATAACGATATAGCTGACGATATAATTGACACTAGACAAAATACTTTACAACTCCACAACTTTATTAGTGCAAAAAACCCCAAAAAACATCAATGTATTTTCACTTAAACAAGCAGCTGTTTTTTATGTGCATTAAAGTTATATAAAAATTTAACAGTGCAAATGCAAATTCCTTGCTGACAGTTTAACCAAAAGGCATTTCCAGTGGAAATTGGCCGACATATCCTCAGCATAACCATGTATAATATCCGCAAAACTTAAAAAGAGGTTATACACACACAATACGGTAATATTATGTTGAAGCACAGTACGTATCACTCCGCGAGGCTCCTGCCTACGATAGCCGTAATGCTCCGACAATCCATCAAGTGCGGGTTCGTAGCTTAGCAAAGTCGTACTAAAACATGTGACAGATTTTCGAGCGCCGTGTACCACATAAAATCCTTTCGAGGTCAGTAAACACAACCAGAATTCATACATAAGGCACACAAGATTATATGGGGCACTGTCGATTTTCAGAAAAATCAAAGGATTGATTTTAAGCGTGCCGTATTTTCCAAAAAACACGGTAATAACGATGGTCCGTTAGCATGCTCTACCAAAAATAGTGCTTTGTTGTGTATCTGACGGACGAAAGCTAAACCAGTGAACCGCTGAAGTTGCAGCATTTTTACAAACCAACTCTGGTTCATCCGTTTCATTCAACGATCCGCTTTCGCCCTTCTCATTCTCCGTTGCCGCCATGCTTTTTCCGCCATGTGCGTATGAAAACAAAGGCACTGCGCATGCGCGTTTTACCCATATTCTATCGCGATATTTCATTTTCTTATCGTTGCCCAACATTACACCGGTATTACCGTGAACGGTATGATATGGCATGATATGGCCCAGCCCTATTTCAAAGCTCGAGTAATCTCAAACAGGTTTCTAAAAGATGACAATGAGTTCAGCCACCAGATTTCAATCTAATAGGGACACCTTTGGATTGTGGTGGACATCATGGACGTGCAGCTGACAGATCTGCAGTAACTCTGTGACATCATGTCAATGTGGACCAAAATCTCTCGAGAAACGTTTCCAACATGTTATTGAATCTATGCCATGAAGAACTAAGGCAGTTCTGAAGGGAAAAGGTGGCCCAACCTGGTACTAGCAAGATGCAACTAATGAAGTAGTGAGTAGAGTATGCATGTCTTGATGCATGCTCAATCATCCAGGTAAGTAAATCCTAAAAGGTTGATTCTGTTCATCTGGATGTAGCGTTTTCAGTTCCAGATGAACAGAGTCAACCTTTTGGGATGAGAGTATATATGTTTGACCATTTTCACTCTGTATGTCCAAACATGTCCTCAGGGACCAGACTGAAAATGGAGTAAATCAGTCGAATAATAAAAATGTATTTGCAGCTGTTATTTTATGATTTCCTCTACTTGATGAGTATTTACACAGAGTTTGCTACAGTTAGATTGACATGAGAAAATGAAGGTGATTGCTAGTTACTCAGTCATAACCAGTTACTTGCTGAGGGGCTGCTGATTGATTTTGTTTGAGGCTACTCTGCTTCGTGTGCTGAGCAGTAAAGACGCAGCACCACAACTTTGAACCAGGTGAAGTTTCTTTCATAGATGGGAACGCCAGCGCTCTTTACAGTTATTACAATCAAAAGCATCCAGTATAAAAAACCACAGCAAACCATCTGCTCAGAAAGCCTAAACATGAAACAGAAACGTCATTTTTCCATGACATTTAGTTTAAAGCTTTTATTACTTTTTAAATTGTAAGTGCAGTGTTGTTCTACACCAGTGGTGTCCAGCTCTAGTCCTCAAGGACCGGTGTCCTGAATCTTTTCCATGTGTCCCTGTTACAACATACCTGAATAAAATTAGTAGGCATTAGCAAGACTCGATAGAACTTGACTGCATGCTGAGGTGGCAACCCCTAACTCAAGTAAATTTAAGTAAATGTAACTGTTTGGAAAAATGTACTTCTAACAGTACTTTTATTGCACCTTGTTCATTCACTCACGAGCTGCTGTAACATGAATCAAATGGCTGAGTTGCCACCTCAGCATGCAGTCAAGTTTTATAGTCTTGCTAATGACCTACTAATTGTCAAAAAGCTGCAGGACAGTAGCTCTCGAGGACTGGAGTTGGACGCCTCTGTTCTACATGATAGAAACTACATTATAAAGTAAGCAAAATCACCTTTTTCCCCACACTGGCCAATAAAACTACTAGTAGTGCCCAATGTAACATCAGACACTGGACCAGAAATGTCTTAAGACTATGCTGATATGTATGACAGCAACATGTATATAATATAAATGACTTAAGGCTGTAATTAATGAGTGTCCGACTTTCTCGTTGGTACAGGATCTTCTGCGGGTTCCTCGGCGCGTTCTTCGTCTACCTCAACAGACAGGTGGTGCTGTTTATGAGAAGACCCAATGCCATGACCCGCTTCCTGACTAAACAGTGAGCCTCTGTTTGCTGTGGCAGCTTTTAATTTACTTTAGCCCATGCTGCCTGTGCCTTACTGTAGGTACTTTGATTACTTTAATGCACAGGTATAATCAGGATAATTACTGGTGCTTGTTTCGTTCACAGAGGTTTGACTTTCCTTTTGTTTTCCCTCCCAGCCGACTGCTTTTTCCCGCTGTGGTAACGCTGATAATCGCCACCTTGACCTTTCCACCTGGATTTGGACAATTCATGGCAGGAGAGGTCAGAGTTTATAGCTTGTTGTCCTGTTTATTATGTAAGCACTAGAGAATATTGAATAATTGATTTACATGCTAATTTATTTATTTTAGTAATCAATTGTTTTTACATCAAGAACACGAAGTTTTGGTGTCCAGTAACCATCCTCATGTAGTCGTATACGTATCGTAACCTGAAAGCATAATCTGAGCTTCTTTGGCCTGAAGTCCACAGAAAGCAGACACCAGTGGTCTCTTAGATCTTCGGTTTCCTTTGGTGCAAAGCATCATCACAGACCAGTAGCCATGATAAATGTGAGCCTGCTGTGTCCCCTCCACTGATGTTACATCACACAAGTTTTGGGATTTGAAGTTCAGTATTTACAAACCGTGACCTCTGAGTGCCGCAGGGTGCCGCTAACATGAACACTTAGTTTGAGCACTAATGAGAGACAAACCAGCAAACTTTAATCATGCAGTGTAATTAGACTGCAAAGATGAATTCAGTTAAGTTTGTAAAAGGCTGAAAAGTTTTCAGATATATAGAAGAAGTTTATTCACTGGTTGCCTGAAGCCAAATTTCTCTCACTGTTTAGCAAAGTCAGGCAGAAGGCTGGAAAATAATGAGACACCCGAATGCACACATAAGCAAAATAGAGCCCGAGGGCTTGAACTGGCCTGCGGAACAACTCAATCCGACCCCCGATGACCTAAAAGGAAAAGTAAACAAACCCACAACCCGTTCGTGTTACTGAATATTAAGGAGGATGACTGTAGTGAGTCTATACTACTTTCTAATTTGATTTCAACATAGGGCACGGGTGTGAAAACGAGTGTGTTTCCTGTGATGGCAAATATGAAAAGAAATTAAAAGTTGATTCCCATCTTATTGCATATTTTTCCACTTGGATTCATGGAGTTTGGTGTATTTCTGCTCTCTGTGTATCAATTAGCTCTTTGCTTACTTTATCTAAGGCTACATCCACACATACACGGGCATCTTTTTCTGTGCGTTTGGACCTTTCGTCCACACGTAAATGGCGTTTCGGGTCACTGAAAACTGAGATTTTTAAAAACCACGTTATTGTTTACATGAGATGAATTTCTGCAATGGCGGACAGAGACAAAATACTGTTGCTGTTAATCTGACTATCTGCAGTTTTTACATTCTTACATATAAACACGCAGTTACTGTCCGTCCATTTAGAAAGACAGAGGCATCAGAGTGAACTTCTACATTAAACACAGACGCTCTTAAAACCCAAATCCCGACGCCGGCGTCGGTTTTGAATAAATGTAATTTTTTAAAAATTGAATGTATGCATGCTGTATGCATTTTGTTCATTCCTAAGTTGTGAGTCTACACCAGCCATATTTCACAGTGCTGTGACCTATGATTATGAATCACTCAGACTGACGTGAAATTTTCAGTTTGTTCCTTTATTGAATAAACTCCGGCCAAGAGACCCAGTGAGACAAAATCCAAAATACTGTCTTTAGTTATTAACACTTTAAATGATGAAAGCACTTGAAAAGTAACACAAAATTAGCTGCCTTTCCAGAAAAACTACTACTTATCAGAAGTACTTAAGGTTTTGTGAGGGCCTGTTTACTCTTTCCCTCACAGGCTTCTAGTCTTCTGATTGGCCAACATTTCTTCACGGTTAGGATTTGGCATGTTCTTGACATCCTTTGACTTCATTTTTTGCGTTTACATGTGGACAGAGATATGTTTTCAAAACTGTACGTGTGGACAGGATTTTTTTTTTTAAACGAAAACAGAAAATCTCAGTTTTTAAAAATAGCCCTGTACGTGTGGATGTAGCCTAAATCGGCATGACTCACTGAGGCAGAACATGCGACCCATCCCCTCCCTAATGTTTTTAATAATTGATATAAACATTTGGCATATCAGTTTTTAGCCCTGTTGTAAGGTTAACTTTGAAGCACGAGCCACACAGGACTGGGCAAAATGTATGATCCAGTAATATAATGTGAATAATTCTAGTATTATGTTGTGTTTCTTTTGGAAAGCTGTGTCAGTGTTTACGGCTCTTCACTCATTAAAGTCTTGGAGCCCAGGCTTTCAAAGTTCCCCGGCATGAAAGGAGACACCGTGGCCGTCAAACAATAAATATTTTAACATAGACGTTAATGCTACACTTAGGTGTGGCAACAGTTGACAAAATTGGTTGATTTATAGAAATAACACAGAAAGAAATCAAGTTTTTCTGATACCCAAAGACTTACTGAGAATGCACCAAACTAACTCAACCTACTCAATAATAGACCAACTCCTGTGTTTTGTGAGGTAAAATTCATGTTTTTCTGTTATCCTCGGTCCTTTTCTTTCATGTCTATTTCCTTCTCGTACTTAAGCCTCCTGACTCTACCCATGTTCTCCTTCTGCTGATCTCCTTTCTCTCATTTCCTGCCTGCTTGGCAGTTTGTTGACCACCACTGTGGATTAATGTATGTCTGCACCTGTTTCCATTTTCATGGGAAAATATGAACTAAGAAGTAGTTCAAGACTCTTGCACAACACTGTGTATTCTGTTTTACCATTTTAGCCTTAAAAACTCGTTTTCCTTATACATCAGAATATTGCACATATCCCTATGTGCAATATTCTGAACATCTTCGCCATATTAATGCACATCTGTGGCCCTGCTGTGTGCAAATGGATTTTCAAGGTAAGAGAAAAGATCAACAGCTCACCCACCCAGAGCTAAAAGCTAATCATGTGTTTCACAGGCGCTCAGAATAAACCACTTAGTGTGAACCAGGTATGTGTTTTAATGCATATGTCAGTCAGTAACACCCCAACATGATTCACACACTCATTGTAGAAATGCGTCACACCTTTTTAATGAAGACACACTGTGGGTTTTAACACAGGCGATGCCTAAATTTAAATCATTTCTCCTCAGGAAAACAAAATAAATTGGTGAACAGGTCCATGTTTGACAGACACCTCTTCTTTCCCTCAAAGACTTTATCCACACCCTTTGGGGAATGAAATCCTTCCAATCCAATGTGGTAGCTCGGTGCAAAGTGACAGAAGAAGCAACTCACTGAGAGGAGATTAAATGCTACAAGGGTTGTGAACCAGACATGAACCCGCAACTTCAAAAAGCAGCAGGAAAGCCTATTACATCAGAGCTCTGCAGAGGCCCACAGCACCCTTTCACAGAACCTCAACAGTTCCACTCACACTCCAAACGGTGGATTTCAGGGACCACAATTTGAGCCGAACTCGAGCAGGAAATGGAAAAGCAGAGAAATCAAAATGACGTTGGTGCTGTTTCTCCCCCCGCAGTGGCATTATGCAGATGCGGGAGGCGCTGCGTTTTGTTCCTGTGAGCAATTTCAGAGGCATCTATGCAAATGTGGAGCAAAACGGTTGAAGTGAATTAGTCATTCATGAGTCATCAGAAGTGAATGACTCATTGGACACGGCCACCCATACCCGTCTGCTTCCAGCCTTCTGGATGACTTCCTGCCTGTTTATCTCACTTGACTTTCTTCCTCACTTCACTTTTTTGCTCCCTTTTTCTCTCTTAAACTTCTTCCTCTTCTTTCGTGTCCATTTCCTTCTTATCCCTCATCCTCCTTTTAAATTTCACTCCGCCTTTAACCATTTTTCCTCCTTCCCTTGCTCTCCTTTCCTCTCTCCCTTCACCGTTTCCTCCTTGTTTTTATTTTTATTTTCACCTTTTATTGCTATAACTTCCCCCTATATCCCTCTCCTTTTTGACTTTTTTATATTTTCTCATCCTGTTCTTTTTTTGCTTTACCTTCTCCCCTTGTTTTGTGTAGACGACCTCTTCCATATCTTCCCTGTGTTCTAATCCTCTATTTCTTTGAAAAAACCCAGTTTTGTAAGTCACACTTTGAAAATGAAAAGTGTGAGTGTACTTTTTATTTCACAGATTTGTGAATGCATTGTTAAGTTTGACTGACTCCTGTATATAAAAAAAACTACAGACTGTGTAATGAAATTGTAAAATGAGCAGGCAGAGTGCTAATTTATCATCTAACACTTGCAATTTTGGTTAGCAAGCTGCACTCATGAACTGCATGGGTGCAAAGGACAAACGCACATATAACGCACAAGTAACCATCAAATAAAATACTTGAAGTTTATACAGAATACAGTTTGCAGTGTGTGCCACACGAAAAGTCATCATATTTGTTAGACAATTGGAGGTTGTCTAAAAAATGAAGGTTGTTACTTGGTAAAAATGATTAACAGGAGGTCTGATTATCAGCTGATTTAACAGCTTTGAACTTAAAAATGCAAAAATCCCTGATAAAAAGAAGAAAGCTTTGTTAGCCAAACCTGCTGTTTTTCAAGCCAAATTTTAAGTTTGGCAAAAAATGTTTAAAGTATAACCGTTTCTGCTGTCGGTTGAAACCACTGCCTGGAAATGATTATGAATCAACTTCAGGGTGTGTCAAAGGTTATCTTTTTATTTTATTTTCACAATAATAAACTCATTTAAATCATTTTCCTAAACTCATCTAATTTTTATGTTATGGTTAATTTTGAACAGATATCGAAGTGTTCACATTTTCACCTTGATGCAGGTTTGGCTTTACATTTTATTTAAAGTGGCTTTAAAAAGATCTTAAATTTAAATCACGTACATTTGTAGATATTCTGCTTTTCTCCTCCTCCACCAGTTTCCCTTCTCTGCCCATCTGTCTCAGATTTTGTCCCTTCTGCCTCTCCTCACCTCATTTCCCCCTCTGTCCTCTTTCTTTCCAGCTGATGCCCAGAGAGTGCATCAACTCTCTGTTTGACAACTTCACATGGACAAAGATTTCAGGGTCTCCTCCACCGGTCGGTCTGGGCCGCTCTGCTGCCTGGCTGCACCCTGATGTCAGCGTCTTTGTCATTCTGGTGCTCTTCTTCCTCATGAAGGTTTGTGACTGCTAGGAAATTTTGTTTTGTCATCCTTTCTGTGTATTTGTGCAAAGTTGCGTTATGCATCTACATGTTTATGTGAGATTGTTTGCAACACCGTGTGTGTGTTTGTGTTGGAAGGCAGGCTCCGACTGACGTCAGCATTTTCGTCATCATCCTCCTCTTCATTAGGGACATTTGTTGCAGGTCACTCATGTTGTGTGTTGGTGAAGGGGACATCTGTGTTTGTCTTCTTCCTTTTCTTCCTGTTCAAGGTCAACAGAGCTGGCAGGCTGCCAACACTTCTAGCTTTCTTAGGTTTTCTTTAGCGCAGCTACACACACACACACACACACACACACACACACACACACACACACACACACACACACACACACACACACTCTCAAACCCCAGAGCTTCAGAATTCCCACTGTCTTCTTAGCTGTTTGCTTAAATATTTTATGAGCATAGATGTGTGTGTAAATCCGGACTAGGTGCTGGGATGACAATGAATCAGCAAAAAAGTTGAAGAAATGCTGTAAAAGAATCCCAGTTTGCACAAAGGTGGGCAAATGCACTAGAACATGACAAACAACCCAAATAAATCCTAATAAAGAAGAAACCTGCGATATAGGCCAAGGTAAAGTCCTTTCAAAATAACATCAGACGTCTAACAGTTCAAAGGAGCCAAGCAGAGTGATAGGTCATATAAAATCATGAAATTCAGACAATTAACCGATACAAAGAAATCCTTTGTCTATAAAGCTTGGGGACAATGACTGGTGCAAAAACCAGTGAACAAAGGATAAAAAGATGAAGAACCTGACAGCCGTCTACTGGCCTTGAATACAGATGGATGTCTGGTTAAAGATCTTATGCAGACTTTGAAATGATCGTTTAATGTCCAAGGCCATTTTTTAAGATTGCTCCCAAGTGCAGAAACTGCTCTCACCCATACAAATTAATGGGCGAAGTCATTAACATCCAGACAATGTCAGAGTAGAGGACAGCAGTCAGAAGGAATTTTGACAACAACCAGACAGGGTCCGAACAGGGTTGAGAATAATTGTGAAAATTATACGTGATCTGAAATCTGAACTGACTCTGGTGTCGTTATCGTCTTCACAAATGATGTTTGGGAGAATAAAGTCGAAGCATTTTCCAGAGTTGTTCTTTCTGGACTGAAAAGTTTGTTCGCAATCAATATATACTTACTGGTGTTAAGGTGGAGTGTGGACCCCAAATGCAGATGTAACACATGAACAGGCAGACTGTAACTCAAACTGAAGACAATTCAAGTCCAAAAGGTAACTTAATCAAAAAGTCTGGGAAAACACAAAAGCAAAAAAGCAAACTAACCAGAAACATCACGAGACAGGAAAACTAAAGCGCTGGCAAAGGATAAAAGGGCTGACTGGGCTTACTGTATGTACACACTGAGGGTAATGAGAGTTGGAAACAGCTGAGGAAAACACATGAGTGCAAACAGTCTGGGAAAATGAGATGAGGGCAAGCAAAACTCAACACAAGGCATGTGAACAAATAACTATCAGTGAAATAAAATGTAACAACTAAATGGTGAAACCAGCGACACGAATAAACTTAATAGAAGGGAGCTGATACAAAAATACAAAACTAACAATATAAACAAAACTATAACCAGGAACTAAGGAGAGGGAGACATTAAGCAAATGACACGACAAACTGAGAATTATCAGAAGACGTTAAAAAAACCCTGTAAAGTTCATAAACTCCACATGCTGAGTCAATGACCCAGAACCAAGACAGCTGGTGCATGGATGTACAAGGGCTTGAAACTTACATGTTATTTATACATTTCAAAAAACTCTCATGAAATAAAATGGAACTGAAATTACAATGTAATCTTTAGAGGACACTCTATACCTTTTTCACACCTGTGTGAAAAAGGTATAGGTTATTAATAGTGGGTGAACGGCCACCTCCTAAAGCACAACCCCCGTAGGGTTTAAATCCCTGGGACTCCCTCTTGGTTTCAGAAGCCTCTTGGATGAGAGGTGAAACGTCTTCAGTCTTTCAAGAAGTTCAGTTGCTCTCTTTTCAAGCTCTCACGACTACCATGACCTGGATGACTGAGAATCTACGCAGATATCAGAGCACACAAATTTCTATTTAACTCTGGGCATGTTCAAACAAATCTTTTTAAAAAATCAAAGCTATTTTTACGATAAAAACTAACCTGCAATGCTGTTCTTCCTTTTGAAATGCTTTGACCAGAGCTTCCAAAGTCACGTAATGCTTGTTTTTTTATAAAATAAAAAAAAGCCCAGACAGACAAAGTCTGGTCTCTAAATACTCTTGAGTCATGACCAGCCTACAGTCTGTTGGCTGGTGCAGAAAATGGTGCCAAGCTGTCGATGCCTCCTGTTTGGTGAAAATCTGTGACTTCTCAGCAGCTCAGGCACACAGCAGTGTGAAAGCACATTACCATTTCACTAAATACCAAATACAAACTGCTACATGGAAGTCAGTTCATGTTTGTCTTGGTGATGTGTTATTATGCTATATGTTTCTGTCCACTTAAAACCACAAATATGTTCCTGTTTGCTTATTTTTCTTCAAAATTACGAAGCTTTTTCATGTGAGTCCAGCTGGAGGCAAACGATTATAAAGCCTGCATCTTAAACATCAACACTTGCTGTCACTGATGCTTAAAAATCAATCCAAAAAATAGTATACAGAATGTTTTGTAGCTCTATACATTTCACCTTTTAAATTAGATTAGGTTTTATTCAGGAAATTAGGTTAAATTTCCAAAATGACTCCGAAGAAAAGGTATTCTCACCCATTTCTCTTCGAAAAGCCTCAATCTGTTTTTCTGTCTAAAGTCAAATTAGGCAGTAATGTTGTACAGATAATCGTATCAACAGGATATTAGAGGCTGTCACTCAGCATCATTCACTGCATTGGTTCAGTCATGGTATTTCTCATTGGAGCAGCGCGGCCCCCTGCAGCACAAACTTAATTCAGCCAAAACTGAGAGCAGCTGCCTGGTGAAACTCCCAACACACACACAGGGTTTTTTTTCCTGCTGTTGTCAGCTTTTCTCCACTACACACTCAAAATCTGCCTTCCTCTTTTGTCCTTTACCTGATTTGACTTTCCGTCGTTGTCTATATAAAAAGCTCCATGAATGTTAAATTTAAATGCACATGTGAGCGTTGCAAAAGTTACTTGTGACAATAAATAAATGAGCGTAATCAGCTGTATCTTCAGTGAGTCCCTCATCCTGCATAGTTGTTCTCCACCAGCTCAGAGTTCAGCTGCTTATGCTAAATGAAGCAGGTTCTCCAAGTTCTGGTTAGAGAAACACTCCAGGTTGTAATAAATATCCAGAAAAGAGCAAGAAATTCTCTCGTTTTCGAAGAGATTGTTCGACAATTAAACATAACCATCATAACGATAACCTAGCTTAGTGGGTGGGTCACGGTGGCAGCATCCTAAGCAGAGAAGCCCAGACCTCCCTCTTCCCGGCAACTTCCTCCTACGTATCCAGGGAAACACCAGTGCATTCCCAGCCTAGAGATGTAATCTCTCCAGCATGTCCAGGGTCTGCCCCAGGGCCTCCTCCCCGTGGGACATGCCTGGAACACCTCATCTAGGTGGTGCCCGGAGGCATCCTAGTCAGATCCCCGAACCACCTCAACTGGCTCCTTTGGATTTGGAGGAGCAGTGGCTCTACTCTGAGCCCATCCCAGATGGCCGAACTCCTCACCCTATCTCTAAGGGAGAGCCCAGCCACCCTTCAAAGAAACCCCATTTCCGGCACTTGTATCCACAGTCTCGTTCTTTCAGTCACTACCCACAGCTCGTGACCAAAGGTAAGGGTAGGGACGCAGATCGGCTGGTAAATCGAGAGCTTCACTTCTACACTCAGCTCTCTCTTCTCCATGATGGACCGGTACAGCGTCCGCATCGGGCAGCCGCAGCACTAATCCATCTGTCGATCGCCTGCTCCCTTCTCCCCACACTCGTGAACCACCCTTTTTCGGCTGAAGACCATGGCTTCAGATTTGGCGGTGCTGATTCTCATTCCCGCTGCCTCAAACTGGGCTGTGAACCAGTCCAGTGCGAGCTGGAGGCTGTCACCTGATGAAGCCAACAGAACCACATCATTTGTGAAAAACAGAGATGAGATTCTGAGACCAAACAAGTGGAAGCCTTCCGCCACTTGTCTACACCTAGAAATTCTGTCCAAAGAAGTTATGAACAGAATCGTGACAAAGGGCAGCCCTAGAAGAGTCCAACACCTACCGGAAACTCACCCATCCAAATCACTGAATTCCGGTGTTCCAGTCACTTCCATGGACACAGGTGTATAAAATTAAGCACCTAGGCATCCAGACTGCATCTACAAACATCTGTTGCTTTCAAAGAGCTCACTGAATTCTAGAATGGTACCGTGATAGGATGCCAGCTGTGCAACAAGTCCAGTCATGAAATTTCCTCATTTCTAAATATTCCACAGTGATCTGTTAGTGGTATTATGACAAAGTGAAAGGATTGGGAGTCTCAGAAATTCAGCCAGAAAGTGGTAGGCTACATAAAACCATGCGATTAAAAACTATGCATAGAAATGTGATATCACTCGAGTTCATATGCGTGTGAAGGCAGACGAGCAAATACTTTTAGCAATATAGTGTATATAAAAAAAACTGATGAAGCCCACTGGTGACATAACCCATTGGTTAATGAAGTCCTGATTTTTCTTTCACCATCTTAGCATAATGAAATCATTGAGACTGAGGGACACTGCACATGCATCGACTCACATATCCTGCTTTATCCTCCTTCCTGACTCAACTGAGAATCTTAATTACAACAATTTTAACTTCTTGCAACAACAGAAGTCACCCCCTGCTGGCTTTTAGAAAGAATGCAGGTGTAAAACGCTTCACACTTTATCTGGAAAATGGGCATCTTTTATATACAGTCTATGGTAGCACCTGTCTCTGTATGAAGTTTTTTACTTAAATCTCTTTACATTGCTCTGTACTTCTTTTCCTTTTCTCCACTCCACTCTGTATTGACCTCTCTGAAACACTGAAGCAAACAGAGTGTTTCAACTCCCATTCATCTCGGGATTTGTGACACTGATGAAGGAGCGAGTGCTGGGTGACACTGTGTTTGTATGTGTGAGACTCTCTTTGTGTGAGTTTCTGATTGATTGTGTTTGACTGTCAGGATTAAAAGAGAGCAGAGACCGAGCGCAGTCTCCTCTGTCATCAGGATAGCAGCCACCCTGTGAAAGACGTGCTAATGAGTTTTTATCTTGTTCCACAGTAATTAAGTTATCAAACGATGATGACAAATTATGTGTAGAATTGGTAATCTGGATGGTTAAAATGGTAATGTAGTGTTTCCCACCAATCCATTTGAATGAAAAAGACAAAGCTTAGCATCTGGTGCCTGGAACAGACAGACTTTCACCCCCGCACACCAAAAATCCAGAGCTTGTCTGAAGGTATTCATTATCACTGATGAGCTCTCAGCACCCAAGTACAAAGCATATTATTAGGAAAGCTATTTTGGAGTTACTTTCTGATGGATACAGAAATTATTTGGACGCGAACTGTGCAAATGACATTTGAAGGGTGAGTTTAGCTTTAGTTCACCCTGCAGAGGACCGTGATCTTTTCACTCACACGTCGAGTTGGCAGCCACCCAGTGCAGCTACATCACCATCCACTGCAGCTTCACTGGAGCAGCTGTTGATTAAGTGCCTTGCTCAAGGACACCCAAAGGTGATTGGGTCCCCTTCCTCACAGCATACATGTATACACGCTTTCAAGATTGGCCACTTCTGTAACACACCAAGCGAATGCCAAATTGGATATTTGAGACAACGAGAGCTAAAAAGGTGCAAAGACGTTCTCCTGTTGCTATGCACCCAACATGTTGGTAGCAATCTAATTAGTATTAGATGGATGTGCTGCACTGACAAAGGAGATGTACTGAAAATGAAAACAAAAACAAAAAAAGAGCTCATGTGTTTTCTTTTGAAATTGAAGGTTTAGAATTGAATTGTGTGTTTTGTCTGATTGTCTTGTTCAGCTTTTCAAACTCTGAATAGTGCTTCTCATGCTAATAGCTAACGTAATCAAACTTGGTTAGCAAGCTGCATTTATATACTGTACACATGCATCAGAAAAACACATAGCCTACCTGCTAATTAGCGCTAACAGATAAAATACCGAAACTGCCTTCACTGAAACTGAGGTACATACTTCTTAAATGGTAAATTTAAATGCACAATAAGCCATATTATTATACCAACAGCACAAACATGATCCAAAACCACAGTTCATTGACTTTAATGAGTACAGGTGAGGCTAATGGCAATGGCTAAGCATTTTTAACCTAACATTCACACATTCGTACCCTGATGGATACACTGGGAGAAACTTGGGGTTAAGCGTGTCATATCCACACTTCATGGATATGACATGCAGACTAGAGGAGCCGGGGATCAAATCACTGACCTTCAAATAGGTATACGATCTATTCTAACTCCTGAGCCACAGCTGCCCTGACTGAAAGTTTTCAATTAAAACAGCCAAACCTGTAATAATGCAAACTTTAAATCTTAATAAAAATTAAACAGGTGTTATAGAAAGAAAAGAAAAAAATCAGCCCCACCCCCTACCAGGAACCAGTTTACCTCACTGGTCGAGCAGGTGGCCATCTTTTTATCTTATTGTATATTTTATTCTATTTTATTCTACTGTATATAGTATTTTATTTTATTCTATTCTGTACAGTTGTGTACTGTATTTATTCTTATTTTATTTTATTCTAATTTTTGCTTCATAACTTTTGCACTGTCCACTTCCTGCTGTGACAAAACAAATTTCCCACGTGTGGGACTAATAAAGGTTATCTTATCTTATCTTATCTTATCTTATAAGGCTGAAATGCAGCAGTTCAAGTCTCACCCGTAGCCCCTCCTGCGTGACCTCCCCTGCTCTCTCTCCCCTCCTTCCTGTCTACCCTTCACACCTACACGATATGCCCCCGTACAGTAGTTATAAACGAGTTTAGCTATAGAGGTCACAACTGTGGCTGTAAACATATTTATTTCTCTGTAAAGTTTGTAATTTTAGGTACCGAATTTCCCAGAGGAACCCACCCGAGGGATTAATAAGATAAGATAAGATAGAACTTTATCTTATCTTATTTTAACATGAAAGTGTATTCTAGATCGACGCGATCCTGAATCTAGCATCGAGTGGCTGGGTGGAGGAATTTTAGTTTTTGGCACTTTGTGTTGGTGTCATTTGGGTTAAGGCACATTATTAAGTTGTGTTAATACAACCTGCCCAAAATTCAGACCACATGTTCTCAAAAGAATGTCACCAAATGTCTTCAGTAACCAGCTTTTAGGAAAGAACGATTTTAGCACATGCACATAATGTGCAGTATTTCACATGCAATTATTCCTACAAAGGAAAACAAAACTAATGAACCAAAGAAAGTTAAAAATAGACACACACATGCATCATATGTGCTAAAAATTAAATAGCTATTCATTCCCAGTGTTGTTTTCTGCTCCAAATCAAACTTCAGCCCAATACCACAGTTTGGATTTTTATCACTAAGTTATTATGTCCTTGGAGGCTTTATTGTCCAAATGTCAGGCACACACTCATTTCATGAATCCAGTATATTGTTGTAGGCAGATATGTGAGTTTCCAGTGTGAAAGCAGAGTACCCTAACATGACTTAAACGTGGTTCACAAGCCAGTATTTCTCCACAGGTGGAGGTGGAGACACCGATAAGAGGCTGAACTGTAAGAAAGTTAAGTCTCATCTGGTTTCTATTGGTTGCAATCATCAGCTCTGAGTTTTTGACTAAAAAGGGTTTCATGTCGTCTCTCCTGCAGTTCTGGATGTCTGCTGTGGCCACCACCATGCCCATCCCATCCGGAGCTTTCATGCCGGTCTTCATCCTAGGTGAGCGTTTTGAAGCTTTGCGTTGGTTTAAGTCTTCATCCTCTTTGGTTGTCATTATAAATACTGACTCTGTAAACAGTGCAGTTCAGAAACCTTTATCTAAACTTTAATGATATACACGCTTCGTCAGTGACGTGATGATAATTATTGTATTTTATTTTTAAACTATATTTACTTTTAGCCCCACTTTCGTCCTATAGGAGCTGCATTTGGCAGGCTGGTAGGGGAGATCATGGCCACTCTGTTTCCTCATGGGATCGTGTTTGATGGCATCCTTTACCGCATCATCCCTGGAGGGTACGCAGTCATCGGTTAGTTTCTTGTTTCTCCTCATAGCTTTTCTCCACATGTTTACTCTTTAATCACGGCTAACTATGATCCACCTTAGCAACTAGCCTATTTTTTAACTTCACATATAAGTCCTCCTGTCAAACTGTCCTCATCTTTTTCCCCTTAACTGTCAGCTTCCTGTGCCCTCAGCTTGTCGGGCGTGTTCAGCCCTCTTCCTCTTTCTGTACTGTCACTTCCCTCGTCTTCTTTCTCCTTCAGCTTCTCCTTCTGTCAGCCTCTCTGGTCCTCCAGTCGTCACTCATTGTCAACTTGTCCTCCCCACCTAATCCGCTACCCCACCCCCATTCTTGTCATCTTCTCCCTCCATCCCAACCCCTCTTCCTCCTTTCCATCAGAGCATGTGGTCGCTGTGCTCTGACAGTTAAATGTCACCCTGGGTTTGCTCTGCTGTCCTCACCTCAACAGCTGACCCAGAAATGTGGCCTTTTCTTCAATCCCCGCTCCTGTTGGCCTACAAAAGCCCGTACTTAATTTCTCTCCTCCCTTTCTACCTTTTTAACCTCTTCTTCTCTTTTATCCTTCTCTCGGTAGCCTCCCAGTATCATTCATTTGTCGCGTGTGTTTCCTGTCTCTCATTACATTGCTTCTCATTAATCTACTCTTGTGCAGCATGGTTTCCTCTTCCTTCCACCGATTTTCCTTTTCTCCCTCATTCTCTTTGCTCTTTTTTAAACATTATCAGCCTCATTCTTGATTTTCTTTTTTCTCTTAATTTTATTTCTTTTGAGTCTGTTCCTGTCTGCTCCCATCCTATTCTGCTCTGCTTTTCCAGTCTTCCTTGTCTTTTAACTTCTGCGTATCTCATTTTCTACTTTCCATCAGTATACTTTTACCCTTCCTCCTTCCTGTTACTCTGTGATCCATCTCTTCCTACTGTATCTTGTACTGTCTTTCCTTTGGCACGTCTCCCTTCCCCCACCCTCATCATCCCATCCCGTTTCTCTGGCAGGAGCAGCAGCGTTGACTGGGGCTGTGACTCACACAGTGTCCACGGCGGTTATCTGCTTCGAGCTGACAGGTCAGATCTCCCACATCCTGCCCATGATGGTGGCAGTAATCCTGGCCAACATGGTGGCCCAGGGCCTGCAGCCCTCCCTCTACGACTCCATCATCCAAGTCAAGAAGCTCCCATACCTGCCGGAGCTTGGCTTCGGACACATGAGGTCTGTTTTCTTTTTACAAGCCAGTTGTGGGAACGATGTCAACAAATTTAATATGATGCCCTCCATAACTCCAGCTGGCAGGGAAATAAATGGTGTAATTGTTGGTGGATAAAAAACATTAAGAATTACATTTCTGCATAATTGATAAATGTTTGCAAGAAAATAAAAGAAAGTGACAAAAAGAGGTTTCCAGTTTACCCCTTCAGATGAGGAAACCTTACAATTATAAAGGACCTTCAGCATGCAGAGATGCCATGCAGCTGAAACATGTAATCAGTGCCTCTTGGTAACGATGAAGGGTAATTTTCTTGTACAGTGCTTTCTAAAATTGTGTAGCAGTCCCATCTTTGTGTATCTGTTTCACAGTCAATACAACATCTTTGTAGAGGACATCATGGTGACGACGGTGAAGTTTATGTCGTCTCAGTCCACATACCGAGAAGTCAAACTCTTGCTGGACTCCACTTCGCTCAAATCGATCCCCCTGGTCGACTCAAAAGGTAAACAGACTGATGAAGCGCCTTCCTTGCTATTTCGATTGGGGATTATAGAGATCAGGGGTCAGCAACCTTTAACACCCAAAGAGCCATTTGGACCCAGTTTCCACAGAAAAGAAAACACTGGGAGCTGCAAATACTTTTTGCCATCTAAAATGAAAATAACACTGTATATATTGTTTGTTTGTTTTTACCTTTATGCTTTGTATAAACAACTATAGTGTATTGCGTATGAAATCCATAAAGTGCTACAGAGAAAATAAAATTTTATTTATGTAATGGACACAAACATTTTAAACTCTTAAAAAAATTATAACAAAAAAGAAACACGCCGAGTTGAAGGTCTCTTTTAAATGAATAAAAAGCTAAACTTAAATTATCCATTTACCAAATAAAAAATGTTGTGAGCCGTCATCCTTATGTCGCCTTTGGGCTTTCGGAGACTGTAGCAGAACCTTGACCTGAATTTAAAAAATAAACTGGAAAAAAGCCCTATGCTACTAAACAATGAAAAATAAATATTTGCAAAATATTTGCATAAATATTTATTTTACTTGGTTAATGTGTGTAGCGGAGCGTGGTCTGCGGTGCCGCTGCAAGGAGGCGGATCCGAAATCATGCCTCGTGCTCTCTCTGCTGTTGTGTTGTTGTTGTTGGTACGTGTCAGGCTGTGAGCTGGAAAGCTAAAGCCAGCTGCATGTGTACAGCAACTGTGTGTGAAAAGTGGTCAATAAAGAGATGCTGAAAAGCATGTTCATGCAAACATCGTTGGGTCTGCCATAGTATGTTTACAATGGGACTTCTGCTCCTGAACCTTTGAGCACAGCGTCTGCAAATCGGGGCTGTACGAAGTCACTTTCAGCTTTACGCAGGATTGTCGTCTGTGAGGCGTGAGCGATGTTTGTTTTTAACATAGCTCATGGTGGAGAATAGCTGCGCACATACGTATGTGGATCGGAAGATCAACAATCCACAAATTAGGCATGCTGGTAGGCTTCTCACTCTTGTCAGAAGTAAATGCAAATGAATCTGCCCAGGCATCTTTAAATGTTCTATTTTCTTCAGATATTTTTCTTTTCTTACATTTCTCCATACTTGGCCTACCTGGGGTTGAAAGTCTCGATAAATGCACGGCATTTTGGAGGGTATACCAGCTTCCGCGAGTGTGACGCTTATTTTGTGCAACAAAAAATAATAAAATATAATTTTATTTTAATATTTCAAGATTGCAATAATTTTCCAGTTTAGAACTGCAAGTTGAAAAAAAGAACTAACACAAGTAAAACACACTTCTGTTAAGTAGTTATAATTTATTTTCCCAAGCCACACGGAGCCGCAGTATAATGTTGAAAGAGGCGCATGCGGCTCTGGCCACGCGTTGCCGACCCCTGATGTAGATAAAATAGAATTGAATTGGATGAGTGGATTAGCCATCAAAGTGTCTCACAGAAATTTGTTTGGTAATTGAAAGAACACAAAGAGTTGCTGCTATCACATTAAATATAACAGCATCAAATATAGGTATTTAAATAAGAGTACTTAGCATTTTTAATGGATTTTATAGGAATCATAAGGCATCATGATATTAATAAAATTAACATCTGTTTCTCTGCTTCCAGATTCTATGATCTTATTGGGCAGCATTGACAGAGTGGAGCTTCTGGCTCTCTGTGATTGGTGGTTGTCACCAGAAAGAAGGCTCCTGATGCAGGTGAGGACAGTCACAGGGCAAGCGATAGAGCTTCTTAATCATGACGGAAATCCTAATCACCATTGTTTTGGTCAATTCTAAGATCCTGATTACTCATTAAATTTGGCAACGTGATAGATTTCCATCCATCCATTAGCTGAAAATGAGAGGTAGGATACAGCCTGGACAGGTCCCCAGTTTGTCAGAGAGCTAACACAGAGAGAAAACCATTAAAACTCACATTCACACCTGTGGCTAGTTTAGAATTCCATGTTAACCTAACCCCATTAATGTAACATAGTGGATTTATTGAACTTAAAAAACCAAACCAAACCCCACTGGATTTCTGTGAAATTTTAATATAATAATAACTTGACAGTAGGGTTTGGTCCATAAGTTGTATGAAGGTGGACGTAGTTGCTGCGTCTGAAAAGTGAAGCTAACGTAGAAGTGCTTTAAACCTGAATTCTTTCTCATGGCCAGCAGGAGGCAACGACTCTGACTGCGACAATATTTGCTTGTATATAAGTTTATGGCCCTGTAGTTGTGTGAACTCAGCAAACACAATCCTGATTATTTTACAGGCTCAGTCATGAGTTTCAGGTCATATTGGATAAAAGATGAAGTTTATATTTGTATCCATTTGTTGTTATTTGTTTAAAACTGCAAGTTTGCTGCAACAAAAATGTTCATCTTCAGACAGAAGTCTGTGTTTTGGGCTCACTTTCAAAATAGAATTATTTTTCTTTACACACCAATACTATGAGTTATTACCATGGTTACTGACATGTCATCCCCATCACAAAAAGTTTTGTCCTATCTTTAAATTCTGCCGGTATAACTTCATACTTCATAAAATCAATGATTTTTCAATCATTTCACCATCTCACTGTAATGATGGTAGCATATTTATGTATGTATCCTGTTTTCTTAATGGGTGGGCCAATCAAAACAAAACTTCGCACGACCATCATCACACATACAGCAGATGTTAACTTCTGTGCTTTTATAGATTACTTTATTATTTCTATGAAGGTTCTCAGTCATCCAGCTCATCGTAGTCTAAGGAGCTCGGGGAAAAAAAGCATCTGGACTTTAAGTTTCCTTGAAGACATTTCATCCAAGAAGCTTCTTCAGTTCTAAGACAAACTGGTCCCAGATTTTAAGCCCAATGGGGGCCTAGGAGGGTCGTGGACCCCCTATTGATCCTCTACCTAAATACATGAGCCAAGGTGTGAAAACAGGTGTGGGTCAAAATCAGCCAAGGTTTCGGGTGAACCCATAGTGAAACCCAGCCTCGAAAACTCACTTTCGAGGATGCTTTATTATAAATGAGTCTTTGGATTTTCCCACGTTAGGGTTACGTTATCTCTTTGCATTTGTCTCGCGTCTCACATTCAACATATGTTGCACATTTGTAACTTAACAACCACCAAAATTTGTATCTGTGACATAAACTGTTCACCTTACCACTAAACCCAGGATGAAGAATTTCAAACAAGCTTTACAGACCTGGTAAAAACTGCCCATTGGGTGGGTTTTTGCTACTTTCCACAGTTTTGAAGAGAAACACCAGTGAAGTTTTCTCATTTTTTCTTCAAGCTGAATAACAATGATGCATTTAAATGATGCAGAACATGTAAATGATTGTTATAAATACCTTGTGGAGCGCTGCTGTGTACAAGCACGATTTCATGTATAAACACAGGAGCTAACATCCTGTGGGTTTACTGGGTTTCTTTTTGAAGCACTTTGCTCCCTAAAGCAGATGTATAATGTATAACTAGTGTACAAACATGGTTGTTAATGCAATAATTCCATTAACGTTTTACCGAAATTACATAATGTTGAGTTTACAGCATGACCATGTCAGTGAATTAGCTGCTCGAGCGCCTCTCGAGTTCAGCTGAAGCTCTTTTTTCATGTGCATTCATGCAGAGGCAGAGCCTGAAGCCAGACATTAAAATAACAAGTGTTTACAGTTGTTATTGATTTGGAGCACTGAAAAGTCAGCTGTTACTGAGCAGAGTGAAATCTAAAATTGGAAAACATTATGGAAATTATGAAACATTCTAGTAATCGCTGTGTTTTTTACATTATGTGATGGTGTTAAAAATCTCTCTGCTCTTTTTTCTTGATATAAAAATGAACATTTTTGGAGAAGATTTTTCCCATGAAATCACCAATAGTACCAATCTATGGTCTACCAATCTAAGCCAAGAGTGATTCACACTGAAGAACTTTATAATGATGTTTTATATTATCACACTATTATTAATGTATTATTATTACACTATTCAGCATTATTAAGTGTTTCATTCATGCAGACATGTTTATCCTCTGTTACTGTTACACTATGTAAAGCTATCACTGCAGTGCTACCACATCACTGCTTTTAACAATCATAATTATAAACATAAGATACCTTAATAATGCTTACTAGTGTGACATTATTATGTAGTCCTAAAATTATTTCTGATGTTGATAAATATCTTAAAACAGGAATTAAATAAACTCAGTCAGATGCTGGAAAGGAAAGGAAATGGAGAATCAACTTTGACTGTGTAAAAGATATTGATTTTGTAGTGAGTGGAAGACCTTCTGTACAGTAATGATTCACCTTAAAACCCAAAAGGAGAACTCCATCTCTTGGATTTGCTAACCCATTCAAACGGGTGAGGTAACAGGACTTAAAATAAAGAGCAGGTGCTAAAACAACATCAGTGTTAAGCAGTTAGATTAGATTTAGTTTGGCCCAGGTAAAGCACCGCTCTGTTTTAATGTGTTTGTCTGGATGTGAGTTCAGGGTCGCAGCCTACAGGAGCAGAACCAGTCTCAGAAGCACAGCTGGGAGTCCTTCGCCTTCGTAGATGAAGAAGAAGAGGAGGAGGAGGATGAGGAGGATGAGGAGGAGGACGGAGAGAAGGTGGGCGTTTCATTTAATATATTCATAGGGATTATTCATTCATTGTGTATGGGTTTTCTCTCTATAGCTGCTTTCCTCAGTTTTAATTTGTTTAACGTTTAAGTGAACGATTGACCCCAGTCATAGATTTATGCCAAATATATTTATTGCAAATTCCTCTGTGTTACAGTTTTCCTTCCAAATTTAACTTAAGCTATCAGCAGAATGTGAAAAAGCAACGACTTTGACTTAATGTCCCAAACATCTGTGCACTGTGCTGAAGAAATATCAACTGAATGGGAATTTAGTTCCACAAGATGGTGCAGAGAGTAAATGTAACTTTTATTTTAATCAGGCAAGTGATTAAAAACACCATTATGTACAATGGCTTTTGGGGAAGATGCACGACCTTTTGAGGTCATTTGTTTAGGTCTAAAAGAATATAAGGAGTTAAAAGTTAAAAATATTTCAGAGCATCCAGAGGTAAAACGCTGCCCCCTGGTGGTGAGGATTTTAACGAAGTTATTATTAATTACATTTTGCACTTACAAAAAGTACCTTTAAAATATTGCTGCTTGTCCCTTGCATTAAATCCTAGTTTAACCTTTACCACTTGGTCTGCAGGTTCTTTATTAATGCTAATTTCCTTAATAACACGTGGCCGTCGTCTGCAGGGTAGTCCAGTCCAGGAGGAGAGGAACGGTCCCCTGCCTCCTCAGAAGCCCCAGGAGCCTTCCTCAAACCACACTGCTCCTGCTCCTGGTGAGTTGAGAGGATTACATATTTATGAGAAAACATAAATATTTAATATTGGCAGAGGTGTAGTAGTCATACATTATCTCTAAACATGACTGTGTATAAATTTCTCGCCCTTTCAGCTGCTTCAGAGGAGGAATATATTACCGTACGCCAAATATTAAAAAAGGATGGATAATTTCTTTACCTTTTTTTTCTGTTATTATTGTAATAATGTTATTCTTATTTGTAATGGTGGTCTGGGTAAAGCAAAGCAGCACACGTCCAAACATTTTAACACATCGTGTATTCGGAGGGTAGTGCTTTCGCTGTTGCCCAAGTTTCTGTTCAAATTCAGCACAGGGTTAAAGGTCAATTTTATGTAGACAGAAATCAGATTGCTGAGGACAATTACAATTTCTGATCTCTCTTCCTTAGCTCGGTTACACCCGTGGAGTTGTGCGACATGGAGGCGAGGGCGGGGAATGAAAGCCTTATGGCTCCTGTCACAGTAATATTGATTCTTTCAGACAAGTTTTGCTTACTAGGATGATGTAATGGGATTTATTCTTCGCTATGTCTCCCCTTCTTCTCCTTGAAAAAAAAAATATCTCATCTGATATGACTAAGCATTTAGTCACATCCCAGATGGTGTATGAGGCTCACCAGGTTCTCATATCTGCTAAGCAGATTACTGCCCAGAGGACACAAACATGTCTTATTGGTGCTCGTGAAGTATGAAAAGGGGGACCCATCAGAATTAATCAAATCATAAGGCACAATGTGATGTTACACAACGTGTAAACAGCAGTGGCAGCATTAATGCTAATCCAAACACACAGAGGTCAGGAGGAACGACCCTCTGAGCCCACACAGTTTTTAGCAATAAAGCAGTTTAAACAATTTAAAGACATCACGCAGAGACTGAGCTTCTTACTCTTATAACACTCACAAAGATGGTCACACTTTGAATTGTTCATGTCATATTTATTTGGGAGGGTGTAGAAAGCGCATGATAAAGAAGTTAAATATGACTGTGATACTCTTTCTAGCCTGAATTAGGACAGAAGCTGGTCTTTGCACTGATCATAGACAGTACAAAAGCTGCAATTTTGGGAAATAACTGAAGTAAGAACTTCAGTTTAACACACAGTTCAAAATGGTAGCTCCATTTCTGCATCTCACAGGCACAGTCCAATAAAAGTTTAATTATCCCACTTGGGAGGATTTATTCAGGAGTCCTCAGAAAACAAAGAGGTGAACGCACAGCAACAAACAGTCGAGCTAAATGTAAAATGAAATGAAAAACATCTATAATAATAATAGATGACTGGAGGAATTGTTATAAATAATATTTACTTCAAATTGAAATCAATAAAAATGAAAGAAATAACAAGGCTGTGCAGCTTTTAGTAGTGGAACTGCTGACAGAGTGAGTAGTTTAACACAACTGTTAATACATGAAGCCAAAATATGTGTTGCTTTTAGATTTGTTGGTTTAAAAAAAGAGTTTACATCCATTTGTTAAACAGATTTCAGCTTTTAATGGTGCTTTTTGAGCCTTTTATCTATCTTTAAACTGGAGCTGTTATGCTCAGCTTCCCATTTTTATTTGTAAACTAAAATAAAGGTGTTTTGTATGTTTTACAGTTTAAAATAATAATTTTCTGCTGGGATGTTTGCATCCCCTCAGTTCCCCCACTTCATTCAGCACACAGGTGGGATATATTAGAGATATCCCTATTGGACATAAAACAGATCCATATTTTTTCTTCTGGTTATCCAGTTTAGTGTCACAGCGGGTTTTTTCCTGTCCCACCTGTCCAGGGTGAGAAGTGGGATACAGCTATCACAGAGAGACACACAATTATTCACACCTACGGTTAATTTACAATCTAATAACCACCTAGCCCCACTTATGTCTTTGGACTGTGGGAGGAAGCTGGAGTACCCAGAGAGGACACATGCAGAGTAATGGATGTCGTTAAGGATGCCATCAAGCACAGTCCCAGTGAGAAAACAGGGTGGCTTTGATCTCTCCTCCAGTCTGCCACACAGTCTCTCACTGACATGATCGAGTCAAAAGGAGGAAAAACAGTGTTTAACACAGTCTGAAGCTTTCAGGTCATATGGATTACTTACAAATAATGACCTCATTGTTTGAACTGACCATGTTTAATATAAGCATCCATAATTTTAACTGTGTGTATGTATATATTGCAAACAATTACAAAAAAAGCATAAAAAGTCCACTTTAAGAGCTGAGTGTGTAAGTGAACAAATAATGCAAAGTTTCGCTCATTTAACAGCAGTCAGTTTCGTTTAATTTTGTCGTTCAGATGGTTGATTAAATCAGCTCTTTGTGAGGGAGCTAAATCTAACACGATTGACTTTCTTATTTTTAGTGGCTGAGAGAAGAGAAGCGGTAAAGAAGATGAATTCAAGATAAGCAAAATGCAATGCATATATATTCTAAACCATTTTGCAGATGACTCACGTGAGAAGAAATGCACAGACTCGAAGTTGTCCTTTAGGAGGTGACTGCACTTCAGCACAACAGTATAATCTTTGCAAAGAGTCTGTGTTTGCTTAGTGAACAGAAGTCTGTGCATTATTTCTGTTGTTTCCAGTAATTTGATACATAAAAATATACTTTATGCATTGAAATGCAACTTAAAAATATGTTAAATATATTTTTTGCAGCTTGCAAAACCCTGAATGCACATTTGTTAAGTTCACAAGAAAGGCTTGTTTACAGAAAGATAGCTGTGTTTGATCATTAAATAACTCAAGGCAAGCCTAGCTTTACCTGTAACATATTTATTTTCTCCATCACATGTTGGTGAGACTCCCGATGGTGATAAACCAGAAGACTCCCCACTAAAGTCAATCAGCAATAAATATGTTCTTCTAGCTTTTTAAAGGTTAAAGTTAAACCTGTCTACTCTTTTTGTTACGTTACCAAATTGACTTCAACATGTTCATTGCTGCCCTCAACAGATGTCAAATGTTTGGAATTAATAACTTTGCAACCCTAACAGCAGTGAGCGAAGGTTTGGCAGCTTGTTCACTCCAAGTATCCAGATGGTGTCTGTGCCTATTGTGGCACAGCAAACTGCTCAGTAGCCCATCAAACATAACAAGAGACAGACAATGTCCCAGTGAAATGGTTTCCAGGCAACAACGAGGGGTTTTTTTCCCTGCAGTCTCTAAAAGTCTCCATTTACTCTTGAGTTATTTTCTCCAAAGCTGCATTTGTATAATTTATTGACCTTTTACCCACTGAGTCTCCTTCCTCACTCCTCCCTCAGAAAAAGGTTCTCTGCAGTCTGTGAGGAAAACACTCAGGAATATCTTCACCTCTAAGAGCAGGCAGACAGAGGGCCAGTCTCAGGTGTGTCTGCACGTCTCATTGCATGTCTAGTGCGTGTGCTCTCACGCATCAGCTGCATTAAATATGCTTCACATCTCCACTCTGTATGTCACGTCTTTGTAGGGCGGGATTTTCTTTTTTACAATAATTAATTCGTGCATTGCTCTCGGTCTCATGTTTTGTCCTTTCTGCTTAAAAGACATGATAGATGCAATCAAACAAAGGAGAAAAGATTAAATTCTGTTTAAATATGCAGTATGCCCCTCTTTCACGCAGGGCTATTAGACAAGGCATGACACCTTAATTCAATGCAGTATCATCTCTGTTGTCACATGGAAACAACTTAAGAGAAATGTGAGTGGCTATTTTTCTTTTTACTGCAAAGGCAAGAACAGTCATGTGAACCTCTGAGAGCAGGCAGACAGGTTCAGGTGTGTCTGCACTTCTTATTGCACAGTTCAGCAGTTTGTAAAACCAGCTTTACCAGTAATAATTTTTTCTGCATGACTTTATCAGCCTCTCACATTGTTGTGGAGGAGTTTTTGCCCATTATTCTTTAGAACATGGTGCCAGTTCAATGAGGCCATGAACAGCTCACTTAAGGTCTCTCCACTGCATGTCAGTTGGGTTGTGGTCTGGACTTTGACTGGGCTGTTGCAGCACCTCAATTCTTTTCTTTTTTGTAGTCCTTCCATTGTAGATTTGCCGGTCAGTGTCGGCTCATTGTCCTGTTGCGTGACCCAATTTCCTGGCAACCTTTCCAAACAGGCCATGCTTGTTCAGGCTTTTGTGCTGTCATGCACTGTAACATTCAACATGCTAACTGAGGCCTGTAGAGTCTGGGATGTTTGCTCAGATGTCGGCTCCTGGGAGGATTGTGGCTTTGTGTTAAAGCACACCTGAATGCTCCTAGACGTGCAAACAGTCAAAACTTGTTTACATTAGATGATGATTTATGTTGGAGTCACAACTCAACAATAGTAATATATTATATATTACTCATTAATTTTTTTAAAGTAATGCAGTACGTTACTTAATTACACACCGGAAAAAGTGACCCATTACATTCCGTAACATGACATGAATCGCATTTTCACAAAGTTACCAGTTAACGATATAAACCTGAGGCTACAGTTCCACACACTGACAAAAATCCCTTTTTTAAAATAGCTTTTTCAAATGCAAAGTTGAAAACCATCCAAAGAGACTTAAAGCTACTGCCACAGTGATTCTACTGTACAAACATGCACAGTAAAAAAATGGAGGCTATAATGCTGCAAGCGTGACTGCTCATCACTGCCTTTGTTACCTACTGAAGTTGATGTGATCATTGTTTAGTACAATAATGCATTATATAACTGCATTACTGATTACAGTAACATGTTACTTTTGAGCACATTACACCCAACAGTGCTGATGTTTAGTAAATCTAGTTCATTAGATTAGCAGCACCTCACTGTTACTTACCCTCTTAGTTCCTATGGAAGCAGTTAGGGTGTCTTTATTTTTCACTGAACTGTATACAGGTCCTTCTCAAAAAATTAGCATATTGTGATAAAGTTCATTATTTCCTGTAATGTACTGATAAACATTAGACTTTGATATATTTTAGATTCATTACACACAACTGAAGTAGTTCAAGCCTTTCATTGTTTTAATATTGATGATTTTGGCATACATAACTCATGAAAACCCAAAATTCCTGTCTCAAAAAATTAGCATATTTCATCCGACCAATAAAAGAAAAGTGTTTTTAATACAAAAAAAGTCAACCTTCAAATAATTATGTTCAGTTATGCACTCAATACTTGGTCGGGAATCCTTTTGCAGAAATGACTGCTTCAATGCGGCGTGGCATGGAGGCAATCAGCCTGTGGCACTGCTGAGGTGTTATGGAGGCCCAGGATGCTTCGATAGCGGCCTTAAGCTCATCCAGAGTGTTGGGTCTTGCGTCTCTCAACTTTCTCTTCACAATATCCCACAGATTCTCTATGGGGTTCAGGTCAGGAGAGTTGGCAGGCCAATTGAGCACAGTAATACCATGGTCAGTAAACCATTTACCAGTGGTTTTGGCACTGTGAGCAGGTGCCAGGTCGTGCTGAAAAATGAAATCTTCATCTCCATAAAGCTTTTCAGCAGATGGAAGCATGAAGTGCTCCAAAATCTCCTGATAGCTAGCTGCATTGACCCTGCCCTTGATAAAACACAGTGGACCAACACCAGCAGCTGACATGGCACCCCAGACCATCACTGACTGTGGGTACTTGACACTGGACTTCAGGCATTTTGGCATTTCCCTCTCCCCAGTCTTCCTCCAGACTCTGGCACCTTGATTTCTGAATGACATGCAAAAGTTGCTTTCATCCGAAAAAGTACTTTGGACCACTGAGCAACAGTCCAGTGCTGCTTCTCTGTAGCCCAGGTCAGGCGCTTCTGCTGCTGTTTCTGGTTCAAAAGTGGCTTGACCTGGGGAATGCGGCACCTGTAGCCCATTTCCTGCACACGCCTGTACACGGTGGCTCTGGATGTTTCTACTCCAGACTCAGTCCACTTCTTCCGCAGGTCCCCCAAGGTCTGGAATCGGTCCTTCTCCACAATCTTCCTCAGGGTCCGGTCACCTCTTCTCTTTGTGCAGCGTTTTCTGCCACACTTTTTCCTTCCCACAGACTTCCCACTGAGGTGCCTTGATACAGCACTCTGGGAACAGCCTATTCGTTCAGAAATTTCTTTCTGTGTCTTACCCTCTTGCTTGAGGGTGTCAATGATGGCCTTCTGGAAAGCAGTCAGGTCGGCAGTCTTACCCATGATTGCGGTTTTGAGTAATGAACCAGGCTGGGAGTTTTTAAAAGCCTCAGGAATCTTTTGCAGGTGTTTAGAGTTAATTCGTTGATTCAGATGGTTAGGTTAATAGCTCGTTTAGAGAACCTTTTCATGATATGCTAATTTTTTGAGACAGGAATTTTGGGTTTTCATGAGTTATGTATGCCAGAATCATCAATATTAAAACAATGAAAGGCTTGAACTACTTCAGTTGTGTGTAATGAATCTAAAATATATGAAAGTCTAATGTTTATCAGTACATTACAGGAAATAATGAACTTTATCACAATATGCTAATTTTTTGAGAAGGACCTGTATGTAGACGTGAGGGGAGAATCTCCTTTCTCTGCTCTCTTTCCCCTAACCCTGAAATCTCTTGTATTATATGGCGTCCCATCCCTGAGCCTGGTTCTGCCAGAGGTCTTTTACAGACTTGTGCTGACTTCTTTTTTTACCTGATGTAGGGTATTGCCTGATTGTCACATAAATAAAGCCAAAATGAATTAAATCCCAGCATCTTTGTATGTTTCTACATGTCTGTGTATTTAATGCCTTTGTAAGCCTCTGCGCTCTTTCCTCCAGCCAGCTAATTATCAAGCTGTGTCTGGAGTGTAATTTTCCCATGTGTCGCGAACCATTAAAATGCATATTCAACCCATTCTCTAAAAGAAAAATTCCTGAAACCACATCTTCCAGGCGAATGGAAGATGGAGTCTGCTTTCTATTCAGGCAGATGCATGCTTATCTGATTGACAGAAGCACATGAATTCACGTCTCATCCACAGGAAAACTCACTGAAGTCGAGCATCTTTCTCTCCACCTACTCTCGCTCGCTCTCATGGAAATGCAGATGCTGGTGGCAGAGTCATTATATTCAGCTTGGTGGTGATCTTGGCTCGCAAGGAAGGCAGTACATGCAAGAATGAAAACCACACTGGAAATAAGCATATGCTTGTGAACTGGCAAGATTAGAATTTGATTTGTGTTGTGCCCACTGCTGTGGCTGGTGAATTACCAGTCTGATTCTCTATTATGTTTTTGGATTCAATCCTGTTCCTCAGTGGGGATTGTTTTTACATCAGCCACAGTTCTACAACCATGAATATCAAATAGGCACACAGTGGGATGTTGCTACCAGCAATCAAGCCAAGCTGAGGCTGGATTTTCTCTGTGACCCAGGTATTGTTTATTTTACCAACTGCTGAGTGCAGGTAACCAAACAATGACCTTTAGGACAACATCTGGCAGGTGTAATAATATTAGCATGCTGCTAATCCTTGAATAAGAACAATAGTTATAGTTTCAGTGATAAACTATAGACTGTATCTAAAAGATGGATGTAGCCACAGTGCGGCGAATAGCATTCTGAAGCCTCAGCTTTGGCTTCAGGGCTGTTGCCATCTTTGTTTCATGGTTGGAGAGGGTTGCTAGGTAACTAGTGAACGCCATTAAGCTCGGGACTTGTGTATGATTTTCCTCACTTTTCTCCGTGCTGTCTCCTTTATGTAGAAGAGAAGTTTAGCTCCAGCCGCCCTGAATTTGTATCAGTGAGCAGGCCTCCCATTTCTGACTGGGAGACATGCTTATTTACTGTAATGCAAAGAATTGCATAGATTTTATATTTAATTACATAGCACAAAAACATCACTTGGTGTTTTGTGTCTATGCACCATAAGACAACCAAAGCTGTGATTCTCCTGATATCGCTGACAAGCCACAGCTGGAGGTTTTTGGTGCAACTTTGCTTTTATATAGACAGACAAAATATGGAGTTAGCTTAGCGAAAAGTGGGCAAAATCATAGGACTTCATAAGTTCAACTTACTATGAAGTCCATCTTTTCGTTCTGGCTGTTAGGGTTAAAAAACGTCTCTTCAAAATTGGTGTGGACTGTTAAGAGTATTAAAAGCAGGTTTTTTTTATTTGTCAGATGATGGCAATGATAAAGCACCAACTCCACAAACAAGGTGGGGAGTTGTTGTTTAGTGCAGGTCAAACCCAGCAGCTGATGCAGCTCCAGCCCTTCAGTCAAAGCAGTCCTGCTGCTAATAAGTCAGTGACATTTAAACAAAATTCATCAATCATACAGTTGTAGTGAAGTGAGAATTAAACAGACACCAAATGACTTCCCAGAGCTCGTGACTATGGTGAGGGCAGGAAGGTAGACTGAATGCTAAATCGAAAGCTCCACTTTTATGCTCAAGTCAATCTCATGCTCCACTCTCCCCTCACTCGTGAACAAGACCCCGAAGTAGTAACTCGTTCCTGACCTGGAGTGGGCACTCTGCCTCTTCCAGCTAAGGACCATGGCCTCAGATTTGTCTTTCCTATCGCTTCACACTTAGCTGCAAACCACTCCAGGGTGACCTCCATGCAATTTTGCGTAGGCGTGTCAACCAAGATAGCTCTACAACCTCCAAAGCCTTCAGGAACGCAGGGAAACTCTTATCTACCCCAGGGGCCCTGCCACCAAGGAGTTGTTTAACTGCCTCGGTGACCTCGTCCCCAGTGATAGGCGAGTTGTTCCCCTATCCCCCAGACCCCGTTTCCTCTACACAAGATGTGTCAGTGGGATTAAGGAAATCCTCAAAGTGTTCCTTCTACCACTTGACTATATCTTCAGTTGAGGTCCCAGTAACACTGTATGCAGTTTGAGTAGAGCACCACTCCCCCCTCCTGAGACATCTGATGTTTACCAGAATAACTTTGAGGCTAATCAAAAGTTTTTTTCCATGGTTTTACCACACTGCTACCACATCCAAGTTATTGTGTCAGCCACTGCCAGAGCTGCTCTCCACTTGTCCTGCCAGTACCTTTCTGCTCCCTCTGAAGTCACACAAGGCAACGGAGCGCGATTAGAGTCCTCCTTCAGTACAAAATCCATCCACAGACATGCAAACGTACGTTGAAGTACCCAAAACTGGTTGTTTTGATAGTTCCTGTCGCAGAGTGTGTCTCCAGGATCACATTTTGCCACAATAACACACCCACAGAATCATATTGTTTCCACAAGGTGAAAGCAATATTAGCTCTGCGATCGCAGCTGGTAATAAATTCAGTTTCACAAAACAGGTCGCAGCAGGTGTTGGCCTGAATTTCACCTGCTGCATTCATTTAACTCATAAAGCTGCTGATGTGCTATGGGAGTGAAACACGAACACAGGAAACTGGATGACAGAAGCCTGAAAACAAAGAGACAGACAGAAATCTAATGTGAGATTGTATAGAGTTCAGTACATTCATTTTAAGAGCTTATGAGTAGTTTGAAATGTGTGTTTGCCTAATATTCATGCTATGAAACAGGTTTTCTTTGAGTTGCTGGTAGTTTCCTCCCCTAATGTAAGATTCAGATGAGAGCTTCTAGAGTTAGAAGTATCACCACGACCTGTTTCAGAGGACAGGGTGCTTTTATAAAATCACTCCAAATCATTTCTCTCCTTTTCCCTGTTTTTTCGTCTCCAGGAGCCTTGTCCTCCTCCGCTGTCAGACACAATGACACCAGAAGAGGTACAGTAATGAAGGATTTGCATAATTTTACTGAATAGTCTGCTGAATAATTTTAAGCATGCTATTTGAATGCTTACTCATAGAGCAAGTGCTGAGTCACAAGACATTATCCCACAAAGTGGGAGCAATAATCTTTGACAGCAGGTTTTTGTATTTGCAAGTGATGCAAGAACCACACAGGCTTCCTGGGGGTCATTAAAAGCTCAAATATTAAAAAGTTTTTAAAAAGTCTTATTTCCTTCCAAACTACAGTACAGTAGCAATTGGCCAGTAAGATTAATCTTAAAATCAGGGGTTTTTTTTTAGGTTGTTGTTGTTTTACTGTTACTTTATCTGTGTTTCTGTCTTCAGTACAGGTTAACACAATGGGGTCTAACTCCTCCATAAATAAAAAAAAAAAATCACTTTTTGATATTAAAAAATGTAAAACACAAAACTATTTCAGAGGAAAACTTTTGATTGTTGTCTCTCCATAGCATTCAGGTCCACAAAAAAGTCTCAAAGTCTCCAAAACACACACAAACTGCTCCACTTTCCTCCTCCTGCCACTCGAGCACCTTAAACACTCATTAAGCTTCAGTGTTTGCTGGCAGGGAGTCTGCAGGGACAAACAAGTATATTATGTTTTGCACATTGATTTGATTTTATAAAGCCCAGTAGGCTTACAAGACTCCAATAACAGCAAAACAGAGCCAGATAGTAACACAAATAAAGAATCCAACCTGTCTAAAAGCAGCTTTAAAGATGATAAAACAGCCTTTCTTTCTGTCTGTGCACCAAAACATTTCTGAATTCATTAAACATAAAGTATATATAAACTCATCAGAATAACGGGAATTATAGCGATCAAAGAGTACAACCAAACATGTTTGATTCTTTTTTATATTTACAGGTTAATTACTGTAGTTTTGCTTAATTTCAATAGATGTTTGTAATTTGGGCTTCAACAGAGCATCGAATTTTCTTCAAATCTGACAGCTAATAGGAATCTGATGATGTTTATGTTTTGTGATATATATTAAGAGCTCTATAACCCACTGGAGACTTCCTCCAAAGAAAAGTCCATTTAAATTCAACAGGAGGCTCCACAGTCTGATTATTTCACCATCTTGCTTTATTGATGACGGTGATATGGGAATCCATCCTGTTCTGTATAGATTATACTGTTTTACGTCTTTAAATCACAGTACCACTGTGGGGTCATTCAATCAGGACAGCTACATGGATCATACAGCTGTAATTGGATTACAGAGATCATTACATATTTTTAACAACAGACCCCTGTGGTCTCCCAGAAGTAAATAAAATCAATCTTTATAAGCCCCAGTAGACCTCATCCAAATGCCAAATAACAGCAGTGCGACTAAACATAAAAGAACAAGTAGCCATAAAAATATTAAGCCTCATAAATCAAATTATGTCTATGAAGAACATCAGCTAAGACTGCAGCTTATGTCTAAATCTTAAAAATACCAATTCCCGGTTGCTGAGGGTCATTTTAGGTCCATTGGTCTCCAAGACGGTAATACGCTGGCAGAAGCTCTACATAAATAAGAACTATAGAGCAAATGACTTATTTTACCTGACCAGCAGTTTAAAATCCAGAGATACTCACTTTACAACCATGTGTGTCCAAGAAAAGCATCAAATAACCTTTTGAAGGGATAGCTGAACTTTTCAAATGTTGTATACTGAACATGTAGTTATTGCTTGTTCATGAAAGCATAAAGCTAACATATGACTTTAAATTGTTTTGTCTCATATTTTATTCATTCATGTATTAAAAACACTGCAGAAACCTCCTACAGTCAAAATTCAGTGGAAGTGAAAAACTGAATGTACCTTCATGTGTGGAAATGTCACCAACGAGCAAGAAAAACTGGTTGAAAATGTGCAAGGAGAGAAGTGAAAATCAAAAATGAAGTGCCTCACTTTGACGTGAACTGACACGAGATTAAAATGTAAAATGTGGGTCTGAGTTCATTAGTTCTGACTTACTGTGTCTCTGCCAGCATATATCAAGTTGCTTTAGACTTATTACCATATGACTGATGCAGGCAAATCTCTATTAGCTTTCGAATCCATCTCAAATGTAGGTCAGCGGTGTTACAGATCTGTGTCACGTTTGAGGGGAAGACACTGAGCTGGGACACTTTTAAACTGTAGTGTGAGCACAGGCTGAATTTTAAATGAGACATCAAAACAGCATTGTGCCCTCCAGTCCTGTTCTGTCTGCCGCTCCGCTTTTACTCTTCCTGGCACTTTCCCAAACTGCCCCATAACACGGGCCTGTATATTCTACAAGACTGCTGCTGTCACGGCAGGCTGAGGCTCGTAGGTAAAATCCATAGAGAGGCTAAAAGGTGTCAGACATCCTAAATCTCAGAGGGGTTACCGGTGACATGCAAGGACGCAACGCAGACTTTCAAGGTTTTTTACTGCTCAAACGTCTCCTCGGTGGTAGCTAATTAATCGCTCCATCCTGCAGCCACACACAGACTGTGCAAACACACACCTAGAGTTTTACCCAGAGATACAGCTCATGATTTATGTAACAGTTCTTATTGTTGCCAGATATATTTAAACACATGTGCATGACTCATGGTGAAAACAAATCCGACTGTTTCCCCTCTAGTTGAACTCGTATGTTTGAATAGGTGCATTTTTCCCGTCAGCAGAGGGAATGTGAACTAACCACAGCAGATTCACCTCCGTGACCTTGGTTTTATTTGTGGCTGCAGATTAAAGCGTGGGAAGAGGAAGAGATGGACAAGCCGATGGAAATCGATGAGATACGAGTGGACCCTTCCCCTTTTCAGCTGGTGGAGAGAACATCGTTACACAAGGTTGGTGGACAACATGTCTGTGTAAATCACAGTTTGATAGTCTTTTTGAGACCACCTTGTTTTCGACAAGGTGGTGGATGTTGTACATTAAAAATGTTATTAACGTTTGGAGAAAGACGTGTTTTAAAAAACTGCTAAAAAGTAAACTTTTGGTGTATTCAAATCAATCTACTGTTTAAGTCATCTCTATGTCTACCTGAGCATCACTTCTAATGCTCCTGGTATTCTGTGATTGTTCAGTATAAATCCTTTTCTTACCTCAATGTGCGTCTGCGATCCATCCTGGAATTTCACTTTAAGGAAGAGAACAAAGTAGCAGGAGCCAAATATGAGCAAAGACTCAGCAGATTCCCTTTTCATTGCACCGTGAGTGAATGCTCAGTGGGTAATAGTTCAGGCAGTTTGCACTTTTTGTTTTCACCTGGACGTTTACGTGATAGCGCACAACCCATGACATTTCAAAACAGCAACTGTGTTACTGACTTGATTGTCAAACTCTGTGCTTGGACACTCCAAACTCTTTGTAGCCAGAGACAGAGCTTGCATGGCCAGCGGTGACTCATTGTTGATTTTTGATGTGTGCTCTCTAAAAAAAGTTTGAAGTAGCTCAGAGATGTATAAGGAAAGGAGTTTGAAGTGGTGTTCAACAAAATGAACAGAGTCATTGAATGCAACAACAAAAGCCTTGTTTTCAAAAACATTGCTTGAAATCACCATCAGTGGTCATAAACGCCAAAGAATGACCACATGAAAGCAATGCTGAAGCAACACATGGTATTAAAACAGTAATTAATTCAAACCCTGGAGTTACTTTTTACTTCAAGGTGGTTTTAAAAACACTTCACTGTAATATCAACTTCCATATACTTTCCATACATATTGATATCTCTTTATTAAATTAAAATTAAATTAAAATAACAACATTGACCAACATAATTGTGATTATGATGTTTTTCTATTATCAAGGACTCGTCTGCTGCACTCTCAGCAGCAGTTTTCTTTTTCAGTGTCTTTGATGTTCCCAGTATTATAAGAAATAGGAACTCAAATGACCATGTTATCAACCTCCTCTGTTTTCCAGTTGTATGGCACCTCTATAAAACGCTGAGATCATTCTTACACATTCAGAAACATAATTTCATACACCATTTACTGCATTTTGTCTCAAATGGGGTCAATGAATGCACATTTTTCTTTATAGGAGGTACTGTCTCCAAAGCTTGTTTCCTAAAACATCCGTTTCATTGAAATACTGGGGAAAAGCTGTTACCCAGTATGTCAGGGTCCTCCAGAAATCTTGCTGTTAGACATCAGATGGCAAATTACTGCAGTACTAACTGTAACCTGTTAACAGTAAATATAATCTACAGTCATACAGTAGCTGATTTATTGTTGGTTTACTGTGAGTTTTGTGGCACTGAACTGTAGAAATTACAGAAAACTAACAAGAAAAATCTTTTTTTTTCTTAGAAACAGAGACAAAGTTGCTTTATTTTCATTTTATTAATCATTGTCACACAGTCTGAAGGAAATTGCATTTATTCCAAAATGTACAGTTGCCTTGAAGAAGAGTTTATGTATTTTATCACATGCATTATGCAAGCAAATAACCATATAAATGTAATTCAGCCCCACGGGCAGTCGCAGTCTTTTGTTGGTGTTCCCACTCTCAGCTGCTAAGTTGTTTACTTCTGTTACATCTCATTCAGCTAAAGATGTGGATAACCTTGACAGGGGGGTAATGGCACATGAAAAACACTTAGTGAGGACTGTTTTTTATTCACACAATGTCGTCTGAATAAATAGAGATGGACACGACAGTTTTTCATTTTTGACCGAGAACAGAATCTTGTTTCCTGAGGTGCTGTTATATAAACCCAACATTTATATGTGGGAGCTAGAAAGTGTGGTTCCTGTAGATTGGTGCAAACACTGAAACGTGCCTCGTTGAAGGACAACTCGGTGATAGGTGGGAGTTGGGAGGGGAGATTGTTCGAGCTAGGTCGTGTTTTCATCCAAGCTTATTGTGTCATGATGATCCATTTTCTGTTGTTTTGGGTTTTGTTACTGATTTAAATCCTCATAAAAACATATTGCAAACAGACGAATAATCAGCAGTACTTATTGATAAGAAGTTTTAAGTTCACCTGTTCTGCCTTTTCTTATTTTTTGTCATATAAATAATGAGGTCAGTGCATCAATGAGTAACCCATGTGAGCCGAAAGCTCATCTTGTCAGACTGCTCTAAATAATTTTCTCTTCTACTCTTGTCTCTTGTGTAATGTCGCAGTGAGGGGGTATCCCTAATGTGGTTATCTCAGCCATAAAAGCCCCACCCAAATGCTATTGGAACCTTCTGTTTGTTGGTGGCAGCCAATCGTTGGCAGGATCTTGGTATTATTAATATGTTTAAATGAATTCTTATTTATATAATACTGAGTTAGTAAGGTACCGTTCGATCTGCATCCCTACTCTCACTTATGGTCACGAGCTGTGGGTTGTGACCGGAAGAGCGAGATTGCGGATACAAGCGGCAGAAATGGGCTTCCTCCGAAGGGTGGCTGGCCTCTCCCTTTAGAGATAGGGTGAGAAGTTCAGCTGGGAGGGGCTCAGAGTAGAGCTGCTGCTCCTTCACATCGAAAGGAGCCAGTTGAGGAGGTTCAGGCATCTGAAAAGGATGCCTCCTGGGCACCTCCTGGTTGAGGTGTTCCAGGCGTGTCCCACCGGGAGGAGGCCCCGGGGCAGACCCAGGACACGCTGGAGAGATTATATCTCTCGGCTGGCCTGGGAACGCCTTGGTGTTCCCCCAGACAAGCTGGAGGAGGTGGCTGGGGAGAGGGAGGTCTGGGCTTCTCTGCTTGGGCTGCTGACCCCGCGACCCGGCTCCAGATAAGTGGAAGAAGATAGATGGAGTTAGTGAAGTAGTGTGCAAGAGTCTTGAGCCATTCCTCATTTTTTTGCCAAGAAAATACAAAATTTTGTGAAACACGCACACATAAATGGAACTGCAGAATATGAGACCTGTTTCCAGTGATTTTCAGTGCAGTTCTTGTGTAATCTGGCAAACCTCAGCCTTTCCTCCCTGTTTCACTTCCTTAAGAATGGCTTCTTGACAGTAACCTTTCTCTGAGAACAGTGATGTGCCTTCACTGAACAGGATCAACTGAGCGGTCAGATGCATCCCTCCGACCCCGCATCAGGTCTTTGTTGGATTTTTTTTCCCTCTTTCATAAGGACATGACTCAAATGTACTGATTATATGCTGCAGATAGTTTTTTCATAGATTCAACTAAAGAAATAAGAAGAAATAATGTTTTACATTAAAGATCTAAGTTGCCTATTATGTGTGGTCACAACACTGCTTCATCCCTTGAGTTGGAAATCTTTTTTTGTTTTTGCTTGAATGATTCGAGAGAAAATAAGGGCTGTCTCGGGACTTTTTACACAGCACTGTTAGTTTATGCTCAGTATTATCGTCTTTGCATACAGCACACACAGCAAGTGTGACTTTGCTTTGTCTCCTGTTCTGACTTCTTCTATTCCCATTATAACTGTGAGTCTGTGAAGCGAAGTTTTGATACCTGTTGTTTAGGAAGCTCCAGGCAGTGAAGTGAAAATGATTTAAAAAAAATAAAGCGATCCACCATGGAGCTGTCGCAGAGGGAGAAATCTATTCATAGAGACCAAAAGCCTGTTGTGTACCAAGCTGTAAACATGCTGTGTAATGCTATTAAGTCAGTCATTTTTAATTTTGTCGCTGTGCCAATCTGGAAATTGCCAGTCTGTTTTAGGTTTGGCAAGAATTTAGTCAAATGAGAAGATATCAGCCAGCCAACCCTGAAACCACAGCTCTAAAAGCTCTTACACTGCCCAATCAATATGCACTCCATAATGAGTTACAGCAGTTTAATATAAGTTTAATATGAACTCTGGATATTCCCGTTTATCTTATTTGCTTTGATGGCTTTTCATACAGTAATTTCCTGCAGCTTTTGCTGTATTTTCGTTTTGAACAGTGATGTTTTTTTTATTTGTCTTGTTGCACTTAAAATGTCCCCGTGCAGTATGAATGCAGCCCGAGCGTGTCCGAGCTGCCCGAGTCGGGGATTTAAATAAAATCTCTTGTAAATCTATGTATTTCTAATCATTTCCTGCCTTGTACAATCTCTGTGACCTGCTCACGTCCTTATTATGATTTTCAGATGTTTGCAGCATACTGAAGCGTGTAAACACCTTGTACCATTCCCGTTGGTTTCATTGTCATGGTAATATTTGTAATATTCTGCTTATTCATGTGCAAAAGGGGGCCTTGTGATCGAGGTGTGCCGATGCATACAAAGAGCTCATCCCAAAGTGTGACCTTGGCTGGATCGTGAACACAATAGTTTGTGCTTACAAACACGCTCAAGGACTTTCTCTTCCTGTGGTTCACCTGGAGCCTTGAGACATTCTGTCTGCGTGACTTTGTGTTTGGAGCAGAAAGCAAAAAGTTTGTGTAATTTCACAAGTGACCTTTTCCCCCTGTCTCCACAGACCCACACCTTATTCTCACTGCTTGGCTTAAGTCATGCTTATGTGACCAGTACTGGCAAACTGGTGGGGGTGGTGGCACTAAAAGAGGTAAGAAACTTTATTTTATTTCACCTTGCATTTCGTTTTTCTTCCAGAAATGGACATTTACATTCCTGTGTGTGCTCTGAACAGCAGTATTTTTAGGTAATTTGTCTAACAGACAGAGAAACTAATGCACTTTTTATATCAAGCTGGCTTTATATAAATCAGCAGCCAGACTACTTGCTAGGAAAAGAAGGTGAGAGCATATTACCCCGTTTTGAAGTCTCTACATTAATGTAAGGATGCACAGATAACTTTTTTTTCCATTTGTCTTTGTATATTTGAAGAAACTAAGTACTGATCCAGTATTTCTTTTAAAAAAGCAATATTCTTCTTTGAGAAAGACACTGACAATCTGTCTTTTACAGTCTGGAGAAAAAAAGGCCTTCACAGGTCAAATACTAAGCACACCTTTAATGCTTTCATAGGATTTAAGAGTGTAAGTAGCAGTCAGATGCTGCTAATTAAATGCTCTTTATTAATGGCAATGCTCAGAGAAGTTGCAAAAAACCCCAAGAGCTACATCTGAAACGCTACAGGCCTCCGTTAGCATGTTAAATGTTAAAGTTCATGACAGCACAACAAAGAGTTTCCAGAAACAAAAGCCTCTTCTCTCTACAAAGAACATGGCAGCACAGCGTAGGTTTCAAAGTCGCATTTCAACAACAACAGTGACTTCTGGAATAATGTCCTTTGGACAGACAAAACCAAAGTGGAGACATTTGGCCATAATGCACAGAGTCGTGTTTGGAGAGAGCGAAACTTCATCATAAATGACTCAGATCAGGCTGTAGCGCTGCGGTGCAGGAGTGATGATTCGGGCTTGTTTTGCAGACACAGGACCCAGGACCCAGGGCACTGCAGTCACTGAGTCGACCATGAACTGTACACCAAAGTAATCCAGAGTCAGACATGAGGCCAGCTGCCCAACAGCTAAAGCTTGGCCCAAACTACCCACAGCAACCAATAATCAATCATTTTAATAACAATACATGAACTCAGGATTGAAGCTAAACTGTAAACTGCAGATGTTCTTGTAAAAGCTACAAGTAATCAGCCTCCAATAAGCACACCGCTTTTGATCCATACCTGAGAATTTTTAGCATATCAACTAAAGCACATTTTTTCTTTTTCACCAAATATTTTTTATGTTGTTACTTCATTTTGTTTGTGGTAGCTCTCTGCAGACTATTGCATTGGGAGTAAAAGACAGGTTAACCTGCTCTCGACGATAATCAAGCTATAAAAACGTAAAAGCCTTTCTTCAAATGCACTGGCTAAAAGCCAGACTTTAGAAAAGGTCTGCATCCTACAGAGCCAATTTAAAATTTGGGACATCATCATGTCGGACGCAAGGTAAATGTGCTGTGCAGTCCCAGATAAGAAGGAACATCTGGTCACCCTATAAGCAGTAAGTGTTGTAGTTAATCACAGAGTAAGAGTGTTTGTGCGCTCTGTTGTAGTCACGTCAAGTAGCAATAGAGACCTTTAAAAATTAACTTAATCGTGCCTTTTATTAAATGCTAGAAAGGTTGGTTTATTGTTTATAAAGAAGCGTGAGATAGAGCTTCATCTAATGAATAAATAGCTCAGACCAAACGGGCATAAAGAGTAAGCGTTGAACTGGATTAAAATTAACATCTCCTTTTACATAATCAGGGATTAAATTGTATTCCCTTTAAAATGAGTGCAAATGAACACATTTGTACATGTATGAGGCATTGCTGAAGGCAAATAAAAGAGGTTGGGCACTGCTGGTCTGGATCTCAGCAGCACAGCTCGCCACAGCATGGCCAAAGCAGCCAGACCACGACCAGCTAATGGAAAAACTCTGAAACTGTCTGAAGGTCTCCCAGAACTGAAACCTAAGCATTAAATGAAATTAACTTTCCTCATCCAAGTCCAAAAAAAGCTCCTTTTTTAATACACTCAACTTTTGGAAGTCTTCTCTTGTTTGTCTTTAATTTGGAGGAAAAAATCCAATTTGTTTTTGCTCCTAATTTCCTTGGAGTCTCGTAAAGCTTTTTGAATTATGTATGAGTACTTTGTGAGCATAATCAATAAGCTCTCTGTAAGTTTTGGTCTCCTGTCTTTATCCATAATGGTCTCTGACTCATGCTCCTGTGTTGCCTCATTTTCTTTAACTTTTCTTTCCTCCATCTGTGTAATTGCTCACCACTGACTCTGTCTAATCCCTGCTTGCTTTCCATCATTTCTTCTTTACATTTTCACCGTTCATGTATGAATTCTGCTCATTTCTTCTTGTTTTTAATTCTTCACCTCACTCTTCAAACCCTGCCTCCCCTTCTTACTCTTCTTCTTCTTTCTCTTTCTCTTTCTCTTCCTCTTCTTCTTTTTCCTCCTCCAGCTCCAAAAGGCCATCGAGGGCTCCACACGCTCTGGTGTCCGGCTCCGCCCTCCTCTGGCCAGTTTTCGTGATATCAGCAACCACAACTCGGTCTCTAAACCTCCACCTTCATCTCCCAACGCCCCTTCCTCTCCGCCCTCCTCCTCTCCTCCCTCACCTGAAATTGTTGCTCAGGCTCCTCCCCCCTCTCCCCCCACCCCCTCTCAACACCACCACCATCACATCCATGAGAATGAAACAGAGGTGTTGATCGAGGGAGTGCCGAGGGAGGTGGAGGAGAGCACCAGTAGCGTTTCGGGGAGCGGCAGCAGCATGGTGGCCTGCAGCTCGGCCAGCAGGAGCTGCAGCTGCAACAGCAACCTCACCCTCCCTCCTTCTTCTACTCCTCCCCCTGTCCCTTCTTCCTCCACTCCTCCTCCCTCTCCTCCTCTCTCCTCCATCCGCCTCTCCACCCTACAGAGACTCTTTGAGGAAGAGGAAGACAGTGATGATGAGCCTATGGTTTAGCTTACACAAGAGTGATGCTTTTTTTTATAATGGAAAACTTTTATAATAGTTTGAGTTTTTTTCTTCTGTTCTTAATACATTTCTCCGGTCTTTGTACTTCCATTTACCTCTTTTTATGTTACTGGTACAGCTTCCACACACTCGTTTCACAGACCATCACCTCTTTGGTGCAAAAAACACCTTAAACTACAATATTCATCTAGTTCCTTTGTATCAGGTGCGATTAGAAAGTTCATGGTCTCCGCCCACAAGAGAAAAAAACAAACACTGACTTAAATATGGCTGATCTTTCCTTCAAGATCAGGTCACTGTGCACTTCTGAACCTCCAGTGGGCCTGTGCTCCGTCTGGAAAGCCCCCTGGAAGCTGTGGTACGACTGATTGCACATACACATTTGTAATTTCAAAATGCATGTGAAGAGGGCTCATCCCCTTCTCTGTCACAATGACCTGACTTTAATATAAGGATCATCATTGGTGATAACAACCAGTTAATTTTTATACAGAGGTCTATTTTTTCTTCAGTTTAAATCAAATGCTCCCTTTACCAGTAAAGCATGGGTGAGGCTTCTCTTTGTCCCAGTCTGCACCAGCATCCTGCAGTAACATCCAGTTAAAGCAGGCCTGTGGGGATAGTTTGCTTCCCTTGTGAGACGAGCTTTATGGTCACAGACACCCCCTAGTTATTCTTGTGGGGACCTGGATTTTGGTTCCCACAAGTATTGTAAACTTGCAATTTTTGGTTCCCACAAAGATATGAATACACGCTCACTCACACACATGCACATACACAGACCTCTGTTAAATTATTTTCAAAATCCAAGTGAAAAAAGTTAAGTAAGATGCTTATTATTTTAAAGAATAACTCTGGTTAATAATGGAGAATATAACATTGACCAAAATGACCGTGATTATAATTTTTGCTGTAATAAAACAGGAGCTCCACATGGCGATCTAAAAACAAGCAAACAGTGGATGTGTGTCCAGAGATATAAAGTGAGGCGACATTGAAGCTGAAATCAACCAAATTAAAGTCGCGTATGTTGTTTTCTTTTTGTGGGCGGATTCGTTGAGCGCTCTGATTGCCACGCGTAAGCTCTGAAGCTCTGTATGTTTGTAATGTTTGCTCGTTTTGTTTTACTTTCTGCTCATTTTCCTTCTCTTGTTGTTTCACACTTTCATGGGTTAAACAGTAGATGCTGCCAAATCCACAAAGTCAGGTATCTAACTGTGATATGCTCTTTTTGAATATTTGATAATGGCGGTTTTAGCACTCTTAAACTTATTTCTGAGATCCAGTAATATCACTGGTTAAGGTCAAATAACCCACCTGTTCAGCTGCTAGACATATTGAATGGCCCTGTGATGAACTGGTAACTGTCCATAGGCTCCAGCCCTTCCACTAACCTAAACTGGAGAAGCGGTTAATAAAATGGATGGATGGACATTACTGAGGAGTAGATTGATAAAACACTGCTACCATTTCTACTGTCTGAATTCAGACTGCGACTGATTAACTGTGCCTCTGTCACAGCTGTATCCTCTACCACACACTTTACTGTATGTTCTGTGGTTTTTTTTTACTGTAACGCTCTCTGCTCAGCTGAATCAGAATAATCAATCAAAAGCTTTGCTTCCCAAATAAGAGGTGAACCCGGTGAACTGCCACACAGTTGTCCTGTGTTACCCAATCGCTTAAGTCTTAAAAAAGGGAGGATTTTATCAGATGAGAGCAGAGGGTATTGATTTATTTTAACTGGCAACGAACCGTGTGGGTAGCAGAAAACTAATGGAGCTGCTCAGTCCACTGTGGAAGATTGGCCAAAGCCCCACAACGACCTCCAAATTGTGCGGCGACCTTGTGGATGCAGCCTCGGAGCTCATCTCATCACAGTTAAGTTGATAGATGGTGCGGCTCGAGGCGGCTGACGACAGCAAAACCTCGCCGTGCAGATCCTCAAGATTCCTTTTCTCCTTTTTTCCTCAAAAAGGAAGCCTTGCAGATTTAACCCTAATCACTTTAATAATTCTAAATGGGATTATCAGAAAAATCTACTGAAGCTGTTCATTCTAACATGGGTGATGATAGCCAAGGTTCTCTGACAGTGAAGGAGAGATGACATATACAGATGTGTTGCCAGAGAAACGTTTCCCAGTTAATGCTGTTAAAGATGCTAAAAATAGCATCTTTTTTTAAAGCTGTTAAAACAGAACTGTTGTGATGGTTATTATAAGAAGCAAAGCTGCTCATGTAACATTTTTAAAGAATAAAAGTCAAGAAATTTAATGACTATTTAACCTTAATGTCTTCCTGAGCTTTTGCCTTCTAGGCAGCTGCCTCTGTAGATGGTTCAGGTGTCTTTTATCATAATCATATATAAGCTTCAGTTAATCACATACAACTGAAAACAGGCCTGGCTTCTTCTTTTTTACTATTTATCAGAATTATTCCTCATATTAACCTTCAGGGTTGCTTAATACAAACAGCATCTTTTGTGGTTTTTCTCCTGTTTAAAAAAACATCAGTAGATCAAATCAATAAGGAGCACAATAGCAGGAACAAAAACCAAACGCTTTGCAAAAAGAGGCTTTGAGCTGTGTAGAAGTTTGGAGTTGGGTGAAAATCACAATCTCAGTGTCCATGGTCTGTCAGCATCAGTGTATTAAAAAATAAAGAAGAGTCAGGCAGTATGTAACGGTGGGCTTCCACCAGGTCTGCTGGAGGGATAACACAGCACTATCCTCCCGCAGTACCACATACTGTGTGTCACAGTCATGTTCACCTCTCACACTCAGACTGCAGACACTCTGCTGCTGCTGCTGCAAGAAGAAGAAAAGGGGATGACTTAGAGTGAAGAGGAAAAGAGTTAGATCACAACACTCGTGTGGTGGTTATATCTGTCTTATTTTTACAGTTGGTAAAACATCTCGATGCTTCAGGTCAAGAGGGGGTGGGGATGTTTGATGGGGTAAGAGGTGTGACGTGATAGTCAAATGGTTTGGCTTTGTGTGGAGTTTTTGAACATGATCTTTGGTTATTGTTTTGACGGCACTATTGTCTGTTGACTAAGCCTAAGTGGAAATGTTTTTTGGACCCTCAGGTATATAGCAGGGGATATCCAAGCTAAGATTTTATGAATACATTACTTTAGTATAGTTTATTTTTAAACAAATGACTAAAAAGCTAAAAAAACCAAACAAATCTAACTCGAACGTGATTGCAAGAAGCACTCGACTACATGCGTCTGTTACCTACAGATTCATCTGCAGATATGTTTATCTGTTTGTTGAGATTATTTGATAATGTCAAACACAACACATAATGGGAGTTCATAACCAAACATGTAAAATAAATGGTCTCCAAATGACCAGATTTTCTCCCCATCATAAATAAAGGGTGGGAACCTCAGCCATTGCATCCATGCACCGTTTCTCCATTTCTTCTTCATCTCTCTCTTATACTGTCCTCTTATTAACTCCTGGTATCAGTTTCTCAGGTGTTGCCTTAAAAGTCTTTAAAACTTCAGATTTGACAAAACATTTCTTTATGTCTGTTTCTTGGCGGATGTGGAGGGACATCGGTGCAGGTCTCAGTGTTTATTTCTGGTTGTGGTTAATGTAGTATTTATTTATTTCTGTTTTAGTCACTATCTTCAACTTTATAAACTGTGAACAACTTAGTTAAATAAAGTTTTATTTGAATGCTTTACTGTGTTTGAATTTGGTTTATTTATCCAGGTCAGGCTTGTTGTAAAGGCAACAAACCCGACATGTTGCTAAGAAAGGTCTGAAGGCAAAAGTGGGGCCACCTTGGTTCTAGCAAGGTGTACTTAATAAAGTGGCCAGCTAACAGTTGTAGCTTATCTAAAGCATAGATAGATTGACAGACAGGCTATGGTGCTAGTAATTACAGGATCCAGTGTAGTGAAGTGACTGCAGTCTGTTTCATCATTGTTTTATTTCAATGTCTGCATAAAATGAAATCCTTTCTGTGAATTACTTTTTGTGATAGAGTTGTTTTTAAGTGTCTTATTATCATTAAAAAGTTGAAATGACAGGTAAAATTACACTACGACAGGATTTTTACGACCTTGTCTGTCACCATGACAGACGAGAAAGTCGAATGCGACCTCTGCCCGGCACCATCGCTGATTGCAGCTAAATTATTAAACTTTATTCTGACAAGATGACAGGATTTTATTTTTTCTACTTTAATTGCTTTTTATCTCGTGTTATTTGCAAAGAGTAAGTGTCACTTTGATATGTAACTTTGAAAGAAATTTTTAGGCTTTCAATTAGTCTTCTTTGGAAGATGCCTGACTCATTTTAGAAGAAACCTTTTCTGGGTGGCGTGGACTGTGCAGAAATTATTTTGAAAGACCGAGTAATTATTCAGCACGACGGACACCTCGTGCAGTTAAATCTGACAAAAACTCTATATTAGGTTTCATAGCTTTAATAACCTTGTGTCCCTCATTTCTTTGTCAGTCAGGTGACACCCTTTCGAGCGTGCTATCATTTGGGCGTTTTGGGCGCTAGAACGATTTACAGGATGAGATCTCAAAGAGGACAAACAGAGGACAGATGATTATCAGAGCAATTAGGGGCGTCAGGGTCTTAATCACAGGAGGGTAAGACTGAATCGTTCTCAGTAGCTCTGTCTTCGAAGAGACGATGTGAAAAAATAATGCATAATTACATTGATTTGCATTGATTTTATCAGTGGCAGCTGGTCCATGGAGGCAGTGGAGGTTGTTCCTCTTCGGGGGGTTTTGAAATAAAGATGAGGTCAATGCAAGAGGGAAAAAAGGATTGAAATCAATCCTTCCCAAATCTCAGCATCATTTATAAAATACATTTTGTCTCTTTTTTTTTTTAACTTTCATGCTGACCCGCCCCAACAACCATTCGCACTCACATCACATTCACACCTATAGGCAATTGAAATGAATAATTTAACCTAATCGCCACTAACTAAATGTCTTTGGACTGTGTGAGGAAGCCAGAGGGAACATGCAAACCCCACACACAAACACCCCAGCTGTGGGGGAATCAAATTCTGGACCTTCATGCTGTGAGGCAACTGTGCTAACCACCGTGCTGACCAATGTTTCTCAGGTAAAATCTTGATGCATGCTCAATCATCCAGGTAAGTAAATCCCAAAACATTGATTCTGTTCATGTGGACGTAGCATTTTCAGTGGGAGAAACGTTTCCTCACTCATCCAACTAACTTCTTCAGTCTCAGCTGACTGCAGGTTTCCCCAATCTTATAAACAGAACATTTGTACAAAAACTGAAACCTAGCAAACTGAATGAACAATGGGCTGTGAGGTCAGGCCAACTGACATCACAGCCCATTGTTCATTCAGTTTGCTAGGTTTCTCAAGTAACATTTAAGATGTATCATGAGCTGATGATTCATCTGTTGTGAAATTAAACCCTCAGAAACCCTTCAGAAAGCTTGAAATGATAAAAGAACTTGAACATAGAAGGACACTCTTCTACCTCCCAAAGATAATGGAGTGACATGAAGGAGGCTGTTGATTGGCTGTTGATTGTGATCATAGCAGCTGAAGTGTTTTTATGGAAAGCTGGCTACAAAAACGCTACCACAGGTCAGTGAAGAAACCTCACACTGCTGCTTGAAACACAGCAAGATATTCAAGTATTCAGGCCTTTGCTTTCTCTGACTTGCTTAATATATAATGGGCTCATATAAAAGCTCATTTAAGACAGCCTATTTAAACTACCTTACTTTGTAACACATTCCTAACCCAACCTGATGCCTATTCTTTTTCGTACTGGTGATCTTGCTGCTATATCTCCCCAGTAGGGCCAAAAAATCAAATGCTTTGCATCAATGTGAAACTCTCTTTAAAAGCTGCTGTTAAACACCTGTAATTACATGTTTGTTACAGGTATAAAGAGGATGCAGTGCCAAGTTTGAGACTAAAAGGCATAGACACAGATTTTTGCAGCTGACCTTATTGCATATGTATTTATAAGAGCACAAATATTTCAGAGGCGAGAATTCAATGAAGTTAGATACATTTGATTTTTGGAATATTATTTAATGGCAAAAAGGCACTTATTTTCTTATTTTGTGCCAGATGTGGGTGTGATAGGTGCTGCTAAGAGTTCAGTTGGAGTGATAGTGGCAGATGTTGGAAACACGTTTTTTGGGATCGCCTAAAGCAGGGCTGTAGACGAGTTAATTTTTAAAGTGAGCAAAGCAGTTTGCAGTGTTTCAAGTTTTAATTTCTTGTGAACTGCAAATAAAGAAAACCGCAGAAAGCACAAAAGCTTTTGTGCATCTTTATTCAGCACAAATCACATTTATGCATTTTGCTCTGTATGCCTCTCTAGTATTAGATCTATTACATAACTTATGAAGAAGTCTGGCAAAATACGGCTAATAATGTGACTCAGAGTTAATTTGTTGAGTTGAGTCTTGGCATATGTTGTGTAGCCATCACTGAATTTAATGGGGATTTTGTAAAAAGAGGTTTGTTTATTGCCCTCAGGTAGCTGAGTCAGATTCTTTTCTCTGACTTTGAATAGCTGCAACATCACACGGCATGCAGGGAAAAAAATGTCTGTATTTAACGCACATGGAACAAAAGGAGTAATTTATTAATTCCTGGATTAGTCGGGATCGTGGGGTAATTTCTGCACTGTGTTATTCCTCTACACATCCTATAGCCCGGCTGTTATACACAGATTTATACACAGTCCAAAGACAGCCCTTATACTAGAACATATCAATTCATCTTCCCCTCCTGCTCCCACATTACTTCATTTGCTGCTTCTGGAGAGAAACACATGCATAAAGCTTGTGCTCGTTCACTATCACTTCCTAATGGATCACCTGCAAACACCCCTTATGATCACTGAGACATCACCTTTATTTGTCCCGCCTAGTAACTCTGGCCAAATATAAATTTCTGCACACGGCAAAAATAAAGGAGTCCCTATTGAATCAGTATACCGTGTTTTTGATGGCAACACGTTCCACATGATAACTTTACAAGTGTAACTGTGGTTGTGGTAATCAAATGTAACTGCATTACTGGTAGATACAATAAATGGCAGTTAAAGGAACAGTTATAGGAAGGTGTTTTTCTACAATAAAAGCCATAAAAATGAAACAAAAACTAAGACATAATTAAAATGTTTCAACAATGTTTTGGGGGGTTTAGCTCTAGAGTGCAGCGCCCACAGTCAAACGACAGACTCTCAAAGGAGATTCTGAGAACTTGTATTTCAGTTAGTGATTATTTATTTGACAGTGAGTTTGATTCCTTGTGATATTCCGGAGTCTGTTTTTACTTCAGGGCTTTCTAGTAATGTTCTCTTCTAGTTTGGGTTCATGCTTTCATTGTTACTCCAGTGTGTTGAGCTTTATTTTTACCTTTTTTTTTATTTGAAGTCTGTTTTCGTGGCTATGGTTTTGGATTCCTGATTAGATGGTTGCTGCTCTAGTGTTAGTTTTGAATTCTTCATCTGTGTTAAGCGTCAGCTCCTAGTTTGAGTTGGATGGTTGTGTGTTTGGTTCCCTTGGTGTTCTCATGTTTGATCTTCCTCATGTCTCATTTTGTGGTTAATTGTCTTTCATGCGTTGGGTAAGCAGCCGATAAATGGCTCACTTTTCCATCATGTCTGCCTTCGTGTCCTGCATAAACCTTGACAGCTCTCCCCTGTTTAGAAAGTTGCTCATTAAGGCAAAGAGGTAACACATTATCTTAATGAAGGCATCACAGGAGAAAAAAAAAAAGACGTTTTTTGGCACAGAACAGCACAGAGAGGAATTTGTTTCCCAGAATATATATTTTACACACAAACAAAGCTACATTCATACAAACATACATACAGTGTTACATTCATACAAATACATATCGGTTTATTAGATTTTTTCTCTTTTATTATAAAAAGCAATTTGATATATTATTACTTTGTATTACTGTGTTATACTGTTAGGGCTAGTTCACTGTTAAAAAGCATGCACGTTCTTTTGGTTGTGTCCAGAGCAAGTGTTTGCAAATAACTCCAAGTGCATGCCTCAGGTTGCCATGAGTTCTAGATTACGCCGTCTTTACCTCATCAAGACATCTCAGCTCCGTGTCAGGCAAGCCGTCAGTCAAACCTAAACACATTAATTAGCCAATCAAACTGCTCTCTGACCAGGTATTTCTGGCCTTGAAGGGTTTTTTATTTTTGCATACAAAAGCCTACTTCTGATGCTGAAAGCATCTTGAAACAACCACTCTGAATTATTTGCAAACCCTGATTGTGCCCATGTTTGTTGTATTGCGCTGAATTTATAAATAGGCCCTTAACTTTTTTTCTTCTTATTCCACCTTCTTTTAATTTTCCCCCATCCCTATGTTGCCAGTTTGGCTTTCAGTCCTGGTCCTTTGTTCCAGTCAGTCCAAACTGTTTATTGAATCCATCTTTATTCTCAAACAGCTCGTTCCAGCAGTCACTGAATTCAAGTCTCTGTTCTGCCTTAAATTTAATTTAATTAGTCTCATATGTGATATTCCAGATTTCCCATACTAGACTGGTGGTAGGGGTGTCTCCTTGGCGATAGCGTACATTACATCCCACATTCCCATCGAAAAAAAAAGTCGCATTTCCTCGGCCTCAAAGTAGGTAAATATTTGGGAGAGGGAGGGGTTGGGATAATAGCTTGACTGATTATTGAAGTATTCATTTCCAGTTTTTGACAGTGTTTTGTCCAAATGACTCAGTTGGTTGCAACAACAACAATGGAGCCCTCGTCTGCCTCTTCATCTTTCTCTTCCAATGACTGCACGATGCAGGGCGTGACGTCAAAGGGTATCCTCTCTGCGACAGGTTCGGTGGTCTGTGCTGGTAGTCCTGGGCTTGAACCTCTGGTCGAAGGGGCATCTTCCCTCAGCGGGGAGGGTGTCAAAGAGCACGGCTCTGGCTCCAAAGTTAATGTTACCTCTTCTACCTGTGAAGGCAGGAAGTAGAGAGTTTTAAGGACCATTTGTTCTGTATCGCAGGTGAGTGAAGCTCTGTTATTCCTTCTTTAAAAGTGCTTACATGTTGTTCTTACAGCTAAGAGCCAATTTTTGAAATAATTATTCTCTCTAAAATCTTAGTCATGTGTCTGATTTTGGGCAGTAGAACCAATAGAGCTTGCCCGGTTAAGATGCCACCATCCCATCACCCAAGGGTTTGTCAAGTGGCATTACGCAGGCTTCATTTAGGCATATTGGCCATCGTGAAGTTTTGGAACCATGAGCGGTTATAATTAGACAAGTGCTTAGTTATAAATATTTATAAACAGAAGATTTTAATTTCATTCACCAAAACTACAGCACAGATTTCTAAAACTCACTTATCATGCTGAACTGTGCAAGCAATAAAATTTGTCATATAATTTCATTAATAAAAAAACACAAAAAACATGGTCAAGAAGTTCAGTTCGGTGACTCGGATAATCTGAAATAATAATAATAGTTATGAAAGATGAAATTGGTTATGGAGACCAAAACTATTTATGTTTTTTTATTGTGCATAGGAGTCTATGAAAATTTGACAAAACTGCAGTTCATCACATGGCCACTTGACTCAATCCCCATAGGTTTCCATATTAAATATTCAGCTTTTTAGCAAATGCAAAACACAGTTTTGGTCTCCATGGATAGTTTCCTGTTTGAAACAGCTGGGTTATCTTTTTTTTTAATAAATTGTTTCTTGGAGATTGTCAAAGCTTGGCTGCTTTGATTCTCGGGTGTCCAGGCGGCTGGTAGGTCTGTCTGTGTGATGCAACACACAGTTTAAGACTGCAGCTTGTTAATTAGTTGATAACCTAGTACTCCACCATGACCACAAATATTAAAAAAAGGTATGGGCGGCTCTTTTATGTACAATATTATGGTTTTAAAATGGGATTCTGTTGGGATTGACTTACTTTTACACCCAACTTCAAGTGGCAGTTTTTAATAATAAAGTTTTCCTGATTCTTCAACGTTTTTAGTACAGTGTATTGTTTCTAACTCACCTTTGTTAGCTCCTCCTCTTCCTCTTCATGCTGTTCAGGGAAGTCTTCGGACTCGGGCTCTGGCTCTTCTCCGACCGTCTCCACCACTCCTCCGACCATATCAGCCATCTGTGCATTCAGGTGTCCAACGATCTCCACCTGCAACCAGTTAAAATTGACTGAAGCGCTTGTTGAACGAATTTAAACTGGAAAGGGATTCAATAGGTTAGTGGCATTTTCACACGTAATTTAAACTGACATCCGTCCTTCACTTGGGCTCCAGAAGTCCCTGATAACAGGTAAAATAAAAAGACAAATAAAACAGAAGACGAACAGAAGATGACCCAACCCAGCATGGTTTTCATCTGCAGGGGGTCAAAGCGAAAGAACATACACTTTAGCTGGGTGCAACAGATACAGATGCTGATTCCAAACGCTGAAACTTGCGGACCTTGTGGCATGCCACTCTGACGACCAGGCTGATTTACAGATCTCTTTCAAAACTCATCAAATCCACTTCAGGCAGTCATGCTGAGTGCTCCATGCAGACCTCCAGCCTGTCTCCTACCTTGCAGACTTTCCTGGCAGTTCATCTTTCACTGCTCTACAGATGTGTGCTAAATAGGCCTGCTGATATAAACAAAGCCAGATTCATAAGACAAAGAATTAGCAGAGAAAACACAAAAATATATCAGCATTCAACCTTTACCTTTAATCGAGACCAAACATCATAAACCGTAGCTTCCAGCAGAAACTAGACTTGCTGTCACGGCTATGATGACTGCATTGTCTCAGTCACTCTGTAATAGTGACAGGAGACAGAGTCCTATCCTTGCAACTGCATATATAGTCACGCACCCTTGTGTCCTTGCAAACTGTCATAGCCGCTCTGTCAGAACATATTAAACCACCATCGAGTCTGCAAGCTCTGTAATCTGAGCATTTGGATTCAGCAGGCGAGCGCCTACCTGATGTGCCTCAACCTGTGCTGCTCCCCACAGGTCAGCTAGCCGAGGGTGAGTGGGTGGACCGAGGCTGTGGATGGTGCTATTGGGCGTGGCTTGGAGTGAATGGGAGGCACTGTGTAGCCTGTGCTCCATAGACTGTAAAGGGAAGCAAGAATAAAAACAGAATATTCAGGATTTGGCTGTTAATATGTGGCCGCTTATTTTTTAAACTTTTGTTTTTCTCTGGAACAATAAAATTGCCTCCCACTAGGAATCTAAAAACACCCACAACCAACTGCTCCTGACATTTGAATAATGGACGACGTAGTGCTGTAACGCGCGCATATCGCCAAACAAAAGACAAGGCCGCTTTTTTCTTCCAACATTTATCCCAAGGGCTTTTGCAGGAGGTGGAGGACACATATTCTAGTATTTTTTCCACTCTCTTCTAGTTTGGCTTCTACTTTTAAAATCTCTCTAAATTATGAGTCGGGGAGGTTGCTGCAGGGAACGGTGCGGAAATGTCTTGACTGGAAGATTTTATTCTAAATGTAACACGTTCAATAGTCTCCTTCTCCGGGGAAGGCATATAATACACACGGTAAAGCTAACAAGCTCATTTCCATTGTGGTCTCGGATCAGTACACCTTTTCTAAGACACAGTCCCTGACCTTTTCAAGTATGTATTTCATAACTCGCAGTTATTTAATGAGCTCTGAGAATGCACCAATGCAAGAGCAGCCAACAAAGTCTCGGGGTGTCACAGTTCACCGTGACTCACTTCGTTTGCAGAAAACCTTCCAGCAGACTGAGAGCTGAAAGTCAGCAGCTGATTTCAACAATATTCAAACTGTCTGCACAAAATGAACCCATAAGAAACTTAAACAAGGTCAGCAAGCGCACATGTTGTGGGAGCAGAAACATGTGGTGTATAGATTTAATAGGACAGCAGACCTAAGGCTGTGTGCATGCATGATTTATACTGGATTGTGTTAGTGTAACAGTTATCTGTGAAGGTGCTTTGAATCTGCTGAGTGGTATTTGTGTTTTCCATTTTAAGAAACTGCTGCCATCAACACTGCAAAATCTCACGAAACAAGGTGGAAACCTTTCCTTCATGTTGAGAAAGTTAAAGTTCAGCCATCATGGACTTTTTTCCCTAAAGCAGGGGTGTCCAACATAAGGCCCGGGGACCAGAACCAGACTTAAATCCAGCCCACTGGACAGCTTTGGAAAATGTAAAGGAGGGTATTATAATAAGGAGGGCTGTATTTTTATCAGTTTTACAGCTTCACCTTCTGATAAAGACCTCCCCCATGGCCTTTTCTACTACACCAAAGTAACAAGTAAAATATAACACAGAAATTTCTATATTATAGAAATTATAATAATTATAATAATTATTATATTTTTTATTTTGATTCATTAATTATGAATTACTAATTTAATTGTGACTGTAGGAGAGTCTGACTAAAGGCCATAACCCTTTCTGCAATTTTACACATTTATTTGTCCTGACTATAATTCACTTCTTTCACTTCTCTTTCTTATATCAAATGGATTAAATGTGTAGTTAAAGATCCTTAACAGACAGAAAAGAATGATTTGGTTCGGCCCACTTAAGATGAAAGAGGGGTGTACGTGCCCCATGATGTAAAAAGAGTTTGACATCCCTGCGCCAAAGTATACACAAAGGACAAATTCAGCCTCTAGGTCTGATTAGAATAATCATATAATTAGAACCTACATTCTTTCTAATGGCCACCAGGGGGCGACCTCTCTGGAAGTCTGTCTGTAAATAAGTCGTTGGGAAAATGTCTGTACTTGTCGCTTCATTTATGACCTCAGTAGATGTTTTTTGGATGGGTTTATGTTATGAATTACTACTTTTAAATCTTATTTAATATAACATGTAATTATTTTTGCTATGTTATAAACTAGGGTATAAGCAAAGACGTGGCTAACTTGTGATTTACGAGTTATTACCGTATGAGCATTAAATATCCTCTGTTTGTTGTTTTTGTCTGTCACACACCTTCTTTGTTAAATCTATTTTCGGAAACCCAAGCTGGTGATGATCATTGCACTAAGCTTCAGGCTTCAATCAGGACTGCAGAAACCAGTTGGTGAATAAACAGTGGATACATCCATTCTTTTAATAGAAATTTTTTCCCTGGTGCCAACATGTCTGATGCATCTGCTGCTGTGTTTACATGAAAAACAGTGCAAGGCTTTATAAAAATCACTTTCAAAGACCTGCTGCTGTTGTTGGTACTGCAGAAACTGTTGCTGCTGGTAGTGATGAAGCTGTTGGAGCTGTTGGAGTTGACTCTGCTGCTGCAGGGCGAGTTGAACCTGGTGCTGCTGAATGTAACTTCCTACTGTCCCCTCGTACCCCTCACCAGGTGTGCCTCCTGCTCCATTGCTGCCACCTGCAACAACCACGAGACACTCAATGTGAAGTGCTCAGTGACACAGTCTGGTGCTTAAAGCCTGTAAGAGAGGATGATAAATCATCACCGGCAGCCATGATGTAGGAGCCTGCAGCAGGCGAGGCCACACCCGAGGGCTGGCTGGTGATTGGGTCCCAGGCGTCAGAAGACGACAGGCAGTACAGGCCCTGCGAGACGTAGGTGTGAGGCCAGACATCCGCAGAGGAGTGATGGAGCACCTGGTCTGTACAGGGAAGCACAGACAGATGGTAGGCGTTGTAGAGGAAAACACAGACAGAGAAGACGCTGCTAGTGTCGAGAGGCAGGGGTAAACCAAGTCATGGGCAGAGAAAAATCAAGAGGTAGCTGGAGGAGCGGAGCTGGAACATTCTGTAATTTGTCTTTTTAGTTTGCAAAAGTTTAGGAGTTGGATTAATATGGAAACTTCAATCAGTTTAGATTCAGAGGTTTTACCAAACTATTAACTGTCACATACTTTTTGGATAAAATGTTACCTATTCTGAGATTTGAAAGCCACAAAAATTAAAAATACCCTAAATTACATTATTTTAGAATAAAAAACAAACAAATTCAGATCTTTCATTTTTCTGAGCTAACTGACATTTAACTAACTGAGATTAAAGCACCTGAGCTGGTGTTTCTACCACAGCTTTGAATGCACAGAGAAAGTTGCAATAAGCAAGCTGCGTGCTCTGAGTGCTAATTACTGCTTAATTATTATCCATGATTACAAACGGTAGTTATGAGGATTTTTTTGTGTGGATGTGTTTAAAAGCTGTTATGGTTATAAGTGGTTATATAATAAATCTAACAGTTCCAGAATGTTCTTGCTACTTTCACTTTCAATAAAATATAATCATTATAATTATTAATCATATTATAATTTTGGCTGTTATGTTTTCATGTCTTAGATATACTGGGCCTGGTATTATTTTAAAACCTAATAATTACTCTCCCTGCACTCTGAAACATTTATTAATGATTAATCATCCATTTATTAAAGTCAGACAGGATAAAAATATCTGTAGTTCAGAATTCGTTGCAGATACATTTGGCCAAGGTCAAAATTCACCCAAACTGTACTGTAAAGGTAAACAATGAAATGTTCTTCTTAAACATATAATGGAAATCAACAGATGACTGTTTCTCTTCACTTTGTGACGAACAAAGCACGAAAAAACCTTGTAATCTCATATGGGAACTATATCCTTTTTAATGAACTAAATCTAAATCAGAAGAAATGTGCAGCAATCTAATATTACACCTCAGCCATTAGTGTTTATCTAGGCTGATATAAAACAGGGTTAAACCTGACCTCAGCCAAAAGAAACATATGGTAATAACTTTAATAGCAGTATGATTAGCTTATCTACAGAGCAGAGCCATGGAGGGATGCAGCGCTGTGGAGGAGAAACATCCCCTCAGTCCTAATGTGGATATGAAGTAGCTGTGTAACCGTTGTTGTGTGTGTATCCCTTGCACGTGTGTGTATGTTGATGTTGCATGCTAGATAAAGCACTGAGCAGAGCCCATATGGTGGTGTTAATGAGAGCGGGGCTAAGTCCTTGTGCTAACCTACAGGCTCCCTCAGGGCTTGGACAGTGCTCTGTTTTACTAAACACCAGCGAGAACAAACATTTACCTGCACAGAGAGTTTACAGTGTTACTCTGTATGCAGGTAAATGTTAAAGCGTACACATTATTTTTACTTTATCTTAGAATGGGAAGAAAAATATGGGAGTATTTCTTGTTTTGTTTTGATTTTTATGAGGATACACGGCCATTCCTGTGAGGCCAGAATGTGTTTGAAACAAATATCTTATCACCTGAGGCTCAAATCAGGATATGAGTTTGTCAACATTTTTTCTTTAATAAAACCTTGTGCAAAATTTAAATCCTCTCAACTTTCATCCAGTCTGTGTCCATCTTTGATGCATGCAGCTCTTTTGGGCTACAGACATGAAGCCCTATCAGAATGTGCTCTGGTATTTCAGCACTGGCAGGCTGTCATCTGAATTTGTCATTTGGAAGTTATTGAGTAAGTGCCCGGTCGGAGTGAAAGGCAGACATGTGCAGCTGTGTGCCTGCCCTCCAAAAGTCCTTTACCACTGCTTTGGAGACAAACTGACAGGACTCTTTTTTATTTTTTACGACTCACATTCGAGTAAAACCCGGAGTTCACTGTGTGGTCCAAAGACGTGAGTTTGAGACCTGTTTGAATCTCTTGCACAAAGTGAGTCTGTGTTTTACTTTAACAGTGTTCAGGTTTTAGACACAGTGAGTTAAATTATCACAAATTTCTGTCTCACATTTAACTCTTAGATCCTCTCAGTAGTTCCACATATTGTGTCATCAGCATAATTAATCTCTATTGTGTTGATGGCACCAAATGTAGCACCATAGCACCTAACACAAGTCTTAAAGGTTGAAGGTTGTTATACCTCCAGTGTTTACGACAGATTTACATTCTAATTGTAGCAAGGGTGGAATTTACAAGGTCCGGGCTTGAAATCTAAGACTTAACTATAAGTCAGATTATCGTGTTTAAGCATCAGATTGTGTTTTGTTATTCTCCTCCAACTACTCCTCTGATGCATTTTCAGCTTTGTGTCTAGTTTTGATGGCTCTCTTTTCTCTTGTCTCCAAGGCTGTTTTTATATCTGCCCTCAGAACCTTGCATTTTACTAAACGTGCAGCTCATTTCACAGTCATTATAAGTTTGAATGGCTGTGCCATACATTTTAGCCACATAACCTGAAACATGTCTTTGGACTGTTGCTTGATCTTGATAACATTAGACATAAATGAATCCTAATGTTTTTAATATCAACTTCACTTGAACTGCTGTTTGCACTTCCTGTATTAAAGCGTGTCTATGTATCCTTTGTCTGCCTTAGAAAACAGGTTTTATCCAGGTTGGATTTCGATCCACCTTCCAGCGCCTCTAGATCCTTATTTTGTGTGCCGAACCTTGTCAGATCAGCAATTTAACACTTTATAAGTGTAGAATACAGAACCTGCAATCCTGAAATAAGACCCCGAGGTGCATATTTGAAAGGTGTAATAATGTAAAAAAAAACTGCAAATATTTTTATTTATCGAGCAGCTACAAATAAATAAAGACTATAGCTGCCTCTCCGATGAGTTTCTCCTTCTGCAGAGGAACTAAAACTTCATCTTGGACCACAGCAACAGTAGTCCTTGTTTTACACTGCGGCTTTAGTGTTTTCGGTGTAACATCCATGTGCCAGTTCTAGACCTGCTGTAGGTTCTAGTTGAACTGGAGTTGTAATCTGTCCAATAGCAGAATATGATCCTCTCTGGAAAGATGCAGCAGCAACTGGTCAGTCTGGTCACTCTGCTCTGACCGAACAGTGGGACAAAATACAAGCTAAACCGAGTCACCAAATGGGCCGGCTGGTGATCCACTGACCTCTGCTGGTGATGCTCTCCTGGTTGACCTCACTCAGGTGGGCGACGCTGCCCTGGTTGGAGCCGGCTCCCATGCTCTCCCCGTCCATCGAGTTCCAACCAAACAGAGTTGCCTCAGAAATTGCAAACTGTTGCATGATGCCTGAAGATGGAGATAAACAATGCATGTAGCAAGAATGAAAAGATCCCCCGACTCGCTAAAACATCATGAACGTGAAGCAAGTCCCAGTCCCTGCTCTGGTACCACATACACATGTTAATTAATGATACAAACAAATGCGATAACAACAGTCATTAATATGGATAAACAGCAGGTTTGTCAAACAAAAAAAACAACAAAAAAAAACAAAAAACAGCAGGTTTGTGTTGGATTGGAGGAGAATACTGAGGCTTTATTTGAAGTGTTGTTGAATGTGTGTAAACAACACCACAGTTATTAGACTAATTTTCAAAGAAAGTGCATCACCCTGTTTTTTCTCTGAAAGTGCTGCAGTCATCAATTACCAGCGACAGCTCTGCTAAATATTACCTAAAAATCTGATCAATGTTTCATTTTCTGATACAACACAAGGTCGTCTAATAACATTTCAGACTTCGTTTTGTTTTAATAAATAGCTGCAATGTTCTGAAAGTGACTGCCAAGTATTTGTTATAAGTTTAATAAATCTTTTGTATTGATGTAATTCTAGCCATTAATCAGCATGAGATGAACAAATTTGTAGGATAGATTGATTGTGAATAAAATATGGACGCACAGTTGTGGTCTCTGAAAGAATTAGGAAAAATTGGAAAGGATGCAAGTTGGCTTCACTTTCCAGACTCTTTATATCCTGTTTACTGACTTTTTTTTTAAAAACAATTTGCCATTTGTTATTTATGTTTACTAAAAAGTCTACCTTTAATCTTATATACATAATGACAACCTGCTCATGCAACAGACAGCCAAGAAGTCATCCAGTTGTTGAGTGTGCAACACTTTCAACCTCTGGTTGCGCGTCACAAGTGCAAGGTAATTGCAGAGGTTGCATGGCGGGAGGCAACCTGTCACCAGACAACGGTGGTCCGACTTGGACTCACTGCAGTTTCTTTCAGAAAGATTAGTGATGATTTGCAAACGCAGACACTTCAGCAACTCAGTCTGCACTGAGCAAAACTCATCTACGATGCAGCTTTTTGCAATATAGGACTCAACTCAGCTGAATGTCCTCGTGGTTGTATTCTGGGTATATTTCTATATAAAATCAAGATTTCTAAGCTCCTCCTTGCCTCACAGCAAGAAGGTCCTGAGTTCATTTCCACCATCAGGCTGGGGTTTTTCTGTGTGGAGTTTGCATGTTCACAGGTGTGAATGTGAGTGTGAATGGTTGTCTGTCTCTATGTGTTAGCCCTGCGACAGCCTGGCAACCTGTCCAGGGTGTATCCTGCCTCTCGCCCTAAGTCACCTGGGATAGTCTCCAGCCCCCCACGACCCTGAACAGGATAAATGGAAGAGAATGGATGGATGGACTAATGAATCATTTTCAATATTATCATAAATAGATTGCGAGCTTGACTCCATTTAATCACAAACTGATAACATACTGATTGCGAGTAATCACAGACCCGCTGTCCGTCTGTGAATCAACCATTTCAAAGGTGACAAGATTGCAAAATCATTGCACACAGTTTCCTCAATGCGACTGAAGCATTAGTGTAGCATATTTGCAAATTCAGCACTCAGTTGTGTCCTCACCTGCAGCAAAGCGAGCCTCCTTCTCGCCATCGCTAAGGTCACTGTAAGCGTCGTTCTCCATCCTCCTCTCCTTTTCCCTCTGAAGGTTGGTATGGCCCGCTCCCCCTAGCGGCCCTGCAGATGGTTTGCCCCAGCTCTGCCACTCTATCATGTGGGCCACTCGACCCTGGGCCATGGCGGTGGGCTTGGTCACCTTGTCCTTCATGGAGCGAGTCACACCTACAGGAGGTATGAGGGCGGCAGGAGGGGCAGACCAGCAACACACACGTACAACACACACCACACACACACACAAAAACTCTGTCAAAACTACTTCTGGCCCCTGCAGTTGACTACACCTCCATCTGAGGCTCATGTGGGGGTGGGGGTGGGGGTAGGAGTAGAATGATAATGAGAAATGTGAGGGTCTGTTTAACACCTGAGATGATGATAGGAAATGTTAGCTCAGTAATAAACGTACTGGTATGGATGAATTCAGGTCGTTTTGTGATTGAATGGGATTTTATGACAACAACATGGCACCTATTTAATTTCATTAATCTATAAAAACGCATTCAGTAGTATGCTAGGATCATCAGAATGAGCATGGATGTATTTGTGGGTGAACTGGTGTTTCATTATTTCCAAAGAAGCTCTGCTGACTGCAGTAATATTCAGTCCTTTGGACAGCTTCTAGTCACAGCGGCCATGTTTCAGAAGCATCAGAAGCATTTAGTCTGCACGGGTCTTTTTGTTATTATAATTAGCCTTCCTCAAGCGGAACATGCTAATATTTATCTCTCTGTGGACCACATTAAACTCTGACCTTTAAACCACTGCTGCCTTTGATTTTCTGTGTGTGGACCTGAGGATATCAGCTGTCAGCAGTCAACTCGTTTTAAATGTGTCACCTCGGTTATTACCCCAGTACTAATCATCACAACGAGCGTGACAGTCACTCCTCGGCTTCTACCGTGAGACAAATTGTTTAAGATAATAATGATAAGTGCTGCGATAGTACAAGATGTTTGATTTAGTATGAGACTTTCTTTGTTTGGCATGTGAGTACTCCCCACGGAGACCCAGATGTGTACTCATAGTGGTCAAAAAATTGAGTGTGGACACTCAGTGTGGTAGAGAAACTCACCAACCGTTCAGGTTATACACATTTTTCAACCTGTGGTTGCCATGGTGAAGGGATCAGCCAAAAGAAGAAGGAGGTTACCAAGCAATCACTGACCAGTCTACAGGCCAGTGCAACCAGGATCTAAGCAGAAGATTTGAACCAGAGCTGTGTGCCCTCACAGATCCTAAAACAATCAAAGATCATTTAATATTTGGAGGTTTTCACCGTCCACTTCATGAGGTGTTTTGAATTCTCCACACAAGCTGGCACATTTCATAAAAGTTGAACGAGTCAGTAAAGGCTATTTCTGATGCTGAACTTATGATATGTTATTCATTGTCATTATTCGTGTCTTTTATTTACATTCAAACACTATACCAAAATGACATCCAGGCTTTTATTTTTTAAAATAAGTGACTAATATTTTTTTTCCATTTTTTTATTTCTCTTTTGTAAAACTGAAACATGGCTCTCAAAAGCCATAACTCCACAAATACGTTGTAACTTGACTGATAATATGGGAGAAGCCAGCTTATCAATGTGACACAAATTGAAAATATTTTAAAATTAATAATTGCAAGATGGTTTATTGGCACTCTAGCATAAAAACAAATATACATTTTTGTATCATATAATTCTCTATCATCTTTATTCACTGCTGAATCTTCTTTTGTATGCACAGCAAACCATGCTTAATCTTTGGTCAGGTGATTGGCAGGAATGATGAGGTCAGAGGTCATCGTGGTTGCCCATGTGCTTGTTAAAGTTTGCTGATTTTAACAAAGAACAAAGGATGTCGAGTGAAATGCTGACGAACCCATATTAATAATTACAGGAATTGCTCATCTTCTTGTAAACAGAATGAATGAGGTTCATTAGAATTTACGTGATTAAAAATGTGTTACGGAGCCGAAGAGAGGCAGAAGAAATAGTCCCTCGGTGTAAACAGAACAGGGAGAAGTGTCCACCGGCAAATCTCTGCCCAATTAAGATGCAAATATAGGATCCAAACTGGGGACATATTCACTGACTCAAATGGGTACGGAGACACTGATCGATTAAAAAATTAAATTAAAATCAAGCAGGCATGAATAAACAAAGAGCGAACTTTGGAAATTGCTCCCCCGGTCCATGGGGCAAGTTACAGGCTGGGCTAAAAATAGAAACACTTTTCCTCTTAGACAAAGCGAGCCAATCTCATTTGAAAATCAAACAGTCCCTGCAGAGCCTAATTGGGGATGGAAATAGGAGTGGAAAGAATGGGAATGAAGGATGAGGGAGGGTGTTGGGGTCTTGGCTATTCAAAGGCTCAAAAATATAACACTATACACTGTTAAAAGATAGCTGCAGATGTATTTAAAGTGCACCAGACACAACAGAAAATACATTTTTTACATAAACACTCTGAGGTGCTGCACTCGGACAACAAAGAGCACTACAGTTTGAAGCACAGAACACGAGAGAGCACGAAAGAGGCACCGGCCACTTGTAGTCACGACACTGCACAAAAGAGTCACAAATATCGGGCCACACCACCAACACCACCACCAGCAGCAGCACTGCCACGGTACAAATACACTACATTTCCCAACACACCTGTGGAGATGCTTCAGTAAGTAATTAAAGTAAGTATTCTTACTTACTTTAGTTTCTTTGAAATCAAAGATCTGATTGAATTTCCATCAATGACTCTGAAATGTGTCCCGTCATTGACGTCTGCTGTTGATATCAGTGGAAGAGAGAGGAAAGTAGGGAGTGATATAGGAAGGGGCACCCACAGGGGCGGCCATGTTGGTTCCAAGCTCCTCCTCCTCCTTCGCCTGCTCTAGAGTGAAGTTGTTTGTTAAGTCAGAGTTTCATTTACAAAATCCATTGCCGTTTATGGCAATTTGAAAAGATAATTAAACATGTTTTCTTCGAGGGTGTCAGATGATTCTTTGGCCTGCAAGCAGTGCAGAAACCAAGTGATAGAAGAAGCAGAGTGGAGATTTTATCAAGCAAACAGATCTCAGAGGCTGCTCTGGAGGTAAAAATGTGTCCATTTGTTATGTTAAACCAAGGTTCAACTTAACAAAGAGCATTTGACATGTAAGATGTGTAACTGTAAGTTCTGTGGTTTCAGTTTGTGAGGCTCTTGTGTTTTTCGTATTCGGTCTAATGAAAGCTCAACTTCTTAACCCTCAAGTCCTCCTAAACTCCTCTGTTCACAGGCTATTGAGGTGCCATGAAAAATGTTCCCTCTTCCCATTAAAGGTTAAAAACTACCGGATTTCAATTTGGCCCATATCCCTTTCAAGGTCTTCTCCGGGTGCATCTATGGACTGCTGCCAGCACTGCTAATAATTTTTAGATCTCTCCTTGAAAGTCTTGCTCTGACCACCCTCACAAGTGGTTCTTCCCTTGGGGTCCTTTCTATAACATCGGAGGATATTTATTTTACAATATAAAGCACTTTACACGACTATTGTTGCTATATATAAAAAATGAAAGTAAATTGAACTGAATTTTGGTTAAGGTGGAAACAAATCAGACAAGTGGGGCAGGTTTTCATTACATCAATGTACTGAAAAAACTCCTTTCTGAACCATGAATGGGCAGGAAATGGGATGTACCACAGTTTTGGTTGTTTGATACTAATCGTCTTAGAACTTTTCAGGATAACTCTGATCCCGGTTGATGAGCACGCTTCTGTTTTTTCTAACTTGATGGACGATTTTTGAGGAGCTTGGACATCATGAGCTCATCTACTGATATTTGATGTTTGGACCCTTATCATGGAAGTTGGGTTGATGTTTGGTCTGTGTGTTTGAGGTCTGTGGTAAAACTGTAGATGCACACATGCAGACGGTCAGAGCGTGACTTCCATCAAGCAATCCCAAAATTAAGCTGTGCCGTTGACATGTTCACAGGGAGACGTCCTTAAAGCGAAGACTGACCAAATCTAAATCCACATAAAAATATTATAGTACAGTTATTTGGATTTTGGATAGTAAGCTAACTGTTCTTCTTTGGTGTTGGTGTTGTTTACAAAAAGCTTTAATAATCACAGGTTGATGGGGGCATGTGCTAACTACCACTGATGGTTCAGGAGGGGTTGTCTACACTGTATTAGGACGTAAGAAATTATTTACTGTTTAGAAGTTCTTTGATCGGTCAAACGACTCTTTTCACTTTACAATTTTCAACATATGGTCTTTGCATTTTTGCATTTGTTGTTGAATTGCATGGGCAGAGCTGTTCCAGATTTGATTTCCAGACTACGCTTTCTATTTTGTAGTTTATTATAACTGAAAGGTCACCCTGCACCTTCTGTCTAAACCAGTGTGACTGCCACCGCTTTATCACCCTCTGAGAAAAGTTTGCAGAAGGAAAAAAAAACCCCACTCTGCAAAGAGGAATGAATGGTTTGGTTGCCTTAAATAAAGGGCAACACAAAGATTTAAAGTTAAGCCAAAGTAATTACCAATTAGAAGAGAAAAATGACAAGAGATTACACAGTCCATTTAGCCTCATTTATACTGGTGATTCCCATTAAACCAAACCACACACTGATCATTTGGCTGCTGCACTAATGTGTCACCAACCAATCATCTGAATAACACGCAAGAAGAAACCAAAAATTATCTTTTGCACAGCAGGGAAAGGAGATGCAGCCCCTGCCAGAGCTCAACAACAACTTCACTCTTGATCCACCGTGGAGCATGTGGAGGCAACATGGGGGCTGTTTTACCATCTAGCAGCACAGACACACACCTGACACACCTGACAGAGAGGACTTAGCCAGGGCACCGATCCCATAGGTGTTGGTGGACTTCCTCTTGAGACGAGGCAGAATGGAAGTAGTGTCCTCCATGGACAACTAAAGAGAGAGGAGAGGTAAATGTGGTATTGGCGCAGCACAGGGGGTGGACAGAAGGAGGAGGAGAGATAATAGAACCAGAACAGATGAGAGAGATAAATGCAAGAAAGAAAAAAAAGGGAATAAAAGAAATTGAGGTGAAGAGGGCAGACGATACAAGACTCAGAAAACAGTCTGATGGAGTGAGAAAGAGAAGAGAGGTTGTAGCAGAGGAGATAAGATAGAAGGGTTAATTATTTGAGCACTTTGTAAATGGCTTACAGGGATCGTTGAAGAGAAGAGAATTATTGATATTCTGTCTCAAAGGAAAAAATAATGATAAAGTGTTGATTTATAACCAAATTAAAAGGGTAGCAGTCTATTGTGAGCTCAGCAGCTATTATTTGACATAAAATCATCCTGAAAAATGTGATATTGAACAGATATTGAAGGCAGAGTGTTGTCGCATTACAAAGATTACCTGTAGCGCATTTTGCTGTGAGTCCATTGTTGGATATTACTCACTGTCTCGTCTATCACCGTGAATGTTACCAACCCAAATATGCTCAGCTGTTTCTGCATTTTACAAGGAAAACATTGGAGGCTTGTTGTGAATACATGAAGTCGTGAGACTGACACCAACAACCGCTCCTCAATTTACAAAATCAGGTCATACAATTAGTGTCAAACACCACTCTGTCGGATATCAGATGCCGTATATGTCGTATTGTATCTACAGAAATCCTGAATACTGAGCGGTAACTGTTTTTTCCCTAAGGTTTAAAAATCTGTGAGGGAGTGAGTTGCACGTTTTGTAAGCAGAGGAATGGTGGTTTGTGTTTTTTGGGAGCTTTGCATTTTGCATTTGTTTTGTTTTCATATACTTTATGTCTTCGCTTTCCAGGTGTAACCAGACCCGATCCTTACTAAACCTTTGGTTTTCTCAACAGTGCTTGTTTTTTTTTTTCACCCAGCAAAGACTACATGTTAAAGATGGCGTCTAGCTCAGCTGCTACAATGGCACACTCTCAAATCGTTGGTTAAAGGTGTGGTAAGATTCAGCCAGGCACTGGGTGGTTCTTGGGGGCCTGGAGCCCTGGGACCCTGATCTCTGTTTGCACCAGCCTCTCGCGGCTTCGACTGCCCTTTGCCTCTGGTCCTTTGGGAGTCCCACACCTTGGCCGTGGGCGCCCCACTTAAGGCCTCACTCCTTCTCCTGCTGGGATGGGCGTGCAGATTTCACCGGGATGTGTGGCCTTGGGTCTTCAGTATTCTTGGTGGCTGCCGATGGCCCGGTTCTCCCGGATGCATCTCTCTTTCTCTGACTCCTTAGGGGCTGTTATTACGACTTCCCACCCTCATTTTTAAGTGCATTTCATCACAGAGACACACAGTTTCTCTCTTTCACCCTCTCACACACACACATTTTTTTCTCTTGCCTGTCCTCCCTTAAACATTGTCATACTGTATACCAAATTTAATGTAAATATAATAGAAATAACACGAATAGAAATGATGAAATAAACAGATACACCCTGAACAAGAGGAGCCTATAGAGAATTTATAGAGCTGATCTTTTACACAATAGTTCATTCAGCTCATTATTCTGCCCCACAGGACAGGATTTGTTTTTCCTCCTTTGTGCCGTATAGCCCACATTCACACATACAAGCCGCATCTTAAGATTTCTCCAGTATTTAGTTCATAAACTAATGTGTAGAAATAATAATATGTTGATTTCAAGCTACGATCATTCAGTGTTTCTTTTGACATTTATTGACAGGAGAGTAGAGCACGCAGGGAAGCAAAGAGAGAGTGAACAGGGAAGAGCAGACTCAAACCGAGGCCCCTGCAGTAACCTTTTCATCTGTGGGTGTTCTTGACTCAACCCTCACATATCTTTGTGTTCTGATATAAGAGGAAATCACATTGTTGGCGCTATATTTTTACGCTGATTTGAGATTTGTCTCAGGTATGTAAACTACAAGTTTATTTAATCAGGAAGTGAAGTTATTTAGATTAGGAATCCTGAGCCGTGATAGGCCGAGTTAAACGGGCTTATTTTTTGATTTTGGGAGAATCAGAGCTCCTCGAAAAAATCCCCACAAGAACGGAGAACATCCAAACTTCACAGAGAAATCAGCTGTAGTATTGTTAACATCCAAAACTTACTTGAAAAACATCCCCAGCCTTGTCACCACTGCCACTGTTATAGGAACTTTCTGCTGAACTGCCAATCAAAAGACGTGCAGAATGCTCAGCTTAGCCAAGGGTGGATTGCTAAATTACAGGTATCAAGACCAGAACAATTGATATGGATAACTACCAACACAAACAAAAGATGCATATTTGGTTTCAGAGTAAACGGTCCATTAAAGTGAGATGATTTTATCTTTTATGAATCAACCAGAAGGTCCCCAAAGGAGAATAATTTAAAGTGAAATTTCAAACATAAGTCAACAACAACATACTAATAATGAGAACCTAGATGCTGTTCCTCTCCTGTACAATTAAATAGCTGAATGTTGAACAGTTTTCAAAGCTATAGTTATTCCATAAAAACACTCATGTGTACAGTAAACTTGTGTTACTTCCCGGCAGCAGTGCTCCTGGCAAACAAAGCCAAAAATTAATGAACTCAGAGACTGAGCCTGGCTCTTAATGAGGCCCTCCCAGCGGCTAATTACAGTAAGAAATAATAGGGAAGCACATGGACTCTGTTACACGGGAGGATTTTGTGAGAGATATGATGTAATATTTTGAGTCAAGGTGCATGACTCACAATAAAAAGGCAAACTGATATGATCTGGTCCCTCTGTGGTGTGCAAGTGGAGCATCATCCACACGCTCCTCGACCTACTTTAAACTGCCTGCATGCACCAGTAACATTATATGGTGTTGTTGTTGGGCAGCCAGAAAGTTAACAGGCATACAGATGAAACTATTACAGCAATCTTCTTCCATTAGTCGTGTATCTGCTCGACTCTGTTTCTCCTCAAATATAATAAACCACAGGTGGACGCCTATTTTGCAACTAAAACCATTGTTCTCCATTAAAATCCTCCTCCAGTCCTTCCAACAAAGCACAGCCATAGCTAAACCAATATGGCAGAGAAGTGTTTTAATGTGCATTAATCAGCATTTGGTTTTATATGTAAGGTTAAAAGGGTCACATATTCATATTCATATGCTACATAACTTTGCCGCCTCCTTTCGCTTATAGTTTTTCATTCACTGCATTGTTCAGGCTCACAGCAGGCAACCTCAGCTGCTCTCTACAGCTTTGATTAAACCACTGCAATCACTCCACTCTGTACTGCCAAACAACAGATGGGAGCTGATGGAATATTGAAGAGTGTATGGAGCCAGGATAGGCGCTTAAAGGATCCCGAACTTTAAGATGTATGAACTGACGTTTTTTTGCCAACAGCAGAAACAACTTTCTAAAGCAGTAATATGCAAAAGACCCTAGCCTCATTAGCCTGTTTCATGAGCTCTTAATATGCCTTTATATGATCTTAAAATCACTCTACACTAACATTCAGAATGTGGTTTCCTATTAATATGCCATGAACCAGAACAGAGTTGTTATTGGACATTGTGTTACCAGAATAGCAAAATAAACACAAACTTTAGTCTTTTTGGAGAGTTTTAAAATGTACTTAAAACAAAATGTACTCTAAAGTAGCTGAATAATGATTCCCAATTTCCCAAATAGCTTAACATTGAAGCTTTCATGCAAAGGTGTGTATTACTCCCTTCATCCTTATTGGTGAAGCTGACAGATGAGAATGTGTGACGGATGTGTTCCTTAGACCTGAGATTATGATGCATTTTTCCTCATCATCAGTCTGGCACTGGTGTTTTCCCACTGTATTTAGTTTGTGTTCTTCTTTAAAGGGAGTAGTACACTCCAGTCACCCAGTTCTTAAAAGAAATATAGTCGAGTTTCAGTATAAAGCTCCTTTTCTCTCAGCTAAGTAGATTAATTGCTTTTCGCTCTGCAAAGTTGTCTTCATGTATGCAAGTATGATCCGTTAGCATTCTCCCAATAAACTCAAGTGAAGTAACACAATGTGCCACTGGGACTCAGGATGTTGGGTACTGAAAATATGTATGCCTACATATATATAAATTACTTGCAAAATCATGTGATTCCTAATTAATGATCCCATTAATCATTGCTTGTACTCCTCTCATGCAGCAGGGACTCCCACTACTCTTTCCATTTAGTTGGAGCTAAGTCACTGTTCTACAAAGGGTTTACACATTTGTATGCAGCCTTCAGTTTTTTATCGGTCTGAAACAGCCATAAATGTTGCAGCGAGGACAGCGATGAAATTTCATTAGCCAATAATGATTTATGTATTTGTTTGCTATATATCTACATATATGAAAAAGTCTAAATGATTGCTATTAACATTTGCAACATTTAAGATCAATTAACACTTACATGGAGGAAGTTTAAAAAAAAAAAAACACAGGCATTTCTTAGTGACTCCAAACTTTTAACAAGTAACTTTCAAATAACTGCTGCTGTTACAAAAAGCTGCTTTTATTATTCCCTACATCACTATACTAGAGTACCACACCAGTTTATCACTTTAAATAACAGTAAACATAAACCTCCTTTGTCGGCTGTGCTGCCGATTCATCCAGGATTCTTACTTCCATCTTAAAACCAGTCGGTGCTTACTTTACATCAGAAATGTCTCTGGACTGTTGTTGCATAAAACCCAAAATATGTCTATGCAAGATTATTTTCCTCCAGTCAGCTCCAAGATGAACAAATGCACATGGTGCAAACAAATTCTGCTGAAGGTACATAAACAGTTGATCCACCTTATCATCCATTGCTTTCAGTTAAAAAAAGAAAAAATGACTTGTGCAAAGGCTTCAGCTGTGCATAAGATAAGCTTATTACAGCCTGTTATCTGTGACTCCGTATATATATATACAGTATATGAAGCTTACAGTACAGTAGATTAGCAGAGAGCTAAGAGTGGAGACGGATGGGGGAGTTTACTGGGAGGGAAATAAAAACTGGGGCATAAGAGAGAGGCAGTGGGAGTGAGAGATAAGAAAGTAAGAAAGAGTGGCAGGAAAAGGTGGAAGGATAAACGAGTGGGATGTCAACTTATGTACTCCAAGTCAAAGCTCAGGTAGTCGGTTAAGTGATGGAAAGGGAAATGACAGGTAGAGGAGATTTGAGGAGAGAAAGGAGATTTAAACAAGGAGACTTACATTGATTCCTTCCCAGGAAAACTCGGCACGGCCATGCTGGGGAAGGAGGGAGAGAAGGGCGGAGGAAAGACGAGGACAGAGGGGGGAGAAAAGTACAAGAAGGTGTAGCAAAGGAGGGAAGAGGAGAAAGGCAGATTAAAAGAGGAGGATGTCAGATATAAAAAGTGCTATTAATTCTGAATTTGAACATTTACATTTTGGATGTGAGGCTTTCATATTTTATTTTAAATGCACCAAATTATATATGTTTGTTGCTCTAAAGCTCAAAAGGTTATTTTAGTTATTTATTTTCTGGATGTCAGGACCATATATGGTTGTACTCTGGCTATATTTCTAGAGAACTGGAAGGTTGCTGAGTGCAAATGTAATCTTTAAATGTGAATTTGTGTTAAATGGGAATTTTTGTCTACATAGACAGTAACACATAGGTGATTTTCTATGATTTATCACAGTTTATTGCTGTATTACACAAACAGATTGGATGCAATTGCCAACTTGACTCTATTAAAATGTCGGCTGATCTTCATCTTCATCTCATTTGTAGCGGATTTTAGTGATAGTGTTGCTCGACAGTCTCATTTTGCAGCAAAAAGATAAATAAATAGCTGAAGTGAGATAACTGTATCTTATTGGATACAATAGATATTGACAAAGTTTAACTTTAATATCTGAATTTGCTTTCAAGATCAGATTCATGTTAACCTCAAATCCACGATGAACTGTTGCAGATGAATATTTTCCTTAAACCAGTGTGCTCGGTCCGGACTGTGTTTGTGAAACATACGCTGGAACCAACAAACTGAACTACATGGCTCTTTATGTGAGTCATACAGTGTATGTGTGAACATTACTACAACAGTCTAATCTCACAAGACGTAAAAGGCTTTATTTTAATCAGCTGAGTCAGACTTTAGAGAGGAACAAGTAGACGAGCGGGAGGAGAAACTGCAATCGCGTGTGAGTGTGGCGCTGTCAATGCGATCAGCTGCACTCGCCCTCTTCGCTTATACACGCTGCATTGAATGTTTAGGTAACCAATGGAACCCACCGAGGAGTGACACTGTTGCTGGGGGCAACAGCAAATCTGATGGGTGGCCAGACCAAAGTGCCATGTCCTCATATGCACACACACGGATGCAATCATGCACATTCATCACACTGTACAGCAGACACAAAGAGTGAAAGAGGAACACGTTGAAACTGTGGTTGCTCCAGAGGATTCAAGTCGACAGCTGTCAAAAGGATTTTTTTTCTTTTCCTTTTTTTTATTTGTTTTTACGTCAGACTCTTTGTCACGGTGCCCTGAAGAGTTTCTCCACTGGCACTCCGAGCTTGTTATCGTAGTTGTACCGTTCAAAGCCACATATCAGACCGCATGAGAGGTGAAACGGAAAATGCCCTAAACTTTATGTCAAAGTAAATGCCAAACTTTATCTTCTGCTCCACACACTGCAGCCGCCGCTGCATCAACACATCGGACAGGTTTTTTTTAAACATTTACATTAAACATAAACTAGAATTTATATGATTCATGTAAAGAGTAGCTGGTTATGCTGCACACTGATGCTTGTACTATTTTCACACAGCACAGAAATTATACACGTAGATGTTCACAGAGTTTAAAAATATAGATATTTGAAATGTAAATATGTATCCTCATCATCTAGATCGTCCAGGTACTCTTACAATTGGAAATCTTATTTTTAATTCTTAAGGAAGAATACCATAAAACATATTTTGACTCATGAATACATTTGACTGCTCAGTACTCGTGTAATAATGTAATAACAACACATTTTTTAGGATATTTTGCATCATTTGAAAGTCCTATTAAATACCATCTTACTACGTCTTCTTGGATCCCGTCCATGAATAAATTGTGGTGCCTCTCCTCTAATTTCAGTGGAATTAGTGCTCCATACCAATTCAAGGATACACTACACTCATCATGGAACTTAACATCTTAAAATCAGCCAAGTCATTGATGACAAAAAAGAGGATGGTCATTAACCTGGATAAGTCACTAATGACCTGTTAAGAGGTTAACTACACACCTGTTAAGCTTCCTGACTGTATCTTTGATAGTTATGACGTTGTTGTCTTGACAATATCTGTCAACAGAAATTAACATAGACACCATCTGCAGTAGTTCTCGCTGCAGTAGTTGTCAACAGGATTGTATTCTGCCACAGCGAGACACAGACAGACTCACAAGGTGAAAACGATACCCGCCATCCTGCCAGTGTCAGTAATATGGCTGGTGGACACTCATATTTGAAGATGGCAATAAAAAGGAATAAAAATGGAAAGCAGTGCACCAGCAGTAATAAAATATTAAAGCGCCCGGCCTCTACTTTATTCATGCTTTAATCAGCAGCTGCTGCGCACAGAAACTCTTTAGCTCTACATCTCCATGAATGAGTGTGAATGTGACTCTCACTTGGTTTTAAGCCCTTACTGCTCTGATTAACATTTTTCATCTGGTGTCAAATACGGACGACGGTTAGCAAATTGAAACCACGGGCGAGCAGAAACAGAATTAACTCTGTCTTACTACTGGCTCCTTTCACTTCCTCAGCAGATCTATATTCACATCAGATGTTTATTTTCATGACAGGAGAATGAGGAATAAGAATAATCCCTTTCTAACAAAGCAGCTTCTGAGACGGCAGAGGGATTTAACAAAGACGGTCGTGTTAGTGGGTGACTCATTCAGATGCAAGCACACCTTGTTCAGTGTTAGATCTGAGCAATAAATATGCTAATAAGTTACATTTGTTAACCTTCCTGTTGATTAGAAACTCATTTTCCTGGACAAACATGTTAGTTTGGCGTGTTAATCACTAAAACTTTGCGTAAAACCAACACAGCTGACAGATTACACAGATCTAATTGAATAATGCTCCGTTTAATCTCAAATGCTAATGAACGCGCTCGGCAGTGAGTCGCTCACAGAGCCGAGGCAACAAAGAAGGTATCATATCGCTGTAATCACTGTGTTAGTGTATTAGAGTATTAGCCAAATGAGAATATACACGAAAACAGCAAAATATCTGTGGTTTCTGTTTAGGAAATATTCGGTTAATAGTTGATAAAGTGATGGGATGCACTGATCCAACTCTACCTCTCCATGGTGAATACTAACCTGACATCACTTTCACTCTCTGAGACTGAAAATATTATTATTATTTCATAACCTTGTAAAATAAAATGTAGCAGGAAGTGGACTGAATAGATGGGCCTCATAATCAGTTTATAGTCAAAGACAGCTGAACACCTGCTGGACTCACAACTCAACTAAATGTCATACACTAAATAGAAATAAATAAAATAACCCATCATCTGGTATTTTACACCTGTGTAGTTTTTACATGGATTCCAACTAAATGATCACTTTGAGTATAAGTATCATTATTTTAGTCTTTTCAGTATCTTATCAGTATTTTTAGTCTTTTTTTATCTTTCACTTTTTAACCATATCTCGACACAAACAGTACTAGTGACTGGCTGACCCAGTTTAGCCCCCAAAATAATGTTAGTGGACATAATGAACAAGTCTTTATTTAATCTCAAACAGTAATAAACACACTCAGCAACAAGAAGCTTACAAATTCAAGGCAATGAAGAAGGTAACGTCTAATTGTAATCTTAATAAATATATGACTAACACTCATGAGAGAATACGTTCAACAGCAGCATGAACCACTTCTGTTTTACGAAAGGTTTTGTTAGCGGCTAATGTATTCAGTGTTAAAGGCCCATTGAGTCATTTATGACCTCTGTCAGCTTCTGTTTGTGTCCTGCAGGAAATCATGCAACTGTGAAAAAAGCCATCTCCTCTTTAACTGAAGCACATGCCCATATTAGTACAATAATGCAAACTCAAGCTATATTTAAGATTTTGCACCCACGTTGATAATTCACCATTATCTGTCCTCTAAGCTTAAAGCCAATCAGCGATTCATAGATGCTTTCAGGATTTAGGCTTTTATAACTTTCTTTATCCTTTAATATGGCATTTGCTGGTACTCGTAACTCCTAAAAATGAGAGCCAGGCTTATCTTTAGCCTAAACTGCTGGTTAATCTTTGAGCATCCTGCTCCAAATCTGCCTCCCCGCAGCGCTAAACACACTTAGTTATTCTTCCTGAATCACAGTTCATTTGTAAAATTATTATTTCCCTCTTCATCCTGCTTCTGCTTCCTGTAGACTACATCTGGGTTCTTATGGGACAATTATACCCAGTGCAAACAGCTCTGTACCGTTTATACCAGCTGTGAGGGCACGAGTACTCGCTGAGTATTGAACCGAATACTAGTTGTCACCACGCAGACAAAACCTCTACATCAGTACACACACATATGAGGTATAACTGGTTCTTTACACTCAGTGAGACCTACTGACCGTAGGACCAGCTGACAAATATCTGCTAAGAAAATGTTTACGCTCATCTTTTATTGGTTTGGGGTGTAGCCTTAGTCGTGGATAAGGTAGATATGGCTTTTCAAAAAGTGAGAAACCCAAAATTACCCATCAGATCTGCAGTGTAGCGTGTTAATAAAAAATAAATGAAGCTCTTTTCAAGAGGTCAGACAGGACAGAAAGAAATACAACAAGTCTTATTCTCAAATTCTGGGCCTTTGAATAAGTTACTGCTTTAATAATAAGGTTATTAGTTAGAAATCACAGATCTTCAGTATTTGCCAAACAATTCTAGGCATCTACACCAATGAGCAACACCAACAAAGTACTGAGTGGTGATGTGACCACACTGTTTATCTTGTTGTTCTGCCTGCAAATTTAGGTCCTGGAAATACTGTGTAGGTTACTTTGACAGTCCAGCCCTTCCTCTCCAATTCCAGCCGATTGCCAAAGCAGGAAAAACAGCTCAGAAATGGCTCAGAGAACATGACCTTATCGTGGTTAGGGAGTTTGGAACCTTGTTTGTAAAGTCTTTATCTTGCACTTTAGTTACTTGTACTCGTGTTCTTTCAGAGTTTTTCTTAATCAGCCAGTTTCTTATCTGCACCTCGGCCTATATTCTCCCCAATTTCCCTTTGTTCTCTGCTGCATTGTGTGTTTCCCAGCTGTCAACCTTTAATTACTTATAAACCTGTTTTTCTTTTTTAACCTCACGATTTCCATCTTCCTGATTGCCTGACTCTTTTTGCCTTGTCATTTTGACTGAAAGTTTTGGACTTTGTTGACTTTTTACTTCAGGCATCTGCATGTAAGGCCTCTTCTCCGTACATTCCCAAAACAGGAGGATCCTCTGGATCTAATTCTGGTGTCTCGACATCAGAAAGCACAGAACAGTCCTGGAGGCCGCAGCCTCACCTGTACAATCACAGTCAGGTGGTGTTAAGGATGTAGTTTTCTGATCTAAAGGCATGTTGTACTTGTAGGCAGAGCAGTCCTGTGCACTGACTGCTAATGTTAGCATAGCTTAACTTACATGCTGACTTGGCATAGTTGCAATTGTCACACCATGACCATCTGCATTTAGTGTGATGACGTGCTGACATTTGCTAATTAACACTAAACACAATGTTTGATGGTGCTAGATGAGTTTTCATCTTGAGGAGGGCATTTAACTTTGTTTTATAACAATCTATCCAGTTGTTGTTAAGACATTTCACTCAAATTTGAATACGACTGATGTTTAAATCTATGCAACAACGGGTCCACTTTCAGTCTGAATGTCTCACATGTAACTGAAGAAAGCAGGAGCCTTGAAATCTTAAAGCTGCGCTCTTAGTATTAGCCTCTGAATTATTCAAGGTTCAAGGTCAGAAAATCTAATTAATAACTGTGAGTATAAGTTTGAGCTATAAATTTATAATAGTCAGAGTCTCTCTGTTATTGGACATTTCAGAGTTTGGAGTCATAAAGAACGCCTCAGTGTGTGAAGGTGGAGGTTCAACCAAAGGCAAAAAAGGTCAGGTCTAATCACACATCAGTACGTGTGTATGTGTGTATTTTGTATTCAAATGGACTCTGTATTTGTATCTCTGCTGAGCTCTAGCTCAGTAGCGCATTTCCCTGAATCGGAGGGAGACACTGGAGCAATGTGTGAGCTGAAACTAAAATCCCTTCAAACACGATAACGGTGAACGTCTCTCAATAAACTGACATTCTCAGCTCAACATCCAACTGTTGAGTAAATCAGCGCTTTACGCTGCAGCCCTGCCTCATGGCTTTTTCCCTGAAGGACACAGTTTATTCAATAATAACTACCTCCTATCCAGCTGTCAATTTTCTACATCTATTCATCCTCCAGGGTCACAGTTAGTCCAAGTCTATTCTGGCATGAGCTGCATCAGACAAAGATATGGGTACTTGAAAATTGGGGTTATTTTCTTCTTTCTTGAAATATAATCAGATGTACACACATCCATCACTTAAGCAGAAGTACAGATACATGTGTTAGAAAATACTCTGGTAAAAGCTGAAGTACTGACTCACATTAAAGTAAAAAAGTTCAGACATATACTCAAAGTACAAAAGTAAAAGGCAGTTCTTTGGAGGTCACTTCTACCAGCTATTTGTGTGCGAGGCTAACTGAACCTCATGTTGTATAAATATAATAATACATCTTTCTCCATCTCTGAGAGTGAACTTATCACGCACTGACCTTTCATTTGTCTCCCTGGGAAATACAGAAACTGCACAGGAACAGTTTGTGTGTTTGCTGATATTTGCTGAAAAGTTGCCTTTTAAATTACCTGCCACTTAGAAAATGTTACACCATTTACACTTGCCGAAGCACCGCAACCAAAACTGATTGACATCTACACCTTGGCCTGCGTATAGTGGCCTGAGTGTAGTGCAATAAATGATGCATAAATGATATGTTTGTGGCCTCTTTCATTTTACATCAGTAGCATTGATAACGGAGTATAATATCATTCTTTCCAACTGGTTTGACATAATTAATAACTCCCCTCAGATGGGTTAAACCTAAAGTAATGAACCTGTTTTGAAGAGAAAGTAGAAATATTTTGATATTTGTGGTCAAATGTAGGGAGCAAAAGTAAAAAAAAAACATTTGTCCTTCTTTCTTTCTTTTTTTTTACTGCCCTTTGAACTTCTCAGCTATTAACGATTTGCCTTTTGTTATTCAACTTGATCCATGACTCACTATGATGCATTTACTTGGGAGGGACAGAAAAAATATTTTAAATAATACAGTTGAGGATGTAATTAAAACTTTGGATGGCATTTGGGTTAAAGGGGTTAAAGCAGCTCAGTGGGTGCAAAACAGTGAGTCACAAACAGAACCTAATGGTGCATAATTAAATCCGGAGATTGGGCTCGTACTACGTGTCATTTCAAAATCAGAGCCGTGGGATGATCTTTCTAAAAGAGGGGCTAATCTTCTTTAATTCTGGTTTCAAATGATGTGAAAATGCAGTTTCAGAAGCTTTTTTTCTATTTTAAATTCCAATGGGAAACATTACAGTCGGTACAGATCTTCCAGCAGTTTTCAAGAAACTTGTTTTAAATCACAAACTAATGAAGACAAAATAGGTCCTGTGACTGCAGCTGAAACTCCGTCTGATCTGTTTGTGTTTTCCATCCTCTGACTCAGATTCTGGAAGGCTTATATCCTCGGAGGAGATCTGGTCGCAGCACTCGGTATTGATCAGACAGGCTGATGTTTCAACTAATGCGCCTTTCACTGAGCCTAATGCTGCAGGGATGTTTTCTGCAATTTTGTGTTTAATGTGCAATGTGAGTCCAGCATGATGAGCTCATTCCTTTGATTTTCATGTTCACTGGTTTGTGCTGTAAAGTTTTAGTTTATCTATGATCCTAACCTCACCTATAGCCACAAGCTGCGGGTTTCACTGATACATGCACTGGAAATGAGTGACTGTCTGAGCTTTCACTCGGAGATTGGGTGAGAAGCTTAGAGTAGAGCTTTATTTAGATTTATTTTATCTTAGATTTATTGCATTCTCATTAAACCTCCTCCTGTGGTCAAAGGAATGAGGCAAGTTGCGTAAAGCCTTGAGTGCTAAGATAGAATAGAAATATGCTATATAAGAACCAGTCCATTTGCCATTTCAGACATGTCCAACTGGGAGGAGAGCCGTGCCGTAATAGCCGTGCCTGCACATGTTTGAACCCAAAAATCCAGCTCGTTTGGCTACAGTGATCAGATGCCATGCTTGGGTAGAGTTAAATAAATCATGCCCTGGTCTGCTTGAAAAGCTGGACCTCAGTTGTACTGAGGTACATCACACAGTGTGATCACTCACTCCAGCATGGATCCCCAATGCTGCCTCCATGAAAATCACTTTAACCTGTGACACAGGGCAGTGTGTCACTGCTTTCCCAATTAAGTCACAAAATGCATACAATTGTGAAGAGAACTGTGCAAGAGCACATCTCAAAAGAGAGAGTGTGAGAGAGAGGCTGAGATGCTGAGACAAACTCTCGGGCCCAGATCAGTTAGATCAGTTAGAGCAGTGTGAGTACAGGGAAGTTTAGAGGAGGGGCAACTGTGTTTGAGCACAGTATACAGTGAATCAGTGCTTAGTGTGAGCACTAATGTCTGGCTTGGAAACACCCCTTTATTTCCCCAGAAGAAGGAGGGGGCTGGTGAGAAGGAGGTGTGGGCACCTCTGCTGCCCCTGCCACCTGACCCAGATAAGCAGCAGATGATGGATGGATAATTAAGAACAGAGTAGATCAGATCAGCAGTGCCACTGGCTCATCTAATAGGGTAAGAATTATGAGTTCAGTTGGGCACCTTTTATAAAAAAGGACTTCAAATGCTTTTCTGACCGCAGCATCCTGAGTGACAGCTACCTCAGGTGCCACTAATTAAACGTGATGGACAGAAAACCTCCTCTGGGCTACTGTTTGGAAGCACTAAACATTTTGGCCATTTTGGTCATTGCTTATCAAAGGGTGCTACGATATTAATAACTTGTCCATCACCACGCTCTAACTGACACCAAGTTTTATCATCTGTTTTACAGTAAATGGTACCAAGTATTTGTTTTTAAATTGGAAGTGTTTAAGACCATAAATTAATCTGAGAAGTGTTTAGTGAGGTGAAATGAGATGTGGGCTCATTTTTTCCATACAATTGCAACCAGAGGCAGTCTCCCCCTGCAAACCGCTAGAAGGAATTCAAGTTGAAGACATTTCTGCATTAGCTTTGCTGCAGGCCTGTTCCTTTTCTCATTTTTCGCTTTGTACATCCTCCCCTCGTCTCTTAGTCCCTTCAACCAGAGCAGGGCATAGGAGACGGGGAGGAGTTACAAGGAGAAAGGAGCCGAGGAGACAGGCTTTGCTTTGGAGCTCATTTTATTGCCATGTCAATAAATTATGACATTTAGCACAGCTGCATTATCTGCTCTGCTTTGTTAGAGCCTACATTTGTATTTAATGATGTCTGATGTCATACGAGCGTAACAGTGTTCATGACAGCTTTTATATTTAGTGCCACTTTTAATTAAATTTACAGCGCCATCTGAAAAGATTTTTTTTTTTTTAATCACACAAACGTTCAAGAGCAGAAAGTTTCATCATGCACCTTAAATAACTGAAACATCTTATCAAGCGAAGGACTAACTGTTCATAGATCGCTCCGAGTGCCACTGTTTGGATAATCCAAAGATTTTGCATGCGTCTTCTACAGGTAATACAACTGCAAGGAATATACCTGTGTATCTTCGATCCTCTGTCCTCCAGATGCATTTTAGGAATTGGGACATCCTTGAACATGTAGACATGTTCAAGATGTACTGAGATTATTTTTGATCAGAAGCAGAAGGGAGGAGGACAGAGGAGACTAGGAGGCAGAAAATAAAGCAATGAGAACGTTCTGCTCACTTCCAAATTTCTATTTAGATCAAGCCATGAGATCATTGTCGATGTTTCGATCTTCACGGCCTGAATTCTTCTGTTTTTTATTTTATTTTACTTGCATTTGAATCTAGTTGAATAGGATTTATTCTGTCAGTCACTGCACTTGGTCAAGAGCTCGCTGTTTCTGAGTCTGAATCATCTCTCCGAGCTCCTCATCTCTCTCCACCTGCTGGCCTCTCTCTGTGCAGGCCAATAAATTACACAGAGAAGTCGTGTTTATGGAGGTAAACAACTCGAAGGCTGCTGCGGGATCAGAGCTCAATGCAAACAGCACTTGATCAAAACTGAATTCTGTTTCTGATGCCGTGACCGCCGAATAACAACTATGCCTTGCAATGCCAATGTTCCAGGTGCTTCTCACGGTGGCAGGAGGGTGCAACCCATGCATTTATACACGCTGATGTAACAGGCTTGCAGGATGCATTTCTATCACGTTGTTGTTGGGTGGTCTGACCTATTCCTGCATAAAACCAGTGTTTTTGTGCTCCTTCTCGATGTTCTGTTGACAGCAACAGGAAATAATGTTTTTTTGATTTTATTTTTGATTTTTATTTTAAAACAACAAGCAAAGTTATTTTAAGCAATTTGGGAAACTACTTTGAATTTTTACGTAAATGTCCCTTATGTAAGTTTCCTTTAATAGTGGCTCAGTAGTTTATGGTTTACACATTCATTATGTTACATTATGTTTCCTGTTTTATTTTGAAGAGTCTCATGTTCCATGTTAAGTGTGTTTAGTTTGTGGCATCATGTTCATTTGTGTCAGCTGTGTTTCCCCAGGTGTTTCCACATCCCTCATTATCCTTTTGTGTATTTAAGTCCTCTGTCTCGCTCTGTTCATTGTCAGGTCATCTGTTTAGCTCATCTCAAGCCTCGGTTTTCTCAGGTTCATGTTTTATGTTGGTATGTAGAGTTTTCCATGTCTAGCTTTAGCTTTCCCAGTTTAGGTTATAATTTAGTTTTCACCATTGTCATTTTGTTTCTACGTCTTTCTGGTTTCTGCTTTTGGGTACGCTCCTCAAACACACCGACCAACCCGGCTGTGACAGTCAAGTCCACGTGTCTGAGTCTCAGTGTGCGTTACATCCTGTTTTATTTTGTTAGTAGTCTGTCCCGTTAGTCAGATTTAGTTCACCTGTGTTCCCTGGTGTGTTCCAACTCCCTGATTATCTCATGTGTGTACTTAAGCCTCTAGTTTTCTTCACTTTCTAGTTGCAGTCCCCCCTCATGCTCTAGTTACATAAATCTGCCATTTCCCAGCCAATGAAGCTGTGCTTTGAGTTCACGTTTGTCTGCGGATTCCTGCATTTGGGTCCACTTCCTGCCTGCTACACTGTCCCGTGACAGTTTCATACCAGAATGCTGATAGTATCCATGACTGTTCAGTTATATAAGTTTGAAAATGCTGGGAATGTTTCGTTGTAAAAGCTCAAAGCTTCTGTGAGTGTACATCACTTCAAAGAGGGAGAAAGCAACAGGGAACAGGCTTTAAGGGTTAAGAAAGTTACCTGGACTAACTATTACTATAACAGCACTTAAAAGACAAAGTGACAGCAGCACACACATAAAGCATCAATCACTGATGGAACAACAAAAAGGACGGACGTCTCCGTTTTTGTCTCTCTTTCTTACTCTTTCTGCTCCTCTCCCTCTCTCCAGGGTCCACAGCTGAGAAGTGATACATGGCTCAGTAATAGCCTGAACCCAGGGGACAGCAGCTCTGTGGCCTTGGTAAGAGACTATCAACACTGGCACACCTTCACACCCGGTCACACACAGACAGTCACGAGAGTGCCGGCGTACACACAGGAGTACACACAGGTTTGACTAATATGAGCTCCTGCAGGCAGTGACACCACCATTTTCTCCCAACAGAGCATCCCTTTTCCTTTTTCATGATGTTGTGACACGTGCAGGAGTTGAAATTAATATTCCTTTCGTCTGCTTTCCAAAGTCTCTGAAACAGCATTTAGACTGGGGATGTACGTCTGTGTAGCTTCTCACTCATCCAGCTCTGTCCTGAGAGCTTAAAAAGGAGAACACTTGCATTTACAGGACAAAGGACAGTCTTTTGAGGATGTCAGTGTTCACATTTCGGACAGAGAAGACAGATGGTGTGAAAGAGGACTAAAGGAGGTCATCTATGTCCACTGTGAATGAGCATCATTGAACAGAGGCAGTGACTTACAACACCTGTTATAAGCCACTGACAATGCAGTCTTGAAATCCCTTCCAAGGCGCTTCAATACCCACTTACACTTTGCCCAGGTGACCTCAACACATCACACGATGGGGTGGACATCACCCTTAACCCCTGGAGATGGTCTAAACCTACACCTCTTTTCACACCTTAGCTCATGTGATGAGTCACAGAATCAATAGTGGGTCACTGACATTAAGGATCACCTTAAACAAAGACAACCCCGACTTGGAATAAAATACCCAGGACTCTCCACCATTTGTTTTTAGAACTGAAGAAGCCTCTACCATGAGAGAATACATCTTCTAAAACATAAGCAATCCCATTACTCTTTTTTAAGTCCTCAAGACTACACTAGGGATGACTCAAAATGTTGGGGTGTCCCTTGTGTTTGATTGACCTGTCATTTAGACAAGGAACAGAAAACAGACTCCTCAGCTTGTCTAAAAGACAGAAAAACCCTCAGAAGACATTTAAAAATGTTAAATCGATGAAGTTAAAAAATGTCCAAACAAATATTTTGTGTATTTTAGGGGCTATACGAAACTGTTAATCACATTCTCCAAATCGTGCTTTGAACATCGCTGAAATGTGCAGCTTTTAGTGTCACCAATGCACCGAGAGTCAGATTAGTTTCTCAACTTTAGCAGTTTGTTCCATATCATACATCCTGGTGCAGAAGAAACAGAACCTGGTTACATGTAGCTTTGGTTATATTTGACATACAGCCATTTTTTTTCAGTGTTCCCCCCCCCCCCCACCCCCACCCTCCTGCTCATTTATGACTTTCGTTAATGGAGACAGTGAGTGGCACTACCCGGGGTGGAGCCATCTGTCAGGGATGCAGACTCAGGTAGTGGTCAGCGGCTGTGTAACACCCAATAACTGCTATTTTACATTAATAAAATATGAGTAATACATTTAACGAGTACTATCGCTGGCACCGACCAGCAAAGGCTGTAGTCTTTAAATGACTAGTGGACATCCTCAGTCAAAATCCCCCGGCACGTTGTTGGTTCAGGTTCAGACGGCTCGTTTGGTTCTAAGAAATGTGAAGAGTTGGATCACTACACTGTGATGAAGCCCATTAGTTTTGGTCACACCTGTGGCTGTTTGGCAGTACACTGTATGCAATGATTACAGTGTGTTTTCATTCACAAAAGTAAAAGAAGTGTTGGTATATGTTGCTTGTTTGCTGTAGAACAGGTGTAAGAGTAAGGTGGAGACATTCAGCTTCATCTTCTGGTGAGATTTTGTTCATGGCTCTTAGCTCCCTTAAGCCAAACTTAAGCAGACATCCATCCATCACTCACTATCTCTGCCTGCTTTTCATCCGACGTGGCTGGAGCCTTTCCCATCTACCACCGAGTGAGAGACGGGGCACATCCAGGACAAGCTGCCAGGCCGTCACACAAGTGACACATGGAGACAGACAACTATTCACACCTCTGCCAATTTAGAGGCACTAATTAATCTGAACTACAGTCTGAGGCAGGAAGGTGGAGCACCAGCAGAGTCAGACTGAAAATGAAACCCAGAAAAGCCTCGGCTGTGCGGAGGTTTCAGACCCAGAACCATTTGTTTATAGGTCAGCAAAGCTTATCAATTAATAATAAAATACTGAGATGAATTACCAGAATTATGCAATTTAAATGACATGTTCGATTCATCACGTGTGCCTCAGCCACTCGGTCACTCCACCTTTTTTAATGTTTCAGTGACTGTCTGAAGTCTGTGACTCACAGTGATGGTGCCAAACCAACACAGCAGACACACTGCTGGGGCGTTTTTGCCTTGACTCTGTTTTTTAGCAGTAAAATTAATAATCAGTTGAATTGAGGGCAGATTACTGACTCAGCCAGATGAGACCATCCCACTGTCTGGCCATGAAAGAAATCCTTGGCAGGCGTGCATGTTTGTTAGAAAGATTCATGTCCGGATGCACTGACCGACATATTAAAAGGCTTGTGCTCTTAATTAAAATGTTTATTCACTTATTTACAACGATACACAAAACAGGATCATGGACACAAAAGAGTGTTTTGTGCTTTATTCAGCTTTCTTTAGTGCTCTGATTTTGTCTTGTGGTATATACTGGGAGTCACAGATTTGGGTGTTTTATCCTAATCTGCTCACTGAGTCTGGCATCATTTTCAGGTCCAAATGTTTGTTGAGTTTTTAGAAACTTAGCTTAAAGGCGAGCGACACGTAAGTAGTGTAGATAAAAAGCTGGAGAGGCCAAAACAACACCTCAATAGTTTTTGGAGTGCTTGTGTTAAAAAAAGAAAAAGAAAGCACTGTAAGGTAGAGATGATGAGCCTCATCCAAACTAGTAGACTGGAAACAGGGTCGATTATTATCACCTAACAAGCTTTGAGCCTCTGGGCTCAGGCTGCGATGAAGGCTTCAGAGTTGGGGTAGGTTCACTTCTTACAGATTCATTTTCACATTTCAGCACCAACTCAGTACATTTGAGGATATCTTTCAGGCTTCACAGAGCTCCCTGTGGTGCCACCAAACTCTTTTCTCACTTTCGATAATACGGGGGAGGAGGATGCCCCAAAAAAGGAGTACTTTCCCTTTAACTCAGGTAAATTCCCATGTACTGAAACAGACTGTCTGAACACTTTATGGCTGTAAACTAAATACACTGCAAACACACACACACACACACACACACTGGCTTGCAAATACAGTGCTGTGAGAAAGTATTTGCCCCGTTCTGAATTTCTTATTTGTTTGTGTATTTCTCACACTTAAATGTTTCAGATCATCAAACAAATTTATGATAACCAGAGTAAAAATGTAATGCAGTTTTTAAATGATGATTTCATTTATTAGGGCAAAAGCTACCCAAATCTACCAGGTCCTATGTGAGAAAGTAATTGCTGCCTGTTGTTATATCTTGAATTAACTACAATTAACCACATTTTTCAGAAAGAAGACTTAAATTTCACCAGGTGCACCCCGACCTGATTACTGCCAGTTTAATCAATAAATCACATAAATAGAACCTGTCTCACAAAGTGAAGTAGGCTAAAGATTACACTCTGCAGGGGACGCAAACAGCTGGAAATGGCCAACGGCCGAGTAGCCATTCCTGACTTATTTGATGTCTGCAGGCATAGTTGAGACATCATAACGTAAAGTCTCTGTGCAAGAGCTCACATCATCACAAAAAACAGGCAGGCATACAGACATCCATCCGGACCCTGGTGCTGACTCTCTAATGAAATTTATACCACTGGGACCCAAGCAGACCCTAGAAGACTCAGAAAATATGATCCCAACTTTAATATCTCAAAAAGCAGCACATCATGTTACATCCACGAAAGAAACTAAGTAACTGACATCTATCATCCTCAAATGGGTTACAAAGCCGTTTTTAATGCTTTAGCACTCCAGTAAACCACAGTAAGAACCATTATCCACAAACGGAGAAAACTTGGAACAGCAGTGAACCTTTCCAGGCTGCCCAAGCAGATTTACTCCAAGAGGGTCACAAAAGAAACCAGAACAAAATCTAAACAACTGCAGGTCTCACTCATTTAAGGTCAGAGTTCATGATTCAATATTAACAAATAAACTGAGCATGAATAGTGTCCATGGGAGAGTTCAGAGGAGAAAACCACAGCTGACCAAAAGGAAAACATGAAGAGTTCTGGTAAACTTTTCTGTGGACTGATGAAGGTTTGAGTCCTGTTACATCTGGTGTAGGATTAACACAGCATTTCATAAAAAGAACATCATAACAACATGGAGGCGGTAGTGTCATGGTCTGGGGCTGCTTTACGGCTTTCAGGACCTGGATGAATTTATGGAACCATTAATTTTGCTCTCTAACAGAAATATCTGAAGGAGAATGTCTGGCCATGAGTTTGTGCCCTGAAACTCGATGGCACTCGTGTTATACAGCAGGACAGTGATGCAAAACACACCAACAAGTGGCCTAGACAAAGTCTGGTCTTAAATCTGATTTGGCGTGACCTTAAACAGGCTTTAAAACTCCACAGTCTGGCTGAATTAAAGCAATTCTACAAAGAACTGTGTGTCAGTATTCATCCTGAGTGATGGGAAAGACTCATTGTCAGTTACTGCACTCCAGTTCGTACTGCCAAGGTTGGCACAACCAGTTTTTAGGTTTCGGGGGTAAGTTTGGATAACTTTGCAAAACTGCATTTTTCATTTATCCAGGTTATTGTTGTCCAATATCAGAAGTTGTGTGATCTGAAACATTTAAGTGTGACTCATACGCCAAAAATGAAGAAATCAGGAAGAGGGCAAACATTTTTTCACAGCACCACGTATCTTTGGGGGCGGGTCTTTAACCTTTCTAAGGGCTACACTGTGTAACAACAGGAGACAGTTCTGGATGAGTAACAGCGCTTCTTTCTCACCTCTATAATATTTGAGGGGCCAAAAATCAACACTCATGCTATCACTCTCACGCTGGAGAGCGCTCAGATGTAACAGGAGAGCTGAGGACGCCAGCACCAGAGTGTCTTTTGCATTCTGTCACAGAGGCTTTCAGCAAAATGGAAAAATAGATTGAGGTGTGCAGCAAATGGTGCAGGCATTAATTTTTTTTTTTTTTTAAGAGATAATAGCACTTTACCTGATCCCCATCTTTCCGTACCGGCACGGCATCCGCTGCTGGAGAGGCAAAGAGAGAGAGAGAGAATGAGATGAATTTAAGATTTAATTATCAGCTGCTTCAGTAGTTACAGGTATGATGCCACATGCAGAAAACAGGAATCGGTTTAAGCTGTCTGTGATAGGAGAAGGTGAGCAATGTGAGACAGGGAGATACAGTGAGGGAGAAACACTGACAGCAAGAGGGAGAAGCAGATAACAGTATGTCACACTGAAGCCGCCTTCGGCCTGCTCACTGTGGAGGAATGACAACGCCGTCCAGTATTTCTCTCTCACACACACTCGAGCACAAACACACCGAGCTAAAATTAGATTAATTATCCACGCCAAGCTTTGGCACGCAGAGGGCACAACGAGTGTGAGTCATGGAGGCCAGAGATGACTCTGAAATATCTGAGGGTGATAACAGTGGAAGCCATTCTCCCACTTATTATTGCCAGTAAAGTTAATAATTTAGTGCTAATAAAATAGAAAACAGGGACCACTGTTCTCTGGTGGAGCAGAGTAGAGAGACTGTGATGATAGCTGACTCACCACCCCTCTTGCTTTCCTTGATGACCTTGAGCATGACCTTAATGCTAAATTAAGTTATCCAATGAATCTATCAGTGTAGCAGCTCATGCTAGCACTCTGTGTGAGAGCTAGCAACAAACGAAACAATGATGAGACACAAACAGGCTGTCCTGCATTATTTTTGCTACATTACTGGATGTACTGTGCACCAGAGCAGCATTAATACCCTGGAGTACTGTGCAAATGTCTTGAGCCACCCCTTGATTCTTAAATTTTGCTGTAAAAATGGGAAATAGGTGCAAACATACACAGGAATACAGTGCATAAGGCAAAAGGACAGTTTTTATGAGCTTGAAAATTAATAGTCTGAACTCTTCATCTGGACTCAACGTTTTCTTCCACTGAAAACGTAACGTCCAGATGAACAGAATCGACTTTCTGGGATTTCCTTACCTGGATGATTGAGCATGCATCAAGACAAGATCTTTTAGATATGATTTCTTGTCATTTCAGGAATCATTTTCCAGGCTTCTTGAAGGACATCCAAAGCTGTGTTTTGGATGTTGGCTGCTTTTTAATGCACTGGCAGTGTGTTTGGGGTCATCGTCATGCTGAAAAATAAAGCTGTTGCCAATCAGATGCTTTCCAGATTGTAATGGTGGAAATCTGAGAAAAGAAATCTGATAGCACTTTTTTTCATTCACAATGACAATAAATTGAATCAGAATGTTTACATTTGGATCAATCACTCTATAAAACCTGCTGCCACTGATTTTCCACCCAGTTCTTGTGTAGTTTACCTCGGCCTTTTCTCTCTGGTCTCCAGCCTTAAGAATGACGTCTTGACAGTAACCTTTCCATTGAGACCATTTCTGATCATGCTTCTGTGAACAGTAGAAGAGCTAAGTGCCTCTTTCAGATCCTGTGCTAAGTATTTTTCTCCTATTTCTTTTTTTTTTTTTTTTTTTTGAAGGACATGACTTTCAGATACCTTTCACCTGCTATGGATTGTTTTTTTCTTTTAGACCTGCCAATTCCTCCTCCAGTTGTCCAGTTTACCCACATAGTTTTAATGACACACTGCACACCATGCCAGGATATGCCAAGTTTTCAGCTGTCTGAGAATGAACTTGTTGGTGCAAACGTACTATTTTATGCTTGTCAAACTGTATTATCGTTGGCATTTTTTTTATATATTTAACTAAAGAAATGGGAAGAAATTGTGCTGTTTTAACAGGCTGCCATAACAAAATGCCAAAAGCTAAAACTTTAAATTGCTTCTTTGCTCCTTTGTGAAGTCTGTAGACATAACACTGATGTATGCCTTGAGATAGATTCCTTTTTGTGTGCTTAAATGACTCATAGGTCAGTGTCAAGTGGCCTAACAAAAAAACGAAAGCATTTCTCTGAAAATGGTCAAGTCCGAGGACTGGACTGAGGCTTCAAAGACTAACTGGAAGCAAAATATGAAGAAAGAAATATGAAGAAAGGAGAGGTGGCTCAAGACTTCTGCACAGTACTGCAGGTGCCTGAAGTTGTACATGTAGTGTGCCAGCTCAGAGATCACAGTAAACAGGCAGTAGAAAATGCCACAGTAATTTGCATCCAATGGCAGAATTATACCAAGTGTCAACATTCTGCAGTAATGAATTATTTTTCTGTAAGTTGAGGAGTGTTTGCTACATTAAACTGCATGACTTTATTCATATTTGGTTCTTGAATTAGACTTTTCCCACCAAATTTATTAATATGTTTATTAATGCGTTGCACTGTATATTGACGATGCCAGAGAAATGTTAAAGCATGTTACTGAAAACCAGGTAAAAAATGAGGCACTTCCTGTTGCGCTTGTACTGCTTATCCATCTCATCAGCCATCGTGCTTGATTGCATTTTCCCTGATATCGGTTTTCCATCACCTTTATATGTTGATGAAACCTTTTCGCATTGCTGACATCGCCCAAATTTTGGTGGAAAAAAGTCAAACAAGAATGGAATAAGTGCATCTTCAGTGGCATTCTGGTGCTCATTAGCTGATGTACTCTCAGCATGTTATCCACAAACACGGCGCAGTTCTCTATTCTATAATTGCCAAGGAAATTCCAGACAACCTGCACGAATGCTTCCAAGCTGCTGGTTCAGTAGGCTTCAGTTTCCTTTTGAGTTCATTGTCAAGCATCAGGTCATAGATTTCAGGACCAATAAAGACACCTTCCTTAATTTTTGATTAATTAAATGTATTTCTTAAATGCTGAAGCACATCACGTTTCCGTCAGGCTATAATAGCTGTCCAATACTTCATAAATAACAAAACAGGATGTTCTAGATGAAAATGGTTTTCAGATTTGGAGTCAGTAAAATTTGTTCCAGGTGCAGGTGAAAGAATCCCAGGTGCTTGTTGACCAGTGTTACTGGATAGTAAAATTAAATAGTTAGATCCTGAATACAACATAAAGCTGTTCAGTATTTCAGGTCAATATAATAAACCAAATTATTCTCAGCAGATTGTATTGATACAAAAAAGAGTGATACAGACGGTGAAAACCAGGATACAGAGACAGAGGGCTGAACAGAGACTTCTTGAGCTCTAAATCATGTTAACAGGAATATGAATAGCTCTTTCCAGTAAGCTGTCCTTGATGCTCCTGTTATGATTCAGGAGCCTTGGGAGGGCTGTCAGCTAATGTGGTTCACCTGGTCATCCTGTGCCCTGAAGACCGTAAAAGCTTGTCTCTAAGCTCATTCTCTGTCTCAGCACCAGCTGGCATCAAGCTTTTAGCTCATTTATTTATTTATTTTATATTTAAGCACAAAAGTGCATACATTTAATTATATAATCAGCAACCAAAATGCTAATAAAAAATAAAATAATCATATATTTTGTGAAAGGGATGTGCATACATGCGCTATGCTAAACCTTAATAAATGACCTTGTGTGAACACTGTGGCAGTCGCTGAGTCAGTTTGTCGCAGTATGTTTCACGTAGCAAGCATCACATCCTAAATATATAAACAAAAACAGGATATGAGTCATAAGCAGGGAACTGAAGTGCATGGAAAAGTCTTCTTTTCTTCCTTCTTGGAAGCACCATCTTTTATTGCAGCATTAAGATGATTGAGAAGCAAATCTCTGTCCAGTATATCACTGAGTGCCAGCGCTAAAATTAGATTAATTATCCACGCCGTGCCTTGGCACAGGAGGGCATGACCTGTATGAGTCAGTGATGCCTGGGATATTGAAGGATATTAGAATTAAGTGGCACTGAAAGGAGGGGGCTCCCCCTTGTTAACACAGATTATAACCTACATCTGTAATATCTTTTGGTAGAAAGAACTGAGATAAAATCACTCCTGTTTGATCCAAAGGGCTGCAGGAGGACTAAAATACTTCAAGTCAAGTGCTATGAAATTAGTCCAACTTCAGCTAGCAGAAGTCAGGATGAGAGTGCTTATGAAGAAAATTGCCTAAGTTGTTGAATATCAATCTGAGGAGTAATCCTGGGCGTTGTACACTCATCATTAGAACAGTTCATTGCCTAAACCTTCAAAATCCTCCTTTAGCACATCACCTCTCTCTCGTCTCCTTGCGAAAGGCTGGTTGAAGTGGATTTAACAACTGTAATCAATAAGGCAGATTGGACTCACTTATCAGGCTACGCTGCTCAAACATATGGCCCAACATGCACACCGATGCTGTCTGCATTGATTTTAAACTCTCTCCCTGGTCCCGCCTCACTGGTCCCAAGCACGACAGTGTCTAAAAATACCTCAGCCTTCATAACTTCAATGGAGACCAAAGTTGTCTCTCCAAGGAGTACCAACAAAGGCCAAAGGTGTAGGGAGGGTGTAGCTTTTTGCTCTTGTTCAGGGGTGGACAATACAGATGTTATACTTTATGTCAAAGGACAAGAAGGTGCTAAAAGCAATTGATTCAGTTACAAAAGACCCTAGTGCTCACCAAGCTCCACTTGGAGGAAAAAGGTGTTTTTAATTATTTTTATTCCAAAACACAGATGTTTCATGGAAGTGGAGATGTGCCTTAAAACTGCATTAATTGTCCCGGACAGCAGGGGGCGACTCCTGTGGTTACAGAAAGATTTCCAGTTGCGCAGACATCCATAGGAAAATGATCGCTGTTTCTGTTGCTGTTTCTGTTTTCTATTGGGATCTTAGTAAACACTTTCCTGATGACTTTATGATCTCAGTTTCTAGTTTCATGTCTTACTGAATCAAACACGATGTTTATTTTGTGAATTGTGGTCTCCATCAGTCCCAGAAGGATGTTAAAGCAGAATATGGTTTAACACACGTAACTGGCAAGTTGTTTGCTCTGCGAACAACAATCTGTCCCTCACATAGAAACTATCCATCCATTCTCTTCCACTTATCCTTTTCAGGGTTGGAGGCGGCGGGGGGGACAGGTCACCAGTCTGTCGCAGGGCTAACACGTAGACACAGACAACCATTCACACTCACATTAACACCTGCAGGCCATTTAGTGTTTCCCATTAACCCTTCCCTACTAACTGCATCTCTTTCAGTGGTCCCTCGCTATAACGCGGTTCACCTTTCACGGCCTCGCTGTGTGCAGTTTGGTTTTTTTTTTTACAGCGTATTGTGTTCTGCATCCTGATTGGCTGTAGACCATTGTCAATCAATCTCCTCCTTGCCGTGTCTCCTGTACAGAATGCGTTCAGCATTTACATAAATCTTCGATTGCTAGCACTGTGACTCTGAAGTGCTGTACAGTATGTTTGTAAGTTTTCTCCCCAACAAACACAACAATGTCGACGAAACGTTTTGCACCGTCAAAGGCACCTGTGGTAGCGCCCAAAAGGCAGAGGAAGATGTTAACCATCGCACAAAAAGTTGGACTTCTGGACATGCTAAAGGAAAGTAGAAGTTACGTTTTTTGTCTGACCATAAGGCGCGAACATTAAGCGAACAAAACTGTCAGATAAGTCAAACTTTACTCAACTCATTATTCTTGCGTCCTCTACTTCCGTACCATTGATTCATTAATGTTGAATTCTCTCACAGCTGCTCTATTCCCATGTTCTTGACCTGAAAACAGGGTTTCATTCTATAATACTGGACTTATTTTTCTACGAAGGTTTGAACTTTGAGGATGTTTAAACAAGAGAGAAAAGTGTGAAAATGCTCATGCCTGTCTGAGAAAAGTGTCTAAAGTGTGTAGTGAGGGGTTTTACAGCCTTAAAACATCTATAATAATTGTAAAAAATAAAGTTGTCTACTTCGCAATTTCACCTATCACGGGTTATTTTTAGAACGTAACTCCTGCGATAAACGAGGGACCACTGTATTTGTTTAGAAATGTCTCTTTAATAAAGTTTGGAGCTAGAGTCAGTCCCATAGGGTGAGAATCCAGGCTCTCTAATTCACCATTCAACAGCATTACTAATAATTACTGATAAAAATGTGATAATGTTCTAAATTATTACCGATAAAACAAGATGAAGACTAAAGGTTTGTGTCTTAAACAAAGAAAAGTCATGTTGATTCAGTATTACTTCACCTCACCTGCAGTGGCTCCATGCACAACTACTGATGCCCAACCCCGAGCTTAGAACCACCGATTTAAACACATCAAGCTGTTAATGCAGCAGGCCTTCACACACTGTGTTTCATTCTCTGTGGTTGTGTAAACATCAAAGCTCACTGAAATGTGGTGCACATCCACTAAACCAGTAAACAGAGCTAAATGGGGTGCGCACATTCATTCCCTGTAGGATTCCAGATAATCACCTCTCAAGACTAGCGGGAAATCAGTAAGGAGCAGACAGAGAAACGGGCTCCACACACAGTTTCAACTTGGAAGAGGATGAAAATGTAATATTGTAAAAAATGTAAGTTATCTAAATACTTTGTAGGTACAATACATTGTAATGTAGCTGATCAAACATCAGTTCACCAAGTCCTGTGTTGTTTACAGAATTAATGTGATCAGATTTTATTAAAACGTCTTTCTTATGTAAACAAAATAACACTGACTTTACAGCAAGTTGACCCACACCTACGCGTGTACTCTGACCCACACAATGCAAACTTGTTCCTTAAAAACATTTCTTAGTCTTAGACACATTTCCACCAGAGGAATAAGTTGACTTTTTCAACTTTGTTAGACACGTTCGCTCTCTCTCTCCCTCTGTTAATGAAAGGCATGCAGTCTTAGTCATGACTCTGCTTCTCTGTGAGTACATTTGAGATGCAGCCCAGGGGATCCTGGAGGCCATTTACTCCACACAACACAACCACACACACACAGGCACATACAAATTCACACACACACACAGCAGAGACCTCAGGAGCTGATGGAGCTCCCTGCTGGAGAAATGGTGGAGGAAGGAGAGAGTGAGGAGAAAGGCACAAAGGGAAGCTGAAGACTCAGAAAGTCTGACAGGAGGAAACATTGAGAGATTGAAGCTTGAAGCTCAGGACATCAGGGGATTAGGTATTTAGGTATGTTGGGTAATAACACAGACTCATTGCGGATCTTGAAATATTCATGACATTTAATCTATTAAGTTGTGTTTCTGGACAGGAATTTTAAATAGTCCAGTCTCATACTTAGTTATTGGTCATGTCTGTGGTTACAAAGTAAAGTTTTTTCTCTCTTTAAGGCCAGAAAAAATCCACAGTAAACAGTTGGAGGCTGTGACATTAATCAGTCCACTCATTCAGAGACCACAGTCCCTGAGGGGACAAGATATTTACACTATAAATACATTTGATTATTCATTATCATTCAAAATAGTTTAGGTTAGGTTCAGGCAGTTGCTTCTGTTGTGTGGGGGAAAAAACGTGCCTAGTTGTGTCCAGGGACATAAACTACTAGACTGCTGTAACCATTTAATGTTTTACCACTTGGCTGTAGGGAGACAGCAGCAGGACTGCTGGGAAGATGGACAAAAGGTAAACAGAAGAAGAGCCAGAGGAAAATATGGGAATGAAAGGAAGAAAGAAGAGCAGGGAAAACTTCATGTCAGCAGGTGGTTGTTGTGAGGCAAAACACAAAGAGATCTCTGTTTTTAATGTATTTAACCTCCTAAGACCAAACTCCTTCATGGCATGCATTTTTAATTTCTCTTTGCTATTTGGGCTTTATACTGTCGACAGAACACTATAAAGTCACAATTGAGTAATGATGTGCAAAACTCTTTATTTGGTGTCTGAACACAGCAGCATTTTTCCTGAGTACAAAAACAAAATGAGAAACAACACTTGTGCCCCTTTGAGCAATATGGCTTATTTGAAAGAGGAGGTTAATGTAACTGACACCATCACATCTTTACAAACCTGAGAACCTGCAGTTTTCATCCTAAACAGTTATTTGTCTAATACCGAATAACCAAAATTAAAGATCCCCTGTAACATACAATCATTGAAATAATGCACACATTTATATTTTCAGTGAGAAAGAAAACTGCACTCACAAAAGTGAGACTGCGAGATAATCTGTGGAATAAATCAAAGCCGTCACTATAATGCAAGGCCCACACTGGCATACTGTGAAATAATCACAGCTGCTTGGACTAATATGTGTAAGTCGGAACAGCTGGCGGTATCAGTGATCACTCTGGTGCCATTTGATGGACATTTACCCAGAGTTCCCTGCAATACCAGGAGGGACTGCAGCGTACATCGCAGTCATTAGTGTCAGTCAGTGTCAGACGACTTAATGACCATTAACACTTCAACTTCTTTTTTAGCATCTGTAGTGCTGAATCATTTTTAAGAAATAAGGTCTGTGTCCTTACAAGCACGTGCTGTTTTAAAAGAGTGAACATAGCCTCTTAGTCTGGAAAGTGAAAGTGGCTTAAACCTGCAGGTTCCTTTAACGGCCAGCAGGGGGCAACACCTGTGACTCTAAAAAGAAGACACGTTGTATAGAAGTCTATGGGGGGGGGGTGAACAGCCTGTTTTCACTTGATTTATTCTGTCAACAAATGTTTGTCTCATGTTTGTGGTCCCAGTCACTGGTTTCAAGTTGGATTTATTACAACATGATGTTTCTTTAATAAATTGTGGACCCATTCAGAGAAAAATAAAAGAAAAAGCAGGGAATAACCAGCAGTGGCTACCTTGTGATTGATAAGTTACTTATGCTCTCCGTTTGTCTAGTCAAATGTGGTCACTTCTGTCTCCAGAAACTGAGATGGCAACAGGAAACATATTTCAGACTGATGGTAGCACAGAGCAGGTATTCTATCTTCTCTTGAAAATGTTTAATCAGCAGCAAATAATTCTAATATGATAACACAGCTAGTGCACTTCATTCAGCATCTAGCTGGTGAATCATGGTGGTGGTGAAATTACTGTTAGAAGAGTAAATGGTGAATAAAAGGGGAGAAAACTTTCAGCAGCACGCAGCGCTGCTCACTCGCTCAGCTATTCTGGGTCTGATGTTAGCGGGCTCTGAGAAATCGATTTCTAATCAAACAGAGAGAACAAGGCAGTGCGGCAAATCAGAGAAAGTATGAGTTGGAGCTGCGGTAGCCGTTTTGTTTAGATCGCAAACAAACTGTCAAGTGAAGTATCATCATTACAAACACTGGCTCTCCTTTCTGTGAAACACCTCATGTATCTGAATCTATAGGATAACTAAAGCAAAAGAAATGACTTTGCCTTCACTCTCCAGTCTCTCTCCATCAAAGTTGACTTTAACCAACTCTAAATATGACCACTACTTGTATAAATGCAGATGCTGATGTGAAATCCCACCAAGAACGCACAACATTTGAATGAGACCGGACTGATATTAACGCTAGATGAAACTCAGACAACAAAAAGCCACTTTAGCTCATTGTTTTCCTGCTCCAGCCCATTTCCATCATCTACTTGGTGACTAAGAGGCAAACTAAAGAGTCATTTATCTCAGGACCCTGTTTTCTTCACCATAACAACAGTGTAAAGCTGTAACATTCATTTGAAGCATCTCCACATGTCATTACAAAGGATTTGGTGGGTTTGCCATCACTTGCGAGAAAAAGCGCTGGCATATTTGAATCTATAGACCCTTCTCTGTCTAAGCTACAGAATTACCAGCTACGTGGCTTAGACACTCTGCAGAACGATCCAGACTTCAGCACGGTTGTATCGACTGAAAGAAAATGACGAAGCCGGCATGTTATTTTTACTGAAAAGCTGGTATTCGTATGTCATGCTGTATATTCTGCATGTTAAGCTGTATTTGTTGCAGTTTTTTAATATTTATAGATAGCTGCTACCAGGTTTCTTCTGTATATTAGATTATTCTCACTGGCACTTCCTGATGTCATGGATTTTAAAAATGTTTCAACAAACAGCACCTCTGACGTTGATACATGTGCCCATTGTCATCATTTATGTAAAACTTATTGGGACGCGGCTAATGATTATTTCTGCCGTTGGTTAATCTGCTGTTTATTTTCTCTATTACTCAGCTGATCTATTAAAATGTCAGACACAAGTGAAGCATGCCCGCTGAACTTTCAGTTTACAAACGCAACACAGAGTTGAAATGCTGAATTTAAGCAGTGTTTACAAAACTGTTACCGGTCATCAGAATGATCAAACTGCAGATTCATTTTCTGTTGACTCTCTGACGTATAATCAGGCTCCCAAATTCTAATTTATTCTGCTCAAACTCGAAATCTTAACCGCTGTGCTGCAGTAGATCCACCCAACAAACAGGCGTTGAATCCATTTGTGTAATTATGTAACTGGTTTTACTAAAACAGCGAGGCAATGCATGCTAAATCTTTCCCGAGCATTGTACTTGGTAATTAACCTGACTCCGAGTCTGATTATGAATTACACAGCGTTGTGTGGAGCTGCAGCGTGATGTTTGCTTGTTAGCCTGTGAAACATGCAGCCCGGCGCCTCTGAGGTTTGGTACAGTATGTGTGAGGCTACTGACCTTTGAGGAAAAGGTTGTTTCTGTTTGTGCACGTACCCAAACTCTGCAGCGGAGTCGAACAAAAGCAAATGACCATCAGATACAAAACGAGCCGCCTTCTTCTTCATGACCTTCGGTGTCGTTCATGGGTTTGTGTTACAGCAGCTACCACCATTGATGAACCCCCATAGCTGCTGTTCTTCCTATCTAGAAAAGGCCATGTTTTTGTTAACTGTGATAATCAGTTTTGTTTTAATTAGGAAATAATCAGCAGTGGATAATTAGGATTGGAAAACAATATAATTCATTCGTTTGCATTTGTTACAAGTAACACAAATAGAAGGGGAATAAATAAGCGTGTAGATGAGAAGAAAACAATTAAACTGAACTTTTAAAAGATTGTTATTTTTAAACAAACTATTCACAGATGAATAAAAACAATCCATTTACAGCTTATATTTCCTGCCCTGCAAAGCAGCTCTTTTTGTTTGTTGTTCGTTGATTTATACTGAATCTTGATGCCCTTACAAAGCTCCTGCTGCATGTTCCTCAGGCTATTCTTCTGTAGTCTGAAGATTACAAAGGCATCGGTGTAGATGTTGATGCTGCTGTGCCTAATCTGTTTGGCAACAAAGCAGGTCTCAAGGAAATGAATCGGAGACGTCAGTGGATGACAGAGAAGTGCCGTCTGCCAAAAGCTCTACTGCAGCTGCACGCTTCATTTAGCCAAGAACAGTTTTTACTTCAGTCAATCTGCTGCAGTCTTGGCAGCACATTTCTGTTCTTTTTTTTAACTTTTAAACTAATGAAACATGCTCATATTTCTCTGTGAAAGAGGGAGGCAGAGAGATATTTAGGCCACTTTATTTAATTAGTCTTCAAAGCTGCAGCAGAACAGATTTTATCCAGAAATATACCCAATAAATCAGCAGTAAATAACTGAAGAGGAGAGACAGCTGATCGGGAAACCCCAGCGCCACTCGCTGCAGGTACAACTCACCAGCTAGATGCTGAATGAAGTGCACTAGCTGTGTTATCATATTAGAATTATTTGCTGCTGATTAAACATTTTCAAGAGAAGGTAGAATACCTGCTCTGTGCTACCATCAGTCTGAAATATGTTTCCTGTTGCCATCTCAGTTTCTGGAGACAGAAGTGACCACATTTGGCTAGACAAACGGAGAGCATAAGTAACTTCTCATGCAAACATTCAAATTGTCTTTAATTTCTCTGCAGAAAACAAACTATAAGAACTAAGAACTAACTAACATATCTCCATGTGAGACTATTATGCCAAGAACATGCCAACAAATAACTACACGTGCCAATGAAACCACCTGCAGGTGATTCATTGCAAAGACGCCTGCTAAATGTCTAAAGCAGGATATTGTATATTAGGTAGCAAGTAAACAGGCAGTCCTTGAAGTTGAAGTATTGGAAGCAGGTAACTGGCTGTGGACTGGAAAACTAAGCAAGTGCATTTATACTATGAATTGGTTAGTACTCACTAAAACAAGACTAAGGAAGCCACAAAAGTGAAAGTGGTGCTCATGGTGGTCACGGCCACTCAAGGCTCACTTATGTGAAAGGGGAGCAAACATGCTAATTAACCCCCAATGCATGGCCAAAAAGCATCTGCAGTGCACACGTGACCATCAGGTTTTTCTTATATATCACATGGAAGGCCACGTGAGTGTGCATCAGTTGCCTTTGGAAGAGAAGCCAAGCCAGGAAAGGCATCGCTACAGGTAATGGTCTGCTGGAAAACACTGGGTCCAAGCTTTCTCTGACATCTGCCAGCTATCTAAACATTGGTGCAGCCCACATAGACCCTTTCGTTCCAATAATATGATGCCAGTGCCCTCTTTCAGCACGATAATGAGTCCTGCCTCACTGTAAACATAGCTCAACAATAGATTGAGGAACAAAGATTTCTTAGTGGTGTCACATCTAGTTGGTACAAGGCTTCTCTGACCTTTTTGTGATGATGGATGTGCGAGTTGTAGATAATGTTAGCCCTGCACATTAACCTCTGATTTCTGCTATGTGCAACGGTGAAACACAAAAGGATTATGGTCAGTGTAAACAAAGAGTGGAGAACCAAATAAAGAGATGTTCGATCTCTCTGTGTCAAAGGCACCAGTAATCTAGCTGCTGAATACCCCCTCAATGCAATCGTGAACACAAGAACAGAGAAAGAAATCAGGTTTATTAACGTTACTGTCAGAACAAAAACAGTGTGTTACGTCAGAAAGAGGGAGTTTGAAGACCTTGTGCTATGGATGATTTGAGCACTCAATCTCTTTGTGCTCCAAAGCACTTTCAGTACCATTCAAACAGTATGCTGCTTGATTGCGACATACATCAATGTCATGTCCTAATACAATTGTGTGTGTTGGCACATTTGAACATTGATGGCACGTTTTTGAGTGTCAGTGTGTTTTCTGCTCAGCAGTGAACCAGAATATGTCCATCGTTATTGATCAACACATAACCAACAATAGCAGACAACCAAAACTAAAGCAACACAACCTATTTCACCTCTTTACTGTACGTGACAACTTACAACCTCAGTAGTTTAATCTGCAAACGCTGAGATTTATGTTTCCTGTCTAGAGTACAAATGACAAAGTGATTCAATATCACTCAGTTTTCTTTTGATAGCACAAAGGTACTTAGTCTCAAGGCTGGAAACAACACAGACTCTTAGACTGACAGTTTTCCATTAACCGTTTCGCTACTCTGGAAGCATCACGGTGCTCAAACAGCAACTTCATAGAACATAACTGCGTGAACAGACACCAAGAACCCCTATGGGCACATGGGCTTGTTGGTCTAGGAGTGTTTTTCGCATAGGGTTCGAGAGGTCCTGGGTTCAAATCCCAGACGAGTCCCCACTTCTGACACACCTCACTGAAATGTTAAATGTGATGTAGTTCATTTTATTATTACAATTAAGGAAATGTTCTTCATCAGATCTAAAATAACATATTCTGTTGCCCAGTCTTTGCTATAAAGAGCCCCTAAAAGCAAAGATATGCAGCTAAACTAAACTCAGCATTGTTTTCTGTTTTTCCAGTATCAGTTAGAGAAAAAACACTGTATACTGTTCTTGCTGTCCTTTAGGGTTGTCTTTGTGTATAAAATCAATGAGTGCAGCTTTAACGTCACCATTTAAAAGAAGAAAAAAATTGAGATGGTGAAAAACCACCAAGGGAGGAGGGGATGAAGAGAGTGAAGGGGTGGATTTATGCTACAAAGTGGTTTAACTGCTCCATGAGGACTAATGAAGCTAAATTGCACCACAGGGACACAGGTGGGAGAGGAAAGTGTGGGAGCAGGGGAGGGCTGATGTAGGACTTCACGGCACAGCCCGAGAGACGTTACAATAAACACAAAGATCACTTAATGGAGGATTTTCTCAATAGTCTCTAAAAGGCCAACACTTTGCAAACATTTATGATATAAATGACTCTTTAATTAGACCAACAAACCATGGAGGGTGCATTTTATAAGCCTTTCACCTCAGCTTACACAAGCTTGTCACTTAACAGGTGCTGTAATGATGAAAGCACAGCAGCTTTACTATGCACAGGGTTTTACATCAAGGACTGTGTGTGTTCCTTACCTGCACATAGAAATGTTTTTGAACTTGGATGCACACACGGCATCACCCACACATAAAACAGGTCACTTAACAGGTTTAACCTTGTAGCTTCCAACTGGCCATTAGAGGACATTTGGTTGTGTGGATGAACTCTCTGATGTATTTATCTCTGTGTTATGTCAAGGATTTTCTTCATGCCCACTAGCCGTCTCTCTAATAACTTGTCACAAAGTTCAGATAAATTTAATTTGGTATCCATTCACTTCATGATGTTTTTTGCCTACACTGACGTTCTCTAGTCTGTTAGTCTCCTCCTGAGGATGCCCCTTGAGCCTGATATTAGGCAAAGTTGTCAACTCATACACAGAGTTTCCTTCCTCAGTCTGACATTGCCTCCACTCTGACTGATACCCATGGGAGATGGGAACAATATATTGTCTTGTATCTAATGTCATCTTAGGTTAACATTGACTGTAGGAATGCCAACATACTGACTTTTAAGACTAAAAGCAGTTCAGCATTCTTCTCAATCTGTACAGCAGCAGTGCTTCAGGCCCAGTGAAAACAAACAAGCACAAGACGATTAAAATCACTGTGACAGCATACCGCTTGACATGAGAGTTAGCCCATGGTGCTAGTAAGTACCCAAATAGCCAATATAGAATTGAGTTTTTACATATCTAAGTATGGAAAGCAAGAAAGGAGGGAAGCAAGGCTTGGGTCGTGTGAAATTTGAAAAGTGCTCTTGGAACAATAAAGGCAACATTGAATCTTGATGTAATCACAGAAGCTATCGGTCTAATATCCCTAAAGTGGAATGAGAGAGAGTAAAGAGAAGGAATCACTGTAATTTATGGAAAATAGAAAGAAAAGGAGGAAGAACAAGGGAAGGTCAGGCTTAAGTGTCACCAGGAAGTCAGGGGTGGGAAAGAAGGCAGAAAGGGAACAAAAAGGTAAGAGTAATGTGAAGGTGACCAACCGGGCAGAAAAGAGGACGCTACACTTGAACACAAATACACACACACTCTAGCACACACACACAATCTGTCTAAGGAAGGTAGGTATTGTGAGACCGGGCAACAATAGGTCCTGACAGCTCTCTCTGGCAGACCATCGCCTGTCTCCTGCTATCGCTCTGGGTATTGGGTGTGTGTTTCTCTATGTGTGTGTGTGTGTGTGTGTGTGTGTGTGTGTGTGAGGTGACACACGGACTGTGACAATGATCCGAAGTGAAGTCTGGAGTCTGACTCACCTCCGCTTCAGTGGCGGACGCTCTGAGCCGACACCAAACACTGAGGGAGTCCTGCTCACTACAGCTCGTCGGTCGGGGTAATACCTTCATCCATCCATCCGTTCATTCTTCTGTCTGACTGCGTGTGTGCGTGCGTGCATGTTTAGTATTTTATTAGACGTCTGGGCCACCCCAAATTCCCCAGAGGACCTGGAGGTTTCCATTTGGTACGTGATGCCTCTCATAAGGACAAACCTCACAAACCTCACCTTACATGTAGTAAATATAACGTAGTGTATTAAAAACAGCCAGAGTGGTTATTTTCTGTACATTTAAAACACATTAGTTGTACTTGTTTCATGTAAAAAACCATTCCATTTCATTTAGTACTAAAATTGCTTCATCTATATCTGACTTAAAAAAACATTTGACATAAATATTTTTTGTGGTCTTTTTTTTCTATTTACATTTTCTCCATGCAAGCGCTTGGAAAAAATACATAAACATCTCATCTCTATTTAAAGCTGGTGATAAAACATAATAACCTAGAAGGTCATCCATGATACAAGGGCATACAGGTGACAGATGCAGGTGTGTTATCCACAGATGGTATACAGGACAGACATAGTCACTGTGATGTCACCCATTGGTTAGTGAAGTTATGAAGCCTTGATGATTCTCACCATTACCTTCTCTTTTTTTTTATTAAACTAGATGTGACGAGTAACACGTGGGATACATGCTTATTAATAACTTTCCAATCACATGTTCTTAGCCGAGAGTGTATCATGGATAAATAAAATCTACAAAATGTACCTAATGTCATTCACTATCAACCTAAATAAGTGCGCTCATCAGGAAAGTCTATGTTTTCCCCGTAGACTTCTACAGGAGTGGAAGTGGCGGTCACAGGAGTCGCCCCCTGCTGGGCTTTAAAAGAATTTAGGTTTAAGGTATTTCCACATTGGCTTCCTTTTCTGACCTGGAAACTACGTCCATCGTTTTTACTGCATGAACAGACAATAAATCACATTAATAACAGTGCTACTGTATCTATGTTGCCAAAATGAGTCCTAAAAATCTAAAGATTTGGTTAGTTTTTGTTTATTTCTTGTTCATTTTCTTCCAGAGTGTAAAACTATTGAGATTAAGAAGAGAGTGTCTTGGGCCTACAACAATAGAAAGAAACTGAGAGACATTGCATGTTCATAGGCTACCAACATGTCAGTCAAGGTAAAGCATAGCCAGGTTTATAATCCCTCTGAACACTGACTGGGTCCGGTGGAGTCAGCCCCTGCTGGTCATTAGAGAAAACGCAGATTATGAATCACTTGGGAAGACCATATATGATAGATAGTGTTGTAGGCACCACCTCTGTGACAGAAATGATCCATGACTTAATTCACACCTTGGTTTATGTGCCTCCATTTCAAGTTCTTAAGACTACAATGACCTCGATGACTGAGAACCTGCACAGCCACCTGTGCATCACCTGTACTGTACACACCTTGGTGTGAGGAGTATGCTTTAAACTGAGCTCTCCAGTGTCTTTTAAGGGTTGTGGATTCTGCACTTGTAGACTTTCATTCATGATTGTAAAATATTTATTTCTTCTTTTATTACTTCTGAGATGTTTTTGCTTGATTTCGATTGCTTTATCCTCATGAGATTTCAACAGTGTCCCAGCTGCTGTAAGCAGTGCTCGCTTGAAACGTAGACTGCATAAATCTGCAGCTGTTCGGTTATTGTGTTTGACAGCAGCCTTGTTTTTACAGCCAGAGACTCATTTTAAAGGCTTGTGTGATAATTTCAGGTCATTGTAGGTCTCTGTCCTCTTGGAGCTTTTAAATTATTCTCTGTGAGATGCTCAGTGATGTAGTCACAGTGAGTAGCACACTAGTGTGCATCCAGTTACAAGAGCGCAATCCGATTTTATCTTTTACAATCTTCTTAGCCACTAAAGACAATTTCACACACAAGAGAGAAAATGAACTTAGAGTAAATTTGTCTTCATAAGTTGAGCCCACTGTTCCTCGAGGCAAACTGTGATTTTTTTTTTCTTAAACTCTTAAAACTAGCATCTCAAATTTTTCAAAGAAAGCAGTTTAAGGCAACTCAAGGTCCAGGCTGGTGGCTGAGCAGTTTGGGAGGTTTTATGAAACAAAGACGTGCTTTCTGGTGTTAACTGTAACGAAGAGAACTCAGGGAACTTGTTTTAGTTGTGTTGGTTGTTTGTGTTCCCAGCTTTAATGGTGCCATTTCAAGGAAAGCAGGATTTTTTTTCCTAAATTGGGAATTTCTTTTTGGCAGATGGCTACACACATCAGCAAGATGATAAGAGTAACTTCATACTCACCATCTAATGAACAGTGTCTGACTAAATAATTCACAGCTAGGGTTTGTGCTGTGGTGGCTCTCAGCAAGGTTTTATTTTATTTAACCTTTATTTAACCGTACGTAACACAATAGGCCACTAGGGTACACTCAGGTCAGAGTGACAAAAATCGTGTCATCAGACAGTGAGCTCGAGGATCTGTGCAGATTTCTGCATGCCTGCTAGTTTTTTGTGAATGTGCCGACTCATCCGTGCAGAGTTTGCATTACAATGCACCGATTACACATGAGCGCCTCATGTGCTCTTCTCTGAATGTTATTTCATGAGAATTCTGTTCTACAAAGTTCAGAAAAAATCCTGCATACCCAAAAACAGAATCATCAAGAAGACTGCAAATCATGCCAGTTGTCTATAATTGTTAACAGAGATGTAGGGAGCTTGCTCAGTATGACTTTGTGCATTAAAATATACCCGTCCTGGTATCTCCTTAGACTTAATGAAGGTCAAGAAACCAGATTACACAGTACACAGTGATGTAAAGAGCTGCGGCAGACAGAGTCTAGACAACAAAGTGTGTAAGAGGCATGCATGCAAATAATATCCCCATAATCAAAAACCTTTATGGATGTAGCTGTTCTTCCTGTGCCTGTGTGAGTTCACCCAGAGTACTCCTTGGTCGTAGATGTGAATGTTTGGCCCTGTGACGTACACCCCCTTTCACCCTATGTCAGTTGGAGTAGGTTCAACACCCTCCTGCAGACCTGAACTGGAGATGTGGTTGTTACTTCACAATATATGGACATTTCACCCTGACTCTCCATGAAATTTCTCTGTGAAGAAAAAACCCTGGAAAGTTCTTTCCTATTTCAACTTCTATGTCTGCAAAGCCAGGTTTGTAAAGAAATGGCTTCCCCACCGTTTAAACTGAACTGGCACGCTCTACAACTGTCCAAACGGCTTGGATGAGCTGAAACTTAAAATGTGGGGCTATCACCCTACAGAAGTAATATAATGTTCACCCTGAAACCCATTGTTTTTGTGCTACACCTGTGTCTGATCACCTACCTCACTGTGAATAGGCCCTGCTTGCAATCTAAGCATCTGTGCCTACTCGGAGTGTTGAATGAGTGTTGAAATGTGTTCTTTGTTTATCCTTTATTGGAAAACTTTAATTTTTTTCTCTTTTCCTGAGAAATTACCTCAGTAGGAAGGCTGAAACGGTTATACCAGCAGATCTATTCACACTATAACTTAGATCACTTCTAGATAATGTGATCTAAAAGTGGTCCGAATTTCAGGATGTATTTCTCTTTCTCTCTCTGCCTTACAGCTCAGATGATCCTGGGAAATCCGTCAATCACATTATTGACTGGTCACCTCATTCCATGTATCTGTCACCCTTTGACTCGGCAGCAAGATCATACAATCCATCAAATGTGTGCATTTGTGTTTTTCTATGCACACACACACACACACACACACACACACACACACTGCTTAGCGCACAGAGCATTTGTCAGTCCGTCTGTCAACAGTGGTATCAAAAAGCCAATATTTTTAGTGTAGGGGAGGGATGAGGGCTTTCCTGTGTAAGGTGATACCTCAAACACACCTGACAGAAGAACAAACACAAGGGAGTGTTTAACAGTTTAAAGACCTCTTTGTGTTCATTCACAGGTTCATAATTTTATTTTCAGGGTCCAATGGTAGGTTTAATGTCCACAAAACACATCACGTTTGCCTTTGCGCATCACCTCTCTTCACCCCTTGTCACTTTAGCGCCCCACTTCCAAAAAGCCCACTCTGCTGTGACGGGTTAGCTGCCAACAAATCCCAGAGGTCAACCATTCACGTTTGAGCCAGAATCTGATTTCCACACAGTTCTGGGTTTATTTTGATTAATACTCGAGTCTGACTAATTAAAGACATTTACTCACCAACTCAACAAGCGCTGCATATTTACAGAACTTAAAAATATCCTTTTTATAGGGGACTTCATTGAACTTTGAGAATAATTCAAAGAAAAAAAATAAAAACAGGTGATTGTGGAAGTTGCAGTGTAATAAAGAAGAGCGGAGGCAGACAGAAAACACACCAAAAAGAGGAATGACAGTCATTTGACGATCTGGAAACAGGGCAGCCAATACAATTAGCAGACCTTGTTAGGGTACCTGGGTTCCAGTTTATTTTGTGTTCCTAACTACCAGCAGTAAAGCTGAGCTTTTTAAGTTCATCTTTGCCTCTGCGAGTCTGCGTTTCGGGTCCTTTCTACCAGCCGCACACAGCAGACATGACAGACCTACAGAAACCTTCTAATAGTTTGTAGTTCCTCTAAATATTGCTAGTTTTCTATCATCGTGGCCTAAGGTGAACTACTGTATATAAGTTTGGAGTCAGCCAACTATGGTAAAAACTAAGGATTTTCTTGATGAGGGGACAGTCATGAAAAACAAAGGAAATCTACTGCAGCTTCACTTCTTCAGCCAACAGCTGAACAGTTAGCTTAGAGAAAATAATGGAATGCAGTGGAACCCCGACTTACGAATACCCCATTTAATGAAAAATTCAGGTTATGAAGGCACTTAAGGGCAATATTTCTGCCCGTGTTATGACAAAATGTCCGCGTAACGAAATCCACTGGCTCTGATTGGCTGAGCCCAGAATGCCTACAATGCCCACAATGCCTTCCGAATCATGTGACAACCCCCTTGACTTTCGTACTTGCGCTTCGCTGTTCCACTTGAACGAGGTATTGTTGTTGCAGTTAGCAATTAGCCTATAGCCTATCCTTCACTCAAAAGGCGCGATGGGTGCTTCGACTTACGAAGATTTTCGACTTACAAAAGACCCTCGGGAACGAATTAATTTCGTAAGTCGGGGTTCCACTGTATAAAAAAAAAAATCAGGAAGCTCTAATAATTACAAAAACAGATGAGAGTAGTGTTAAAATAAGTTGACTTTGCAAAAAGTATATAAGCAAGATCTGCATAAGAATACTATGCTAATACTTGACTGATTACTTTATCAGTGCACAAGCATCTTTGGATTGTCTGTACCACACAGCAAGCATATCATTTGTCAGATAATTTCATTAAATGGCATTTAAGCTCCAAAAGTAATGAATGACCTCCATCATTTATATACAGTCTATGGCTGATGCCTGCTAACAGCACACAGCTGACAAAAACCTTCTGAACCTCCCTGTCAGAGGTAATAAGTGATAAACAGGCCAGACAATATGACCAAGGGAGCCACTCCGTGCTATCAAAGTATGTGGAGAGCCAACAGATAAGCTTTAGTGCTTGTCTTGATGGTGTTTTTTGCATAAAAGGACAATGTGTGCTGGGACAGACTCCAGCCTAAACCTGTGACCTTGGCGAGGGGTAAGTGGGTTGATACAATTAATTAAGAAATGTCTGAGGACGCTTTTGGCTGCTGAAGTCTGCAGCAGAGCTAAATCTGATCTCTCTTTTACATGTGTGCTGGGATCTCTGTGATATGTATAAATTATGTTTAAATTACATCATTTGAGCTTTAATCACATGTTTCTACTGCAATAAAATTAAATATTTTCTCAATGCAGGTCAAACTGACTGCTTTAATGTGCATAAAACTGCAGCGACAAGGGGGACCGTGAACGTGAGTGGTGCGCAGTCTTCTGACGTCACCTTTTTAGGTATTGAAATTCAAGCTGTTGTCTCTGGATGCCATTTATAAGTTGTGAAACTGCCCAGTGCTGCTTTTAGTTCCTTTCCAAGCTGCTCGTCACATCTAAAATTCATCTGGCATGGCAGCTTCGGGCTTCTGTGTTGAGGACCTGGAGCAGGAATGTAGCCACTGTGATGCAGATTTAGTTGAGAAAACTGAGAAACGGGCGAGTCAGAAAAAGACGAGCCCGAAGGAGGCATCACCTTCGTTTTCCATTAGTGGCCTGAATCGATCTAGCTAAAAATAAAACCAGCAGGACTTCACTGTGATCCCACTGCATTCACAGATGACCGCACAGGCCAAGTGTCACATCAGATGTCACTTGCATTATCCAACCTGGGTGTATTTATGTGGAAATCGAGCTGCTGTCTGCCAAACACCGAGTCTGCTCTCTACTCTCGGTCAGAGCGTCTTCCTCTGCCGTTGTTTGCTGCCAGATGAAACAAAGAAACGAAAGCAGAGCAACGGATCTCAGGTTGCACCAGCGTGGACAAACAGAAGACTGTAAATGTATAGATTCCAGGATTAATGTCCCTGTAATATTGATATACACAATGGAAATGTGACGGTAAATCTGTTATATGATCACTGCACACAAATCATCAAGCTACACTTCATGAAACTTTGCGGAGAAGAGGTCCACAGATAACAGAAGAACCCTTTGAACTTCAGAGTCGAAGGATCCTTTCTTTACAACTGCAAAATAAGACAGAGAGGTGCGGTCCCTGATTGCCACGGTAGTTATCAAATTTCCAGACCGACATGCCATTAAATGTTTCTAATTCCGCAGCAAACCTCAGTAACACTGCAATGTTACTGCTCACTGAGCCGACCGATGCTCCATCGTGACCATGCTGAAGCAGTAAAATCTGTTAATTAAGGGCTTCACAGTGGAAACGTGAGCAAAATATTCATGATGCTCACTCAGAGGTGACTCGGTCTCTGAAATCTCCACATTTTTGTTTCCACAGCTCTGCTCATTAAAAGTGTGCAAAGTGGAGTCTTTCTAATGAATTGAACTCTTTACCAATAATGCTGATCTCTGTGAACTAATTGTGGATATGAATATGAAAGCCAGCGTACCCTTTGTTATCTACTCCTGAGTTCTGTTGACCAATCACATTTGACAGGCTTTGGTAGCATGCAGATAAAAAGTCCACGTGTAAAGAAAAAGAGAGAGAGATTCCAAGTTTGGCCTTATAAAAGCTAGTTTTAATTAACTTATCCACTGATTGGTGGCTTCATCTTGCTACAATGAGAGAATGTTTGTATATACGTCAACCTTTATCTCCTCAAACTGAACTAAACTTTGCACAGACATCGTTACACATGCACCGATTATTAGCATCTATATGTTTATAAAAAAACATTTATTATAAAGTTCCCAGTTCTTTTGGTATTTGTCATCCCCCTCTGAATGCAACTTTTGTGTTTATTTCACATTCAGCGTACGTTGCCAACTTAACAGTCTTTAAAAAAACTTTCCTATGGAATTTTATAGAATGAAGAATTTGAAAAACCACTGCAGGCCTGGTTTACAATTATAAAATATAATTATAATTAATATAATTAGATTTAAATTTTATACCAATAATCTAAATATGCAAATTAAAAAACAACTAAAGCTTTGAAATAAATGTAGTGCAGCCACCTTGTGCCCTCCTTTAGGCTCACCCCTGCATGCTGCAGGTATCACTGCTAGAGAGAAAAAGAGAGAGAGGACAGGTGCATCAAAGTCTCCAAGAAATCTATGAAACTTAAAGATAGTGACACATTAAAAACACGCTTTAATCTGAGCAAACCGGCAATGCACAGCAACAGCTAAGAAGACTCTTCTTTACCTTTGTGCTTGCTGATGTGGTTGTGTCATAAAGGACTCTTATTGGCTTTTTACTGACAAAGCTTTCACAGTAACTTGTGCTTCTGTTGCTGACTCTTAAAAACATCTTCTTTGACTGTGTTCGATGTCATGGTACCACCTCCACATTTTATAGTGTGCATGCATCCGCTTTTAGTCATAAATGTGAATGAAATCCTGTGCTGTCCAGCCCTGCACAACCAGGGCCTTCTTCCTACTGTTTTACGGGCCACTAACACGAGTCTCTTTTTTTTATTAGCCTCATAATGTAAAAACAAGCTGCCAACAAAGAAAAAACATCTGATAACCTTTAGCTACAGTTTAGCTTTTATAATTAGCATTTTGAAAACGATCCACTTTTGGAAACAATGACAGTGATAAAGAAATCTTGGCCCGGATGGAGGCTATTGGCTCCAGATAGTGGAATAGTTAATGGGTTCCCAAATCGAACCTAATTTAACTGATTCGGGATCTTGTTCCCTTTGTTAAGTCTGACTGAATGACCAAAGCAGGCAAAGCAGTTTCAGAGCAATGCAGCTCAAAAACATCAACAAAAGAAATTAGATATTGCACTTGAGCTGGGTTTTAAATATTGGACTATGATCATTTTTCCCCCTTTTTTCTAACTTCCAAGTAACAGAAGTACAAACAGTAAATGTACTAACTGCACACACACGAGCTGTAAGCCAGCTGGCACTGCATGCTGATAGAAGAGTGTTGCCGTGTGTGGAGTCTCAGCTCAGTCTCAGCCTCAAACTACGGCTGCCAACTCTGGCACTTTCATGCACCAGCTCACACTCACAGTAAGTATGAGGGAACTGCAAAGCCACTCCATAATGGAAAACCACAGATCCATGGATTATATAGATCTCCTCGAAGTGCATCATCTGGCATGCATCTGCACTTCATTTCAGCACTGACAGAGGACACCTTTCACATATTTCCAGTTCTGCCCATTAACTTTTTTTTAAATCCTGCTGCATCAAAATGTTAATTGGAAAACATGCAAATCTAAAACTTTCTAAGGCTCTGTCTCTCTCTCTCTTTAGTATACCCAGGTTTCACGCTGCCTTTGGCCAGTTTTTAACAACCTCCTCGAACTCACGAGATGTGTTTGAAAAGTTCAGAGCATTTCTAAACTGTTCTGAGACCTGAGGAGGGGACATCTGACACAAAGAGACAGTGCATCAGGATGTTTTTCATCACCGTTCGAAAACAATGATGACTCACAACCGAACTTTGTCCTCCTCCGTACCATTAAGTTCAAGTTTAAGGGCCACTGTTGTGACGGGGGAGGAGATCCAGCATGAATCAAATTAGCAGATTGAAAAATAACAGGAGCACTGGGAGTGGTCTGGAGCTTCTCAAGGGGAAAACCTTGAAGGGATTAGTGAAAGATTTAAGTCAAATTTAGTTTTGTTATTTTTCATGCCACAGGTGATTGAATCTTATGTGGCTTTCTGAAAACCTTCACAAAATTGTGGAATCACCTCACTTGTTTTCTTTGTATAAAAAAATGGATATTTTTTTTCTTTAATAGTTATCCTGGCTTCATAAACATCAAACAAACTAAATTCTGTTTAATTAATGGACTTTTTTTTTCCTATTTCCATCTCCCCTTGCTAATTTGTGATTCATCATTAAAGATCACTTTCATCCAAACACAGTACACAAGCTTGTCTTGGTTCTCTTTAGCTCATTGTAACCTTGATTTTTTGTTTAACTATTAGTGTTAGTTTTAATTTGGCTTTTCTGAATGTGAATCTGAATTTCAGCTAGTTTGTTACAGTTCTGTCACAAACTCTGATTCCTGTTTCTGCCCTTTTCTTTTGCTGTGTATTTTCTATTTTCAGGTCATATTTATTCAGATTTTATGTCCAGACTCTTTGCCCATGTGTTTTGCTTTTATAACCTTCTCACTTTGTTTTCATGCGTTGAAAATTTTAGACAAAGCTTACGAGAAACAACTGAAATCTTTCCATGGATTTCCTACCTGAAAGATTTGTATAATCCTTTGAATTGTTTCAGCTGGCAGCCCTCTTGTTGGGGCCATGCTTTCCTTCAATCAGCCAGGTGCTGCCACTCATTGAGGCCTGCAAACACTTTCTTTTATCTGCAGACCTTTTTGGATATTTAGCTTTGTCCTGGTACTTGTTTGCATATTACAAGGTGATTCAGTACATGTCCCTCTACTTGATATAATTACATTTTTTGGATGTTTCCTGAAGCCAGAATGTTGAGCTATTAAACAAAAAAAATTGTCTTATATCTGTGGTTTGATTATTCGCTACAAAGTAAAACAGGTGATGTCTTGATGCATTCTCAATCATCCAGGTAAGTAAATCTCCAAAAGCTGTTCATTTTGACATAGCGTTTTCAGTGGGACTAATGTAATGCTAAATTAGTGTTGCTTTGTCTTTGCAGGTATTGTTCAGTGGGTTTAGGAAAGCTTCCAGCAGAAAACAGATGCTTCCATTTTTTGCTTGTAAGAGCAAAAATTATTGCAGTGAGATAAAAGCAGGACGGGTGAAAAGAAGAACGGCTTTAAAAGTTAAAGAGTTTTTAGACATGATACTTTGACACCCCACATCAAAGTGTTTATCTGTAAATACATACTGTGACAGAAAAGCACCAATATAAAATCAGAAATTTTTGCAATGCTCAAAACAACAAGTGCCAAAAGATGCCTGATCTGCCTCAATGTGATGGCGACCAGCACCTGTGATATTCAGTTTCCTGCATCCAGCTCCAAGTGCACTTCACTATCAGTGCAATCATTGTAAACAAGAAAGCAGTAACAGTGAAATGCATCCAGCCTTAAACAGTCTCTGTTCTGCTCTGCCTTTTGTCAGCCTCTGGTCTGGATTTGGGTGGAGAGCTGCTGGATCAAGAAAGAAACTGCTCCGAGCTGTTCCTCCCATCAAAAAGGCTTAGGCTTTCTGAATTTCTCATGATGGCAGATGGTGGACGAAATGAAAGGCGAAAAATAACCAACATGTTTGATCTCTTCTGAAGGTAGAAGGTGAACGTAACATGTCTGCTTTTGCCTGTTTCACTTTGAATTTCAAGGCATATCAGTAATTTGACGCTGCTCAGAGGCAGCTTTCACATCATCCACACATTTGCTGTAAATGCATCCCAAACTACAAGTCAAAGCATCAGCCAACACTCAGTCCCATTTGCAACTTCAAAAACTGGCATTTGCCCGCCAAAATGGGTCCACGACTCAGTTGCTGCTCTTTGTAGCTGGAAATCAGACGTATGAGTAAACATTTATTCAGCGTTATGCTGCGGTGATGAAAGTGGTTTATCAAACTCTTACCTCGAACAAATGTCCTGATTGACAAAGTCTTTTAACTGCACTTTAAAGGATACCTTAAAGCGCCTCCTCTTCAAAGAAACCACATTTTAATCCTTCCATTGTTACCTATTTTAAGAGTATTTCTAAACCATTACACCACCACCACCAGACTGCACCGCTGATATAAGACAGAATGGACCCATTTTTCTTGCCAAATTCAAACATCACAGCAGAAATTGAGATTAATCAGATCAGGCAACATTTTTCAAACTCTAGTCTCTGTTTCCTGTTCTTAGTTAACAGGAGAGGCATCTGATATGCTCTTCTGCTGCTATAGCAACCGCTTCAACTTCCTATCAGCACTGGCCATTTTCCTCTGACCTCTGAATTTCTCTTTTTTAGACTAGTGTCTGTAAACCTAGATGGCTGTGTGGGAAAATTCCAGTACATCAGTAGTTTCTGAAAAACTCAGATCAGCCCACCTGACAACAACAATCATGTCACACATGAAATCACCTGTCTTCTCCATCCTGATGCTAAATTTAAACTCCTGGAGGTCATTTTGACCATGTATATGTGTCTAAATGCACTCAGTCATGCGATTAACTTTGCATTAACAAATAGCTTAAGAGTTGTTAGATGCACCTAACCTAGAGTGGATGTCCAAAATATGACACATGGGCTGAAGAAGGTCATGATATTGATGCTGAGATTTTAGCTGCATGTAGTGGCATTAATGTACTCCAACATGTTAGAAATACTAATTATTTTGAATTTCTCTTTTGGATTGTGTTTCATAGCAGCCTTCTCTGCATATAGTGGATTTTTTTATTGAGGAGGGCACCAGTGATGTGAAGTAGGCTCAGCATTTTGGAGCCCCAACAAAAGATAACATCGTATTTCCTTTACATTGGTTTTCTTCCATCTAAGACGGAGAGGTATTGTGTTAAAATTGTTCCTGTTTTCCCCAAACTACTATTTTAGGGTCTAAACTAGAGTCTAATGCTTAAAGAGGTTGATTTAATTTTTTAGCTAACTTTGTTTGTCATTTGAAAAATCCCTGAAAATAAGGGCGCGGCACAAAAGTGATTTTTATTCCTTTTAAAGATTTTTTCCACAGCCTTGATTCACCTTCACCAGCATCTGCCATGCAAAAGCTTGGTCTGAAAGTTTCTCTTCAAGGCTTAAATTAAAGAATTTAGTAAAACATTTCCTTAAACCAGTGTATTTAGCCTTACACTACTAACCCAGTTTGCTGCTTTTGATTTAGTTTTCCATGTAAAGTGGTCTTAAATCTACTGTAGTGACAATTTATGGATGTGAAGTGCATCAGCCAGACGACGCCTCGATCCTCTGATCCGAGATCGATTTTATTAGCGCGAGTTTCTGCAGAACGTCTTTCTGGGCCTGATTGGAAAGTGTGGATATAGAGATCCTGCTGTATGCCTGAGAGCCTTTCTGTGTGACTGTCCTGCTGTCTGAGTGATGACTGTTAAACATCAGCTCTCGTGTCGCTGGAGGATAATTGAGTGTAATGACAGGCGGTGATGCTTTGGTTAAATGGCACTCTGCAGGAAACACACAGCTGAGTGATGAAAGGCTTAAGCACGATGATACTGCGGCCTCATGTCTTATTTTCTTTTCTGCAGATCACCTGACAGAAGCTCAGAGTCAAGGGTGAAAAGTGAATGTGACACAAAGAAACACAGAGAGCAAGCTGTTGACCCATATTTACTGTAACATTTTCCCTCCTCTCCCTCCCTCCGTCTCTGATTGACCTCCCTCTTTTACCCCAGATCTATTTTTAGCAGCTGCCGCTCTCACTCAGGCCTAATATAAGAATAGATGTTCCTCACAAGTAACGCAGCAGGAAATATTCTGCAGGCAATAATTTGGAGGGAGGGGAGGGCTGTCCAATCACCCTGACCGATTTAACAAGCTCTGTCATGCAGCGTGTCTCTTCTAGGTCCCATCACTTTTCATTCAACCCTCCAGTCTGATTTTTAGAAGCATTCTGATCCTTTAAAGAAAATAAATAATGTGATACGACAGTAAAACTGCCTGATGGTGTTCATAATGGGGCTCTTAGAAGACTGTTTTTGCCTGCTTTGATGCATCGTTTGTTTTTTGTTGTTCTTGTTGTTTTGTTGTTGTTGTTGTTGTTTTTTTGCTGTCCTCTGTGGGCTGCATCATTATTATTACTGTTTGTTTGTATTTGTGTCTTTCTTGCTGCTGTTACACCCAAATTTCCCCTTGTGGGACAATTAAAGGATTATTCTATTCTACTATAATTATACACTGTAATACATATTAGATGGTAAGCACTGTTGGGCAACCTTATTTTTTAAAGTTAACTTGTTGCATTGCAAGATTCCTGCCATTAAAAACTAATCAGCTACATTATAGCATTAACTACTCAGAAAGTAACTCATTAGAGCACTTTATACAGCCTGGTGCTGCTAATTAAATGCACTAAATTAACTGATCATCAGTGAGTGTGACCACCTCTATAAAAGCATTTAGGTGTGTGATAACACAATGCCACAATCTTCTCAGACGTGAAAGTCCCAGCAAATTCAATCCAAGGTCAGACCATGCAATGCTCAGAGAAACTGTAGAAAACCCAAGAACTACATTTCACACTCCACAGGCTAAAGTTAGTTAAATTCATGACCATAGAATTAGAAAAAGACTGAAAAAATGTGGCTTGTTTCAAAGGGCTGTCAGGGGAAAGCCTCTTATCTCTAAAAACAACAATGCTACTCAATTAAGGATTGCAAAGTTTCAACCGAACAGAGCACAAGATTTCTGGGACAAAGCTCTTTGGACAGATGGAGACTGAACCAAAGTGCTGATGTTTGGTCATAATGTAAAGCACCACAACTGGAGAAAAACAAAACACACAATTCAGCACAAACACCTCATGTCAGGTTGTCAGCAGTTGTGCTTATTTTGCAGCCACAGGACCTGGGCAACTCACAGTGATTGAGTCAACCATTAACTGCTGTGTGTACCAGAGTATTCTAGTGAGGCCATCTGTGTGACGGCTAAAACTTGGCTGAAACTAAATCATACAACAGTACAATGATCCCAAGCAAAGCAGAAAATATGCAACAGAATGGCTGAAAAAGTAAAGAATCAAGGTGTTGTGCTGACCCAGTCAAAGTCCAGACTGCAACCTCATTGAAATGCCGTAGCAGGACCTTAAGAGCTCATAAACGAATATCTACACACCTCAATAAACCGAAGCATCGCTGTAAAGAAGAGTGGACTACGTTCTAAGAGACTGAAAGTCAAACAAAAAACAATCACCTCAAGCCATTGCTGCTATAAGTAATTGTGCAAGCTATTGAAATATGTGATGCACTTAGAAAAATGACTAGTTTGATGATGAACTGGTGCCTGTGTAACATTTTTCAGCCATCTGTCTGAGTGGGGAAAAACTGTACCCTACTCTGACTGAGTGACAAAGTACAACTGAATAATTAATTCAAAAGTACTGTATCCAGATCTCAGAATATAAATGGAATGGAATAGTAACAGTGAGCAAAGGAAGGGGAGTTCATTGTATATCGCAATTTTTTAAGGCTTCTGACAGTGGACTTATTTCTGTACATGTTCTGCTGGACCGCAGTGCAGCATTCGATATTGTTCACCACAATATCTTATTAGAGAGATTAGCAAATCCCATAGTTATTAAAGGTACTGTTCTGCAGTGTTTTGAATCATATTTATCTAAAAGACTCCATTTGGGGAGTACTCTTCACACACTAAGGTTAATTATGGAGTTCCACAGGGTTCTGTGCTGGGACCAGTTCTGTTTACAGTATACATGCTTTTCTCGGGGAGTGTGCAGATGATATCCAGCTTTATGTATGTAGGAAGCCAGATGTCACACACTAGTTAGTTAAATTGTTGGAATTTCTCAAAGACATAAAGGCCTGGATGATTTCTAATTCCCTTCTTCTAAATTCAGACAAAACTGAGGTTATTGTGCTTAGCCTTAAAAAAAAATCAGATACAAGTATCTAACCAGATACCTACCCTGGTCTTCAGTAACACTGTGAGGAATCTTGTAGTCGATTTTGACCAGGGTATATTCTTCAATGTGCATTTTAAACAAATATGTAAACAGCCTTACTGGATTTGCACAAGATCTCTACAATAAGATGCATCCTCTCTTAGTGTAATGCTAAAAAAAAGTAGGATAATGCATTTATTACTTCCTGGCTGGACTATTTTAAATTCACTGTTATCAGGCAATGATGCAACAAAAATACTGACAGGAACCAGGAAGAACCATATTTCTCCTTTATTAGCTTCTCTTCGTTGGCTCCCTGGTTTCTTCCTGTTAAAAGGGCTTTTTTCCTTCCTACTGTCACCAAGTGCTTTCTTGTAAAGGGTTGTTGATTGTTGGGGTTTTCTCTGTGTTGATGGGTCTTTAAGCACCTTGAGGCAACGCTTGCTGTGATTTGGCACTAGATTAAAAAATAATTGAATTGAATATCTAGGTAACTGTGCAGCAAACTGTGCATTCTGAGTCATGGCCAATTGTGCCCCAGTAGAACTTTACATCTAGCAACATGTGCATGAGTATTGTGGTGGTAAGACCAAACCTAAGAAGCAGCAGAAATTAAAATGTCAGAGTCTGAGCTATTGCTTGTTCTGCACTGGTAAACAATGACAAGGACACAGAAGTGCAATAACAATAACAGTGTTTTTTATTCTGCAAAAAAGCAGCTTTTCTTTCTCTTTTTGATGTACTCAGCAGCTGTGAGCCTCCACCTTTTCCTTCAGTTCTTCAGCGTGCTGGTCCCAACAATGCTGCCACTGTGTCCCTGATCAAGGTCACACAATATTCATCCACAGAAGTTGTTTTGTGTCTGTCTCATTGTAGTTTTCCTAGTTTAACTCTTTGTTTTAGGCTAACTTCACAAACCTAGTTCCTGTTAAGAGACAGACACCTAATACCTGCATAGTTGGAAACAAAATTAAATCCCATTAAAGTGGAGATACTGTGAAAGCAAAAATTTCTAAAAACTCTGTTATTGTCGGTGTAGGTTTAGCTCTGATACTTTACTAAGATATTTTTGGGCTCCTTTATCCTCTGCGAACAGTTCCACTTTTTATTGCTTTGTCTCCCCTGTGTGCAGACAGTCAGCTCCAGACCTCACTCCTCACAGCGTCTGGAGCACACATTTCCAAAAATGAAAATATCAACTGGAGTTAGATAACGTGGCCGGCACATAGCTAGCATAATGTGCTTTGATCTACTTCTGACACAGCAAATAATAGAGAGAGAAGAAGAGGAAGGGAGGCAGAGAGACTCAGCCAGAGGAGATAAGAAAAAAAAAACCTAACCACAAAGGGGAACACACCCACTTATGAGTCAAAAAAAAAACACTCCAGGATATTATTTTGGATCTTCACACCACAAGCTTCTGCTCTTCTTCCTTATCATTCCTCACCCACTACAATCCCTGCCCCAGTCCCTCGCCATCCTTTACCGGCTCCGCTCAATGACAACCAAAGGTCAAATTTTCCCTTATTTAAGTCCTCCAGCACCCTCCATTTGTTTTCATAAAGGAGCTGATGAGGCTGTGATAGTGTAGACAGAAGGAGGGGATCATGGCTCTGGTACAATGTGTGTGTCTCAGATATGAGCATGTGAAGGCAGGACACAACAGCTGGATGCTGCACATAATGGGAAATGACAATACACATGCAGAGAGGTGACCATACTTTTCTTTATGGGATATCTTGGGTTGTGGTATTTGCAGTGGAGAGAGACTTTAGTGGCACTGGCATGTGGGAATTTTCACAACTAAAAATGACCAGACTAAAACTATTTCATGATTTACTGCTGCGTGTCTATGCCGTGCTGAAAGTCCTGTATCTAGCTGCACTCTGCCTGAACATCTTCACCTTGCACTCCTTCCTGACTGACTTACAATTTAGTTTTCAACTGGCACTGAACATTTAAATGTACAGTGTGCACATTTGTACTCTTGTTTCTTTGTAGACCAGTTTCAGACCTTAAGAGCAAGAGGATTTTCTTTTAACGTTTTAAACACTGAATTTAAAATTTGATTATTCAAGGTTTAGCCAAAATTCACCCAGAGTGTCGCGTTGGCTACATAGCAGAAAAAGACAAACCACCAAAACATTTTCAGCCAGTAGAAGGAGGTTATGTCATTGGCATAGCTGTAAGTTCTAGGTAGCTAACCGCATGGCCATAACCAGCTATAGGGTTCAAGTACCACTGAACCCAAAGAACAGTAGCGCCATTAAGGAAGTGGGTAAGTTATTCTCTTGTGCTGTTTTAATTTCAAGAACAATGGAAAATCGCTAATTTACAACAAAGCAACAATTCCTGGCTAACAGCATCAGATACCAACACTGTGAAACTGGGATAATATTCCAAATGATTTTGATGCAATGATACAAACGAGTCCAAAAAGTGGGAAACTGGATCAAGAAAATTAGCAGTAGCAAGAAGGAAAAGTAGCGCACTCTGGAATGACTAGTGTAGGGGGCGCTCTAAGCAAAGAAATGCTTTTCCTTTTTTTCCCCTGTGATTTCTGGACAAAAATGTAAAAAGGTGAATTTAGGCTGTTAGGACCAAAACCTTTGGAAGGGAAAGATCAATGCATAAGGTCAACAGGGGTCCTCACAATGGTGTGGTGCGCGTGTGTGTAGCATTGACTTCACAGAATTGACCTACATGAGCTGAGCGCTCAGGCGCACACCTGAGTGCGCCGAGCCCGGTTCTGACTCATCCTGCAAGAGTCAATCTCAGAGCTTCCTGTTCATAACTCTCACCGTGTGTGTGTGTGTGTGTGTGTGTGTGTGTGTGTGTGTGTGTGTGTGTGTGTGTGTGTGTGTGTGCGCGCGAGAGAGAGAGAGAGAAAGAGAGAGAGAGAAACCCGGTATCCACTGCCTGCGTCTTCAATTTATTACGTCGCAGCATGACGCACAGAAGAGGGAGAGTCAAGAGGAGAGGATGGAGGGAGGGAGGGATGGAAGAAAGGAAGGAAGGAAAGAAGGGGTGAGTAAGAGGGGAAAGTGGAAGAAGGGAGGAGGGAAGAGAGGGGGCTTTTGTCAGACACCCAGCATGCAATGACCTTAGTCTTGTGTCAAGGCGGAGGTCTCTCTCTCTCACTCTCACACACACACACACACACACACACACACACACACACACACACACACACACACACACACACACACTGTCTGCATGCCCGGTGTCATCCATGTGGAGACGAAAAACGTCAAAGCGCATCTTATTCCGCTCACATCTCTGCTGCCTGTCTGTCCTGCCTCTCCCCTCAAACACACACACACACACACACACACACACACACACACACACACACACACACACACACACACACACACACACACTGAGATGCGATAGTAATCCCTACAGTAAACTGTGCAGACACTACACCCTGAAAACAGACACCTTTATGGGCACGAAAAGAGCAGAAGACCACCGAAGCGCTGCAACTTCCTGCAGGATAATTAGCGATAAGTAAACCTGGAAAATCACACATGTGTGTCTGTTTCATCTCATTTCTCTTCTTTAAAATTCTCCACATGCATGCATCTATCCATCCCTCCACATGGCGGGATATAAAGAAGCGTGTCCTTACTGATTGTCCGGGATCCTATGCAGCCCATGTTGTCTTACAGAGGCTCGTTCAGCTCGGGGAAAATAAAATCCATCCGTCCAGCAGGCATTTCTCCCCGGGTCTCTTTCTCTGCGCGTTCCCCCTCTCCTCCGTTCTCCTCTCTGTCTTCTTCACTGTCCTCCTCTCCTCCGTATGTGAGAAGCAGAGAGGGTGTGTATGTGCGTGTCATCCGAATCTCTCCTCTCCCTCTCTCTCTCTCTCTCTCCCTCTCTCCGCCGTACCGTCGTCACACACTCCGGTTTCCCCCAGTCACTGCTGATGTTGCTCTATCGCTCTCCCTCGCTTTGTCGCTGGCACGCACACACTAACGCGGACGCGAACACATTGTCTTACATGGAAAGACAAACACAGTCATGCAGAAACATGGATGTGCACACGCGTAAAGGACGGGCAGCAGGAGTTTCTTCGTTGCTCTTATTTCCGTAAAGGTTACAAAGAACTTTCATCCAGATTTTACACTCCCAACACTCCCATTCCGGGAAAGACCCCAGAGCATGACTCACGAGGGACACCCTCATAGCTTAAAAGTAGGACGCAGATCTGATCTGATCGGAATATTTTGGATATGTTGAGACCCAAACTCAACCAAAGAACTGCACCTTCTACTTCAGTGATTTTCATCAACAAAATATCTCTGCAATGGTGTTATTGGTTTTCTTTATTTCTTTAATTTGGCCAAAATTTTCACTTTTGCTTCAGGGTGTAATGAAAAGTTTTAGGGGTCGAATGTCAAGGTCAGTATATGTTTTTGGCCATAACTCAAGAATTATGACAAAATTATGACAAAATCTCCCACAAATACCTAACAGGATCAAATGAAGCCATGCCCAGTGTTTTGTCTGTTTGTCCATTTTTTTGTGGGGGGTACTGTGACATCTTAATGTCCTGAAAAAAACAAACATTTATGGCCAATTTTAAATGGCAGACTGAGGAACAAAAGAAAGGGTGAAATTAAAAACAATTCTAGTCATTACCAAATCAAAGAAGTCAGACCTGATTAAAATTTGACAGTTTTTCCCCTTCAAGGCCATTTCCTGTTGCATCTCCAGACTGCTTTCAGTGTGTTTGCTATTTTTAGATCTCTCCATGGAAGTCCATTATGACCATGTGTACTTGTGAGTTCAACTATAGCCCATTAAATTTGTACAGAGAGCAAACATCAGCTTCCCTTTTAAAACTGACCCGACCTTCAGCAGTTTCCATTTTGACAAGTTCACTATTTGCAAGTCCAAATACAGCCAAACTGCAAATGTAAATGTGTCATTGTGGACTTTCTTTGCCACAACACAAATTTCCATTATAACACGCCCAGCTCACTGGATATGGTTTCCTGAGTCTTCAACATAAAATAGAAAAACAAGTCTAAATGTCGTCATTTTAACAGAGAGCTTTAACGATAACTAAGTAGGCTCTCTTACTGTCACCTTGCACAAAAAACACGTTACTTCATTTATTGCACTGATACAGCAGCAGAACAATAGCTGCTCGCTTTGGCAAATATGCTTCTTTAAATCTAAAAGCCATCCACCAGACAGAAATTAATATTTAGCTCAAATGATTCCCACATGTGCAGTTTTTCTTCACAACAGTGTTGACACAGACGAGTTTCAGCTACAGATACAACTTAGAAGGGCCAGATGTCCAGTGTGTCATAACATTGGAACCAAATCTGACCAAAACAACATTTGCATAATGAAAGTATCCCAGAATAGGCTCGAGAGTCTTTGCTGTCGGCCGCTGTGGTGCTAAGTTTGGCAAACTTTACTGTTTCACTTTGTCCACACAACCTTTCAGTGTGAGAATCATTTGGTGCTTTGAAGTATGTTGTGAAAAACATAATTATATTGTAATGTTTATCAGTGGAGTCATTAAGCCATTGTCTATAAAATGACATGATCCATAAATAAAAATGATGAGTAAATAAGCTGTGACTCCAATAATTTTGACATTTCTTCACAGCAAACATTTTAACTGTCAAGGAAAAAATGCCATAAAGTATTTAATGACATTAAAGATGAGTGTTTTACATTTAGGGGAGTCGGGTAAACTAAGAATCTCTATGAGTTCTCAGTTAGCTGTCAGAGCTTCTGCATTGGTGTAAAAAAGCAGTTTGTCTTTACCTGAAAAAGATGACAAATAAAAGATGTTTAAACATATTCAGCTAAGAGTTTTAACGTGACCTGATCAGTAAAATGATAAGCATGGGGTTGTACTGCAATATCCTCACATGTCTTACACTCCATAATCAGCAGTTTTAGAGAATTGATGGTGTTATTTCTGATTACAGCAGCAGGCAGTCTTAGTTGTTGTTTATGTTGATGACATGACAAACTAGACTTTAACTCTCTAGGTTGGTGTGAGCTGGGAAATGTCTCGTCTGCCTGCAGCAAAGCACAGATAGATTTTTCTACTGTAATTAAAAATAAAAATATTCCACTAAAACTGACATCAACCTCTGTGGCAGTCCGGAGCTCAAAAACTGCAGTTCCTGTAACGGCCACTTGAGTCTGGCTTCAAACGTTAGTCGATCTCGATAAACTGCCTTGTTGAAGTAAACATGTTTATAGCATTGAAACACACATTTGATCTCTGCTAAAACATTCCCTCTTCTTAACAACTGTATGGTGGGTGTAATTTTTATAGCTCTTTTATTTTCCAGAGCCTTAACTTAGGGGGTGACCACTTTGACTGATCACTGCCAGCATGCTAGGCTTCACCAGTCACTTCCTGTTTTAATTGGATACAGATATCGGTTTAAAATCCTCACTCTTACTTTTATGTCTTTACAAGGAGAGGCCCCCACTTATATCATTGAGCTTCTCCACCCTTACTCTCCAAACCGGATCCTTAGATCCACTGATAGCAATCTTCTGACTATTCCATGGACCCGTTTGAAAACAAAGGGGGATCGTGCTTTCCAAACCCTGGCTTCAATACTGTGGAATAGTTTACCTCCCCCTCTACGCACCTTTGGACTTCTTTTAAAAAACAGCGGAAAACACATCTATTTAGAGAGGCATTTGGGTAATGTTCTTGTGTAATATGTTCTTTTGTCTGATTTGTTTTTATATTCCCTGTAAAGCACAATGTAAAAAATTCCTGTCTTAAAAAGTGCTTTATAAATAAATTTTACTTACTTACTTTTTCCACATGGAACCACTGAATTGGACCTCTCGTCTGTGTTTTTGCTGTTAGTGCCCGTGAAGCATTTTTGATTCAATTATCTGCCTGATATTACATCTTGCTGTGTGGTACAGACATCCAGGAAGTTTGTGGTTCAGTCCTGTTGAGTGAAACTTGAGTATTTAATTAGTTAGCTGATAATTAGTGGTAAGAAGCAATGTGTGCATGTGCATTGCACCTGTACAGGTTATGGATGCAGCTCGATAACCAAGCATGTAACTTTCTCATGCAAATGTGGTCATTTCAGGCTCCACAAAACTATGATTCCATTGACCAGAGCAATGGTTGCATTTTTCCCTGTTGCAACTGAACACGTCTGTTGTCAGGAAAACGCACATGACATATTTTTCTGATTTTTTCCATGAGTGGATCACTTAAGTGCAAAACTCTGTGTTTAACTTTGAGAACCTGACACCAAAACTGTTCATATTTTGCTGCACTCACAGCCCATGAGCTGTACGTCTTTTCATGGCTTCATCTGCACCCTTCAGCTACTAATCCATTCATATTAAACCTGTCAGCTCAGCTCTGACAGCGACATCCTTACTCATCGTTTGCACCCAGACGCCCGCCCATGAACCATCTGATGCACATTTCTTTAATATTCATCATCATCGTTGCTGGTAGGTCTGGAAGTTTTCATTCCACTTGGCTAAAGGTGAACAAGTGTTGATACGAGCGGCATCTCATGCATATAACATGCATCACGCTGCAGCCTGTTTCGGTCTGCGGCTGGGCTTTCCTCTCACTCCCTCATCTGTCTCACTCAGTACAGCTGTTCCCCTCCTCCAAACATCCCTGCCCTGCCTCCCTTGCTGCCTCTCACACAATATGAATATGAAAACACGCGGTGATTCAGCTAAGCAGTGCAGCAGGCGAGGAAGGACGGGGCGCTCTGGACTCTATTAATACAGATCTCCATTTCAGACGGATAACAGAACACGACTCTCTGAACTCGACGCTCAATAGATATCTGACCGAGCTGGAGGATTGGAAAAATAGAGTTCAAAATATGTTACACAGTGACAATAAACTCACATTTTGAAGCTACTGAGCAAGCACTTCTGTCATTTCTCTTAAGACTGATGCATATCATCAGACATCAGAAGAAAATATTTAAGCTTTATAGGATAATTTATCTTTATTGCAGCTTTGTGCCATCATTCGTAGCCTTTCACCTCTGTGTTGAGTGGACCTGTTCTTTGATTAGTCCTGTGTCTTTTTGCTTGATGTAACTGGATGAAAGCATTAAAACCACCTGAAGAAACGACAGGTGAAGTTATCGTGATTAGTGACAGTCGTCTTGATGCATGCTCAATCATCCTGGTAAGTAAATCTCCAAAAGTTGATTCTGTTCATCTGGACGTAGCGTTTTGTGGGAGAAACGTTTCGTCACTCACCCAAGTGACTTCTTCAGTCTCAGCTGACTGCAGGTTTCCCCAATCTTATAAACAGTACATTTGCACAATGACTGAAACCAGCCCACTGAAGGAACGATGGGCTGTGAGGTCAGTTCCTTAATCATAATTATGCAAAATCTCATGACCATTGATCAACAACCACTGACAGTGACAGTCCTTAAATTCTCACGTTGTTGTGTTTGAGTTTTGGTTCCTGTGTATTTATCTACTTTAATTCCTCATGTTCCTTATCCTTGTTTCTATCGTTCCCTTATGTCTTCTTCTGTCTCACTTACAGTCACTTCCTGTTTTAATTTTCTGCATCTTAAGTAGCTCTACTTCCTGTCTCTGTCTTCTGTCTCTTGTCTTCTTTAATTCCCTAATTCTTTCCACCTATGTCTGTATCCCATTCAGCTCATTTTGTATATCGTCTCTCTCTCTGACTGTGTTTGTCAGATCCTGGTTTCTGTTAGGCTTGATTTTTGTTTTTTCTACCACTTTTATAAACAGATCACCTTTGCCAGAGTAAAGATTGACTTCATTTCTTCATTTAGTTTCTCTGCAGATGGATCCTCTTTTGAACAAAAACATGACAGCAGAGTATAAAAGCTGATATTCAGTACTGTACATCATTGCCTTGTATTTTGCTTCCAAGGATCTAGACATTCTTTAAAAATGTTTAAAGTGGTCTTCAGAAAGAGTTCTCAAGGTTTTTCTGAAGATTTGTCAAAGTTCTTCTTTGGACATCGGCTGCTTTTGGACCTATTTTAATGCCATGTCAGTTCTTGTCCTTGTTCATTTTCAGAGGAATGTGTTTTAGACCCAGTGCTAAAGTCAGTGGCCAATAAATAACTCAAGCATAAAAAGGGCCCTCGCTCAAGGGATGAACCAGTGTTGTGTCTACACAGAAGAGACAAAGAACCAATTTTAAATTGTATCTTTAGGCATTTTTTTTTTATTAACGGCCCATCTTAAAAATACGCATAATTTGTTCCCATTTCTATAGTTGAGTTTGTGAAAAATGCCAACAATAACACACTTTGACAGGCAAAAATATTTTAGCATGGTGTGCAGAGTGTCTTTAAAAACATTAGGAAACTAGACAAGTACAAAAACACAGTCGGATTGTGATCCACGATGCGATACAAAGTGGCAGCATGGTGGCGCGGTGATTAGCACTGTTGCCTCATAGCAAAAACGTCCTGAGTTTGATCCCACCACCTGGCCAGGTGGAGTTCACATCTTCTCCCTGTGTTTGCGTGGGTTCTCTTCCTCCCACAGACATGCAGTTAGTGGGGTGAGGTTAATTGGAGACTGGCGATCAGTCATGGAGTCCGAAACTCAACATTACTGAAGCAGTGAGGGATCATCTGAACATAGAACAGAACAAATACCAGTGAGAATCCAAAGAAAAGCTTTGAATTTCCTTAAAAAAAAGCTGGAGAACTATTCCAGAACCCTACTTAAAGAAAGCCTGTCTCAGAAGTTCAGACTTTGTTGAAGATTAAAGGTGCTCACACTTAATATGCACTTTAAAACTTGTTAGAATTGTACAGAACTCTGCTCGTACCTCATATACTGTAGTTTTCAGGTATGTTTCACATTTCAACAAATTCCTGCACTTGTTTCCCATTTTTCATAATAAAATATAAAGAAACGAGGGGTGGCTCAAGACTTTTGCACAGTACTGTATAAGGTCCTGAAAGCACTCATACTCACAGGGAGCTAATCAGAGTCAAACAATACTCTGAAACTGTCAAACACAGAATGAATCATTCTGCTTTTACCTTCAGTTTTTATAGCTGAAAATAAAATGAATGGGACACTGGTGGAAAGTGATGTCTGTGCCCTGAGCTTTGCCAGATGTGCCCTAAAATTAAAAAGAATAAAAAATATCAAGTCCAAAGTTCAGCATTGCATGTAAAAACGTGGTTTCGGGCAGCTGGGTGCTGCACGTACTGTGGTGAGGAGACTCGTGGTCTGATGATATTTGTAAATGCTGCCGTTTACTCTGATCAGAGGAGAAATGTTGACTCATATCAGCAAATTGAAAGTTGTCTTTGGGGGAGAGATGCAGAGCATATGGGAGGTTTTCTGTTAAGAATTATTAACAGTCATGGGTAGAAATGAAGAGATGAATGGGAATTAGATGGAAGGGAAGCAACATAGAAAGAGCAAAAAAGGGAGGTGAAACCCAAGCAACCGTGGATGCTTTCCAAATAAAAACTCGCCTGAGAGAGTGACGTGATGGAGGGATGAAAGAGAGGAGGAGGGTGAAGTCTGAGTCATGCTGAGAGATGAGGAGAAAGAATTCAAGCAGAGAAAATTTATGGGGAATATGAGCTTCTGTAGGAATAGAAAAAAAAACTTCAGATGGGTAAAAAAAAGTAAGAGACGGAGGAAAACGGGTTATTAGTATTCTGGCTGAGAGAGGAGAAGGGAAGACAAGAAGGAGGTAGAGGAGGAGAAATGAGAGACGGGTGAGGTGACGGTGCAAAAGGAGCAGAAAATTAATGGGAACTGACAAGAAGGAGAAATGTTATGTGTCTACATAAAGACAAACAGTGCTAGCTATTTATAGCTGGGAGTGTGTTACCGAGTCTGCATGATGCTTAATTGTACAGCTGGTTGTGTGTGTGTGTGTGTGTGAGAGAGAGAGAGAGGGGGGGGGAGAGAGTGAGGAACGTATGAGCACAAAAGAAAGTGATGAAAGGCTTTTCAGGGGACAATAGTTGTTAAATTGCTTTTTAGCACCAAAACAAATGGAAGAAAACCACATGACCGAAATGTGTTGAAGCGCTGTCCGGTTGTTTTTTCGCTCTTTTGTTTTTTGTTTTCGCTGTTTTTTCCAGTCCTGCAGGCCAGATGTCCTCACAGCAATAAAAATGTCCTGCTCATTTCCAGCACTTTCAAATAGTCCTCATCTTATGCTGCTGCTCAGTTTGTCTTATGTCTGAAACAAACCGTTATTGGCTCCTAGCCTTTTAAGTCAGCTTTATTCTGATTAGCTGCCCTTAACAAACACAGGATCTGATAACCTTATTAGGAATGTCTTTTCTCTGTGACATCACGCAGTGCCAGGAGTAGAAAAAAATTAGTATTTGGAGTGTAAACCAGGTCTTTTTTTTGAGTCTGAGCACCTCCTCCCCTGTGCTCTTTAATCCAGGGACATTATACATGTTACCTAATGCTCTTACTCTCTGTCTTTTGTTGCCTTTTGTTGTCATAAATAAAATTTGGGGCAAATTTTGTGATCATGTGCTTCAACCCTACTTTCTTCTGAGTCACTGACCCTTATAAACAGAACTTAAATATTCAGTTGTGGTGGAGCCCTTCAGTTGATCCTCTGTCTGAAACGAGTTGTTTGTGCTCCACCCCCTTTAAGCCAGCCTTCTTCTGATTGGCTGCCTTGCATGAACAAATGGAGGTGGGTGGAGCTTCTGTGGTCACAGCCAGTGCTGTGTGGCTCAAATAACTGTATATATGGATATCCTGTCTATGCCAAGAGTACAAAAAAACATTCAAATCAAACTGAGCTTTCAGAGCTTATACAGCCACCCTGCCTTTACCCTAAAATAGGAAATCCCCAACAATCAGATGATCCCCTGTGAGCAAGCATTTGTCGACAGTGGGAAGGAAGAACTCCCTTTTAACAAGAAGAAACCTCCAGTAGAATCAGGCTCAGGGAGGGGCCACCATCCTCCATGACTGGTTAGGGGTGAGGGGATTTTCAACTGCTTGTTTAAAAGTTGGTGGATAAACTGTTTTGGGATTCTGAAGTGGACACAGTTTGAGGACCCGTGCTTTAACCCAACGCTCTTCTGATTGGCTGACTCATCATTTATGTCACACGTGTTTTCTCTGCCCAGAACAAGCTATTGTAGCTCCTCCCCCTTTAAATCAACTTATGACTGGTTCACCCGGAAAGCCAGTAAAGGCATCTTGGTCAACTGAGAGGCCAACAACCAACATAAGCACATTCATGCATATACCTGATCAGGTATATGCATGAATGTACTGCAACAGTGTTTTTTAAGCACAAAAAACGATTGTGCTGTATTGCTAGTGGTGTGATAATTACTCCACCTTGTTAAGAAGCAAAACAGTTTTTTCCTTGCTTCTTACTTTACTATGCAAATTCTGACTTTTAAGGTGCCTGGAGCGCAGCATGACACCTTAAAGGTGGTCACCGTGGAGCTGGTCAATGGCCCACCCCGTCATCATGTGAGTCTTTGGGATCATACGAGCAAAGATGTGAAGTGAGGGGGGAAAAGTCCAGCTGGCTTTAACTCAACCACTAAAATTACCTGGATGACTGAGAACTCACAGAGAGAAAATATCCATTTTAGCAAATTTCATCAAAAGACCAAACTGTCTATTTCTGGCTACCAGCTCCACGGCATCCTACCTGTAAAAATCAAATAACAAAATGAGGATCATTAATCAAACACCACAAATATATACATATGCAAGAGTTCAAGGTCTGATCAAAAATGTGATTTGATTTGTTCCCACTTCATGAAAGTCTCAGAACCAATTCAAGTCAAGACAAGTAAATAAATGAATACATATTCAGATTAGATTGATGCACTTTTTCCCTTTTACCTAAAACTAAACAGATAATAATAATAATAAAAATACAGCCACTTCTTTTGGATGGAAGAAGAAATAAAGAAAAGAATAGATATGAGTAACAAAAGTAATTTTTTTTTCTATCTAAAAGTAGCTCAGCTCCAACCAGATTTCTGTCTGTTGGTTTTTTTCCTTCTTTTTGGTATTAATGTTTTTTGCAGAACATCAGGCTGCCTTATTATGATCAGAATTCATGCAGTCGCCTCTGGCTGGTGTTTGCAGTTGCTAAGGTTAGCTTGGGAATTAGCTTCAGGTTAGAGGTTTTCGAGGGAAAGGTCGGGGCGGCTCGTCTTCAGAAGATGTGTTTAGATGAAGGCAGCAGTGTGGCTGTCTGCTGGGTAATCCTGTCCTTGGCAGCTGGAGAGGAGGACTTACTCCTTAAATACTCACCCTGACTGCTTACAGAGCTTGAACACACGGGGTTTTCTCTGCGGGGCGGGAGGGGCTCATCAGCTGAATATGTGGCTTTACAAACCTGTTGCAGTGCAGTAAATATAGAGCACACCCTTCATAAGAGCAAAATGAGTTTGCTCTGTTTATTTATTTTTACAAATATCACCTAAAACAGTCAAGTAAATGATCATAAAAGAGTTACAAATCAAAGAAGGGGACACAAATGCAGGATGTTCAAGTAAAATCCAAACATTTCATGTTTACCATCAAATTCTGCCTGCTGGCACCGTCCTGGAGAATTGGATGAACCCAGAATCTCAGTTTCTAAGTTATCAAGTATTTTTATTTTCACTTGTCCTGGTAATATGAGCAGCATTCACTCTAGTTTAGCTTCATTTCGAGTCCTGAGTACTGTTTCTGGATCTCCAGCTGCTAAATGCTGCAGGATTTATGATCTAGTCTTTAAACATTAGCATGGTGCTTCAGCTCATTTCCAGTGCCGTTTATTGTTTTTCCTCTCATAACAAAGATAATTATAGCTTCTGTAGTAGCTTTAGCATTTGCACATCCTATAAAGTTACCATAAAGGTTGCTGCTTTAATTCAACCTTGACACCTCAGCATCATTCTCTGTGATATGAATGACGATTACACAGTCACATACTAACACACACACACACACACACACACACACACACACACACACACACACACACACACACAAGGCCCAGCAGCAGGTTATAGGCTTCACAGAGCTCACAGTAAATGCCACAACGATTGATCCCACACTTGAGTCCGGCAGAATCGATACTCTTTGTTTTCAGCTCACAGTGTCGTCCCCGCTGCTCGGCTCCCCGCTGCCGCCAAAAGGCCTCCGAAGCAGCGTTTGGGCTGCTCGTCAGGCTTCAGAAACCAAAACAAAACGGCTCCCGAGGGTCGAGTTCACCGGCTCTGTGCTGAGCGGGGAACCAAAGTGATGTAAAAGAAAGTGCGAAAGCATCCAGCTGAGGAGAAAAAAGTAGAATCCTCCATTCCCGGCTGTTTCCGTGTCTGACAAGGGTTTCATCTGGATAAGGTCCCATTAGTCAAGCACACCTGAAGCCTTCACTATGTAACCTATTCTTTTTCATGTTTTTATGTGCCATACTCTGAATTACATTTAAGATATTTTCAGTGATATTTTGTATTTAATGAGAATTTTGAAGGTTTCAGGCTTTTGATGCTTATTTCCTTTCTTGTATCTTGTATCTTACTACTCTCCTATAGTCACCACTGTCTAGAAAAGACAAGTTTTAGGCAAATGTAGGGAAGAAGTAACTCCAGGAGGTGTTTTTTTGTAGTCAAAGTCATTGTACTTCTGGCACAGCAATGAATTGGGGTATATACAGTATCTGTAATACCTCAGATTGCTTCCTCTTTCTTTGGGTTTAGCTAAATCACTGTTAGTAGCTGCAACACTGTTAGCAGCTGAGTGGCGCAAAGCTCAGAGAGCAGCGCTCCCCTGCTGTTCTCTCATCTGACTGACACTGTGACTCTGAAATAAAAGCTGCAGATATTAAATTATCAGCTCTACTCCTCCTCACTTTGCTCAACACTCAGGCGTCAGAGGCAGAAAACGGCTCAGAAAATTTAACTATCTGCTCGAAACACATGTTGTTCACCATCTGGCTAAATAAATTAGCTTTCTTTCTCCCATTTGCGGCACACAGAAAGCCATAATATATGCCTGATAAACCACAACATGTGGCCAAGTCCAGGTTAGTGCCTCCTGTTAGGAGGGGTGAGGCCGATAGCACACAGTCTTCAGCCACAACTGCCTGTGCTGGCACACTTTTCAGCTAATGCATCTCCACCCCTGACACCAGTATCAAGGTGGATGAGAGTGAAAAAAATATAAATAACCCTATAAAGCTGTTATGAAGGGCGAAGCTGTCCACAGACACCAGTACTGTTTTTGTAGGAGGCTGCTGAGATGTTTATTTCTGCTGGAAAGTTGGTCATTTTAACATGAGAGTGAGTGGGGCTTGACTCCCTTTTGAACAGAGCCTCTAGTGGCCAACTGAGGAACTTCTGTTAATGAAGTTTGAGCGTTGCTCAATAAGGATGATCTGTAATCACTCATCTTCCTGCTTTCCTAGGTGCTTAGTTTACATCACTAACACTTTCCCACACTGTCTCAGTCCTGACATCTAGTCCAATCATCTTCTTGACTTCTTGTCTTTGGGCCAATCAGCCTCCGCTCTGCATGGCTAAAATCTGTGCTCTCCATCGTCCTCCGCCATGTCCACCTCACCCAAGTCACTCAGAGCTCCATCCAAACCTCATTCTTCGTCTTCATCACCAGTCTCCAGACTCAGGGGGTCCTGTCCTCAGTCCTATCACTGCTGGGATTCCTTTCTGTCATGGTGGATCATCTGAGTTAAATCAATTTCTCTGTCTCAATAAATCTAGTTCAATTCTTCCAAATCATCTCTCGTTATTAAACTTTCAAACTGGCTTCATGTATTTTTTAGCCCCAAAGATTGCTGCTTGGGTAATAACAGAGAGACATCCCAGTGATCTGAATATGCCCCATGAGCAAGTGCTTAGCGATGATGAGGAAGAGGAAGGACTCCCTATATTGATGTAGATATTGGAAGATTGTCCCACAAACAAGGTCATCATTTTTCCTTTTCCTAATGACTTACCTGATTAATTAAAGGTTTTACCCTCTCCACCTTCTTGTAGTGCAAAGTGGCATTACACTAACAGATTTTGGGGGGAATAGAAAGTCACAGAGATTGTGTCTTTAGATCATTTTTGGTTTTATAACAATTTAAAACAAGCACCAATTATCTGCTGTACCAGTCACAAGCCAGTATTGTTTTAACCTACACTTTGTCTCTTTTTTGTCATCATTCCAAAACAAAGGCACATTTGTTGTCTCACTGCTTCAAATTTAGTTTTTGGAGTGTAAGCTAATAAACTGGGCTAATGAATTATGAATGAAAAATCCCACACAGCCCACACCAGCCTTTGCCAGCAGCATCCATCCCATCTCATTTACCTCTCCTCTCACCTGGTTTCCTGCCAGTTATCCAAGCATCCTCTCCGCAGAGCTGATTAGAGGCCCCTTCCTGTAAAAGAGGACAACACAAGGACGACGCGCTCATCGTCTGCCAGCAGAGCTCTTAGATTTTAGCCGGTCTGGCCGAAGCAGAGGCTGCAGCTCGATGAAGATGGATGGTCTAATCCATCGTGTGGAGAAAAGGTGGGTTAAAGTGGCGGTTTGCAAAACTGTCTGTCACACGCTTAATGAGCTAATCACGCACTGCTCCAAGCTTGTGCTTATGATCTGCAAGTCAGCTGTTATTTCACTTTCTCTTTGTGTGTGCATGTTTGTTTCTCCTGTAGAGTCCTCAGCTGATACCTAAAAAAGAATGTTTCCTTTCTTCTAAGCAAAAGGCTGTGCTGATTACTAGGCATGAAAAATTATTTAGATTTGCTCCAGAAACTTAAAAGATTGCTGTTTAAGTCTCATTTTTTCAATATCAATCAATATTTTTATATAAACTGTGAATCACAGGACATGTGAAACTGTTACTGATGAGCCGGTCCTGCGGTTCTGTGCAGGTTTATAGTGATTTATGTTGTTTTTCTCTTAACTGTTTTTTTTTTCTTTTTCTGCTTACAGATTCTCATAGCAATGTTCTGTGGAAACTGGTACAGAAAACCCTCCAAGCATGACGTGCTAAGGACAAAATAACTGACAGGCAAATTTAGAGATTATATCTGGTAAACCTGGTGGAATATTTAGAAGCTGCAGGGCTGGATATTTCCTTCAGGAATTGGTGAAGACCCAAAGTAGAGTTAAAAGAAAGATAATCTTTTATATTCATCCCACATTCATCAAGTAGCACTGATGAGTGTATAAATAACCGAGTGTTTGTGAAACAAATGCAAGTAAAAAAAACAAAAGTTAAGTGAAATCATGTATAAAAGTTATTAAAAGGTGATTTTATCTTGTCTCTGGTTTTGACAGAGACTCTTGTCTCTGTCAAAACCAGAGACAAGAGTGGGTAAATGTCATAAAAGTCAAGATAAAATCTACAGTTTCACTCAATGCAAGTTTAACAAACTCAAACTATTACACAAAAATTAGCTAATCTGGCAGTAACCAAAGTAACAGGTGCCTTTTTGTACATGAAATGCCAGATTTTCATTCTGCTTTGCAAAGAAACTGTGTGCTGCTGGAAGCAGCCATCAATAGATGGCTGCTTCCAGCAGTGTATACTGCGGCCATAAAGGACGGACACATACAGAAAACAATACTCTGGTAGTCTCTGGTGTTTAAGCAATGCTGAGCTGCTACTAAGGGATCCAAAGTGTGCCATGAAAACATCGCCCCCACCATCACGTGCCTGAAGTGTTTGAGCTTTCAGTTATTGTTCAGGTGAACCTGTGTGAAAACATTTTCACACAAACATTCACTGTATATTTTCTCTTTTTCCAACAATTCTCCATAACAAGATGGTTGCGAGGGAAAATCTGTGTAGATCAGCAGTTTGTGAAATGCTCAGAGCAGCCAGTCAACTCTGAATGTTTCATGGTTGCTGCAACATTCAGAGTCACACAAGTTACCTTTTTTCCCCAGTTAGATATTTGTGTTAATGAGCAGTTGAACAGATGTACCTAACAAAGTGACTGGTGAGTATAAGCATCAGAGAAAAACAGCTCCTAACAACAGGTTGGAATTTGTGTCTTTAAATTACCCTGAACTACTTTTACCGTGTTTAACTGTTCTAACCTTAGACATATCGAAGCTGTCTGCCACTCTCACTGCAAATGCTAAATCCAAAGTAAGATGATATTTCTGCAAGATGCTGGTTTTCTTTCTGAGGAGCTGTCATATTGTCCATATCTTTCTACAGTGGATGCTTTATCATGTCTTCCGTTTATAATTAGGGCTGGATGGCTTCTCCAGTCTGCAAGTTGAAGCTTTTTTGGCAAAATAATGAGCCCCGAATTGTCCCCAATGGTCCATCAGATTATACGTGTGTGTGTGTGTGTGTGTGTGTGTGTGTGTGTGTGTGTGTGTGTGTGTGTGTGTGTGTGTGTGTGTGTGTGTGTGTGTGTGTGTGTGATATTTAGAAAAAAAAGTAGCGTAAAGCACTTTATAAGAAGCCTTTATAAGCTTGTAGTAGCAGTTTGAAAGCTCGGAATATAAAAAACCGCTATAAGCTGTGTTATATTTATTTAGTTACTCATGCCACAACTTGCAACTGTGCTTGTGCAGTCTATTCAGTTTGTTTGCTTTAAATTTAAAAGAAAAAAGATGTAAAAACTTGTCAATCAAAAACAGATGTTTCCAGCAGAGCCCTTAAGGTTCTGTGCTTTAAACCACATCTCAGAATCTGTCTGTGCGGTGAGGTTTACTCAGATGTCCTGTTGGCTTGAGCCGACCTTTTTTCCGGTAAAGAAGTAACTTTGAATTCAAGTTAATTGAAACATTTTGATTCTTCATCATTTTGTTGAACTAATGAACCCATTTGCTTTAGCTTTTTAACATTTCAAACATTTGGTTTCACACACTTTGGTCATGTGACCAGAAAGTAAAGATAAAAGCTAAAAAGTAGTATAAATAAATAACAAATTAATTTTTATCAGGAAGGTTTGACTTGAGCTGGTTGCAAATGGTCTCACTAGAGGGCGCCAAACAGCAGTGAAAGAGAGGACTGTTGATTTATGTGAGACTGGAAATGTTTTTTTCTCCTAGCTCGTCCACTAAAGTTTCAATTCTAGAGTCTAGAAGAGGAAAGACTTCCTTCCTCGATTCCTTCTGTCTTTTTTCTCTTTCTCATCACCGGTCAGTGCATTGATCATTGTCTCCTCGCAGGCTCACATCTGTTCATAAACCTCCTCATCCCTCTTTTTTGTCTCTGCTCTCTAGTTTGTGAAATTAGATCATCTCATTTTATTCACAGGTTTCAATTTGTCATGATTGGGATTTTTAAAAAACCTCTACAGGCCAAATCCTTTTTTTTTCTTGAACTAATAGATCATTTATTTATCATTATAAAATTTGATGTAGCCTGCCTGTCGTACAAATCTTCTCCGTCTGGTCAGTTAAAAGCAGCACGGTGTGCTTTGCTGTGCATATTGTCATGATTGTTTTCTCTGTGGCTTTTCTGGTCTTCCCATCACACACCTGCACTTGTTCTCACGAGGAGCCTTTCTGTCCCCTTTATTATTTTCACTGGACACCAGCTGCTCCAGTTTTCCCCCCAGAGGATTTTATCATGTACGTATGAAGATGATGCAATTGCAGAGCAACAAAGATCACCAGTGCCTCGTTCTGACAGACGTCTGCTGCTGTTAGAGAAGGAGCTTGATGATGTCTGACACGTCTTACTGGAGTACTGGAGTGGAGCTGCCGGCCCTGGAAATGTAACCATGCACCCAAGAGTCATTTAAAATTCAAACGCTGTTGTTTCTACCTGCAGAGCCTCAAACGTGGCTCTCTGTCCTGGTAACAGTGAGGGAGGAGCCTGCAGTCATTAATAAATAGGTGACACTTCATGTGTGTTTTAAGGCCACCAGATAAGAATCTGAATCAATTTTAATTTACAAGCCAGTTCCCAAAAAGCAGAAACACAATTCAGTGATCTGCAAGTCCTTTTTAGCCAGAGGTGTAGATTTCAGTGAGGTGCAGGGATAACCAACACAAAGACAGATCAGTTTTCTCACAGCTGTCATTCCAACATGTTACAGAAAACTAATCAAGGACCCATTTAGGATCAAGCATAAAAACTAAATAAATGTAAATTCCTGCGACCATGCAATGCATACTCACTTCATCTCTTCTCCATGTGGTGTTAGTAAGGTGCAGCTTAACAAGAAGCATATATCAAACATAATCCTTCAGCAGAGAATCTACACCACACTTCATTGTAAATAAAAGCATTAGTGGAAACGTGGCACTTCCAACTGATTTTAAATCAGTGCTCTGAGCATGACCAGGTAATACTTTCAGCGTTTAGTTTCCATGGTGATCTAATCAGGTTAAAAAGGAGACACCTTTGTGAAGCAGAAGACTGTGACTCTAAACTCAACTTGCCTGACTTCCCTCGCTTTGAAGAAGTACACCCTTCATAAATAAGAAACTACAAGAAATCTTGAAGGAAAAAATAGCAGCAAATAATTTATATCTTTTTCTACACACAAAAAAAATAGTTTATGCAGTATTGATAATACCCCCAAACTGAAATATAATTACATTTATGGTCTTTTGTTTTTTCTTACAGAGAAGCTGAATTTGTCCATAAATGACTTCTGATTGGTACTTTCCTGATTCATGACAGCCCACACTCGCTTGATGTACCTAAATGAAAGTATGTCTTCTTCTTCTTCTTCCTCTGCCTCCATCTCACCTTATCCTAGCATCCTCTTCTGTCGTATCCACCCTCTGCATGTCCTCCTTCACTACACCCATGAATCTCCTCTGAGGTCTTCCTTTTTTCCTCCTCCCTGGCAGCTTCATATTCAGCATTATTTGTCCGTTGTCCTATCTCTTCTCCTCACACAGCTTTGTCTTCCTTACTTTGACTCCAAACCAGTTTTTATTCCTTTCCCTCCTGGTCACACGCAGAGAAAATCATCTGGCTGTAGTGCAAACCAGTATTATAACTATTGTCTCAGTCTGTTTTACTAAACAACGGAAGAATAGAAGAAAACATTTTTCCTCATTCATTCATCTCATAAGCTGCCCCTATTAAACAGGAAGTCTAAATAGTGGGAGCTGTTGATTATATTAGAAGCTCTTAGGATTATTGTTTAGCTCCTGTCATCAGTAGATCCGCGTTTCCTTCTGCAGAGTGATACAGTTGTCAAGGTCGAGATTTCTAGAAAGAGACATCACTGCTCATTTTAAGACCTACCATAGATCCAAGTCCACCAGAGCTTATCTTTATATTTCTACATGCTGTAGTGCCATTTTTGGGAACATTTCAAGTTGCTATACATCAATACAACCATTATAGCCCAAACTTTAATAATATGTATGCATTAAGTGCTTAATAACTACACAAATTGCAAAAAAGTGCAATAAACTACAAAAAAATTGAAAATCGTTTTTTGTTTTTTTAACATATATTTCTAGTTAGAGAAATTTCAGAGGCTTATCCCTCAAAATTGTAAATACAAAAAAGTTGCACAAAAATAGTTTGCAACAACAGGAAATTTATTTTGAGTGTCTTCATAGTTTGATTTTTGAGATACACCAATTTTTATATACTGCAGGAAAAACGAAAATAAATATTATAGTGCAAATTTGCAAAAAATACAGCATATGCATCAAAATAAACTATTTCCAGCAGTGTAATTTAAGTTATAAGCATCCCAGAAACGATACAGAAAAGCATAAAGTCAAACATGACTTTTAAAAACACCAGTACAGGCTTATAAGGCCGCGAAGGTAAAAAACTAAATTTTCCGCGAAAATGACATCACTTTCGATTTTGCGCAGGTATGAACAGCTGATCGGATCGGCAAAGCCTGTTTCTGGAATATTATGTTTTTGTTGCTGCAAGTGGTTTATATGCAATTTTTGCAAAGCTATATGTGGAAAGAAACTGTGACCGAGGACAAGCTGATGGCATAACATGTAAGTACAACTCCTCCGGTTTCATATGCAAAAAAAAAAATATTGCGTTAGTTTATGTGGCTGCAGTTCTACAGGGATTTAAAAATAGTTTCGCAAAACGGAGCGTGCCTGCTCCGACCGGTTTTAAAGGGTTAAACATATTTTTGGTGCTTTGAGACAAAATGTAATTTTATTAAAGGAAACAGAGAAATATATCTTTACAGCCAATTATTCCAAAACTGGGCAACTTATAACAAAGTATCTTTAAGGATGAAAAACACTACAGGCTAAATGAAAAAAGATGACCAGTCACTTTAAACTGGATACCAGAGATCATGTTTCAGGAGAAGCAATTAACAGTTTTAAGCTAAAATCTCTGTTCCCAGCATTTTTGTAGACATTATCACTTAAATGCATGTGTTTATAAGGCTTTAAGAGTAAAGCCTTAGTGCCACATCACTCCGTATGCCTGAATGAAAGAGCAGGCTGTGTGTTTGTTGTTCTGGAGGCTCAGCGGGTTTAATCGCCCACTCTCGTTCTTTGGGTTTAAATCTGCTTCTTGACCTTTGCACTTCCTCTTTCTCCTTCCTTCTACACCCACAGACACATCCATTCTTTAATAAAAAAGGGGGAACGTTATAAATGTCATCAGCTTAAAATGAAATCATTAAAGGTCACTCATACAAACACTTTGAGCCTCCTGCAACTTAGAGTGAGCTGCTCGGTGGGAAAGGATGAAGAAACAGCAGAAGGTCATGAAGATGATTTCAAGCTTTCTTCATGTATTATTTTTAATGTGTTCTGCTCCTGATGCTCCTGATGTTCTGCATTCCTTCTGCCTTTTGTTGACTGTCATTTTCTTTATTTAAGTTTCTGTCATAGCAAATTCAAATACTGATGCACGGTATAGCAGAATACTTTTCTGAATGTGTTTGGGTAGAAGGTTTTAATCTCAGCTCCGATGGAAATGAAGCCAGAGAACGGGGCAGTGAGAAGATCGAGAGGAAGAGCAGCTCATTTCAGGAGCTTTGACTTCCTCTGGAAATGCCGTGACATAGTCTGTGAATTTTAGACAATGTTTGTACAGTCTGAGCAGCAGAACGACAAATATCAGACAGGAGCAAGCGAGACTTGAATTATTAACCAGCTGTCTAACCACTGGGGTTGTCATAGCAACCAGGTTTCCTTTCTTTTTTCCTGGATAAGGCATGGCTGTGTTGGATCACGGGGATTATCTGAGCAGCTAGAATGCACCCCTAACCAAAGACAAAGCATTTATCAGGCTCTGCATTACATACAGTGCAGATATGGGCACAGTTACACCATCACGCACAGAAAGGACACACATTTATCTCACCTGGGCTCTGCTTTTGAGAGCTGTCTGGGCTTCATTCAAGCATACAAACCAACCTCCATCCCTTTTTGTTTCAGAGATGTTCTTGCTAACCCTCTGGTGTGTCTGACCCCGAACAGAGGTGCCCAGCTCACCTAAATGCCACACTCTTTAACATACTGAGTCTATATGAAGGGAGTTCAGTGCAGGATGCCATATTTATAGGCTGACCTTTATATGTTACCCTCCACTGACTGACCTGTAGAGCTGTATGTTCTTTGATCCGCAGGGCTAGATTGTTCTTTGGCTTTGTGAGTAGTAAAATACACCCATGCAGTCTGTATAGGGATACGGTATCTGGATAATTATATACCTTTCATTTATTATTGGTTTCAAAATGTGTTCTTTTCTCTTTAAGATGTGGTCATGCTGCATAGATTGCATTTGTACCTTCTAATATCTGATCAAAGTATGAATTATGTTCTTGGACTTAATGTTCTAGGCCAAACAGTAATACCAGGTATGAATGGGGTGCAAATGTCACAGGTTTGGATGCATGTAGTTGGTAATCTGGTAATGTTTGTGGTTTAGACTGAAAGTGTTAAGTCTTATTTATTACATGATTTGACTTATGGTCGCTTTGAGAAGAAAACAGATGATAAACCAGGCAAATCTTTATGATGTGTCTGCCTTTCACTCTCCACACATCATGTCAAGTTTCAAAACACCAAAATCTCAGGGTGAAAACGTGCAAGCTGAGGCTTCAAAAGAAGAGCTTGAAAATCAAAATGCAACCTCACGACAGCTACGTTCATCTTTTATATACAGTCTGTGCATTTGTAAAACACAACAGTATTGAGTGTGCACTCCTAGCCTCAAAAGTCTACCTGCAGGTTTCTGTTGGTTACCAAAATCTATTTAAAACTTCGGTGAGCCACACTGAGTGACATTCCTTCATTACTCCATCGTGCTGCTGAAAATACTCACAGGACTACCATATGTGGATTCCAACCATACCGTGTCTCCTTGTTTGATTAACATTAGATGGAACTTACAGTGATAAGCCGTATCAGATTACTCAGCCTCGTTATTACTCATTATTATTCTATTTTTACAAGGGGAACTTCATTTGTAACATGTTTTCAAAGCTTTAAAATAAATATCCATCCATTCTCTTCTGCTTATCCAATTCACGGTCGTGGGAGATAATAATATTTTTGGATGAATTAATTTTCCATATGATCCAGTTCTCTGGTTGCTGAATATAACCGTTTAAATTTTATGGCTGAAGTGGAAAGCTTAGGACCAGATGTGTCAAACATACAGTCCAAGGGCCAGAATAGACCAACAAAAGGATGAGAGCTGGCCCAGTGGACGGGTTTGCAAAACATTAAAATCTAAGCCAGCATCGGCATCATTTTTTGAGTTTTTGTCTCTTATTTTTTACAAAAATCTGAGCGAGACCTGTAAGCCGAGACGACATCCTGATGCAGTTCTGCAGCATGACAGAAAGAGGAAAACTGATACTGTTGAGACTAAGCCATCTCAGGCTGCTAATCATCTGTTTTATGGTACATTACATATGAATGTTTTCAGAGAGTACATGCACATTTTTATACTTAAAAGAAAATATATTTCAATTTCTCTATATTTTTTATAGGTTGGAGTGTTTTTTCTGATTCTCCCCACTTGAGATCAAGTTGAACTGTAGGTGGTCCATGAACTAAAATTAGTTTGAAAGTCCTGGGGTAGAGATTAATTTGGTCACCAGCACATTTGGTGACCAAATTAACGCGACCGCTGTTAAAGTTCAGAGGCTCTGCCACGCCTGTAGTTTTTGCTACGAACACACAAGTCTGCATTCTGAGATTTGTTGTGAGAATTCAAAAAATAATTGTGATTATTTCCCTGTAAGTTTCATTTATCTGCAGCCTGTAATATTTCTTCATTTAAATACATAAAACTAAGCTCTAGACTGACTATGAAAGTTGCCCTCCTGTCTGTGTGTGATATGCTTCACGTAGTGGTGGAAACCAGAACATCACATGACCGGCAGAATCATCCTGTGACTGAGCCTGGACAGGGCGGCAGTGAGGACCAGATTAACTCATCAGTGCTCTCACCTTCTTCATTAAACTCTCTTATGTAATTTTTGACAGTTGACTTTTTAATAAAAATAGATTCTTTGTGCTTGCTGAAAATAATACAGCTACAGAGATGGATTTATACCCAACTGATCACAGATTTCTGACAGTACTAAAAGGTAAATCACATTTGAGTTTTATAACATTGAGAAATCAGTTTTGGTATTTGTGATTTCACTTGATTAACCTATTATTTAATTTAATGTATGATATTAATAAATCCCACACAATCATCAATAAATTGTGAGTAAATCTTTGATTAAATTAGTAGAAAAACGTTTTTGCTAGAAAATTATGGTGGCCTGGAGCAACAAAGCAAAAACCTTTCACCATTTGAAAGGATATTATTCCAGATTCTCTGCAACATGAAGTAACAAGATGTTATTATTCATGATATCAGATTTTCACTTCATGAGTCTGATGGTAAAATAATGTTTGATGTCCTTTTTGGCAAACGAATCAAATGCAAAACAATTGTAAATGGGTGTTTTGAGGGAGCCTGTACGCAGTTATTTATGTTATTATTATTCCCATGATATTGGTATTTCCTTCCTAAAATTCCCAGTTGCGACAACATCGTTTTGCTATTGTGTTTTCTAAAGTGTTCCTGTGGAGCCCCTTCCAGGAACTGGAAGTTTAATTCTAATTATGCCATTACAAATTACACATTTGCACTGTGGTTCTGTTGTATAGCAACCTCTCAGACTGCGTAAAGACCGCACAAAAAACGATGCTCTAATTAAACTCGTTCGCAGCTTCACGTGACCTTTAAAGTTGGGCCGCTGAGGAAGGGGGCGTGGCCCGGGAGGACAGCGCATATAAATGGCGTGACTAGTAACTTCTTTCTCGCTCTCGCTTCTTCTCCGGAGGACAGCCGTATCCCAGTGTCCTCTCAGGTAAGGGTTTGGTTTCCCACGTTTGCATTTGTCGCCTTTGTTTAGTGGCTGAGCTTTGACAGTTTTACCAGCTGCTCAGAGTAACAGGTGAAAGAAACACACAGGAAGTAGCGTTTTTATTACATGGTTTCTGCTTCCTGTAAAGTTTTGTTTTGAGTTTTTTGAAACGTTAATCTTTTAATCCTTGAATGTACATCTTTCTTTTCTTGTATAAGTGAATTAAAGGCTAAACTGTTTCCTCCCTCTCAGTGAGGTGTAGACCACATCAGGCACAATGGTGAAGATTGGAGTCAATGGGTAAGTTTCTACCTGTCATTGTGTAGTTGTCCTGGCAGAGGTTTCCTTCTCATTGGCTTAATTAACAATCAGTACCCCATGTGTTGCAAAGAGGTGTTTGGTTTGATGCTAGTAAAACTTGGATAGGTGCAACTAAGTCTTGCATTTTATTTGTATATCTTTTAATAAAGCTCAAAGTAGATAATCAAGCAGGCGTTTCAGTATAACCCAGATAAGATTCCTGACTTTCTTTGGGTGCTTGATTTGTATTCGGGTATTAACTTCATCCCCTGTTGTCTGAATACTGTATTGACATAAGTTTTTATGTCAGAGGTTGAAAGTACGTTTCTAAAATTTAGATCAGTGGACAATTTAATCAAATTGTCTTGTTGGAAATGTGCTAAACAAATGCTTTATGAAGGCCAAAATACAAGTTGACTGCCAATGTTTGAAAGCTGAAACGGCAATTTCTTGTCAAGATGGTAAAAGGGCAACTTGGTAAATGAACATAAATTATTAAACAAGGCTTGAAATCTAGAAATGCCAGACACTTAAAGGTGTCTAAATATTTAGCTGCCTCACAGAGGACAGCTGGAGTGCTGCCTGAGCATCATCTGAACTCTAAAAGCAGGACAGGACTGCGGTCTGGACCTGTCTATTCTCTGGTTATTTATAGTCTGGTGGTGTCACAGTTGGCGTCCGCTCTTCAACAACGCCCTTCTGTCAGTATCGCTGCTCTCTTCAACTGTCACATTCCTCTTCTTTCTCCCCTCGTCTAATTTTAACTCCTTAACCTTTCCACTGGCGATCAGAGATCGGCCGACTCTGTGTGGACACTGCTCGGACTCGAAGATCACAGCTGAAACATTTTCTCTTCCTCTTGTGGAGCAGCAGCTGCTGCGGAGCCGCAGGGAGATTTGGCTCCCTGATTTTGGACACGTATCTCACAAACAATGAGGCTCAGAAACAGAAGATGGGCTCCAGTCCATTTTGGCCTTCTGGCTGCTCAGCAGCTTTCCAAAACCAAGGAAATTTGCATGCCTGCGGCTCTTCCCCCTCCTGTCAAAACTTTGTCAATGATGGCAGCGCCTGACAACAAGTTTGAGAGGATAACTTGAGGGTTTCTGCACCTGACAATTAAAATGATTTACTAATGAGACAGCAGTGAAGCTGCTTGTGTTTAAAGCTGCTAAAATTGCCAAATTTCATAAGTTTCCCCCAATGGTACATCAAACCATACTAGGCAAACATTTTAGTCTCATTTATGCTAGTGTTTTGTTCTTGACCCCTTACTAACTTTAAGGATATGTACACTACTGACTTTGCCACAAACTAGACTGTGCAAGCAACCTCTGTGGCAGTATGCTGTCATCCCACCTGAAGTTAAACTTGCCAGTATTTTACTGTGCTAGTGATTTCTAATATCAGTTTAATGTGAAACTGTCACATCTGACTTGTGATAATTTTATTTTTGACAAAAGTAAGAACTTTATATTCAGTATTCACTTTACATTTAACTCTAAATTTCATGGGGTGATTGGATTTAAGAGGTCACCAGTTGATGAACATGGACTTTATCTGATATGAGCAGGTTCCTACAGATAGGAATTTTCAAATTGCTCCCCTTAATACTTGCCTTCTTGTTTTGCTATTGTCCAGATTTCCTTTCACTCAACCCATAAAGTTGTCTCTGGCAGTTTCAAAGCAGTCTCTGCTTCCTGATACATCAAAGCTGATAAAGTCCTCTTGTGTGCAGGCTGCATATTTGTCTCCTGTTACAGGATACAGTTGCAAACATTGTACAAACTATGTAATGTGACTTGTGTGAACTGAAGGCATGCCGTGTTGCATCACAAAACTCTGGTGCTCAATAGTTCATGCCACAACTCACGGTCTTCAGCTTGATCTTAAGCCAAAGCTAGTGGTGGTCTCAACCCTGAATTTACTATTGGCTTTCCTTTGACACAGTAGTGTCAGTGGAAAGCTGGTCCATAATGGGAATGTTTACCTTCTGCAGCCTTTTAGCAACTTCGTTAGGAGAGTTGCATGTTGCTTCTAGATCAGTTTACATGATGAAGAAACGTGTTTCACTACGTCTTTAGAAATCTTGACTTGAGCAGCCTTGTTTGCTCTGATATAATATGAAATACAATAGAGCCTAAATGCAGTATTATTGAAAGGCCATGAATACAATCAAATTTCAACTATGTGGCAACTGTAAACTAAACATGGGTTCAGTCTTGCAGTCACAAGGCAAAGTTGGCTTTTGGTTCATCCACATATGAAATCCCACTAAGTTTGTGTTCAGAACTTAGAAACTTGATGTGGCTGGGAGGGAAATTGTGCCTTTTGCCATCTTGGACAAAATTATGTTTTTTTTTTTTTTTTTTTTTTGTATCCAAATCTACTTGGAGGCAGCAATTCAGAAGAATGGACTAATTTGTTTGGGTAACCCAAAAGCAACTATTGTACTCAAACACCTCCAGACACTCAATTCTGAAGCACTAACTCAACTTTTCACAAAACGTGAAAGTTATAGAGACAACATGTTTAGGTGATTTAAAAACTTGGCTTTTACTTTGGCCCAACAGAAGTTCTACAGCTGGGTTTGCACAGGTTTTCTTTGTAGCATATCTTGATTTCTCTTGGAAACTCTTACTTCACGACCCTCTTTCTCCATTATTATAACGTGCTCTGAACTTTCTACCCTCCATGCTTCTTTAGTTCCACACTCTTCAATCTGCCTCACTGACAATGCCCATATTAGGCCTGAACAGGCTATCAGCTGCTGGTGCCAGCCATTGTTATCTTCAGTCAAGGTTGGCAGGCCTTGCATAGCAAAGCTGTCCTCTGCAGTGACTCAGATTCAACCTGCTGGTCAGACAGGAAATGTATAAAGTGGACAGTTGCAATTTTAAAAACTTAAGCTCAAATGAAGGGCCTGGAACCTGAGATTTTAATTGGACTATGCAGACTTTACAAGGCTCTTCAGTTTGAATTCAGCAAAATATTTTTTTTTTTTTTTTTAACTGTCTCTCAACAACCTAGTCATTCTTGCTCACTTTCCTATCTGTACTGATTCTTTAGTCTGACCTGCATTTCAGATTTGGACGTATTGGTCGTTTGGTGACCCGTGCTGCTGTTGCAGGTGGTAAGGTTGAGGTTGTAGCCATCAACGATCCCTTCATTGACCTGGAATACATGGTGAGAGGACGGGTTTCTTCTGCTCTATAAATTGATGGTCCTTAACAAGCCTGTTTGCTTTTCCTACATTACTAAACAGAATTAAAGTCCTTAAATGAAACATTTTAAGCGAAGACTGCATTGTCAAGGACACCAGGAAGTTTTAGAGACCTCATGTTGACGTTTCTTAAGAAACGGCAGGTTTTGTTGCATTTTTAAACCACCAACTCGGTCACCTCTTAATGCAGGCCTACATGTTCAAGTACGACTCCACTCACGGCACTTGGAAGCACGGAGAGGTGAAGACTGAGGGTGGCAAGCTGGTCATCGGTAACATGCACATCATGGTCTTCCAAGAGTACGTAACTGGCACACGTGCACTTTGTCCAGCAAGTTTGCCTCAGATTGAATAACTAACTTCTCTGAATTGCACAGGAGGGACCCCGCCAACATCAAGTGGGGTGATGCTGGTGTGGACTATGTTGTAGAGTCCACTGGTGTCTTTACCACCATTGAGAAGGCTTCTGTAAGTTGGCTGCTGTTGTGCTTTCTCGCCTGACTAGAGTGCAGTTTCACCCTGAAGATGACTGGATTCTTAACTGAATTGTTTCACATGTTGAAGGCACAGTTGGATTTCATCATCCTGACCTGTATCTCTAAATTAATGCAGTCTTTTTGGAATCTAGTTTGCATAATCTTAGAGCTTCCTGAAGCATCAATGATTGTACAATCAGTCTTAATATCTATTTTGATTTGTTAGGCTCATCTGAAGGGTGGAGCTAAGAGGGTGGTGATCTCTGCTCCCAGTGCTGATGCACCAATGTTTGTCATGGGTGTCAACCACGAAAAGTACAACAACTCATTGACGGTTGTCAGGTGAGTGCTGGTACTGATAGTGCTTACAGATGCCTTGTCTATAACGGCTGTTTGGACAGCTGGATGCAGATGTCTAGATGGCTTCTTAAATTTTGTTTTGATATTGGTGTAGCATCTCTGCACTTAAGCTGTCATACATTAAGTTGACATGTGCTTTCTCCATAGCAATGCTTCCTGCACCACCAACTGCCTGGCTCCCCTCGCCAAGGTCATAAACGACAACTTTGGCATCGTGGAAGGTCTCATGGTAAAGAACTGATACTGCTTCTTTTGAGTGAATCTCTTATAACCAAAAGATTTTAGGAACTTTAACCTCCTAAGACCCGAACTCTTCCACGGCATGCAGTTTTAATTTCTCTTTGATATTGGGGCCCGATAAATGTAAAAACAATTACCAGATTTTTAAACCTTTTGTTTTTATGAAAAATGAGAGCCACATATGAGGATATTCGTTTAAAATTTTGATAGAACAGTAGCAGTATGTCCTCGTAAATGGATATCAGGCCCTTGAAGAGCAAAATTGAGTATTTTGGTCTAAATAACCCAAAATGTGATGTCCACATATGTGGACGGCAGGTCCTAGGAGGTTAAGAGCAGTCAACCAACAAACTGTACCAATGCATTCAGCAACAACTTAATTTAGTTACATGTTGCTAGTACTCAGTTTGACATTCTGCAGAGGGTCATTCTTTGTGGCAGACTCACCAGATTTTAGTCACTGATGCTGGAGACTGATGGACCTGACCTTCACAAACATCACATGATCAGTAAGCTTGGATACTGGGTGTCTATGTCAGGGTCCTGCTTTCCAGTAGTTCTCTTGTCACAAAGAGTTTCTTTTGCATCAAGTAAATGTGGTCCCTTTTACAACATTAACAAAGCTACTTGCCTCTTAAGAATTTCTGTTTTACTTGTGCAACAGCAGCTCAGATTAGCTCACATTGTTGAGACAATCTGCCTCTGAATAACCTTTACCTGCTCTTTCAGAGCACAGTCCACGCTGTCACTGCCACACAGAAGACTGTTGACGGGCCCTCTGGTAAAATGTGGAGAGATGGCCGTGGTGCCTCCCAGAACATCATCCCTGCCTCCACTGGAGCCGCCAAGGCTGTCGGCAAGGTCATCCCTGAGCTGAACGGGTAATTTTCCTCTAATTCTCCATTTTAAAATGGCACATGTGTCTTCAGGAAAAAGGATCAGGACAGTGTAATGACTAAAATTATCAGCAAAATGCCCTGAGCTCTGAATGTTTGTTACAGTAAACTGACGGGTATGGCTTTCCGTGTGCCCACCCCCAACGTGTCCGTCGTTGACCTTACTGTCCGACTGGAGAAGCCTGTAAGCGTCTCATAATTGACATAAAGCTGATTCATGTTCCCCTATCTAGAGTTTACATTTGTCTAATCTGAGGATTATAATTTCTCATCTCAGGCAAAGTATGAAGACATAAAGAAAACTATCAAAGCTGCTGCTGAGGGACCCATGAAGGGAATTCTGGGATACACAGAGGACCAGGTACAAAACACCCACATTTGAAACACCAGGCTACATTATTCTCTTAAAAGGGGAAGAATGAGACTGTTTCACTTGTGTGGCCACACAGGAGTCACTAGGTGGCAGCATTTCTCTAACTAGCTTTACAGATGTGCTAGAGAACTGGCACACTAACAGAACAATTACACTTGCACTCTTTCTGTTCAGGTTGTATCCACAGACTTCAACAGTGACCCTCACTCGTCAATCTTTGATGCTGGAGCTGGCATTGCACTCAACGACAACTTTGTCAAGCTGGTTTCATGGTGAGACTCGATGAACATGTCTCTAGTATGAAACTGCATTTATTAAACTCAGTTGACCAAAGCTTGTTTGCTGCATTTGAGTGAATTGATGCTTACTGCAAACTCATATTCATGCTCTTCAGGTAATGCAGATGGAAATCTGAATCTCATGTAGTATGAAATGAGTAAAAATGTAATACTGGTAGTGCTAGTCATTGAGTTTACACCTAGTGCCCCAAGAAAACAAACTCCAGTGATTTTAAACAGTTAGCCATTATGCACTAAAGCCTGCAGCATTCACGTTTCCACTGTTGAACCTTCTGCTCTCATTTTGTGTCTGCAGGTACGATAATGAGTTTGGCTACAGCAACCGTGTGTGTGACCTGCTCGTGCACATGTTCTCTCAGGAGTGAAATCCTGATTCATCATTCCTTCACCTGGATGTCACAGCATCTGCAGAAAGGACAAACTGAATAACCTGATCAATGGGGAGAGAAAATGTATTGTCCTGCTTAAACTAGGCTTGTCCCCTGTTCTTTCAGAAGTGATGTTTGTACAGATTCTTTGCAGTATTGTTACTAATCTTGTGGCTCCTTTGCACTTGAAAATAAAGAACGGAATTTATGAGAAATGTGTAGTTTCTTTTCCGAAAGGAAAAACAAAGCAGGGAGAAACTTTGCTGCTTATGCAAACTTCGTGGATATCTGAAGCTTTATTTCAGATCATGTTTACATTTGGTGTAAGAGCTCTCAGCATTAACCCTGGTATAAGACATTTAAAGCTCATTGTATACAGTTTAGACTGGACAGGTCTAATGCTACACCTGACTGGCTTTTTCATACAAATCCAGCCCTTCTATGACATCTAGTCTGTAAAAGTCACTTTTTGACTATGAAACACCTGACATGTGTAATGAGTCTAGTTTAACAAACAGGTTGTAGCCAAATATAACTGAAAGTGAGCTGGCTCTGTAATGTGCTTGGTTTTCTCCATGTTACCATAGTGGTTTTGCATAAAGTTGAAATGCATTTGTAGTCTGGGGGGTTTTGACTGCTGGAAGGTCGTTAATGCATCTGGAGTTGTTCGAACGGTCTAGTTTCTATAAAAGTGTCATCTCTGTAAACAAGTGCACAGATTGGCGCTAGCTTGCTCTCAGGAGATTTCTGTGCTTGTTAACGATTTTAAGGAATTTGGCTAATTGAGGATCTAAACTTCGGTTGTTGGCATTTATACCAAAATGCTCTCATTTCACGTTTTCAAGTAGATGCTCCTTTAGTCCGGTTATTACTGTAGTTGAAACGTCTTGGTGCCCTGCTTTCAGAAGGAGTACGGTAAGCTGCAGCCGCAGTCATTCGCTTGTTTATTCCTGGTCTGTGTCGCACCGCTGATTCACTGACTTCACCTGATTACCTGGAGCCAGAGTCGGCGTTTACACCTCAGACTATAGGTACGTTGCATAAATGTTCATAAAGGCAAAGTAATATTTATTTAGCGTGATGGGGTTTTTTTTTTTCCTCCAGTGCTTGAATTAAGAGAAAAATCATGTTTTGGTAGTGCGCATCGCGGCTCTGATCTCGCTTTAGAAATTAGTCCTGCCTAAAAGTTTACCGTAATTCTGCTGCAGGGTGCAGTGGTGTATCTGCTTTTACGAGTTTTATGCTCCATTGTGCGCGCACAGCTTTACTGCAGTGCTCGTTTTGGATTTGAGCATTTTGCTGCCATTTTGGGCCCTTAAAGCATTTTAAAACGCATCCTCTGACTTTCAGCGCACAGCTCCTCCGCATAAAGAGGATCATCGGGTGTAATCGAGAAGAGGCTGCTGGGCCAAGTTCCACTTTGGGATCATAAATATTTATATTAAATTACCTCTCCGGGTGAATCTATAAAAGTCTGGGTTCATGCCGGATTTCGAGCACTTCAGATTTTCCTACTCTAGTATGAATCCGGTCCTGGAGGAGAGCGGTTTCCTGGCCCCGCAGCAGCAACATCCCCAAATGCCGAGCCAAACAGATTCCGCAATCCCAGACCCGGGCTACTTCCTGGGGGACCACGGCAGGTTCGGGCTTGATGGGTTGTCCGGGCTGGACCTGGGCGCTCTGCCACCGTCGGGCCTCGCCTACCTGCACCTGAGCAGCCCCTTGCACCGCGTCCCCCCGGCGGCCACGGCTCTGCGCAACGACCTGGGCTCCAACATCAGCGTGCTGAAGACCCTGAACCTGCGCTTCCGCTGCTTTCTGGCCAAAGTGCACGAGCTGGAGCGCAGGAACAAGGTGCTGGAGAAGCAGCTGCAGCAGGCTTTGGAGGGCAATAGCGGGGGCGATGGACACCAGAAGCCCCTCACTAAAGACATGGGAGTCCAGACCGGATTCATCGGGCCTATCCCTGCAAGGCCGGGTTTCATCCCGCTCCTCAACGCCAACAATTCTGCCTACCTGCCCGGAGGCCTCCTCTCCCCCACTTTGAACCCCCCTCCTCTGTTTGACAACAAATACCTGAGCACGGATTCAAACTCCAACCTCACCACCTCCGGCTTCTCCATCAGCCCGGCTCTGAGTCCCATGGACCCAACCAAAACCATCACCAACATCAACGAGAAGTACTCCACCCACACCGGGACAAACACCTCCAACGCTCCCCCACCTCCCCCTCCTCCGCCACCTCGCTTCCTCCCCGGGACGATCTGGTCTTTCAACCACACCCGCCGCTTTGGCACCGGGAGGGAGTCGTGCGTCACGGGGCCCGGGGTCTCCTGGACGCACCCGGACGGTGTTGGAGTCCAGATCGACACCATCACGCCGGAGATCAGGGCTCTGTACAACGTGCTGGCCAAAGTGAAGAGAGAAAGGGATGAATATAAGAGGAGGTAAGGGGCGCTGGGTGATAAGACGTTTTACCTGTGATGTGGAGTTTTCACCGTTTTGTGTGTGTGTGTGTGTGTGTGTGTGTGTGTGTGTGTGTGTGTGTGCGCGCGCGCGTGTGCACAGGTGGCTGATTACAGTAGGTTTATGACATCATGGGTCTGATTTTTGTCTTGGAGAGAAAGGATTCGGCTGCTTAGACATTCAGAGATTTCTTCTGCATCACTGAGCATATTGTCAGGTTCCAAACAGTCCAGTTGGGCCAGCATCTGCCAATCAACTTCTCCATTATACTTGTCTAATACACCTTGGCCATGGGGTCAGTGGTTCTGTTGAACTCTTAGTTAAATAATAGCTATAATTCACACAATAATAAAAAAGTAAAACTGTTGTGTGATATAAAACAATAGCTAATTTTTTAAAATGTATTTTTTTATTCTTAATAAAATTAAAGAAAAATAACAATTTGCTTTACATTTCCAATTGCAGCAACAGATTTATATAAAATAATAACACAATTTGGTCACACAAAAGAAGCAATGATTAAGGTAATGGAAATTATTTATGCAGCACCTTTGAAGCTGAGTTTACAAAGTACTTTGTCAAACCATCAAAAATGATATTCCCAGAAATAGCAGTGTAATAATGAAAGTTGTAGTTTGCTTCAAAACCTCAAACTTTGGCTCCATGTCAGTGCGTGGTGCAAGTTTCAGTTTCAGTAGGTCTACACCCGAGAGCTACAGTGAAAGAACAAAATTACAGTGAAGCTGAGTTAAAATAACAAGAAAATAGGAATGCAAAATACACATTTTCCTTAACAAATAAAAGATATCAAACATTGCAGTAACATCAGACAGTTAGTAAAACAACAAAAAGCCCAGAAGACACAATATGAACAAAGAACTAGTTTATAAAAATATGTTTTCAGATGTGATTTAAATCAACTTCTTTCTTTTTCATGTTGCTGTGGTTCATATGTGTCTTTCTTCACTGACAAATGCACTCACTGATATTCAGCATTCAGTAAAAGGTAACTCAGTTTCTACAACCACAGTTTCTAAAAAATGACACTGTGTAAAATGTAAATAAAAACAGTGATTTGCAGATATCAAAAACACACATGAATGGAGAAAAATATCAAAGGTTTAAACTGAGAAAATTTAGCATATCAAGAAAAATATTAGATCATTTTGAATTTGATGGCAGCACAATGTCTCAAAAACGTTCAGAGAGGGCTGTGTTTACCCCTCTGCTGTCTGTGAACATCTGTGAACTGAGGAAACCAGCTGCTGGACAGTTTGGAGAGGAGTGTTGTCCTGTTCTTGTCACAGGATTCTAGCTGCTCAACAGTCCTGGGTCGTCTTTATCCTATTTGCCATTTTATGATGCTCCAAATGTTTTCATTGGTGAAGGTCATTCAACCTCGGACTTTTTTACCGCAGAGCCATGCTGTTGTATTTGATGCAGATTTAGTATTGTCTTCCTGAAATATCCAAAACCTCTGCTCTAAAACCTGTATATACCTTTCAGCATCGATGGTGCCTTTCCAAAGGGGCAAGCTGCCAGTGCCTTATCGGCACTAATGCACCCCCATACTGTCAGAGATGCAGACAAAGATTCTGAGTGCTGATAACAGGCTGGATGGTCTCTCTTGTCTTTAGTTTGCAGACACAGTGTCCATGCTTTCCAAATACAATTCCACATTTGGATTTTTTCGCTTTACCTCAGTCCATGTTAAATGAGCTTTGACCCAAAGAAGGCAGCAGTGTTTCTGGATGTGTCTTCCTCTGTACATGACAGAGATTTAACCCAGATTGAACTGTGCTCACAGGTAATGATTTCTGAGAGTGTACCTGAGCCCATGCTGTGATTTCCATCACAGAATTAATGTCTGCTTTCAACGCAGTGCCACTCAATGAAAGATCCAGCATCCAGTCCACATTTTTAGCCTTGCCCATTGTGCACGGAGATTTCCAAATTCTTTTGATGATATGATTTACTGTACATGATGAAATATTCAAGTCTATATGTCACTTGATGTGAGATTTCCATATTAAAACAGAAACACAACAAAGTATAAGATAACATACGGTTTATTGAAAGTTGAGAAACTCCTGATAGTTTTTGTCGGTTTAGCTGAGGGTAAAAAAGAGAGAAGGATGTAGTAAAAGATGAAAGCATCACTCTGAATGTTTCAGGGTCATCTGACTCCTTTTCTCAGAATCGTATCGACCTGAAACCACAAAATATTGATGACAGGCCGCAGCAGCAGCACCTGCCCTCTGATACCAAGAAAACACCAATGCTGCTCATCTTTAATTCAAAGTAAATAATACATCATTTGAAGGCCTTTTGTTAGGCGGAAAAGAAACTTATCATCGATTACATTTCTACTACTAAACAAAGCTAAGTATTGCTTTCCAAATACAGATAAAAGCACCACTGATATCTTAGATGAAGAATAGTGAAAGTGTACAGCTGAGTAAGAAAATGGCCGACCCTATCACCAAGCTGGCTCCTGTTCCTCTCTGTAGTGATTGATTGGTCAGAAAAAGATGAAACCTGATAGTTATTATATTTAAGTGCAGTCATAAGTCACCCTGCGAGGATGGGCGCTGCCATTAATGTCTCTGGCTGTACGGGGTCAGCGAGGGCGATGCTGCTGATAAGTGAGCAGGACTGCTTTACAGGATGTTTTTGGTCGGTCACTTTTTAAAATTGCTGTAAAACTCAGCAGAAACACTGTTTGAGTCATAAAATCTGAAAGTGCTTTGCCTTCATTTGTCAGCTGTTTATTTCTCTGGATTAATCAGTTAAACTCTGGCCGTCAGTCACTGCTTTATTTTGAGGACTACTGGGATTTCTGTATGAGCTTTATCACAATTTACATGTAATTTTATGACATCTTATTTTTCATTACCCTGGGGAAATATGTAGTTGTTGCAGAGCAGGGTGCTTCACATAATTACACAATCCTACCCGGGTTTTTGCTAATCTTCTGCAGCTATGGTTTCTTTTAGGCAGTAGATTTGTTGTACAGCTCGCAGAAAAAACTGTGTGTTTCACTGCTGACCTGTTCCCCTCTTAAAGACATTGAAACACTATTTTGCACCGCTGCTTTATGCTGGAAAAGCACTGACCTCACTGCTTTGTGCATCAGCCTGCTGAGGCAGGAGGCCTCGGCATGACAGACCTTCAGTCACATCGATTTCACTCAACAGCAGTGACTTGCTCCCTGACCTGTGATGTTCAGATACTGCTGAGCTTTTCAGTTTTAGCGCTGCACTAAATTACATTAAATTCTTGTCTTTTTAAGACCTTTAAGAGTGACGTGCAGATAGAAATGATTTAAAAATTTGTGGGCACCAGTTTGAATCATTTTAACATGTTTTCAGTCATTTTGTCATGACAGAATAGATGATGACAGGATAGATGATGACAGGATAGACTGTCCTTAAGCATTCGCTACTCTGGAGCACAATAAAGTAAAAGGTTAGGTGAGAGCTCAAACGTTTAATGAAGTAAATGAAAGTGAAACTCAGAAAGCAGCTGGTTCATCTACAAAAATCTGACATTAATGGTTTATAGACATATTAAACACGACGTGCTTGGTTTGGGTAGTATTAATGTGGGACTGCCGCTCCTGAGATGCTTGAAAAGACACTTTGTTGCCACATTTAAGTGCAGTGGGTAAGCGACATTTTTCAGGGGAATAACTTAACCCAAACCATGGTTAGGTGTTTAAATTTAGCGAGTAGATTTTGGTGTTCAGAACTAAAAACATCATTGTCAAAGACGTAACCTAACCTGGTAGCTTTTGGTGCCTAAGCCTGACATAATCGAGTAGTTCTAGTGCTTAAATCTAACTGAGTAGCTTTTGGTACTGGAGCCTCGCCAGTAAGGAAAAGCAAAAGTAAATCAATCAAAGAGAAACAAAATCCCAAACCCTTTCATCCTCCTAATCAGGACTTTTATTTGTGTACAGGGAGCTAATGAGGGTTTTTTGAAATTGTAAGGCCCTGTCAGAGTCAACTTTTTATATATTATTTTACAAATTTTCTTTGCAAGTTTAATTATCTTCCATGGAGAACCCTTTAAAAGCCTGAATCGATACAGCTCTGATGAGCAAATGTGAAAGTCTTTCTTTTATTTATTTCCTTGCTAGCAAAACTGTGTCACAGTTACATGGCTGCAAAATTACAAATACATAACAATATTCTTCCTGAGCTGACTGATTTTCTTTCCAGTGAGGATAAAGGTCTTCAGTTTTCCTTTCATGTGACATGTTCAGCTTCATGTGTGTCTGCAGGGACACGCTGTCTGGGGACGTTAAACATGAGCTGTTGTTTTTCTCTCTCATGAGTCATCCCCTCCTTTCTTTCTTTCCTCCTCCCGTTTGATCCTTTTTTTTGTATCCCTCCTCCTCCTCCTCCTCCCTGCCGGGTCTTGTTTTGGTACCTGCAATGCAGCACCGGCCTGTGACCGCCAGCAGTGATGTCACCCCATCTGACACCTCCCTCTCTGCCTTCTCTCCACTTTATCTTTTTACCCTCTGTTTCACTCTCAGCGTCTGGCATCTTATTACATTTCTCCATTTCTAAATGCTCTCACTCTGCCCGGTCTTCCTCTTTGAGTCTCTCTGTCCTCGCTGACTCCTCATCCCTTTCTGCACTCCCCACCTCCCCCCACCCACTGTGTCCGAGGCGAGCTTCTGCAGCGTCAGAGAGGTGCTGACATGAACATCTTCGTCACCATCATTAGCTCGTCTCCAAACTACACAGCTGCAAAATGCTCGGGTTTCTTTCTCATGTTCTGCTTTTTCCAATCATTAATAATGATTAATAGACGTTAAAAGTATGCAGACACATATGGATGGCTGAGCGTGTCATTTAATAAACACAGCATTAATTCTACTCCCCGTATCTGGGAAGTTATCCAATCAGATGTTGATTAAACTCTAAAGCTTAAAACAATAAAGCTGACTATGTGCAAGTGCCAATAACTGCACTTCCTCTACTGTCCACTTGAGGCTGACTGCAAGAGTGAAGTTCAAACAGGAAGTCTATGAATGCAGCTGTACAGTTTATGAATGGAGCTGGCTAATCATGCTTAGCACTCCACCATCGTGTCCCAATCTCTGGCTCCAACAAAAGAAACCCAACATGGTGGCAACCAAAATGGCAGTCTTGAGTCTTTAAAACGTGCGGTCCAGAAGCACTGGTGACCTTATAGAGGCTGCATATGCGAGCAGTTTATTTGACACCGGGCTGTGATGTTTTTCTCCCAAACAGCGTTACTGAGATGATGTGAGCTGATGTGCTTTCACCGGTTAAACCAGATCAAACATCTGCAGATTTTCAGCCACATATTGCACATAAATACACACTGACACTGTTGTGTTATCTCCTCTGGCATTAATCGCTCACTCTGTAACAGAGAGCAGCAAATATCAGTGCTCTCATCCTTTCAGTGACTCATACTTTTTTGTGTGTTGGAGGAGAGCGAGATAGCATCACCTTTTATACGGACGCAGGTTTCCTGATAGTGGTGCGACATGTCTTCACTCTTTACTCCTTGAGAGCCTGTTAGCGTTAACCCTTGAAGCAGTTTTCTGGCCTGAGCAGTTTCTGTCATATTTCAGCCTGCTTATCGAACAAAATGACTGGATGTGCATTCAAACCTGTGCAGCCATCATTGTGCAGATACTGTTCTCATGGCCGTCAAATCACGTCTTTGTTGACGTGTCAGAACTCATCATTAAAGGTACAGGAAGGTCGTCACATGCATCTTTAAGGGGGAAAGATTTAAGGAAGAGTGTGTGTCACTGTTTTTCCCCCTTTAACTGTTATAAGTTGCACTCACTGGTCACTTTATTAGGTATACCTTTCCTAGTACAGGGTTTGGACCCTGTTTTGCCTTCGTTTTCATGGCATAGATTCAACAAGGTGCTTGAAATATTCCTCAAAGGTTTATAAACTGTAGTGGGAAATTCCTCAGTGGGTCAGCAGTTTCTAAAATACTCAGACCAACTGGCACCGACAGCGATGCCACGTTCCAAGTCACTTAAATCACCTTTCTTCCTTATTCTGCTTTTTGCTTTGAAATTCAGTGGGTCCTCTTGATAATGTCTGCGTGCCCAAATGCATTGGCTGATTAGAACTGAACTAAAGAGGGTGCTGGTCAGTTTATAACTGTATGTGAGGTGCAAACGTCCCATTTTTTTCAGGAAAAGTTGGTCATTTAAATGTGTAGTAGGTGGTTTTTTAGGTTTTTGTGGACCTGTTGTAGGTGTTGTAACACTTTATAAGGAGATCCACTGTGTGATGATGAGATGGTAAAAAGAGGTCAGAAGATTGTAGGTCGAGCAGTTTGCTTTTCCACAGGCTGTAGGTCAGTTTAGCATAGCTTTTAGTTTTTAGATGTCGGCATGTTTAAGGTGGTCAGAATAAATCTGATCTTTGTCACTTTTTTTCCTGAAACTTTGTGTAACTTCTCATTTGTCTCTTTGTCTCTTTGAATTTGGAACAGTTTTAAAATCACGTTGTTTGGTGAGCTTGACTTTGCTCCAGCTGCCGTTCTCCTTGACTAATATTTAGCAGCTTTGCTGTGTGATTAGAGCTGTGTGATGCTGCAGACATGGTGATTTAACTTTTTGGCTTCTGCATCTATAAATAAATGACAGAGCTGCAGTTTGTTGTTTACTGAGGTGTTTTCTGCCCGTGTGTCACTGATGCTCCCTCTAAGGACAGAACAGCAACCTCTGCAGATGTAACTTCAGTGTGAGGATAGTGAAATTCACATTCACAGTATTGCCCAGCTCTGATGAAGGTCGGCAGCTAAAACCTCGTTGGAGATAAAGATCACAGTCTCACTTAAAGGAAATCGGTATTAAATGGTTCTGAGCCTTTCAGTCGATATTGGCTCGCTCTGAGAACAAGTCATTTTAAGGTGGTTTGATCAAACGAGCGGCGCTGCGTCGTTACTGCAGAGGGCTTTTCAAATTCTTTGACGTCACATCTGAGTGCAGCGCAGCGGCCTGGGCTCATTCTTAAAAAGCTCAACACGCAGTGAACGGTTTACAAAGCGTCTGCATCACCCAGCAGTTAGGACGTCAGCGCAGGTACACCGGCTGCTGTGTCTTTAATCAGTCAAACACACCGACCACCAGCAGCCTCACTGCAGAGCCGCGTGTTAAGACTGGCAAACAGACGAGAGCTGCGAGGACAGCAGCTCGCTCTCTCTGCTTTTCATATCTGAGCATCTCTGTCACACTGACTCGTGTCGTTGCAGCTGAAACACACCAGCTGCTTCATAGTTAAGATTCAGGCCGGGGGTTGGCTTGTTCTTGCCTCTCCAGAGCACCTGTTGTCATTGTCATTGGCACCAAAGCAGATCAAATGGATTCACAATGGTTTATGCTTCCTAACAGTGCAGAATAATAACCCTGGAGTTTAACTGACTTCGTGTTGCACTGATGGTGTGTTCTCTTGATTAACTGTTCAGGAAGTCATGTGATGCACATGCGTGTGAACATGTGACTGCAGAGATTTTACCCCAGTTTCATGAGCTAAAACAGATTAGACCATATGTCCTGCTATCATATATCAGCTATATCTAATCCACTGATCAGTCCACATCCAGAATGGTTTCTTGTCACAGTTATTTTTGAGGTCTTTTTGCTTTTAATCAGTCATGACGTGAAGCCACAAGCTTCCTCTGATCTCATGTTACTTTACATATGTGGGGAATGAGTGCAAAGACATCCGATCAATACTTTACATTAAACTTTAGTGTCGTATCAGGAGAGATGGCTGAATATTATTTAATATAATCGGATTTTGTCTGACTTTATTACATGGTGGCGCTAATGAGAGTAAAACAAACCATTTTTCTTTTAATATCATCCTGAGGTCGTATTTATATCAGGCAGAAGAGGCATCGCACCACAACACAGGAACCAGATATGAGCCGGTCGTCCTGCTCTCTGTTTGTAGTGACTGCAGCGTGCTCTTCATGCCTTCATGCTCCAAATGCACATTTCTTGGTTTCTCCTTAAGTAACACATGCTGAGTAATGACAGCGGTGGAGCTGGGAGGGGCCATGATGCTGCACAGTGTGGGTCTGTGTCAGGTGATCATGAAGGTTTTTGCCTTAAAGCTGCAGACACGAAGATAAAGAAGCGAAAACTCATCGCCTGTTTCATTCCACCTGAAAAAATCTCCACGGTAACCTGAGGCCAGACAGACTAATTATTGTGACGTCAGCTAACACACACACACACACACACACACGTTCACAAGTGTATCATAATTTTCAGTAGTATTATCAGATAATGTTAATCACTCGGGGGACAGACAGACGAGTACGGCTCAAAGAGTGGGTTTTCATGTTAAACCTCTAAATCAAACTGTATTTCCCAAAGAAGTCATCAGCTGCAGTTGAAGGTGGTGGAGATGGAGTAAGTTGAGTCAGGAGATGAGAGACTGCGATCAGGGGCAGGCGAACGCCACCAAGGAGCCCAGTGTAAGAGTGAGCTGTCGACTGAATGCTCAGTACTACTCATGAAGACGTTTAGTGGAAATGAGTTTTCTCCAAAGGGTGTCTGAGTTCAGTCTTAGAGATCAGGCGAGGAGCTCGAGTAGAGCTGCTCATCATCAGCTAAGGTGGTTCAGTCTTCTGACTGTGGGACACAGTAGATGGAGTAAAACTCTGTAGGAAGTGTTGCTTAAACTAAACAGCTGATGGCCGTGGTAATGCTTTGTGGAGTATGAATGCACTCACCTTTTTTTTCTACTTTTATTCCATTTTATTTCAGCCATCACACCTAAACCTGTTTGTCTGCTTCAGAGAATTTCTGTGTTTCACTCTGTGTGTGAGACATCTGCTCTGATTGTGTTTGTAGATGGGAGGAAGAGTACACAGCCAGAATGGACCTGCAGGAGAAGGTGGCTGAACTCGAGGAGGTAAAATTGACTTAAAAATATTAGCTTGTGTTCAGGTTAAATGTTTCTCATTTTAAAAGTGTTTGGTTTTAGAGACACAGTCAGCTTCTCATCATGAACTCTGGTCTGATGATAGTCAGCTTTTTGAAGCTGAAGCTTCAGCACATCAGTGCAAATTTAGCTCGTATCATTTTCATGAAGCTTGGTAAAACTGTTTTTACATACTTCTCTCTGATCCTTAAAGTAAGACGTGTGTCCTTCGGTAAACTTTGTCCTCTCAGTTGGGGATAGTTCAGTTTACCTGGAGCAGACCTAATATTAGTGAGCAGCTCGAGAGCGGGGCCAGGGCTGTGTGAGTTGGAAATACTGCATCAAGCTAGACCACTATTGTAGTTCTGTTTTGAAAATGCACAGAGCAGAGAAAACAGCTGTTCCAGGGTTTTTACAAATCCTTAAAAAGTTCTTAGATATGTAACCTCAGATGTTTTAAATGTTCTAACACTTCATCAGATATACAGATATTTTTAGTGCTTAGAGTTTGCATTCACAGAACATATAACCTGCTCAAACTTTAAAATAAAAGTCGAGAACAAGGAGATAGAAGGAGGAAATGTGGGTTTAAAACTTATTGGTCCAAGAAAAAGAACTGGGAATGGGATGGGATTGAGATGAGCTGAAAAAACATTTCGAGTTTTTGATTGAGGTTGATCTGCAGTTGTAAGAAAACATCATGTGTGGCCATAAAGACCTCACTGATGTCTTACACTTGCATACCTGTGCAGAGCTGATTGATCGGACCCACAGATGATGTTTGTGTTTTGCAGGACCTGCAGGAGAGCGAGGTGTGTCAGGACGAGCTGGCTCTGAGGGTGAAGCGGCTGAAAGAGGAGCTCGTTCTCTTCAAAGGACTCGTCAGCAACGTGAGTCTGCTACAGCTTTATAAAAAGAAATGAGTCACAACTTCATCCATTTAGTTTTTAGGCATTAATTACATCTAATTACATGTGTCTTCATGGGACTGTGCACATAAGCTCAATTGGTCCATATATTGACAAAGGTTGTTTTGTTTTTTAAATGGTGAAATGCTCTTTTTTCCCTTTTATAGGCAAAGAAAAAATACACAGAAAAAACATGATATTGTTGGCTTTGTGTTTATTTACCAGAACAAGAGGAAATATGACTAAAATGAATACTTTTCTGTCTTTGCCTCAGAACCTGTCAGATCTGGACACTAAAATCCAGGAAAAGGCCATGAAGGTGGACATGGATATCTGCCGCCGGATTGACATCACCGCCCGCCTCTGTGACGTTGCCCAGCAGAGGAACTGCGAGGACATGAATCACATCTTTCAGGTAGGTCCACGGCCACAAAATGTCCTGAACCACAGTCTGCTGCAACTTTCAAACAAACCCGTCTCCACGCAGCAGGTGCCCACGCCGCCCTCCACTTTGAGCCGACGGGTCAGAAAACACAGCGGGCAGTCATCGAAGGGCGGGGACGGAGACGAGCTCAGCGTGTCGGAGAGCGAGGGAGGTGGGGCCAAAAGCGAGGATTCGTGCAGCACGTCGGCCAATCAGATTAATGAGCAGATGCAGAAGATGCTAAACCAGCTGTAGGTGTTTTTTTGTTCTTTGTTTAACGTATGAAACTTTCAGAAAGGATGCTTAAACAGCTGATATATATATATGTGTGTGTGTGTGTAGGAGGGAGTGTGAGTTTGAGGATGACTGTGACAGTCTGGCCTGGGAGGAAACTGAAGAAACTCTTCTGCTGTGGGAAGATTTTCCAGGATACACACTGGGAGTGGAACCACAAGGAGAGGTACACACACACACACACACACACACACACACACACACACACACACAGGCATTGGCAGGATATAACTTAATTAAATGCTTCTTGCTTCCTGCCCTTGACAGACAACCAAGCACAGTGTGATAATACTGTATGTAATACGGGATATAATACATGTTGTGTATCTGATAGTATTTAGCAAAAATGAGAAAACATCTGCACATTGCATCATACTTTTCATATAAGAGTTGAACCTGGAAGTGTTGAAACACTGCAGCAAATATGTGTGCTGCGGGCGGTCTATCCTTCAAACTCGGGTCCTCTACCAGAGGCCTGGGGGACCTGCTGCAGTATCTTAGCTGTTCCTAGGATTGCGCAGAGATCTCAGATGTAGTTCCTGGGACCTACTGGAGCCAATCACCTAGCTGCACTGCATTTAGTGCACCAATTACCACTGGGACCTTCCCCCTCCACATCTTCTCTGAGCCCTTGGTACTTTTCTAGCTTCTCGTGTTCCTTCGTTTTGATGTTGCTGTCATTTGCTATCAGTATGGCCGTGTGTCTTCTGCTTCTCCACCACCACTGTGTCCGGTTGGTTAGCCACCACCATTTTGTCCGTCTGTATCTGGAAGTCCCACAGGATCTTAGCTCGGTCATTCTCAACCACCCTGGGGTGTCTCCCATTTTGACTTCAGTACTTTCAACCCATACTCGGCACAGATCTTTCTGTATACTATGCCAGCCACTTGGTTATGGCATTCCATATACGCCCTGCCTGCTAGCATCTCCAGTCTCCCTCTCCATGGTGATGGTGGTTAGTCTCGGTAGGTATCGTCTGTAGTGCTGCATTCACATCATCTAGTAGAGCTTCTAAGGGTACTTCATGTAGTCTTGGTAACCGGCTACTGGAGGATCCAGGTTTCAAGCTTCGCGCACTAAACAATCCTTCTTCCATCAGGGACCCACTCTCAGGTGGGGGGGATGATATCTCCCTCCTGACCCTTGCCGTAGCATGTGTGTTGCAGTCTCTAGCCATAAAAACACCTACAGCTCACTTCTCATCAGGGTGCCCTGGTTCCTCAACACCTGACGCGGACCTTGTTGATCCATTATGACTTCATGGTTATCTCTCTGCGGTAGGCTTGATTAGCATGGGGGGGACCCTTACCGGATACAGATGCCTCAGGTGGGAATTAAACTTGCAACTCCCACTCCCAAGTCATGTAGTCATACTACTATGCTATCCAGCTATCTGTGTGTGTGTTAGAATGTATTTAAAAATAAAACATTTTAAAAAAATTATGAGAAGTAGCATCCTGAAAAGTTGGATTATGGATTAAAGACACCGCAGCATCATGCTGTCTAACAGAAACTCCCTGTGGATCGGTTTCCCCTCCGTCAGGCAGGTGTTCGGTGTTTCCTGTCAGCAGCAGTTTTATTTTGTCCCACTTGGATGACCTGACCTGGTAGACGAGCTGTTTTTAGTCTGCAGCCGCGTCATGTTTTCATTTGCAGAGTCCATCCTGCTGACCTGTAAGCTGCTTTTAACCAGATAAACTAAACAAGGTTAATGACCCGCTTAGTTAGGAAACAAGGAAACTAAACAGACCTGCAGAGCTCATCTTCACACATTTAATTCAATGAATCCTCTTTAATTCAGTGTATTTATTCTTTTATTACCCCAGTCAATGAGGTTCTTTTTTTGAGTGTGTCATTCTGTCTGTAAACATGAGAGCTCAAAAAGCTGTAGGTGGATTCAATAAAACTTCGGTGTCCAGAGAAGGGTCATGTTAAAAATCCATTAAAATCTGGCTTACGTCCTTCAAGCTCTTCAAGGTCAGCTCATTGATTTATTGATTGAAAATGGACAAAAAGAAATGATTGTTACACGTGTAGCATTTACTGTCAACTTATACATTAGAAAGTAGCGTGTAAAGATTGTAAGTGTGACCTCTGACCTCTCCTTTAAGGTCAGTATATTGATCTGAAGGTCACAGCTAATAGAAGCTAATAAAAATATTCTACTCAAAATGATGTCGGGTATATCTGAACTGATGAAGTATCCGAGGAAGCACTGAAGCCTTTTTCTTTGTATTTTAAGCAGCAGCTGGTATTATGACTTTTATACAGACACCTCAGGGTCACTTCACTCACTCAAAGCTTCATAATTAAAACCAGCTATTCCACCACATCCTTTTTCTCCCTTTTAATGTTTTTTCCTCCTGAGAGCAAACGCTCCATTTTAGCTCTCTCCCCTCCAATTACAAAAAATCCAACTATGTTCTGGATTAAAGGAAATCCAACTCAAGTCCCTTCATTTTATTAATTCAGTTTGCTCGTTTGTTTCAATGTTGACTCAAATATATTTGTTGGTGATTTCAATCTTAATTATAATTAAAATAATGCAGAGCAAAGTGTGCTCAGCCTTCACACTGTGACTGGCTGTTTATTAGAAGCAGGACTAATCTAATGCAGTTAAATCTCAAAGAGGGAAACACGTCTGGCTGTGCACTCACAGGAGGCTCAGCCATGCACAGCTGTGTGTGCTTAATGTTTTGGCGTTCCTGTAGGGACAGTATTGATTTTGAAATAGTCATTAAGTTCTGAAAGAAAAGGTTTATGTGACTATAAATACACATTTTCCCTTATTTATCTTTGTAATGATCTTTGTAATGTGTAATGATCTGCTAGTGTCAGAGGGTGGCAGTATTGCACCTAGAAGCCGTTTGTCAAAGTGCACAAGTTTCACACTTTGAAGACATTTGAAGGACATGAACAGAAAAACAATATTTATTATTTTATATTATTATTATTTCTGTTATCTTCTGCTCCTTTATATATTTAGACTGTTGACTAGTTTTTACATTTGGACTTTGACCCTGAAAAATGTCAAACCTGAAGCAAACTTGGACTTTTTTGTTTTTCTTTCTTTTCTGCAGGATGAGTCCATTGAGGAAGTGATCAAAGACACGGAGTCTCTGTTCAAATCCAGAGAGAAGGAATACCAGGACACCATCGACCAGATAGAGGTGAGAGTTACATAAACATGAAGGTCAGGTGCTGTTGGCCCTGCAGCTGTGAATGTGGACGTGTTAAATAAGGGAAGAACAACAGGAAGCTGGAGGCAACTCTCATACCTATAAGTGTCCCTGCTGCAGAGACCTGCCACATCATCTCCTGCATGTCTTTCCCCCTCACTGTCCAAAAGCTAAAATAACCACAACTAAAACTTAAAAAAGAAAAGACAGAATAAGATCCCCTTAAAATTAGCAGCAGCCATGAAACAGCAGAGTGAATGTCAGCATTTCTGCCTCTCTGTGCGTCTTCATCAGCTGGAACTGGCCACAGCGAAGAGCGACATGAACCGCCACCTGCACGAGTACATGGAGATGTGTTCAATGAAGAGAGGCCTGGATGTCCAGATGGAGACCTGCAGGAGGCTCATCACACAGAGCGGAGACAGGTGACACACACACACACACTCTATTAGATTCACTGGTTGTGCTTGTTTACATGACCTGTGCAAAACACCAGGCTAGAGCTCATGGTGAACAAATATCTGGGTATTGTAGTCCATCTTCTACATATTGTAGTTTTACTATGGCAGACTTCCAGTTTTTATGGTGTTAGTGTGAGCTACTTCAGATTCTCAGCACGCCGATCTTCTCTTTTCCAAAGTCATAAATTCCCTTTCCCACCTTTCTTTGGTGTTTCCATTAAGGGCAAAAAGAGATTAGGAGATTGGAGGTACATTTAGAACGTATCCATAGAAATGACAGACGCTGACCTCTGGTTGGACAGCAGCAATACCAGACTCATTTTTTTATTGGGTATACATATTTAGGGAGGATGTTTGTATTGCACTGCAGTCTTTTTAGCATTGTGCTGCTAATAAACTGGGAACTAAGCGTGTCTTGAACTTTTTTTCCTCTCATATATTTAAGCTTTAAAATCTGTGATGCCATCACGATGATTTAAAGAATATTATGTACTGTGTTTATGAGAAGCTGTAAATAAATATCAGCCCTCTTCCTGCAAAACTATGGTTTCTACAGGCCTCTTAATCTGCTGTCCTGGGATGAGATATCAAAATATTTTCAAGGAACTCAATAATCTGTCATTGTGTTTGATTCAGCTCCAGTCCTGAGGGTTTATATTCAGAGAGCAATAATACCAAATGGCTTGAAGGACCTGGCCTCTACCTTCATCCTGAATTTTGGGGGGACCTGAAATTTTGCTGGTAAGGTTTGCTCAGGCAAACCTGCGACAGTCAGGTTGGGTTTTTGATGAGCTGACAAGGAAAGGCACAAAAATTATCTACCAAGGGTCACAGGGAGGTCAGGGTGAAAAGGTGTCACAGGTGCAGGTTTATGTAATTTACCTGCATTAACTTCATATCCTCATCACAGGAAGTCCACCTCGCTCATCTCGCTGACGGTGGATGACTCTGACAGCGAGGAGAAGGACAGGAAGAAGCCGGCGCTGCCCGCCGACTCAGAGATCAGCGACTCCTGCTGCGACGTCAACGCCGCCATCCCACCTCTGACCTGGAGGAAACCCTAATACACGCTTCCTCTGAGGAAGAACAAGGCAGAGCTTCCACACGTCTAAAATCATGTCTCTGTGATTTCTGTCACATTTGAAGTCTCCAGTGTGATTTTTACTGATCGTAAAGTCAGGCCAACATGGCAGCCAGAGATTCAGAGCCAAGCATGGAGGTTTTTACTGCTTTATGAGGAAGAAAGCTTCTCCTTATTGATGAACCTGTAGTTTGTTTGCAAGTCATTTTAATTTAAAAAGCCGCAATAGTAATAGTGTGTGCGAGTGCTGCCCTCACATGGTTACCAGCTGTAACTGCACATCTGGAGGTCAAAACAAAACTTAACTGCACTTTAAAGAAAAGATGAGATGCCTATGAGCTACATTATTGTATTTGCACAACGAGCTCACCAAAACTGTTGTTTGTAAAATGTCTCTAACGCTGCAGGATTAAAAGGACGCACACACAGGCTGTAATGCAGAAAGAAAGCAGTTTGCACAGGTCATTGTTCCTGCTCCATATTAAAGTGCAGTGGTTTTATATTACACAGACATTAGCAGCAGCTTCAAAATGTTAAAGCTCACGTTTAATTTGATTCTTTGATTACTTGTAACTGTAGTCAAGACAAAAATCCAGTGAAAGACCAGCTCGCCTTAAACCGATTTCCAGGATTTTTTTGCGGGGGGGAGATGCCTTTTGTGTTTGGGGGGAAAAATACATTTTGAAGGTTTAACCTTCACAATATTTACCTTACATAAATCTTAAATCTTACATAAGTTTATTTATATGTACTTTTTCTTGAATTTGAAGTTTATTAAAAGTTCTGCTCCTGGCGGGTCTGTAAACACTGATCCTCGCTAAAGTTTGGAGTTGAAATACTTCATTTTCCTCTCGGCGGGTAACATCAGCCGTGATATTTGATACTGTGTCATAATACATGTAGTAATATAGATAATTTTGGGTTTTTGTAAGCTTTTGTACGGTTGTGGTTTCAGACCTCTCTCTTGCCTCCAGATCCATTTCAGTTTGAAAACATCAAAACGGTGCAAACAGGTAAAGATCGGTTTGACAGTGTAAATGCTATTTAGATTTCTCACATTTTCTACAGATGATGTGATGCTAAAAGGTAAACTCTTATATTATGACAGTAATACTACTTTAAAAACCAGGTTAAATCACAGTTAAACTGATTTATTGTGGAAATGCCATTTTTAAACCTCAGTCTTGAAGAAATATTTTTTAAGTTAAATAATGTGGCAAAATGTACATTTCCACGTATTTTGGTGTCTGTGTTAAGATTCTATCTGGAATTAGTTCAGTATTTCTGGGATAACATTAACATGGACCTAAACAAATGCTCACATGAAACAAGTTTTTAAATCAGGGGGTCCACGTAATCCCCGCAGGACAAAAGTTTAGACTGACAGTTTTTTTTTTCTACTCATGGATCTGTATGATGTCATAGAGAGGGGATATCCTGATATCTCCTACAGAAGCCTATCACACAGTTCAGTTTAATTTGTATGTCTTTTTATGAGGGGCAGCCAATCAGAAGAGGGTTGGCTAATAGGGGGAGGAGCTACAAGAGACAAATAAGGATTATTATCAACTGAATTATGCAGAGCTACTCTAACATAGCCCAAGAATAACAAATACAGAGCTGGAAATAATTGAAAAAGCCCCCCTTTAATCTTACACTTTAGGTAACACTTCCTTATTTTATGTTATTTATTCTTAATACTGTTCATTAACTGTTTTAAACAAGCCAATAATAGGTGTAATAAAAATTTCATTTTTGCCTTTGATTTTCTGGGATCGGGAGGTATTTTGTCTTAAAGATGAAGATGCCACATTAGGTGGGACATACATGAGGATCAGTCACTCTGTGGTTTATTTTTCTTGCCAATGTTATAATTCAGTAGCCTGAAATCCATCATTATTCCCACACAGCCCTGCTCTTAAACCTCTGACACATCTGTAATTTCGACTGAGTTAATTAAATGTAAATATGTATTTTAGGGACTCTATGTCTCTGTGTACAGTTTGTAAAGGACAAACACTGTAATTAATGTACATACCAATGCTGAAGTTGTACTGCTGCTGGAAGCTTCATGGTGTAAATTTGGCTGAAACGATTCATATTTTTTACTTTGTTTTTGTGGCCTTGCTGTTGCTCTCAGCTAAATCAGACCTAATGTTAGTGTCTCAGCAATAAAGCACGCATCGGTGTAAAGTAAGAAAAGTCGAGCAAAAAGGCCTCCAGATGTGATTCAAAGCAAAAAGAAAAACGTGTACAGGATGCTGCAGGAAAAGAGTCCTCATCACAACTTTAAATATGACCGTGCTTCTGTCTTTGCTGATGCTTTGAATGTTTTCACTCCTTCAAATGTCATCACATCTTTGATTACTTGAATGTCTGCTTGTTAAATAACCGGCCATATTCACCAGAGAAAAAACAGGCCCATTAAAGGAACAGTCTGACCTCCAGTCCTGCAGTTTTCTTCACTGAGCACATCAAAAACATCCAAATTAAAACCTTTGTTCTTTTATGTGATCTCAGTGCAGGGAGAGAAATGGGCAAAGAGTCATTTTGTTCCTTTAATGATGAGAAAACAAAGCAACAAACTGCTATCGTTCAGACTTCAAAGCAAAGCTATCACTCACCATAGGAAACAGTGCAGACGCTCCGTTAGCCGAGCGCTTCATATCTATTTTATCTGAATGTAAGTGGAATCTGTGGAGAGAGAAACGTGAATTTAAAGATTTCAGGAAACAGAGGAATGAAAGTATGACTCGGATGAAAAAGAAAAGGCAAATAATCGAGCTGAAGGATGAAGCCATTTGTAGGAAAACCTATGAACGGAGTGTTTGAGCTATCAGGGGTTCAGGTTTGAGTGTGTGGTGCACAGAGCTGTATGTATGTTTGATGAAATGAAAAGATGAGCAGAATAAAATACTTTGAAGAAACGTAATTCTTTGGTTTTGTTCCCATGTTGTTACTCTGTTCACTCATCAATGGAAGGTTCTGTTTTAATTTAAAAAAAAAAACTTCCACACAAACAAACTTTACATATTCATATAAAAAAAAAACCTCCATCAATTCAAAAAGCTCAAGATTTTTTTTAAACTTCCTCTTTTGTTCTGATCGACTCTCAGTATGATCTAAATCTTCCTCATATTTTAAGATGGGTCACGAAACCTTTCCAAGTTATCTTTGTCTTTCACTCCGTTTGTTCTGAGGAAGTTTTAACATCACTTTATTATCCGCTGTGCAACATTTGGTATTTTTTCTGGCTGTTCGTGTTAGTGAACAGAGGAGGTGGGCTGCAACACCTGCCATCATCATCCACAGAGCCTTTTACAGATGAAAGTCACATCCTGACACCCTGATCTACATGATGACAGCAGCTGTGAGGATGTCCAAGGTCACAACCTCACCAGAAAATACCTGGTTTCTCCTTCAGGTTTTAGATCTGAAGAAGCGTTTTGGATGAGAAGACTTCTTTTGATATAATTTGCTTACACAAGTCTGATCTTTCTCTCTCTCTCTCTCTCTCTCTCTCTATCTATATTTACTATGGATTAACTTGGCAGAAATTACATATATTCAAATTAAACACTAATCAGTTGTACTGTTAGTCTGAAATGTGTATAGAGAAGCACACGCTTAAAAAATAAATGCTTTGTATTCAGATTAGATTGATGTTTCACTCCTTCAGAGACATCGCAGTTTATTTTTACAAGCCCAAAGTTCAAAAGCAGACTCCACTCATGACTTTCTTTCTTCGTGTTTGCCATTGCAGAACTTTTCCATTCTTAAAAATAAATCAATCAAGTGGAAATTATTCTAACAGCTATGCACTACAATACTCTCCCAGTGTGCCGGCACAAAATCCAGGGGGGAAAGCACAGAAACCAGTGGAGATGAAGGCAAAAATGAACCATTTTAAAGTTAAGAAATCACGCAGTTTGCCTGAAGAGTGACAAAAAAGGTAAAACAGCCACTTGAAAATCCAAACCCAACATTTTCGACTTTAGAAAAATGTGGGGAAAAAATCGGAAAATCCAGAAAAAGAGAGCAGTTATGCCGCACAGTGTGAGTAAAAGGAAAAGCAGAAAAATACATTTAAACACTCACATAAAGACGCTGAGGACAGAAAACACCGGATAACTCGCTGCAGTCAAACCAAACAGAAGCAGCAGGAAACAGTTACCTCACCTGTACGTCTGATTAACGGAGGGGGCGTTTGATTTTCACCTCACTTTGCTCAGTATTGGTCAGGTGACAAACCACGCTACCTTCACCTAATATAACATAACACAGACATGAAAACTTTACTGTTTTGCACACAGCTTGAATCCTATAAAACATTTAATTCTTCAAATATATTTGTACAAAGGGAACATAACTGTGTTTCAGTCAGTGTAGAAGGAACCTGGAACACCTCTTTAATCTGTGGTGAAATGCAAATGAGATGAGAATTTATGAAAAAACTATTTTAAACTTATGAAAAAAACGAAAGAAAATTAGAAATTGTTGACAAAATGCTTAAATTTTGTCAACACAAACTCATGAGGGAAAAAACAACATGAGAAAGGCTAAAATTGTGGTAAAAAAAAAAATCTGGGAAGAGGATGTGGCAACTTCAAAAAGTACAAAGAAGAAGAAATCCAGAAAAAATAACAATAACGTGTATTAATTTAAAAAAAACAAACTCAAAGTCAAAAATTCATAAGAAAAAGTTGTGGGCTTATGAAAAAAGTCACAAAATAACAAAAAAAAATAATTAATGTAGCATAAAGAGAGAAAGAGAAAGAAATTTAAAGAAATTTTTAAAGAAAATTTTAAATATATGAAATAAGATGTCATTTACACACACACAAATAATTTTTTTATGCACGAGAAAAAATGTTCTTAGAATCTTCGCAGTCTGATGAAACATGAAACATCAGGTATTTTATATCCTGAGTGCCACCACAAGAAGTCTGTTAATCTGAAAAAACATGAATTAGGATTTGTCAGAGTGGCTGAGGTGGACCTGATGGACCGCAGGCTGATGATGTGATGTTTAAATTTACACCTGAAAAAATGAAGGAAAAAAAATTAAAATGAAAATAATAACAATAATAAAAATCCAGAAATGCATGTTTCAAATGCTCAAATGTAACCCATGATGTCAGGTTTGTGTTGGGATTAACTGAGAGACAGAGGGAGCGGGCATGCGTGCGTGTGCGCGCATAGGGGCGGGACTTGTGTCTGACGCGAAAGGTTTTTTTTCGGTCTGTGCGCAGCTGCTTCAGTTGTAGTTTTTCTACGTGTTTTAAGAGAAAAAGTGAATGAAGACATCAGACAGAGAACAGAAGTCCTCCTCCTCGGTTTAGGTCCAGCCTCACCCTCTCTCAGATCATCTCCATCATCCTCCAGCTCAGATGTGAGTACTCCGACTTATTTTTTATTTATTTCAGGCTTTTTAAAACCTCTAAAATCTTTCACTCCATGTCTGCTTTTAAAATAAACAAAATGTAGCTAACAGACTAAAGAGATTTCTCATTAAATTCCGTGGTGGGTACAGCTACAGCACAATTCAAACTCCCTTTTTTCTCGTTAATTCATTTTTTAAAATCAATTTTTATCTCTAAATTTATGGATCAAAAGCGGAACTTGTCTGGAAATGTCAGTGCTGAGACTGCAGAAGTACGACCGTGACTCACCGGGTGACTCACCTACAAAACTATCATCAAACAGTGTGATCGGCTGAGCTGTGATGCTTTAATTTCCTGTCACACACACACACACACACACAGAGAGAGAGAGAGAGAGAGAGAGAGAGAGAGAGAGAGAGAGAGAGAGAGAGAAACAAAGATTTAAACATATCACACAAAGCTACAAACACCTGGGAGTTTATAGAGAGAAGAGAACCCACTGTGGGAATGTTTTTGGTGTGTTTTGTCCCGTGGGGGGAGGGGAGTGATTACTTGGTGCATGTTGATCTCCATCAGTCAGTCAGACTCCTGCTGCTGCTGCTGCACTAATCTTTCTCCATTTTGCGGGTGGAAAACAAGCCTGCTGGCAGTAACACTGTGTGTGTGTGTGTGTGTGTGTGTGTGTGTGTGTGTGTGTGTGTGTGTGTGTGTGTGTGTGTGTGTGTGTGTGAAAACTGTTTATTTCTTATTCTTTTAATTTGTCCTTTACGTCTTCTGAGCTGCTGAGGCTGTTTCATCCTCGGAGACTCTGATTTTGTGGACGGAGGCCAAAGTTTGATGAGTCATGTTTCTATTACTGAATTAGAGTTTGTGTTTAGAATTCAGGTGGTGTTCCTGCTTTTAAGGTCTAACAAATTACAGGCTTCACTCTGTGTTCCTGAAAATCATCTGAGATCTTACTTCAAAGGAGTTTAAAATATAATATTAGTATCACAAAAAAGTTTATTATATTTATTAATTATATTGTATTTATTGTCTGAGCCAAACTAAAGACTGCTGTGCTCCTCCCAAACCTGCAGTCACGATCCTGATTCATTCATTAGCTGTGCTCATTGAGGCTGCGGCTCTCCATGAAAACCTTGCAGCTCATGACTGTCACAGCTTCACTGCTGCCTCGGCCGATGAGTCCAAGATCAAAAGTAAAAAGGAGAAAATCAAGAATGCTGCACACCCTTTAAATCTCTTGTTTTTCTTTTTTTCTTTCTTAAAACAAATATTTGGCCATTTTAAACCAAGTTCATCTCGTTATTATTATGATTACTATATGTGCAGTTCCTTCACACAGGGGCGTTTAGAGGGGTGGCCCTGCATCACTGTCTGCTCTCTCGGTGCCCCCACCACCCATACATCCACCTCTGGACTCCACAGGGATGTTTAGTCACCACGCCATCTTTATATATATTGCACATAAGCCTGAAGTGATGCGCTCAAAGCCTAGATGCCTACCTCTAACTGTATTCTACTGCTGGGATAAATCAGTCATTCCTGACTGAATTCTTGTTACCAAACTCACATTTTCCTTGCAGGTCAACTCCAGATGCAGCAGGGACTCCAGGAGCTCCCGGGGCCCCGGAAGGTGAGGGGGGTCCTCCAGCTCAGGCCCCAAACCTGACGAGCAACAGACGACTCCAGCAGACACAGGCACAGGTGGACGAGGTGAGGACTGCAGCTCACTACGAGTAAATGGAAAACGTATCAGTGGCAGAGATGCTGATGGGTGTTTTCATCCCTCAGGTGGTCGACATCATGCGTGTGAATGTGGACAAAGTCCTGGAGAGAGATCAGAAGCTGTCAGAGCTGGACGACCGTGCCGACGCCCTGCAGGCCGGAGCCTCGCAGTTTGAGAGCAGCGCTGCCAAACTCAAGAACAAGTACTGGTGGAAAAATTGCAAGGTGGGTGTGACACCAGGAGATTTTTCCATGTTTCCTTCCCATCAGCCCACACCCTCCCCTCAGGTTGGTTTCTTGTAGCAGACAGTGTGGCCTCGGATTTCTGAGTAGAAACCACCATTAAAATGTTTTGTTTTGTTTTTTATAGATCTTCACGCAACAAACTCTAAATACAGCATTACTGAAATAATGACCACAACACAGCTGAAGTAAATATTTGGAGTTACAAATCAAGATTGCAGAACATTAGAACTGGGCTGGACCCCTTTTGCTTTCAGAACTGCTTTAATACTTTGTGGCACTTATTCAGCAAAGTGCTGGAAACTTACCTCAGAGATTTAGGTCCACATTTTCACACAAGCGCTGCAGATTTGTCAGCTGCACATCTATGATGCAAATCTCCTGGTCCCCAAGGTGCTCTGTTGGATTGAGATCTGGTGACTGCGGAGGCTGTTCAAATACACTGAGCTCACCATCATGTTCAAGAAATCAGCTTGAGATCATTTTAGTTCGTGGCATGAGGTGTGCTATCTTGCTGGAAGCAGAATATGGATGTACTGTGGCCATAAAAGGATTGGCATGGCCAGCGACTATGGTCAGACAGGCTGTGGTGGAGAGATGCTCTTCTGCATACTTTAGTTGGAATGAGCAGTTATTAAGTTACCGCTGGCTTGCTATCAGCTCAAAGCAGTCTGGCAATGCTTCCCTGACTTATGACATCATCAGCAACCATTACTGCTCGCTGGATATTCTCTGTTTCATGTCATTCTTTCTAAACCCTAGAGATGCTTGTGCAGGAAAATGCCTGCACAAGCAGGTCTACATGCTTCAATGCATTCAGTTGCTGCCGATTAGATATTTGTGGTAACAGGTGTTTAAACAGGTTACATCCCTTGTTGTGTAAAAGATTTCAGAAAACTTTGAAATTATCTTTACATAATCAATGTGTTGTTTTCATGTTAATCTGTGATCATAACAGCTAGAAATGAAGCTGCACGAACGGTTTCAGTTTAATGTACCAATTAAGTGCATTTAACTTATCCATCACTACTTCACACCGTCTCCTCTCCATCCATCCATCCATCCATCCAGCCTCAGCTGCCAGGTCTTTTTTTATCTCAGCGTCAGTCCATCAAGCCCCGCCTCCCCTCTGTGCAGTTTAGACCGTCCAATCGCTGGATTGTCTGAGGAGGATTACATTAGAGGAGAGGAGGAGAGACTGTTTGACTGACAGCAAAGTCAGAGAGAGGAAGAGGAAAATCTCAATCTGGATTAGAGTGACAGTCAGGGATTAAAGAGCCAGCTGTGATGTGTGACGTAACTCCTCCTATCCAGCACGCACACACACACACACACACACACACACACATTTGTACATGGATATATCTGAACAATCATATGTGATGCATTTTATTCTGCTTTAATGACCCACACTGTTACCATAAACACACTCCTGCTCTCACAGTGGGCAGAGAACAAATGTGGATTTATACGCCGCTGAAAATAGACCCAAACAAAATGCTCTAAAAACACACAAAAACATTTACTTTTAGCTTTTTCAATGACAGTTATGAGATTTTCTTTATTTATATGTAAACACTAAACAGCTCTGAATACACACATACACACACATACACACATTTCAAACACACACAGTCACCACCAATCTCTCTCTCTCTCTAAACCTCTTGTTCTTGTTAATCTCTCTCGCCCTCCCCCCATCAGAGGTGATTTCCTGCCTGTTTCACTCTAATGTCATCATGTGGATTTTATTTATGGAGAATTTAGATCAACACACACGCACACTGTGCAACATGACATATATTAAAATCTGCAGGGCATCGTCTGCTTTATATTTCTAGTTGGTCACGCCTACTCATTTAAACTCTTTTTATTTTTATTCTTGGCCTCTGCTTGCAAACTTCAAAAGCTTCCTTTAATGGCAGTTATTGTAATTTCTTGTATTTAAAAGAAGTTCAAAACCTCCCAAAAAACTTACTGAAGCTTTAAAAAATAAAAAAGTCAACGAGATATCAGCTGAAGTTGAAGTATGGACAGGCAGTGCCACGAGTACAGTGTCTTTATTTAATGATGGAAATAATTAAAAATGCATTCTATTTGAGAGCCTGGGAAAGGAAATGGGTAACAAAGAAAAGTCCAAAGTTAAAAGAACAGCAGTGCACATCTAAAATCTATAAATGCTGCCCCCTGGTGGTGAACATTTTAGTCCAACGTTAACTAAAAAAAAGTACCTTTTAAAATGAAAAAACACATTTCAAAGAGAAACAAGCACTAGCTCAACAAAAAATGACCCAATATTATCAAAGTTATATGAATCTCTATCTCAGACTCACACAAGAGTGCAGAAACAGCTTGTTTAGCATCAAGGGAAATGTAATTAGTCCATCTTGGTATACAGAAATAGAGAGAAACTTCAGACTTTGAGAAGAAAGAAAGAAACATGGGACCACCTCACAGCTACAGACAGATCATCGCCCAGCTGTAAAATCCAGTTCTCACTGAACTAATTCAACAAATTTGGGGGGATAATTACAAAAAAGAGCCTTTAAGGCCACCCTCAGCTTACACCATCTTTCTCCTGATTGACTGTTCCCTTTAAACTAAAGGTTTGAACAGCAACACAACAAACAACTGTGTGTCTCAGATTATCATATGAAGACCATCAGAGCTCAGTGACATCATACAGAGCCAAGAAGAAAAAAAAAACAGCTGAAACAACATTTGAGGCTTACTGGGATTGTTTGTACTGCTGAGACTGAATAAATGACAGAGAATAAGTAAAAGAATAATCGCTCTCTTTTAAAAGTAGGTTTTGCAATTACCTTCTGCAAATTTTAATAATGACCTTCACCACCAGGGGGCGGTGTTTGACCAGTTGAACTTGAGCTGATTTCTCTTCAGCACAGTCCACAGATGTTCACATGAAGTAATTGCTGTGGTTTCTTCACATTTTGTTGAAAGCTGAAACGTAATATGAGAAGGTTTATACCCATTTTAAACACAGTAATGTCTATTAAGGACCTTAAAATGTATATTTGCAGGTAAATAAACCGAGGCTATAATTAATTGTTACTTCTACTTATGCACTGTTTCTACTTAAAGTGAAAGATTATTTCTGGCTAGGACCACAGTGCTCCGTAAAGCGCTCAGACAGGAGCCAGCGCTTCACAGCAAACAAGCCAGGTTTGGTGAACACATGTCTGGGTTAGAAGAGACCCCGAGCAGACTGAAGACAAGCTGGAGAGATGATGTCTCTTTGCTGACCCGGGAACACCTCAGTATCCCCTCTGAGGAGCTGGAGGAGGGGGTTGGAGCCTAAAAAGCAGCAGACGATGGAGTGATTTATTGTCTGGGTGGAATTAAACGGCTGTTTCATCTTCTTAAGTTCATCTTTTGTTTCTGATGGCTCTGTTTGTTTTGTCTTTCTTCCAGATGATGATCATCATGGCCGTTGTAGGTGTTATATTTGTTGGCGTCATTTTCTGTGAGTAAAATAGAGCCTTCTCTTATTTTTGCATGTGGTTTCTTGACCTCCTTATGTGCACCCGTGGACCATTTTCAGTGTGGAGGTTCAGCTTCCTGGAAGCCCTGTTCTGCTTCTTCTGCAGAAACATTAGAACTCATTTTAAGGAAAGTTTGCAGACACACTCTGCCGATTAGGACTTGTGTTGATTAAAGATTTAGCATGTGGCAGATTTCAGGTGGTTTTTCAAAGGCTAGCGAATTGTCAAAATGAACATTATTTTTCATTAAGTAATACTTGAAACTAGTGACAGAGTCTGTAACTTAACTATAACAGAGGTTATAGTCGGACCTCTTTTTTTAATAATCAGTGGAGTCTCCTCCTGCTGGATTAAGGTACATCCACTTTACTTTCAGACCCGGTAGCTACACCCATCACTGACTGCTGTCTGCACTCAGAGCTGCAGATCCTCGTGTAAAATCAGAGCAGTTTGATGCAGAAGTTGATGTTTGAAAGTACAGAGCAATCAGAGCAGTCTAAAAAAAAGCAGACAAGCAGAAGATGATCCAGAGGTGCACCAGGAGACGACCTAGGAGAATTTTACAGTCTGTTGCACTCTAAGGGTTATAAAAGCTTCTTTTTACTTTTAAATATTAGTCAGAGACAAATATCTGTGTTTGCTGTCCTCAGTGTATTTCTTCTACTGAGCTGCTCTTCAGGGATGGACGCACAGGTCAAAGGACGAGTCTGCACCACCAAACGCCAAATCCAGCCTCTCCTCAGTGCTCCTCCACCCCAGCGATGCCTTCCTCCAAAGCCTCCATGCATGCTCACGTAATGTGCTCCACTACCTCCTTATTGTGCCTCTGCATGAGGCCGGTTTCCTGACTTTGTTACCGGGTTGGGTTTACTGCAGGTGTAAAATCTGTTGACCCAGGTTTGTCCTATAAACACTGAAACAAAAAGAAAAAAACCTCCTGCTGCGCCTGGTTTTTCTGCAGCTCAGTGCATGCAAGATTCATGGACAGGAAGCAGTGTGAGGTTTACTGGACACCAGTAAGAGCTGCAGTCGAATAGTCAGCTAGCTTCTCTTCAGAGGGCTTCTGAGTGACCCAGAGGAATGTGAGCAGCATCCAAAAGAGCTGTTTGAGTTCCTTAAATACAAAGGAAAGGAGCATCAGTGCTTCCTTTATTACCTCCTTTAGCAGAGGATACACTGGAGCAGTGCCATCCCATAATTCACAGCATTGCAGACTAATCTTGAAATAAAATGAGGTTTACGTGTTATACTAAAAATCTCTACCGCAAATTAAGGCTTTGTGCTTTAAATATAAAATCATCTCTGCATGAAGATGATCATCTATCCAAGTAAATTTAGGCGTACCATAATTCAGTTCACATAATGCAGCCTTTAGGATTCTCATCGTCAGTCATGGAAATCTTAATAAAGTCAGGAGTGACACTGGATCGCGGATCAGCAGGAAGGGAAATTAGAGATATTAATCTTTTCTGTAAAGTTACAGCTTTGTAAAGACGAAAGCCTGCATCGAACAAAACAGTGCAAACTTTGTTATCAGGCTTGAAACCCGTCGTCTCTGTCAGGCTTTGAGGTTTCGATGATCCAGCAGCAGGAAGCCCGACTATGATGAACCTGCTCTGCAGCACACCCCTCAGAACAGTTTGTTGCCTAAATCGACCAATTCTTTCTCGCTCTTCATCCTAACGCTCACGCCACGAATCCTCATGAGTGACACTGAAATCTGGTTTCCTACTCGAGCTTGAAACATTTAAGCACAGCTATTCTTTCTTTGTGTTAAACCTGGGTTTACAGATTCCTGCTTGGCTCTTCTCTTGGTGCAGACCATTACTGAGCAGAAATCTGACTTCCTGTGTGATTAACCCACCTGCTCGCTTGCCCAGCTTCCGTCCGGAGTTACGATGCCGCGGCTGTCCTGCATTTGTTTCATCGTGTTGTGAACCAGCCTGAGTTTTGTTATCTGTGGTTTGAATGTTCAACATGTTTCTTTGTTCAGCCTGAATCTGATTCCCGTGTGTGTGAAGGAGCTTTGAGGCTGAAGTGATTATTTAACCTTTGAAATATATTAGTCCATCTTAGACCGAATGGTGGAAGGTGGGAGTCGCTCATCATCATCATCATCATCATCATCATCATCAGTGTTTCTTCTGTACTTCTTTGACACGCTCAGAGAGAACAGCCTGGACTTTCAAATAAAGTCATGTTTGCTACACACACACAGCGTCTTTGTGCTCTCATTTGTTTGGTATCTTTAATATTCTTCAGCCTAAATACAAACTATAGGTTTTAAAGGGCTTGTGTTTTAAGTGAGTCCCATGTTGAATATGCAGCAGTCGACCACCTGAGTAGGCACATTTTAATAGAGCAGAAGATTTTGCCTTTCAAATGAGATCTCATACACTGAGGGAGAAAATTCTGAAAAAACAAAACCAAACTATAAAATACAAACACTGCGTGGGTCATTGGTGACTTAGTGACATTTAAAAAGAGTTTTAAATACAGTTACCTGATAAATATACTTTCTTGGTCACACCTTACTAGTACTGGGTTCAACCCTCCTTTCTTCTTCAGTGCTGCTTCAGCTCCTCATGGTACAAAGGTACTGGATACACTCCTGAGATTTTGGTCCACATTAATACGATGGCGTCACACTGTGGAGGCCTCAAGTACAGTGAACTCAGTCATGAGAAACCAGTTTGATGACGTGTGGACAGAGCCGTACCTGAGGACTGCTTTTCTTCAGTCTTTGGGCTGTGACATGTTTCCTGATGGGAGAGATGCATGAGTGCATTTGCTTCCAGGCTGCACTCGGTTGTATCTAGTGGTCATTTGAGGTCACTGTTGCATTCCTGTCAGCTTGAAGAGGCCAGCTCCTCTGACATCAACAAGTACTCTGCTGCACTCTGGATACTTTCTCCATTTTGGAGGAAAAAAAGTACTAAACTAGTGACAACCTTTGTGCAGATCCTTGGTCAGGTTAAAAAGTTAAGTTACATCTGTACAAATCAGCACATGGTGCCAAGGACATTGATCTCCTCACTGTGTGACCTGCTTTGCCAGGTCCTTAACCACTGACGATTTTGAGCTGCGAAATGTTGGCAATCCTCATCTGCTTTGAGCTGGAGTATTTGCCTTTGATGGCCATGTGCTTGGTCAGCCCATTATTCACTTTGACAACGTTCTTGGCGATGTGTGCCATAACAGGAATCAAACTCTCTGCTGTGTAGACCATGTAGTGCTGCAGCGTCACATCCCATTCTCCAGCATGCAATATTTTGAGGGTGAGTGCCAAAGCAGCACTTGCCACCATTTACCCACGTAACCTCTCCAAAGCAGATCAGCAAGTTTTTAAAAAAAATAGTCGGACCAGTCCATCTCACACCAACCGCCATTCCACATTCACAGTCACCTTTCTTCCCCAAGCGTACATGCCCGAATGCGCCAACCAATAACATGGCAGCCATTTAATTTGATATTTGTGTTAATGAGCAGTTGAACAGGTACAGCCAACAATGCGGCCAGTGGCTTGCTGTCAAGTACCTGGAGCTAAGCTTGCTGGCTGGTGGAGACTTCTGTGAGGTGAAGCGCTAAAGTTAAAAATGCAAATCACAACAAGCCTGAGGAACTTTAACCCCGAGAAAGTGAACAAAAACAGTAAAGTCATAATGTCTGTAAAGCTTCAACAACAGTAAACACCTTTCATCCTTCCATTTTCTTTCACTTGGCCAGTTAATTTTTTAAATTTTAAAGTCACAAAGCTGCCACATCTGCAGGACTCACACCTCCTACTTTAACATCATTGTTGCTACAACACAGAGAAAAACAATTATACCAGATATAAAAAGTTGACAGAGTTTTTATGATGATCACTTAAGCTCCAACAAAACTTCATTTAATTTTTTTTATTTTGTTTAGGTCCCAAAAAAACCATCATAATAACATTATATCAATAATATTAATACAGAAGTTGAAAAAAAATGGAGGAAAAAATAAAACAGCTTTTCTGTCCACAGCCTCGTTCTCGGTGGGGTGGGGAGGGGGATTTGATCCTCCGGGGGAAAAAAAAAAAATCTGAAAGTCTTTTTTTCAGGGGTGGGGGTAATTTAAACAAACAAACAAAACCAAAAAAAGTGAAGTGGGCGTGGCTTCAAGCTTGAGGTGCGCAGTCTGTCTTTCTCCTGTGCACCAATCAGGAATGTCGAGGTGAGGCAGGGGGTGGTTTTCGAGGTAAAGAGCCGAAGTTCAGTCTCACTGCTGCGACATCTGCCGGGGGAGGAACGGAGAGGCGGGGTCAGAGGCATGTCATCTGTGTGTGTGTGTGTGTTCCTGTCTAGCTATCTTTGTGAGGACCGAGATCTGCATTCTACTATACTTGTGAGAACCAACAGTCACTTGTGAGGACACACACACACCGGTCCTCACAAGTTTGAAGGCCTTTTTGAGGCTCAAAATGTGGTTTTAGCGTCAGGGTTACAATTAGGTTATGGTTAGGCATTCATTTTTAATGGTTAGGGTAAGGGGCTAGGGAAACCATTATGCCAATGAAGGTCCTCACTAAGATAGCTGAACGGGGTTGTTTGTTTGTGTGTGTGTGTGTGTGTGTGTGTGTGTGTGTGTGTGTGTGTGTGTGTGTGTGTGTGTGTTTTAGTTACCTGCTGTGTCTGCGGCTGTGGTTCAGGTGCTCGGCTTGCCAAGCGGCTCAGGATGTTCCTCTCAGACATCTGGAGTCGGACTGCAACCGGCGGTATCCGGGCGATGGTTGCAGGCAGGCGGGTGACGTCCGCCTTCATGTCACTCAGCAGCTCCTCCAACTGCTTCAGCACTGAGGGAGGACAGACACATACATTATTTTTGAGTTTCTTCACACTTATTTTAATGTTCTCAAGGTGCTTTTATCTTAAAATCAGACAAAGTTGACATTTTTAGCAGCGCGACTAAAAACAAATAGCTAAGCCTGCTCGCCGCCGTTACCTTTGTGCAGGACGGCGTTGGCCGGTTTGTTCCCGGACATGGACTCCTTGCTGAGGTGCTGGTGAGACTCGGCCAGACACTCCACTTCGCTGAAGCGGGTGTTGAGGGCCATGGAGGGGTGGGAGGGGTCCTCTGACATGTTGAGGTAGGCGGCGCGTCGCAGCTGCTCCTCGATCACCAGCGCCTGTTCCAACAGCTGCAGCGGAGGGGAACAAAGAGTCATTTTATTATCATTTTAAATGTTCTGCTCAGTTCAAAGATTTTTGATCCATTTTCTCTGTAACATCGAATTTCAGATGAGTGGAAGAAAACAATCAGAAACACAAACAGTGTTGATGTCGTCCTTTACCTGAAACAAGTCTTTATCAAAAAAAAATATCTTTAAAGTCAAATCTTTTGTACCTTGAATCTTCTGGCGAGGAACTTGTTCTTGATTTCCAGGAAGTTTCCTCTGTTCATCTCTCCTTTAAAAGGCTCGTTGAGGATGGCGAACTTGACGTCGTTCTGGATGTCCTGCCAGCGGGCGTAACCATGTCTGAAGGAGGTAGAGGTCAAAGGAAACAACAGACTCTGATCTCACATTAAGTGCTATTGTTTTATTCTCCAGGGAAACCAAACAGACAGACAGGTGTGCAAAGGATACTGTATGATGCCGGCCAGCAGCCAGTAATCGTGGCGGCGATGCCAGATCTCGTTGGTTTTCTTGGTTACTGTGGCGGCGCGCTCCTCGTTCTGCCACAGAGAGTGGAGCTCTGAGAGAAACACGTGAGTCAGCGTTGAATTGAAAACATTCGAATGAGTTGTGCTTGAGTCTGAGCCAGCGTGTACCTGTGAATCCTCCGTCTGCAATGTTGAACATGAACCGAGTCTTGGCTTTCTTCTTCTCCTCGCTGGCCCCGCTCGCCGTGGGAGCGGCGGTCGACGCCGTTCCCTCCTTGCTGCCGTCTCCGTTCTGCAGTTTGGCTGCCGATTCCACCGGTTTCTGAGCCTCCTTCTCCTCCTTCACATCTGCGGGAGGATGAAAAAGGAGTCACAATTAACGACAGCAGAGCGTCAGAGAGAGCCGAGAAATCCTGCAGGAAACGTTATCGGCACCTTTCTTTTCATCTGCGGGAGGCGTGGTGTCCATCTTTTCTGTCTTCTCTTCCTTCTTTTCTTCTGCTGAAATCAAGATTTTTTAAAAAAGGAAGAACTTAGTAACCAAATAACAAGGTGTATCTCTATCACTTACTCTCTAAAGTTTTATTTAAAAATATATTAAAACAGGAAGAATCCTGAGTGACTAGTTTTACCTTTGACCTCTGCATCCTCAGGTTTGACCTCTGACCCCTCTGTCTTTGCCTCTGAGGGGGGCTTCGTTTCCTCCGCTGTCTCTGGACTCTTCTTCTCACCCTCTCCTTCCTCCATCTTCTCGCCTTCTTTCTCTTTCACGCCCTCCGTTTCACCGTTGCTCGGTTTGTCCGTCTCCATTGGCTCCCCGTTCTTCTTCTCCTGCTCGGCTGACGGGCTCTTCTCGTCATCGTCTGGGATGGCGATCACCTGCCGGAGACGTGGAAGATTAAAAATCTTTCCTCCTTCCAACTCCATAAACCCGATTTCATTCACAGCACTCAATCTTTACCTCGTTGCTGGTTTTTCCGGCCTCTTTGCCGTTCTTCTCTGCCTCGCCTTCTTTCTTCACGTCCTTCTCGCAGTCCTTCGAGGAGGAGTCGTCGACTACAAACACAAAGTATCTCGTGATATTGTTCTATTTTTATACACTTTATTTTTCATCACAAACACATCGAGTATCCTGCATGACTTGTGTGTTTGTTGGTTTAGCTCCTGTGTGAGTGTTACCTGGCACAGGCGTGTTGGGCTGCGTGTCGGCGGGGGTGCCGGTGGACGGCGTTTTTGCAGGAGAATCGGGCTGAGCCGCGGCCCTCTTGTTCTCCTCTAGCTCGGCCATCCAGGGCATCGACCACTGGCCGTTTACGTGCTCAAACTCCTGAACCTGAAAAACAGGCGAGCGCATCAGCAAGACGTCTCTACATGTCGCTCAACAAAATAGAAACAAAATATAATAAAAATCTCAAATCAAGCATTTCTGGGGAACATGACATTACCAAGTTTATTTTCATCCTTGTTTTTGTAAATAACTTCTGTATATTTTAACCAAAGCTTTCACCACCAGGGGGCAGCATTTTACCGCTGGGTGTGCTGAAATTGTTCAGTTTTGACTTTTCGTCTACCAGCTTCTAAATTAAGTAGCATTTACTTCAAACACATTAGAAATGCCGCATTTATAAAACAAAACCCGAGTTTTCCCCCTGAAACCAGATTTAACTCATTTAAGCTTCAACTCCACTCATTCATATTCACTGAAGACTGTCTCTGGAGCACAGCCTGTAACTAACAAGTACAACAGATCTACAAGCTCTGGAGTTCAACACAGTGAAGATGTTACAGGCACAGAGTTTTATTTAACTCTAAAAGGTTGTTAATGATTTTTAAAGAAAATAATTAAGAAAAAAAATGCTTTTAACTGAGAAATATTCAAAGTTTCTTTTAAGCACAATTTGTTTTCCTTTTTCCGTTATTTGTGTGTCCAGGGTCCCTGCAGGTAAAGTCAACTTGGATTTAAAAGCAAAAATTGCAAAACCCTGTTGAATAAAATCTAATACTGCTATACTCCAATAAACCCAGACATCCCAGTTTAGTAAGGAAAAATAGGAACACATGACTGAGTTTACACAGAGAGAATAAAAAGTGGAAAGAAAAACATACACTCATCCTCAAACACCTCTCATTACTTGAAGATGGAAAAAAAGTTTTGTTTTTGGTCCGATGAGCCAAAGTGTCGGAGGTTAACTGTACTTTTATGTGACTGTTAACAGTTTTTACACATAGAAACAGCCTGAAAGCACAAGTCGAACTATGAAGACAGCAGAGAATCAAATTCCTGCTGCAGACTGTTGGTTCATTTCTAGCTTCAAATGCATTTCCAACAAACAAACAAACCAAGTTCTTCAAAAAAAAGCGTATGAAGCAACCCTAAGGCGATCTACAGCTGTTAGCCTCTTATTACAAAATGAAAGAAAGACTGCCTTCATTACCTTTTTGCGAATAAGTGACATGACTCCAATGCGGGTGAGGACGTGCTGTCGAGACAGCCCTTCTCTGGGGACGCCGTCCGCGAAGGTCTCGGCCCCGTCGGCCCCGGGCTCACAGAGGTGACGCATAAACAAAGACACGTAGGCCCTGAGGGGGTTAAAAAGATGAAGCAATAAAAAGCTTTATTACATCAGTTTAAAAATGTGGCAGAAGACCACCTTGATGAGCACTTCACTGTCTTCAGTGGAAGCCACGTGTTTGTATTTAAGCTGCGATCCTCACTTGAATTCTTTCTCAGATTTCCCTCGCAGGTCTCGGACCAGCCACTGGGTGGTAAAGGCGTCTTGTGGGGGCATCCCATAACGCATCACTGCATTCAGGAAGGCCTTCCTCTGCCGAGAGTTGAAGCCCAAAACCTGGGAAACGTCAGAGGGGTAAACATTAGAGTTTACATACAGAGAACCAACACACTGTTACGGACATAAGGATGTGTCAAAAGATCCACGATATTTGAAAAGAAGTTTTGAGAAAAACCACCATTATACCTTAAAGACTATTCAAAGAACAAGGTCACCACTGATACACTTATAATTTGAGATCTTTGAAGCTTCAAGTCTCTGAGACACTCACCTCGATGTTGCCCCCCACCCTGGCCAGCAGGGGAGGCAGCGGTTTGTCTTTGTCGTTCCTCAGGCCCTTCCTGCTCGGCCTGCGAGAGTTGGCTGCAGAGAGGAAACAGCGCTGGTGATTTTACAGACGATAAGAAACACTCTGCAGGGAGGCAGACCGTGCTGCAACACTCTAAATTAATGTTTCCCTTTTCTGTCTACAGAATGATATTCAGAGCTTATTGAGTTAAAAAGCTTATAATACATTTAGTTTCTCTTGTCTGTCATTTAAACGTTTAGTTATTCTATTCTGTTCTGCAGGTTTAACATGAGTCGCTTTTCCAAAAAATATTTTTTAAAACAGAACAAATTTGTGAGTAAGTGAAGCCGGAGATCCTGTTTTTATGTATTTGTAAAGTAACCAGCACTAATTAGACGGCCTTAAATGTACAGAGCAAATATTAAACATTTCATCCTGGACCTCAGGAAACAAGTTAACCAAGTTTTTACCTTCTGATCTCTCGTCAAAGTCCTCATCGCCCTCTTCAGACGCCACAGAGTAATCTGATTGGCCATCTGACTGGTCATCCTGCCAATCAGCTTTGAGACAAAAGGAAAAGGAAGATTTAAATTTCATCAGCAGATTGTGGTACAAAACTAACATTTCTCTATCTGCACGTACGCACACCACAGCTTGTTTCATGTAATCTACAGTTTTTTCTTATAAATCAGGCTGAGATTGTTGCAGTTCACTGCTGTGTATTATGGGTAATGTAGTTACATGATATAGGAGGGTAACATTCATCTGGCATTCAGTGTTTAAACAATTAACCTGGACCTTGAAACTTTCTTATCGTAACTGTAGTTCAGTACGAACACCTAAACCTTAATGAAACATTAAAACATGTTTTCACTACAGGATTTTGGATTTGTTGTATGACATTAATGAGTCTAACTTGCTTCTTCCACCTCCTCACAGGTAATTGGGGATTCTTTAAGCACTGCTCCCCTTCACCAGGAGCCCCATTCAAAGGGGGAGGAGCAGGAGAAATGAGGGAGGTGGGAAGGAGAAAGAAGCAGTAGAGCAAAACACTGGGGTGAGGCAGTGATCAGTCTCCTAGTAGATGGTATAAAATCGAAAATCCTACAAGTTTTTCAGAAAAGTTCACCTTTGACCTTGGGTTAAAAAAAAGGAGGAGAAGTCAAGGGGGGGGGGGGAACTCATAATAGAAATGGGTAATGGGGAGGCGTGTTAGGAGAAGAAGAAAAAGGGGAAATGGAGAGGAAGAAATGGGAAGTGGAAAAAGAAGGTGAAAAGTGAGGAGGAGAAGAAAAGGGGGAAGGGCGTGTGAGGAGGCAGCACAGGAGGATGGACGTTCCCATTTTCATTTTTCATTAAATGTTCAAAATCCATTTCATCAGGTGGTTTTCTTTCACTGAGCCATGAAGAGAAGCGAAAACCTGTCTCCCTTATGTAAAGCGACCAACGACATCATGATTAGAGACACTTGGAGAAAGAAGTGACCTTAAACTCAAGCTTCCCCCCCTCAGCAGAGGAGAAACTCCTCACTGAAACCTCTGAACTCTAATACACCCGTGCGTCTTCCTCAAATATTTTGAGCACAAAATACTAAATCTGTTCTTAGACCATTTTATTTTATACATATAAAACACTGTTTTCCCCTCTCTAAAAAGTAAGAGGAGTAGAAGAAGACGCCCTCTCCTCTCACCTCTGTCTTCTTGAGAGCCGTCGTTGTAGTTGACCTGCTTGCGGATACGTTTGCCTTTGCCCAGGTTTCGGGCCAGATCCTCCTGCTGCTGCTCGTAATGGTGACGCAGCAGCTTCTCCCAGTAGTCTGGATCCACGCTCTCCTCCTGCTTAATGATCTCCCGCTGCACCTCCTCCTCCTGAGCGACGAGAAGGAAGAAGGTGGTTAAAAGGACAAAAGGGGAGCTGGGTGTATGAAGGTCCCTCCTGATGGGCTCAGGCGCTCACCTCCTCCTCCTCGTCTTTCACCACATACTGAGCCACTTTGAAGGAGCTCAGGTATTCATTCATGCTCTGCAGCTCCGTGTCGTCAGTGGCGTCCTGGTTCCTGTCCAGTAGTCGCTCTATGGCTTTGTCATCGTAGTGAATGATGCTGCTGTCCTCCTCTTTGTTCTCACCTGCAGATGCACAGACTTCAGTTCACATAATTTTCCCTCCCTCTCTCCTTCTGTTGTCTTCTCCCAAGCTTCCCTCCACCCTCACCTTCTCCCTCATCCTTGAACAGCTCTTCTGTTCCAAACTTGAGGATGTCATCCAGCTCCTGCTTGGACATGGAGCCCGTCTTGGATCCAAGGCCAGGCCGGACCACCAGGTGAGTCAGCATCATCTTCTTCTTGGCAACCTGGAGAGAGCGGAGCAGGTAAGGAGAGAGGGAAATTTTATAAGAGCAACCAGCCAAGATTTCAACTCTGTGGGACTGTGCTTTTATTTACCTGAGTAATCCTCTCCTCCACTGAGGCCTTGGTGACGAATCGGTAGATCATCACCTTCTTGTTTTGACCGATACGATGAGCTCTGCTGAAGGCCTGAAAGCAAAAATACACGTGTGAATAAGCGGTTTGGGTGAATGTGAGAGTGATGACTAATGTCTCTCCGACTGTACCTGGATGTCATTGTGCGGATTCCAGTCCGAGTCGTAGATGATGACGGTGTCGGCAGTAGCCAGATTGATTCCCAACCCTCCGGCTCTCGTCGACAGCAGGAAGGCAAACTGCTGAGCACCAGGAGCTGAAGGATGAAGTAGGAAAGAGAATAAAGTTGCTTCAAGAGTCAGATTTATTGAATCAACTGGAACAATCCTAAAGCCGGTGATGTTTACATTCTGCCCACTATAAAAGGACCCAATTCGACCCCCTGGACAGCGTTCGATAAAAACTGCAAAGCTTTCATTCGTTATTCCAGTTTTTCCAATAGGAAAGCAGTTTTTCCAGGTGTGATGAAGCCAGCGTTGATACACAGGAGTGGAAAAGATATGAAAGGTGAAGGAAGAGAAGAGAGCAGGTGAGATAAGGATCAACTCACCATTGAATCTGTCAATGGCCTCCTGTCTCATCCCTCCTGTGATTCCTCCGTCAATCCTCTCGTACTTGTAGCCTTCGTTCTCCAGGAAGTCTTCTAGCAAGTCCAACATTTTAGTCATCTACAGAAAAAAAAAAATAGAAAGGTTAGTTTAATAAAGATAAAAAGACTTTCAAGTTCATTTAGCTTTCTTATCAGATTGTTAGAGATGTCCGGCGTCTTACCTGAGAGAAAACTAGCACTCTGTGTCCTCCCTCCTTCAGCTTCCTCATCATCTTTTGCAGTAACATCAGTTTCCCTGAAGACTTTATGAGAGCATTTCCATCATACATCCCATTGGGCATCTTTGGAGCTTCCTGTTGGGACCAATCAAATGTTAAGGTTTCATAAATTGCATAAAAGGTTTGTCCAAAGGTAGAACACAGTAGGAGCCATCCACAGCCTCCTTCCTAAATAAATGGTCTCTCCCTGGTGTTTGGGTCGTACCATAGCAGCCCCGGGGAAGAGGTAGGGGTGGTTGCAGCATTTCTTGAGGTCCATGACAACGTTGAGCAGTGAAACCTGGTTTCCTCCTCCTTTGGTGTTCAAAGCCTCAAAGTTTTTCGTCAGGATGAATTTGTAATATTTCCTGCAAACAGACCACAAACATTCAGCCTCATGTCCACCCTCCCCTGACCTCTCTTCTACAGCTGCTGCTGTACCAACCACCCGACTCACTTCTGCAGCTGGCTGAGCTCCACTCTGACGATGAGCTCGGTCTTGGAGGGCATGTGCTTGAAGACGTCAGCCTTCAGCCTCCTGAGCATGTGCGGCCCCAGCATGTCGTGTAGCTTCTTGATCTGGTCCTCCTTGGCAATGTCGGCAAACTCCTCCAAGAAGATCTCCAAATTACTGCAGAAAAAGAAATGACAGAGAAACCAGATCACACGTGAGGTATTCCTTTACTTATCTGACAGTAAAGCGATACATTTTTACAACAGAGCTCAGGCTCACCTGAACCTCTCGGGCGTGAGGAAGTTGAGCAGGTGGAAAAGCTCCTCGAGGTTGTTCTGCAGAGGAGTTCCAGTCAGCAGCAGTTTGTGCTGCAGGGAGTAGTTGTTCAACACCCGGAAAAACTACAGCAGGGGGAAACAAAAATGTTTATAACAGGATCAGGCTGAGTGAGAATTCACAGGCAGCTGCACATGTTTTCAATTCAGACGCACTCACAACAGATTTATTACAGCTGTTTCAAGTAACCATGCCGACAAGCAGACCAATGATTCAGATAAACTTCTGATTCAACCACAGAACAGCTTTTCTTTGTTTTGTTATTATAGTCTGGGATTTTTATTGCCTGCGTTTTTGCTGAAAAATGATTCGCTTGTGCGAAAGCGCCCATCCTCTGTGTATTGTACCTTTGATTGGTTGTTTTTTAGCCTGTGGGCCTCGTCCACCACCAGACAGGCCCAATCTATGGAGCCCAGGACGGCCATGTCGATGGTGATCAACTCGTAGGACGTCAGCAGAACATGGAACTTGATGGATACATCTTTCTGTTGGAGGAAATCGCCAAAACTCAAACTCAAGTTTGAACACACTTTTTTTCTGAGGCTTCTTTTTTTTTGCTATTTGTTTTATGGATTTCCACTCACGCCGCCATCTCCTTACCTTCATCCTGGAGGCCTTCTTGCCTCCTCGGACGGCGTTATCCTCGAAGGAGAACTCGTTCTCCCGGATGACGGCTCTGCTGTCCTTGTCTCCGATGTATGTCACTACGTACATGTCAGGCGCCCACATCTCAAACTCTCTCTCCCAGTTGATGATGGTGGAGAGGGGCGCGCTGACCAGGAACGGCCCTTTGGAGTGACCCTGGGTGAGGAGACGAGAAGTGAGTGTAAACCATTATACAGATGCAGGTCACCAGCGCTTCACTTAATGACCAACGACCTTTGCCCCAGACCCACTGGTCTTAACTCCACCTGGTAAATAAAAGTATTCAACAAACTCTTGGGATTCCCAAATTTAACTAATCTGTAAAATATTCTGTGCATTACAAAAAATATCAACATCTCGGGGCAGTCGATCGCTGATTTCAACTAATGAGTCTATTACTGAAAGCATATGTAAGCTGCTTTTCCCACAAATCAATAAAGAAACTAAAAATCTTGTCAATAAAATCCTAGTAAGTTCAGTTGGAGGAAGTTTGCAGGAAGTGCATTCTGGCCTCCCACCTTCAGGTGGCAGCAGCCGCACATATGATGAGTGGTGGTTTACTGTTTCTGATCCAGCTTAATGTCGTCAGATTTCACCTGGTTTATACAAAATGGCTGGATGGCTGCTAGCTAATAGGATGACAGCCACCTACAGACATAACGTAGCCACACAGAGCACCGCTGAGTTGTAGCACTGAACAAAAAATTCATTTCATCTCAAACTAAATTCAGCAAAAAAAGAAAGAAATAAAAATCACATGAGTAAAACTGTTTAAGTCTGGTTCTAGTAGAAGCTCAAATTTCCAACAAAAAGGCAGAGAAGAGCTAGACCCAAAGCTTTTTAACCACAAAAGAAGATATACAGTTACAGCTTCAGCATGTGCGGCCCCACAGGGGTATAACAGAATCCAGCGTCTCACAGCCACTCACCTCTTTATACAGCGAGTAAAGGAAGACGGCGGTCTGCACCGTCTTTCCCAGACCCATCTCATCGGCCAGGATGGTGTCGGTGCCTTGAGCCCACGAGAACCGCAGCCAGTTGAGACCCTCCAGCTGGTAGGGGTGCAGCGTCCCCCCCGTGCTGTCCAGGTATTCCGGCTGACGCTCAAATTTGATGGTGGGCTGGAAACGGAAGAATTACAATTTATAAACAAGGGCAGACGCAATCAAGGCGCCCTATAATCAGGAATATCAGGAATGATTTTTTTTTTTAATTTAAAGAAAATATAAATTTATAACTACAGGAAGTGTGGCATCAAGACCACCCAGAAACTCTAAGTGGGCACAGCAGGGACAGCTCCACACCAGGAAGAGGAAGAGGGGCCCACAGTAGTGTAGGAGCTGAGGGACAGCGAACAGACCCGCAGCCCAGAACTGAAACCAGCTGGCACCATCAGGGTGCCAGGACACAGCCCCGGTGGCACAGGACAGCCCAGCTCCACAGAGCTGATGCCCGACCCCCACGCTCCCACAACAGAGGAGAAGGAGCCCACCTCACCAAAGACAGCCAGGCCTCAGGAATATCAGGAAGAGTTTGAGGGCACATAACCTCATTTAAACATTTTCTTCCCTCTGGTTCTTGTGGGGATTTATTCATCTGCATTTTGGAATGCGGCTCATCCAGTTCTGGAGGTACTGGCTTTCTCATGAATCATATGGAACTAAATGGCAATTGACTCATGGTATGTTGACCTCAAAGTTGCTAAAAACTGCACACGGAAGAGCACAACCAACCACGAAGATGTCTTTACTTTAACTTCCTGCACTATTTCAGGAAAATAGCGCAGGAAGTTCGATACACCCTGGGAACAGGGTAGTGGTGACTAGAGCTGGGCCATATTATACCGTTCACGGTAATACCGGTACAATGTTAGGCAACGATAAGAAAATAAAATATCGCGATAGAATATGGGTAAAACGCGTATGCGCAGTGCCTTTGTTTTCATACACATGGCCGAAAAAGCATGGCGGCAACGGAGAATGAGAAGGGAGAAAGCGGATCGTTGAGTGAAACGGATGAACCAGAATTGGTTTTTAAAAATGGTGCAGCTTCAGTGATGTGGAACTGATTTGGTTGTCCGTCAGATACCCACCAAAGCACTTTTTTTTTTTTGTAGAACATGCAAGCGGGCAGTCGTTATTGCCGTATTTGTCGGACTAAGGTGCTCGTAAATCTGGGAATAATCTGGGTCCTAAACTCCGTATGCTTCAGGTCCCAAACTCAAATGAACACTGCAGCATCACAGAGTTAAAAACTGTCTAAATTCTTTCATCTTTAATAAAACGATCAGCATTGCTGCTTTACCAGGTGTAACTATGAAGTTTAACATCCAGGCATCCATGAAAACAGAATTTATTACATTTAACAGAGTTAGAAGTTAGCAGGAAGTTAGCGGAAGTTAGCTTGCTAGTTTTGTTAGTTACCTGAGCATGATATAGCATGTTCTGACTGAGAGATTTCTGAAAAAATTCAAATGTACAGCTCTGCTATCACTTCCAACATAAATGAAGACAGGAAACTAAACAGCAGTGACGTTTGTAGGGTTACTGAAGTTGGGCTAGGTGGTGTATAATGATGTGCTACGTGATCGCTAGCGACACAGCTATGTTAGCATAACATAAACAGTGAAGCTGCAGGATGAATGCTTTTCCACTCGATAAAAGTTAACGTGAAGGTTCCTGATGGTTAGAGACAAATGCAATCGCGTGGCTGGATGCTGTAAACGGCCCAAACTTAAGTCAGGAGAACAACTGAGATAATCCATCCACAATAGAAGGTTAGTCATTAATATACTGCAACAACATGGGAATAGAGCAGCATAAATGAATCAATGGTACAGAAGTGGAAGAAGCAAGAAGAATGTGTTGAATAAAGTTTGATTTATCTGACTGCTTTGTTTCGCTCAATGTGCCTTATAATCCCGTGCACCTTATGGTCCGAAAAATACGTATTGGACTTTTTTTATTTGGCACACTGCAGTTTAATGTTGCAAAGCACCTCTTTTTAACTTCAGTGGATATTATACATGGATATGTCAGCCCATTTCTACTGGAAATGTTTTTTGGTTAAACTTTCAGCAAGGAATTTGCATTTGCACTGTTAACTTTTTATATAGCTTTAATGCACATAAAAAACAGCTGCGTGTTTAAGTGAAAATAAATGGATGGGGGGGGTTGCGCTAGTAAAGTTGTGGAGTTGTATTTTGTCTCGCATCAATTATATCGTCAGTTATATCGTTATCGCAAATTTTCAAATCTATATCGTGATAAATATTTTTGGCCATATCGCCCTGCTCTAGTTGTGACCAATGCAGTGAGCATAAAGTCATCTAAAACCCACTGACTCTTGGTAATGTCTGAGTTTTAGGACTCATTCCCTCACAAAGACTCATTAATTCCAACTTACATCGATCACCGGGTTCTCAGGAGGTCTTTCAGGCCGCTTCACTCTTCCTTTCACCTTTATCTTCTTCCCAGGTCTTCCCTCCTCTCCCATCATCAGCTCTCTGAAACAAACACGCACTATGAGTAAAAAGCGGCAAGTTTCAGGTTGTTAACACAGCTGTGCAGAACTTAACTCACCTGTGGTTCCAGTACTGCTGTTTGTACGGGTCATACTCGGGTATGTCCATGTCCTCGGCCTCCCAGGTCGCCTGGTCGTACGGCAGCTCTCTCCACTTGATCAGGTAGTGGACGTTATTTTTTCTGTCCACACTGGAAAAAAAAGAGCCGGCACAGAAGATTTAATCAAAGTTATTTGTTGTCTTTAGTACATTGTTCACTCCAGAACAGTGAGAATGACAAAAATTAAGATTGAATAGAATAAGTTTAGAGATTGTGTAAACACTAATGAAGTAATCTAAAAATCTAAATCTAAAAAAGTTTATAATTTATTCAAAATAATTTATTCTGATAGAAAAAAGTGACTCTTTTTGATGGTTTACAAATAGTACAGAATCAGAGCTGAAGTCTAATCTGTGTAACATTGTGTCTGTAAGAAGCTCAGACTGACCTGTGGTTAAGGATTCGGTGAACCATCAGCCACTCCATCTTAATCCCAAAGCGGAGGTATTTCTCCTCCAGATGTGTATACATGGGGTCCTTGCTCTTCCTCTTGACACACTTGTCCTCCTCTCCTTCCCCAAAGTCGATGGGGGGCGGCTCCTCCATGTCGTTCTTCCTCTGGTAGTTCCTGAACATCACTTGGCAGTGCAGCTCCAGCTACACAACATGCACGAGAAAAAGTTTAGGATGAGGTTCAACTATCAGAGAGATTTAAAGCTTTCCTGAAGCTGTACACACCTGGAGCTCCGTGACCCACGAGCAGTGCCAGTAGGACATGCTGCACCATTTGGCGAAGAACTCCCTCTCAGGCCGCCCTGCCAGCGGGGCGGGGTCGGGGGCATCGGCTGGGAGGTCTGGGGGACGGGGGACCGGTGTGGGAGGAGGGGGATCTCCCCAGCGCCATGTCAAGATTTTCTGGACCTTCCCCTTCATGGGTGGACACTGGAGGGGAGGGGGACAGTAAATGTTTAAGTCTTTTTGGATGCTTTTAATTAAAACTGGTGAAAAAGAAAAAAAATTCAGTTGATCCACTAAAATTTAAAAACAGTTTCAGCTTTAAAAATAAGTTATCGCTACAGAAAACTTCAAACTTCAAAGAACTTTTGAGAGGACAGATGTTGTTTTTTTAATGCCTATGACAACAACATGATAGATTTACTAGTGGCCAATCCCCTCAATCACTGCTAACCAGCTAACACCACTTCATCCCATCTAGTGTTTTCCTACTGGCAGGTTAGTCAGGTCACTATTGTTGTGGTCCCTGATGTCACTCATTGGCTTTGAGTCTCCAACAAACAAACTCCACCTCTGCCGTTTTGGGCCACCGCTGTAGTTCTTGTTCCCTTGTGTTCTGGAAGGCCTCCCCAACCAAAACCTGCACTGGTGGAGAACTTGTGCCACTATGCCAAAACTCAACAAGGGTACTGAGAGGAAACTAGTATATTAACATAATGCACAAGGTATTTTATATTATCAAATCCTTCCTTCTTCTCTCTCTTTTATTTTTAAAACCACTGTGACCTAAAGAATCCCATAACCGACCACATGATCAATAAATAATAATAACGCATGTTAGTACAATCACCACGTTTAACCCTGACCGTCCCCTCACTCACCATGCAGCGGGGGCAGATCCACTCCCCGTTGGGGATCTCGGGGAGCGGCGGGTTGAGGCAGTGGATGTGGTACGACGAGGGGCACGAGTCGCAGCAGAGTAGCTCTCCGCCATCTTTACAAACTCGGCAGAACTCCATGTGGTGGTCGTCCTCCTCCATGTCACCCGCGTCTCCGTTGTCCTCCTCACCATCTGAGCCGTCTTCTCTGGCTTCCCACTGGATGCCCTCCTTTTCCTGCAATCGCAGGAGAGTTTATGCTTTATGACCTTTAATCACAATGTTTCTACTGTGATTATGTCTTCTACAGTTTCCAACTATTTTAACTGGTGTCTAATGATTTAAAAAAAAGAAACAGTGTTACCAGTGACAAATTAAAGTAAAACGGTAACCGTTCCACGCTGAAAATCTGGGTATTTTTTTAAATTGCTTAAATGTTTGAACCCAGACTTTGTGATCGAACAGATGCACTTTTGTTTAAACATCAGAAAGCTAGAACCTCCTGATGTTACCACTATAAAATAAAATGTCCATTATTAAGCAACTGAAGCCACTTTATGTGCTTTGTCTGACCTTCAGAAGGGTAATTATTTTTTTAAGGTGGAGTAAGTTGTCAAGTGAGTTTCTTACACAGTGCGGGCAGCTCCAGGTGCCCTCCGGTGCTTTCTCCATGTCAGGGTCCAGGCAGACCATGTGGTACGCTCTGGGACAGGTGTCACACAGGATGATCTCCCCACCCTGCTGGCACACCTCACAGTAGTCCTGGTGGTCCGTCTCATAGCCGTCACCATCTTCTGCATCTGATGAGGAAGGACAAAAAGTATTACACCTACTAACGTCTCACGTTAACAGAGAGTCAGGAAGTGATACGTGCTGTGATCCGTGATCAGTGTTTATGACACTGAGCTGTGTGTTTATGTTGCTTGTCAGAGGAAAAACTACTCAGTGAGTCACTCTTTCCCCTCAAGCTCAGATTGTCTCAATGACACCAACAGACTGAAACTGACAGACTTCACTGGGATGAAGTAAATATCTGTTTTAGAGAGAGATCCCACCGAAACACTGTCAGAAACAAAAACACTCAGATTTTCAGCCTGCTGACCAAAGTCAACAGTACCATGAAGTTTGGGTTAGTGGGGAGGAAAGAAAAAAAAAAAAGAGCTAAAAGTGTTTGATCAAAATCTAAAGTGTCACCAAAAACAAAACATTTGCGCAAACTACAGGAGTGTGTTAAACCTCACTCGTCTGAATCTGGCTGAACAAAAGCCAAAAATAAGTTGCAGTGCCTTCGACGGACAACAGTGAAATGAAATAAAATAAATATACTGACCATTTGTATTTCATTACATTTAGGGTAGGGCTGCTCAAATATGGTAGAACCCCAATGATCATTATTTTGATAAATAACTAATCTTGATATAAAACATCATAGTTACACAGTTATAAATCAGTAGGTAGAAACGGTCTACAGGAGGTTGATGGTTCGATTCCTGGCTACTCCAGTCAGCACGCCAAAGTTATCCTTGGACATTCAAATGAAATACATAGTACACATAGTAGGAGACAAAGTCTCCCAGTTTAAGATTAAAGGTTCAAATAAGGATGTTTTTGACAGGAAGGTGTCTCGCTGGTCTCCACCGGGGCATCTGTGAATGGAGATGAGCCGACAAGAGACCTAGATAACAGAGGACCCTCAGCAACCATAGAGCAGGGTGGTTGCTGAGGATCTTTAGACATCCAGATGGAAAAAAAAGGAGCCACAGGCAGCCTTTATAATTTGTCCACAGGTTCTTCTACAGCAATCTTACGTCCCCTACAGAAACAGGCTCTCCTTCTCATCTGGCAAATGTCCTCAAGATGATCAAAAGTGCTCGTAAGTCTGAGTTTCTACAGCCAGAACCACAGAGCTCTACAAGAAATCTGTGCATTAGATTTATAAGAAGAAAAAAAAACCCCAAAACTGCTTTTTAGTGAAAATGAAAGGTTGTAATAATTATATTCCGACTATCTTACCTTCATAATCACTCACGGCCAAAAACTGTAATCCAATAATCTCCCAGTGCAAATTTTACTTTCCATCTGCAGCTAAAACCTTAACCAGTTAAAAGCATTTCCACGCCTACGCAGCAGGGTGTCTGCGAGGACTCCGACCTCTTTCAGTTCATGTGACTCCATCCACTACGTCATCCGACCGGTGACAACAGCTACAGAAGAGGCATCAGCAGGCGACAGGCCTGATGAAGACATCGTCCTTCTAAATATACCAAACTCCTCTGACTCAGTCGCAGTGATTAATGTGTGTGTGTGTACACTCCTCCTCATGTCGTCAAGAAGGCCACACGCTTCTAATACTTCACCCCGAACGCAGTCATTACTGCACAGCTAACCAGCAATCTTCAATCGGTACGCCCCATCAGCAACTGTTTAAGCAAGCACAGAAGCACTGGCTCATCACACCTGAGCTTAGTTTCAGTCTTAAAGACGCACCTTTCTTCTTCTTGGGTTTGCTCTTGGATGGCTTCTTTTTGCTGCGGCTGCTGCGACTGTTTGACCCCTCGGAAACCGCCACGCTGTTGATGCTGCCGTTATCAAAATCACTGTCCACGTCGGGCTCATCCTCCTCGCTCTGTGCACACGGGACACAAGATTTTAAGATACGTTTAGGATACAACAGGGTTCCCTCAGCTTAAGAGAATAAGATTTACGATTTCTTCTGAAGCTACTTGGAGTAACGTGTAACACAAACTTAATTAAAACGAATAAACACAAAAGCAAAATAAATTTCTCATGGTTAGAGGCACAGACAGCTTTGTTCTTGGCTTCAGGGTATCATTAAACAAGCTGATGTAACCTGACTCGTCGGAAATGCTAGAATGAACTTTGACCTGTGCCTCTTACTGCACTACCTTATTAAACAGCTAATTTTCCAACTAACACCCATTCCCCACTTTTTTAATAAACTGGTTAAAAACACTATTCTATACTGGGCACAGTGGTGGGTTTAATAACAAAAAAGGTGATATTTTGATACTTACCGATGAGCGTTTCCTCTTGCTGTTGAGGCCCCCCAGTTTGATTTTGAGAGGAGCCACTTTCTTTGTTTTCGTATTATTCTTCTTCTCTTGTGGTTTTGGAGCGGGTTTTGACTTCTTGCGGGCGTTGGGACCTGCCGGGGGGGGGAGAAGAGAAGGAAAAAAAACTCAGTTTAGCGTCACACAGATACAGGAGGCCGATATTTTAGCCTTCATGTGACCTCTCCTGCTCAGCATACCTTTGCCTTCCTTGGTCTTGGCCTTGCGGAGCGGGGGAGCAGGAGCCTGAGGAGGCTCCACCGGAGGCGGCTGTGCTGCGGCGGGCGGCGTGACCTCGGCCACCATGGTGTCAACAGCGGCCGGCACGTTGGCGGTAGCCAGGGCGGCGTTGGCAGCAGCAGCTCCCCTCAGAGGGTTGTTGGTGCTGAACTCACGCCACTTTGCGCCCAGAACCATCATCATCTTAGACACGGCGATCTTTGGGTTCTTGGCTGCGATGAGGGGCCTGAGACGCGTGTCAGGAAATAAAATTTTAAGAATGGGTACAAGTTCATTTAGCATCAAACGAATGGTACACATGTAGCTGACTGCATGAAGAATGGAAAAGAACAGTAACAAGTCACTGGGTTGATTACTGATCATGATGAGTTTCTTTAGCAGAGTTTATTTTAGTCAAAGTTTAATGTTTTGATGCTGCTGTGGGTCACATGTGTTCACTAGGTATCAGCTGCTGTGCAGACAAGTCTGCACGGTTACATCCTGAGCAGTGAGTAACAGAAGCAATGCTCGGAGTTAGAGATGGTTTCTGTTGTTTCTGTGCATTTACGGTGTAAATTAGCAGGAAACTGAATTATCATTATTTATATTTTTGCTGTTCCTTCTTTCCCTGCAACTGGACGAGTCCATGCAGGTGATGCTGGACTGATGAACAGAGGACAGTGGAAGTGGCAGCTTTCCGTGAGATGGTAAAATTAACTTTGCCACCTTTTTGTTGCACTCTTCTCCAACATCCCTTTAAAACCCTAAGTCAACAAACAGTTACACCTGCCCCGTGTACGAGCTCTCGATACCACACACTTGAACTTTTATTTATCTAGCACTTTATATCAAATCCGTCCATGTACCTGACAAACTGGCTGAAGGCTTTGTAGTTGGTCAAAGAGCGGTAGTCTTCCTCGGTGAAGACGTGGTCAATGTCCTCCATGCCCCAGTCATCCAGCAGCTGAGATGACGACTTTGGCTCCTGCAGAAACAAAAATACAAAAACAAATTGTTAAAATCAAATAAAAAAAAAAAACAAATGGACACAAATGAAAACATAAGATAATGTATTAATGCCTCTCACATGTTTTGTTTTAATGTCCCACCCTCGCCACAAAATGAATCCAACTGTGGGAAACACTAAAGTCTATTCAAAAGAAAAGATCCCCCCACACAGTAAAGGCCTGTTCCCTGTTAGTGTATCACACACAAGGAAGTGCTTAATGTGCACTTTAATAAGACCACACAATAAAAACAAAAAAATGAAACGGTTGTATCCATCCTGCGAATTGGGTTTGGGTCGCAGACTACACCACAGTGTTCCCAGTTCTGCTCTGAGGACCACACTGCAGCAGTATTTCCTCTGCTCTTTATTTAATATGACAAATACCTTGAATGGGAATGGGCCATTACTCTGACAGGTAAAACTATGAAAACGTAATAATTTTGATATGCAAACAACAATGAGTCAGGTCCACTTGGTGGCTTTATTGAAACAAAATTCATTCTTCATTAAAAAAAGAAGAAAAGAGCAAAAGATTATTGCTAACATCCTGTGACGCAGGTAAAAGAGCCTACAGTGTCTCAAAACCTGGCATAATGCAAAGACCAGAACTTCCTGTTTTCTCAAAGCCACGTTAGCGCTGTAAAGTGTTATCAATATGGATCTGATCAGATAACAGAGTGCACAGATCAAGCACCCGCTGAATAAAGCGACCACAATTCAGTACATGCCACAGAGACAACACAACGGGAGGTGTGTTTATTTCGGAACATCATTATTCACAAAAAAAGAAGCTTTACGCAATAAACTCCTGCTGAACGAGGACGGCATCGACTGATCACACACAGACCGAGTGACCAACATGTGGGACCGGCTGTGACTTATGAATCTGAGGCATAAAACCAACCAGCAGGGTTGGTGCTGCTGTGCCCTTAAGCATCATCAAAAGCCCCCTCCTACAAAAAAAGCACTTTTGTTCCCTTTCTGCACATCAGAAAGAGTCCAGTAGGTGGTTTGTGGCTTTATTTTACCCCACAATATACAAAATTATTATTCCACAGACTTTTACATTATCCATGGAATAACATCCTTTTCACAGCAACTGAAATAACAACTCCACTGACCACATTTACATGCCCGAGGGGTTTGAGTGGCCCGTGAAGAAGCTCCAAAATGAGCATCGAGCAAGCAACCGAAATGCTGAAACAAAAGTGACATTGACCATTAAACTTTTAAAAATAATTACATCAGACTGTTTGTTATTTAAGCTGATAATTCAGTGTCAGTAGAGTCAATCTATTAGATCACCACTAACCTGATGAGAATCTTTACAATTTACTCATTTATTAGTTGTTCTGCTGTTTTTTTCCTCACTTTCCTCTCCTTGTTAAACAACCTTCAATCATAACTTGTGTACGCGATTTAAGAGTTTGATGGAAATTTGTCCTTATGTTTGATTCTTTGATGACTAAATGATAAATGAAAAATAATCATTAGTTGCAGTGTGATGCTGTGGTTACAGCTGACTCACTGATCACTCCACATCATTACAGCCCTGTTGAACTTTTTACATAATTTCCTTAAGGACTATTAAAATATTCTGATTCTGATACTTTGACTCAGTCTTCTTTTAAATGATGTGTGATTAAATGTATTAAAAGACAAATGAATCCCTTCATTGCAGGAATATGAATAAAAGAATTTAAAACTGCAAAGGTTTCTTTAAGGTTTTCTCCTCCCATTCAAATACCTGCAGATCAACCATTTGTCTTGGAAAGGTTACAAAAATCAGGAGGTGCAAACCAAAACAACATCAAAGGGAACCACATGGTGGGAGCCCTAAGTCCCTTTTGGCCTGTGCCACTGTTCGGAAGGATGACAACGGTAAACACTGTCACTGAGGTTTTGTCCCTGCTGTCCAACTCTTATCTTACCGAGAGCCTGTTTTATCAAAATAAACAAACTATTACTAGAGAGTTTCAGCATCAAACATGATTTTTCCCTGAAAAAGGCCTCTGGGCAAATAGATCAGGCTTTTACTGGCCCACAGAAATGGACATTTTAATAAATTTGTACGCAATTTGTATACTTCAAGGAAAAAAAGGAACTAAAGCCTTGAAATAAGCACAGTGGAGTAAACACTGCCTCCTGTATGTTGCAGCTGGATACTGCAAAGTTTCTAAGAAATTTGAAGCAGTTCATCTGCATTCAAACAGCTTTTATGGTGGGTGAAAAATGAAAACATCAACAGTGGATGGGAGCAAAAAAACAACAAACAATACTTTTCAGATTTAAACTATCTGCACAGGTGGTTTAATGAAAGACGTTCAGTGGTATTTTAATGTGAGAACACCAAGTGGAAGAAGAAGTTACTTGGAGAGGCTTCACTTCAGTTAGTTTGCTGCACAGGATCACTGTACTTCTTTACTGGCCCAGAGCAACGAGGCCATTCATGAGGTGACGTTGATCCCTTTGATTGCTTAAAATACAAACTGTTTAATGGTGCAAACCTCCAAGGAGTTCAGGTGTCTATCACATAAGACAACGAAAAGCAGAATCTTTCACAATTTAGAAGCTGGAATCACAAAATGTTTGGCTCATTTTTTCCAGAAAAGGGACTGGAAATCACTCATCACAGTAGGTAAACCATTTCATCTCTACAGCAAGCAGACTTCAGGCAATTATGGCAAAAATGCTAATCGAGTATTTAATCCAATTATTAGAGTGGTGGGGGACACAGGGCAGCCCCACAGGGAGCTGGGCTTTATGTTCATGAAGGGCATCTGCAGGCTCCAGACTGATTTTAGCTTCCACCAAGTTATGGGGAGGCCACAAGGCTCATGCAGCACGGTACTCCCACACCCCAGGAAACCAGTACTGAATATCACCAGATCTTTAATGTTTTTTCCCCTCTTAAGGTTGATAGAAATTCAGTTAATTCAGACAACTGATTTTTCTCCATTTTGTCTTCCCTGCCTGCTGGATGGCTCCTTTCCATCAGCAGAGGTCGAAGTTTAGATCTGCTGAACTTTGAACAAGATGTCCGAAAAGCTCCGAAGCTGCGCACTGTGGTCGCTGCAAAGCGCAAACCAATAAAAATAACTCCATCTGCAGGCAGCTGCTAATGATCCCTCCAAAAGTTTAAAGCCTTTTCTTCTGTTGTCTAAAGATGTTCTCTTTCTTTAAAGCCAGAATCTTAAGTGAAATTTAACTTCTAAACTGCTGTCTTCTAAAGCCAGTTTCTTTTGAAGTTTAAATGCTAATAAAAAGGTGAACAGTTTGATAAAAACACCTGGTTTTCTGCCCCGTTCGCTTCCCATCTCACCATCTCACAGCCTGAGCTGCAGACCTGATGCAGGGCGGCTCTCCCAATGAATCAAATTGTGTTTATCTAACCACAAAGAAGCAGGGTCAGGTGCGTAGTGCAGCGTTAGGTGGTGTTGCCATAGTAACAGCATATGTCTTCACACACCCCAATCCACCCTCTCTTATGTTGCACTGAGTGTCATTAACTACAAGGGCCCCGATTGGCTGGCAGCCACAGAACTGGCCAGAATCGGCTCTTTGTTTGAGCACGTCTTACATCAAATCTGTTTGCTGCTGACTCCATTACAGGTACAACTATCAATACCTGCTCATCGCAGAAGAGAGAAGGGTACTTTAAACCAATAACAAACCTTTTAACTGTACAGATAAACTATAGCAAGTTTTGTTTTTTACTCTGTTATTCATAACAGCGATGAATAACAGATCTGTTGTCTGCAGCATTATTTTTTGTAACAAAGTATTTCAAAGTGACCAAAAATTTCAACAAGCACTAAATGTGTTATAAGTGCATGGACCTCCTTTGCTCGCCTTCCTTACCATGCCGTCATCATCATCGTCATCCTCATCCTCCTCTGGTTCTGGTTCTTTCTTCTTGGAGGCGCTCCTCTCCGCTGCGGCGCTGTTCCTCTTCTTGTCCTTGCCGCTGCTGGCTCTCTTCTTCTTCTTGCGCCCGGGAGTGTAGTCGCTGCCCTCGCTCTCTGAGCGCTGGCCAGGGCCGCCATCTTCACCATCATCTACGCCGCCCAAGTCCATGGGCTCTGGGGAGCTGATGGGCAGCTCCTGGAACAAGGAGAAAGGCAGTGAGCAAACAGAGACCCAAAATGACCGGAAAACAAATCGTCAAATTTTAGTAGGTTTCTGTTCTAGAGTTACTCAGCATCACATGTTTATCTTTCTAACTGAGCTGAAACTAGATCTCCAGAGACCCCCATACATACAAACACCCCAGATTAATTGGATAATCCCTTCACCTCTCTGCGCGACCGCCGCTTGCTGCCCTTGCTCTCTCTGCTCTTCTTTGCCTTCTTTTTCTTCCTCACCTTCGGAGTCTCATTCTCAGAGATCTCCCCTTCCTCGTCATCTGCAGATCAGGCCAACAGAGAAATTTCATTGTTAAGGTGTACAAAGGAGCAACTGTGTGTCAGTGTTTGTGCTGCAAGATAACAACAATGAACAGCTGGCCGTGAAGATGACATGCGTAACGTAGGAACCTTGCATATCCTGCTGGAAACTCAACACCAGCTGTAGGCTGCTAAATACTTGCATCGAGTCTGTTTAAGTCTCGATTCAGCTATTTCACAGGTAAACGGCAGGTGTTACAGATCACAGTGGAACTATGAAATGACAGAATTTGTAAAGAAGCTTTGTTTCCGGATGTCGAGTTTTATGATCCCAGGGCCTGAAATTCAAATTTCTTAAAACTAGAGGGAATTCCCCTTTAATTGCTTCCCACAAGGCAGATTTATATTCTCTGGAACATGTTTGAGTCTGCTACGCTACTCTTAGTTTATGCTCGCTTATGCCACCCTCGTGCTGGCAAGTTCCCATTTTGGTGCCGTTTGGTGTGTTTTTTTGTGCAACTCTTAATTTTTGTAACCAGGTGGCAGATACAGGTATCTGCGCAGTTTGATCTTTGCGTACAGTTGTGTCAATCAATGCAGAAGCAAAGAGATTTGTAACTGATAGAGGAGGGCTAATACAACAATTTACTTTGGAGAAAATAACAAAAAAAACCCAAAAAAACAAACAATCATTGTGTTTTCCGTTTCAACATTTTCTACAACAACACTGATCAGCTACAGTTTTCAGAGAAGCAACACCTATCGATCAGCAGCAGATTGTCACAACTGAATCTCTGGCACCAGCTCATCTAAACGATGATCTCAAGCTTCAGGATGCAGAAACATCTGAGGTTTGAGTAGCCAGTGAGTAACCTGCAACTTGCTGTAACAGTTCCAATTATTTCTGGGGTGCTAGTGAGATTTAAGGTCATTTTCATCTGGGTCTTTTTTTGTTTACTTATCACCCTGTACACTGAACACTTGACCCTTGGGTCAACAGTCGTGTTAACAAAAGGACACAAGTGATGAGAAGACTTGATTGTTTCTATTTGTACAATAAAATAGAAAGTAACCAAATTTCTCCTTTTTGCAGTAATCAAAAACAAAAAATAAAGTCTGGGTTTTCATCTGTCTCACTCAGTGTCAAAAAGCATTAAAGTTATCCACGGTTAGATGTCTGGAATAAAGACCTGTGATGTTAGCAGTTAAACTAGTAATCTGAGTTACTTTCCAGTTACACAAGTTGCCCTCAGAGGGGGAGTGACTAAATGAGTTTGGCTCTAGTGGTTAAAACCATCATTTACAAGTGATTCATCAGGATGATTTAACCACACCCCTGCAGGCCTCACAAACAGCGAAGATCTCGATCCAGTATCTGGCACTGAGCGCTTATTAATGTAATGGACTACAGTAAGAAGCAAATGGCAAGTCGCCATCAAAGATGCACCTGGAAAGGAAGAAGATTTAATGAGATGGGACTTTTTGGGTCAATAGAGGTAACTAAGCTTTGTGTAGGTAGGCGGACGCACAGCTGTAGCTGATAAGAAAAATTACTCTAATCTGATTCAAGTGTTTAACACAAAGAGCTCCTTATGAGCACAGTGGTAGAATTTTCTATTTGATGCAAAGCGTGAGAAAAGCATGTCTTATGGACACACACCAGATTTTGAGTCACAGATGATTTTACTCCACAGATATAAAGACCTAATTTTGTGTACTCTGATTTGATTCCTGTGGGATCTGTGCTTGTGAAGACCTAATATGACTCCTGATGGAAAACAAATTTTAAATTACAAGATTTTCACCTATTAGAAACTCAGAAGTTTGAAAAACTAAAGACTGCATATGACATTCATTCTGAGCTGTGCAAAAAAGGACACTAACAAAGACACAAAAGGAACTTTGACAGATTGAATTTAAGTTCTTGACACAGGTTTTTATCTATAAATTGCACCAAACTCTACTGCAGTCAACAGAAAATAACTCACCAGCTATTTTATTACATTATTATACATCCTATATACAATTCCAGTGCAAAATTAATAACTGGCTGTTGATTGTGCATGAGTAATTCAAAGGCATATTTCTGGACTCAAAAGAAAATTTAAACCCTGTTTTTGTCCTTCCTTTGTTGATTATCTGTCATTTTTCTTTACAGCTGCAGAGATTTTACTTTTACTCTCATGAATCAAGAGATCTTTATCAGAAAAAAACATTTTTGAACCACATTATTTTGTTTTTGTCATTTTTGAAAGCTTCAACTAATGGTAATTTTCGATTAATTGCACGGGTGATTTTTTTCCCCACTTGTCTTTTACTTATTTGGCACCTTTGCTGACAATCAATTAGAAACCATGGTTGATCGCTATATCTTATAAGCTGTGCAAATTTTAACCGTCTTTTCAGCTGCAGCATCTATTGATAAAAGCTGAATGCTGACATGTTTTTTTTACTAAAATTGAAACGATTTTCCACAGTTTTAGCTTATGCAGTATTAGACCCCCCCAAAAAATAGTTAAAACATGTGTTGCGGTACTTCAGAAGCTCGCTTATTTCCAAACCAGTTAGCAGGTACTGACACTAGAAACAACAAAATATGAATTAAAAGACAAGAATATTAGAAAATGTTTGACCTTTGTAAGACATCTGAGCATAAAGGCTAGCCTGAATAATTGGTTTCTGTATGGCTATTAATAAAAAGAAGAATGATTTTACAGTGTGTTGTCTTTTGCACCGTTTGTTTTATTGCTGTTATAAAGCTTTTAAAAACACGTGAACAAAAAGTGGACCGTGTTTGATGATTTAAGTGTTGTTTTGAATCGATTTTTAGCATTTGCGGCTAACTTGCTGAATGTTTGTTCTCAACGGTTCTATCGCGGACGGTGCGCGTGATCGTCGGAATTAAGCACACTGTAAACATCGGCCACACCTGCACGTAAAAACTAAAAGGTGATCGGGGATAAATAACGGTTAAATAAAAAGCTGGGTGTTGTTTTTTTCCTTTCCGTATTATTATTATTACTTTCCCCCTTGCACACTCAAACCGAAGGCGCCGGCCATGAGGAGGGGGACGCCGCTGAACGTCATCCGCCAGCTTTCAAGCTAACTGGCTGCCTCCATCTTGTCATCGACACGTAAAAAATACCGGTAGCTGGCTAACGCTAGGCCCCGGGAACATGCCGGTTTGTCGGCGTGACTTCACTCCGATGCAACCATCAGCCATGCCGCCTCAGGTTGTGGTAAAAACTGGACTTCTTTCTAAAACGATACTCAGCCGCGAAAGAAGCTGGTTTGCTACTGTTAGCAACCCGGTAGTTAGCCGCATTGTGCAGTTAGCATAATGCTAACAAACATGATTGATGTGAATGTCAAAAACATCTGCTCATGCTAGCGCATAACCCAGCGTGAACATTAGCATTCTCTGCTAACAAATGAGCCTCGCCTTACCGTGCATTAACCGGTCCTCGGGGGCTCCGTAATCATCCCTCTCATCGTCGCTTGCAGACATAGCGGACAACAGAAAACTTTCTTTCTTTAGTTAGCTAGCAGTTTAGCTAACTAAATAAAGTTTCCAGGGTAATCCAGAGTTCTGACCCAGGCTTGAGTCCGTCCAAGTCGAGGAGGTGTTGTAGTGTAGGGGGGGTGGGGGGCAGAGAAGAACAAAAAAAGAGAGAGGAAGGAAGTGAATATACATAAGACAGCAATCAGGACAATAAACAATCCCCACACGAGGTTTCTTTTTGGACAATAACTCTAACTTTGGACAGCTCGTAAAGATTAGCCCACACTCCATCTCCGCTGACATGCCATCTTGCCATTATCGTTAGTTTCCGTCTCATTAGCATGCGTGCTAGCCGAGCTTGACCGGCGGCCAGGTTCAGATCAAACACAGGACCCCCTCGTATCTAACCCATAAAATACCTCACGGTGGGTTCTTGTATAACCACCCGGCATCCCAACCAGCCTGACTCAAGTAAAACCCACAAACAATAAAAACTGATACTCACAACTTGAGTCCCACACCGGCTCCAAAAACAGTAACTCCGGGCTCAGTTTGTTCGCCGGTCAGCACTTAGAGGCTCTTTTTTTTTGTATGTACACCGTTATCTTAACAATTTAAATATATTTCCGTGGTTTTTTGTGTGTAGCAGCAGCGTGTGCGCACGACGCCGTCTCCTCTTTCTCTTCCTTGCACACTACACACACCCCGCTCGCGCGCGCGCGCACACATACACAAAGAGATCAGGGGGCAGGCATCCCATAATATGCCCCCCCTCCACCACCACTACCACACATACACACACACACACACACACACACACTTCACTGACCCCTCCCCCACTCTGCATAGTTACCTTGCAACGTACAGACCATAATAGTCAATCCACCCCCCCCCCTCTCTTCCCCATTCCTCTATGCATACACGAACACACACCCCCCTCCTTCCACACACACCTACACCCCTCCCTTAGCAACCGGGGTTACCATGGAGACGTCCCCCTCCCACCCCCGTGTGGCATCCCATAATAGTAATGAGCACAGTCACTGACATCCCACAATAAGCATAACTCCAAAAAGAGAAAAAAAAAGGAAAAGGCGTCACATGGCAACTGTGTGTGCCACATGACTTGCTGCTTAACTTGAGCGTGCACGTTTGCATGTATGCGCACGCGCTGTACTGTATATGAGCCAGTGCACAGGTTGTAGGTGCAGCAGGGGGGGAGGCTGGTATAAAGCAGCAAAAAAATAAAAAATAAAAGTAGGGGTGACACCAGGTGAGTCCAGGTGTTACCCCCCTCCCCGCCTTAATAACAGCTGTAATATTACACTTGTTTAACTTCTTTATATACATAAAGAAGGCCACATTACTATTTAACACATGCAGACCAAAGAATAAAAACTTGTGAGCAGGTCAGTGTGGGGTTAAAAAGTCAGCCATTAGAAGAAGGTCAGAGGGGTCAAACTGTAGTCAAAACCTTGAAGTTTGCAGCTTAAAACTGAGAAGAAGGCACTCAGGAGTGCAGTGGTGAAGCCAGCAGCTGCTCTCACACACACAGGCTGGAAATGCATTACTGTCAATGGTGGGAAAAATGTCTGGGTCCTAGACAGATTTTTCCCACCATTGACTGCCTGTGTTTCATTTAGAGCTGCTTGTGCATCCACACGAGCTTGTGCATGATGGTTTTCCACATGGGAAATAAAATGTGCAGATGTGGGCTAATGAGGAGCTGTTTTTTGGGTTTTTTTTTTTTTTGTTGGTTTGTTTGTTTTGGGGTTTTTTGGAGGGGGGGGGGTCCCTTGTGAAGCATGAAGATAAGAGATGTGCTGTTATTTATTGTAGAACCATGGGTATGGGTCCCAGAGGCTAATAACTAGGGTTGTAACAATATTAGATTTTCACTGCATAATCATCATGGAGCCTCTGCCAAGGCCAATGGCCTGTTATACAATTTTAAATAAAGTTATCCCGATCCTTACTAAAATTTCACAGATTCTTCCTTTTTCATTGCTCTGTCTCTTTACCAAGTTTCAAGAAATACAACTGTGTAGTTTGACCTCAAAGCTTTCTGGAAGGCAGGCTTTCTAAGATGAAGTTAGTGTTTTAAAAAGTGTTTTCATCCAAATCGGATTTTCCCTAAATCTCATCAAGTTGTCTTGTTGCCTGAAGGGGTGTCCACAGAGGGAGAGACTAGAGACTGATAAATTCATCTTAAACTTATCTCAACACTGAGCTGAGTGATTTAGACAGCTACCAATGGGAGTGGGAAATACCTTAGAGAGTTATCTACCAGCAAGAGACCAGTGTCCTCGAGCAAACAACCGTCAGCTACAAACTCGGTTGGCAGTGAACCCCTTTATATTGAATCTCAGTAGAGTCTGAGAGAGCTAAAAATGCACACGAGGACACAATGGTACTGAGCGTGCCGATCACAGTCACTGTGAGCTTCACCGATGCAATGTGTAGTTGTTACATAATAGGCTCGAGATAGATCCAGTGCTGAAGTATAAAGGTGCACATCAAGTTACATCATGAGTTATAGCTTACAGTTTTAGAGGTCTGCAATTATAGTCTACCTAAAGCACAACCAGCATAAATGATGATGTTAGACCCCAAACCCTCATTGAATACAGATACCTGCAATCTATTGATTCTTAAGAGATAAATAGTAAGTATAAAAAACAGACATGGCTTCCAAATCTGAAAAGTCAAGCTTACCTAAAACCTGTATTTTTTCAGTGGCCTCCAGAGGGCAGTACTTGTGAATGCAGAAACACTTACAGTCCTATATAAGTCTATTGGAGAAGCAAGCCTCTGGCTGAACCCCTGTAAGCACTTTCCTGGTGAGTTTATGAGCTCAGTCAGTCATTTTGGGTCATATTGAATAAGGTAAGGTCAATTTTGGTCATTCCAAGTGTTAGAAAAGAGGATTATCCTGGATATCCTCCCGGCTGCTAATGTAATCAAGCCAATGAGCGTGCAGTTCCACAGTCAGATCCACCACCAACAAGATGGTAACGGTAAAATCCATCTGATTTGAGGGTGACATCATGGTTGCTACATCATATATAGGTGCAAATAAAGCCGTTCAGCACAGTGTTTCAGTACAGGTAGGGTTGGATGGGGATGTAAAAACACCTAAATAGTACATCATAACATTTTAACACCTAATCCAACAGACTACTTGCTTCAACAGTTTGTACAAAGTATGAACTTTATGTGAGGCAATTACAAACCACTGGTCCAGTGCATAAGAAGTTGGCGTTTCTGTGTGTTAAAATTTCTGAAAAAAAGAGCAAGATCCGGCCACTTTGAACCGAATAAGCAGTTAAGAAAAGGGATTGATGGACAAAGTTGCTTAGTTCAAATTCTAAAAAACATTCTCAGACCCAGAGATTCCCCCAAACCTTTGATTACTAAGTTACTAAGTATGTTTTAAAATATAAAAGACAAAAATCTTGTTTGGCGCAAAGCTGCTAATCATTAGCTGATAAATTCCAAAGGTAAGCGTGAATTATTCATCCGTTAGGAACAACATCTTGTCGTTGAGCGGTCGCTGCTTCAGCGGGATAAAGAAGGATTCATCGTAATGTTGCAAGGCATGAAAAAGAAATGTCTGCATAATTTTTCCCGTGAAATTGGAAAATTGGTGCTATTATGTGGCAGTTTCAATCAATGGAGGATTTATGAATGGCTCCACGCATGATTCATGTCAGCATATTGTTGCAGTGCCCTAACCCTTTGGCTTTTCACCCACTTCAAGCTGTCCCTGTTTCTTTAGATTTAGCTGGAGGGCTCTCTCTCTCCCCTCTGGTTTGTTTTTGTTTTTTTGGTCTTACAGTTGCATCTGACTCAGCACACCTTTATTTTGACTCTTCTTTCCTTTCCTTTGTCCCTAACGCCTCTGGCCTAAACAAAGAGCAACTTTATTTCCGTCCATTTCTGCCTCGTTTTCTCTCCCCCATGCTTTGCATCTTCCCCCCTCCCCCACACTTTTCCCTTCCTTGACTGTGGACACAGTGTTCATGTGTGCATTTGGAGGGTGTAGGATTTTTTTTTTTTTGGAGGGGGGGGGGCGGCATATCCCATAATCACCAATCAGAAGGTTCCTGGGGGCAGTTGTCATAGAAACCTCGTGCACGGCTCTTGACGCTCCTCCCACCCCTTAACGCCGCCATCACACTGGCAGAATTGCATATCTCATAATGATAATAATATCATTTCTGAGGCAAAAGGAAAAAAGAAAAGGAGGAGGGAGGGAGGGTACAGACCATAATAGTGTTCCTGTTCGGCTGGTCGCCATGGAGATAAGCAAAGAGGGTGGTGGTGGTGGAGGGGAGGAGGGTAACAGGCGGGGTCAGATTACCATGTATGTCAAAACACATACCATAATACTTCTTGACCCCCCCCCCCGCCATTCCCTCCGTTAGACACCATCTCTGCTCCACCTATCCTGCTCCTCTGAAGCACCAGAAAGAAAAAGTGGAAATGGATTTGATCAGCCCCAACATGTCAACCATATGAGACAACGCACACCACCACAGAGAGGCTGACACATGGAGAAAGCAACAACGATGATGAGATTTGTAGGACGGGGCAGTCTGTGATGGTCTGGAGTTCAGATCTTTTTATCTGCCATATTTCAGCCAATCGTGTGACGTAAAACAGGAAGTTCACTGATAGAAAACTCATTGATCACTTTAATATATTACTGACAGATCTGTTAGACCTGTCTCATCACATATAAGGTGTGCAACTATGCATAGTATTTAGAAGTAATTACTGTGAGCCACAAGCTCAGGGTTCAAACTGCCCTAAATCCTGTTTCAGGCTCTTTTTTCTGCTCTCAGATATGTATGGGGGTGCATATCCCTAATATGGTTGTATAGAACAAAAAGCTTTGACTGTGAGGGGCAACCAATCAAAAAAAGGTTGGCTTAAAAGGGAGTTTGGTATAAAATAGGATTATTTTGAACTATGAATCATGCAAAGCTGCTCCAGTTAAATCCAAGAATTAAAAGATAGAGCTAAAATATGGAGTGTAATAGATCCCCTGTGAATAAATTAGCTATTAACAGGAACATAGCTGTTGTAAGAGAGACATTGAAGAATCCTGAATTGAAATCTATGAGAGAAATTTAATACAGCCAAGATTTTTGTAGAAGTATATCTTCTTTGGGACAAAGTCAGCAAACTTTCTGATAATTCTGTACATGCAGTGTTTATGTCCCAGTCATCTGCGTCATGTTTCAACAGCATGTCCTCCACCTGGGCCTTTCCAACATCCACACCCTGACTGGCTACCAGTGCTGTAAGTGAGAAGCTACATTGGAAACACTCACTCTCTCAGTCCTCAATGACTACTCCCCTTAAAACTTTCTTCTAGATCAGGGATGTCAAACTCATTTTACATCGTGATCCCACGTTAATCTTAAGTGGGCCAGACCAGTGAAACTCTTCTTTCTGTCATTGTACAGAAGTTTAATTGCACATTTAATCCTGGCGAAATCTTAATAAAAGAAAAAGAAGCATAATTACTATGTCACTTTTCTACATGACAGAGAAATGCTGCTGTAGTAAAATAAAGAAATCTGTCAGCATGACTTTTTGGCTTAAATTTTAAGAAATAAATTACTAAAATTACTAAAAGTTCTGGTAGGTTATTGTTGCAACCTTCCTGTAATTCTAAAACTGATAGATAGTGAAAAAAATTGAACTTTTGTGTCATATAATTGTTTATCTATTACTTTATTACTTTGGTGTAGTATCAATAGCCATGGAAGAGGTCTTTATCAGTAGGAAAAGGTGTAAAACTTATGAAAATACAGTTAAAAGTCCATTCCTGGGTCCTTCACATTTTCCAAAGCAGTCCAGCTGTCAGAGTCCTTGTCAGGCCCCTGGGCTTTATGTTTGATGCTGACTTACCAAACCATATCACATTGAGCACCGACCATTCTTGCAGACTGGATATGTTTGTGCCATTGTAAATAGCCTGCATTTGTATAGCGCTATACTTAGTCCCTAAGGACCCCAAAGTGCTTCACACTACATTCAGTCATTCACCCATTCACACAAACATTCACACACTGGTGATGGCAAGCTACATTGTAGCCACAGCTGCCCTGGGGCGCACTGAGAGAGGCGAGGCTGCCAGACACTGGCCACCAGGCCACCAGTCTGACCACCACCAGTAGGCAAACATGGGGTTAGCAGCCTGGGATCGAACCACCGACCTTCTGGTTAGTGGCTGACCTGCTCTGCCAAACATATCCACCTGAGCTACAGCCACCCATGCAACTTTGTAAACAGGAAACACAGGATTGGCTGCTTGTAGAAAATACAGAAGGACAGCAGTGGCAAAAATATAAAACCAGAGACTTTTTTGTCTGCGCTGATGATGAGGTGGAGTATATGGCGGACTGGGACACAAAAAAGGAATGTAAGCTGGAGTCTATCCCAACTGATGTTGCAAGAAATAGGATACACCCCGGACAGACCATCACAGAGGTTATCATGATGATGAAAGTTATAACATTTCATCCTGAGGAGAACATGCACCAAATATTGTGACAGTGCGTCCATCAATTGTTGAGACATCTCAGTTAGAAATGCAAATGTCAAACTGCTGTTGGCGCAAGAGAAAACACGAGAGGATGACCAAAGTCAGGACAGTCTGGGCGACCGACCAGCTGGCATTGCCTTTCGAATGGCTAGGCTACTAGCATGGCTAAGGGCCAGCTTGTGCTAGAAAAAGGGAAGGTTCAAATGCCATTTTGTCTGACCATGTTGGAAAAGAGGTGTTTACAGATGGTTCAAAATGCCACACTTCAAAGTGGAGTGATATGCCAGCTGTGTGGAAAACTCTTATTTAATTTTTTTGCAGATATAGTGGTGCAAACATTAGCAAAAGAGCTTGAGAGCCTTTACCAAACTGGCAGATGGCATTGTAAAGTAAGCTAAGAGATGCCAGATTCTTAAATGATTTCTCAGATTTATAAAGCTGTAAACTACAAAAAAGTCTGCAGAGCGCATCTTCAGGAATTTGTCACACAATTACACAAAGATGGAAATCTTCCAGTTCATCTCTCTGTTCCCACTTGTCCCTTCTTGTCACAGTCAGACTGCTTCCAGTGGCGAGGGAGGGAACAACAGTGAGCAGGGCCGAGAGCCAAAATCCAGTTGTGACAAATAATTTTTGTGCAGTTTTGAGTTGATGCTGACCAAGAAAAACACCAACAACTCCTGTATCATGTTACAGACAAGTGCCATCACTTAATTGGTCTGACAGCCTGCTGCTGTATATATAAATAATATATTTCCCGAGCAGAAGGACAGTGCAAATCTGCAAGAGTTTAGGCAGTAAACACGGCAAATCGCTGCTGCTGCCTCGGTAATTTTCATTATGGTGGACAGGGAGTGTATTGTGCTGCTCAGATACTTTGCCAATGAAGTTTTTTGATGAATTCCCAGCTGCTGCTACTTCGTCTCACTGCCTTTGTGCTGCCTCCTCTCTCGGGTCTCACTCCCTTCTTGAGTCACCTGAAGATAGATGCCCCCTCCACCCTCACTCGCCCACCCACCACCGCCACCACCAGCAAATATGCAAAGTCTGTGCACGTCGGGCTGTGATGTCGACACGCGCCTGGAGGGGTTTGGCGGGATTGCACTGCTCACAAAAACAGGCCTAGGCCACAACATAATACCCCCTCCCCCATCTGACAACACAGACATCCCATAATAAGCATTTGCCTGCCCCCCTCACCCTCCTCGCCACCACCACTTCCTCCTCCTCCTCCTTTCTTCAGCGCTTGGCCTGCCAGTCCATAATAATCACATGGCTAATTCTCCTCCTCTCTCTCTCTCTCTCTCACTCTCAGCCCCTTCCTCCTCCCCCTCCACTAACACCATCATCACTTCCTGTCTTATAGGTTCCTCAAGTGCACAGTATATTATGTCTCTCTAAACGGCAGCCACCGCTGCTCAAAATACCCAGCCTTCCCATCTGTGACGTCTTTGTCGCACTTCGTCAGGCCGGGGTTCCTCTCGCTCTCTTCCTTTCTCCCCCACAGCCTCGCGGAGCTGCAGATCATCACAAACAGATATGATAAACTGTGTATTTATTTGGTTCTAACCACAGAAGGAAAGTTCACCAAAATCAACAAAGGGCTGGAAAAAAAGTCACTCCCACACATCTTTTTTAAATGTCAAGTTCAGTTATACACAATTGTCTTATTGACAGATGTATTATTGTTTATTGTTTTGCCATGTTCGGTAGTGTAGGGCGTAACGCATTACTATAATCACATTACTTTTGCCAGTACTTTTCACCCATCCATCCATCCGTCCAAGTTGGAGCCTATTCTAACCGTCATAGTTTGAGAGGTGGAGTACACCCTGAACAGTATTAACATAAAAGTAAAAAGCAAATAACAACGAAACAAGGTGAACAACGCAAAGGTCAAGTGGGACATCTTTCATTCTTCTAGCTGACAAAACCGACCACCACAATCCATCTCTCTAATCTTTTGATGTGGATCGTAAAACTGGACTGCAGCAGGTTTTACATGCACGATACCAAAGTACACCTTGTTTGTTTGGGGTGAGGCAGGAGGCAGTTTATCTGGCACTTATGTTCTTCAATTACCTGCATGACCCACTTGAGCTTGTGCAACAATTGGTTGACATCAGTTGAAGTGAGAGAGAGGACAAAAATAACAGCGTGATTTACAACTTTTGAGGAGTGATGATTACATTTAATTTACTGCATAAAACCACAACATTTTTTGTCAAGTCCTCTATGAGCTGTTTTTCACCCTCTGTGCTGTCAGCTTTGTAGTAAAACTTAAATATGTTACTGAAAGAAAGATGTTTGTCATCCTTGATAGAAGAAACACAGAAGTAAAGAAGAATAAAAAGAAAATAAAAGAATATGTAAAGTAATACATTACTTAAAAAGTAGAAGATAAAAATGTCTTTTATTGTTTTTGAGTAATGACCTTTAACACTAAACATAAATATACTTTTATATATACTTTAGGGTCAGAGGATCCTCAGCTGGACATCAGGGCCAGAATCGACTTCCCAAAGGGTTTCATCCGGCCCACTGGATGAATATGTGAAATTACAAAGGAGGGCATAAATTTTGGACTTGCAGTTCTTTTCTTAAGATTTCATCACCAGTTTTATAAATGGGGGCTATTAAATGAGAACATTTTCAGAAGGTATTGCACTAGAAGAAGGTGGAACAATTTGAAGGTGTTTTACTGGTCCAGCCTAAAATGGGTTTGACACCTATTTCTGTGCGTGTGTGTGTGTGTGTGTGTGTGTGTGTGTGTGTTCTCATGTTTGCTGAGGAATTTAAATGTCAAACTAAAACTTGGAACAACTGAGAAATGGAAGTCCTCGATGCTGGGACCACAAACACACTGCGACTCAGTCCTATGTTTGCACTTAGATCAAAATGTCAAAGCCATGGTGCAAGGATGTTTGGAGGTATACACACTGATCACTGAGCCAATCAATGGCAGAGCTGCTGATGGGAAATTACTTAAACATTGAGCTCTGACGCTGTACAACAGCTGAAGGAAGAGTCAGTGTCAACGGCACCTTTGCTGTAAATCCGTGAGGTGTCCTGTGTCGAGCGTGATGTCAAACAGGAATGTTATTATTAGGCCAAATTGGATGTTGGTCACAGATGCCGTCTGTGAGGCTTCCTACTGAACCAGGTATCATATGCTGCTCTATTCACATTTCACTGTTTCCCTCTCTTGCAAGAGTCCATGGGATTTTTTTGGCGTTAACTGTGCTATCTGGAAATGTCCCAATGTTTGGGAAGTCCTGAAAAACTGTTAGTCTTAGTGGAGCCTTTAGAAGTCCGATGGAAATTTGATCACCTATTTTGTCAATGCAGAGTGAGACCTTCCACTTGGATGCCGTCCCTTCTAGCATTGACAGTTTATTCTTTGACATTTATGTTTTGGTTATGGGGCTTCTTTCTGCCCCATTTTCAGATCCCTTATAAATATTTACAGATTGTATTCTTTGTTTAGGACCTGCCAGAGAGTTGCTCTGGGAGAAAACTTGGTTTCTAATATTCTCTTCAGATTTTCCAGTCTGCAAAAATAAAACTGAGCAACTCATCAACATAAGTATGAAACTTATAAATACACCTTTGATTCCAGTACTGCTATTCCACAACTCGATTAATCTTTGAATGTAACGTTACAGGTTAATATTACCTCTCTCTACTCACAGAGAAGATTGAGTGGAAAATCAGTGTGTATAAGTGAATATATTCTACAATTCAACAGTATTTAACCAGTCAGGTTTGGCTAGTAGGTCAAATGATACTAACCTATCATATTATGCCATATGATACCTAAACATATTTTTATTCTTTTTTGCAAGCTACATATTCATTGTATAAGACGAAGGAATCAGTGATCGTCACCATGTCAAAATATGACCTCAATGTTTTATGCTGATAGTTTTTTCTTATGTAAAAACAAAAAAGCTATCAGGAAAATAGCAGACGCATTAACATTCACATTAACATGCTCATGAAATGGTTGTCACAGTTTGTAAAAACTGTTTCCATATGGATCAATCAGGCAAGTCATGAAGTCCAATGGGATGTGTTCCAATGCTATATGTGCCACCTGGAGATTGTGGGAGTTTTATGGGAAAAAAATAAAATATACAATATAAAATATAAATTTTTCTGGCACAGAATGTCCAGAAAAATAGGTAAGTATGTGAGAGACCAAGAGGGATCGAGTCAAAGTTAAGTTCCTCAGATCTTCTGCAATTCGGAGAGCACTAAATCCCAATATTTCTGCAATCAACGGCAGGACCAAAGGCAACGCGTTAGCCCAGCGGTATTCATTTTACACTTAGGACATTAAGGTCGAGTGCCAGCCTTGAATTTTGAAAGGAGACTGGGTGGTAGATGAGCTGAATGCAAAAATGTCTTACATTAACGGGATATCAACTAAAGTTGAAGTAGGGCTAGGCTGTACTTTCTTGTAATACCAGTTTGTACCAGGAGATGGTGTAGTGAGACAGGTAAACTTTATATACCAGTTAAGTAAGTAAATAAAACACCTTTTTCTTTATAGTAGCCTGGCGAGGATGTAAAGAGAAATATCAACAGTTATAATAACAATAGCAACATTACATAATGCTGAAAACAAAACAAAACATTACAGTCTGTATATTTAATGCCAGCTGGAACTTCATGAAAAATAAGTAAGTAATTTCTTTTGTAAAGACACATTAAAGAGTGAAAATTTTAAAAAACAAAGCAAAATCTATTAATGCGAGTCACGCCATATATGCGTGATGTCAGATGTGTGTGAGAGGGACTATGTAATAACTGATATTAACTGATCACAACTTCCAGAATCAACAATTGAATGACTGATAAAGACAAACAATATCTTCAGAAAAATCCAATGGACTCAGTGTAATGTCACAAAAACAATTCCTCTCATCACTGGACCAAAATCCTTCTTTTGATAATATGTGAATGATGAGACGCCATCATAAACACCTCATCGTACCATATAATCACAGAGAGTGCTTCACTCTCAGACTGCTGGATTAGCTGTGGTTCCTAGGATATTTAAAAGTAGAATGCGAGGCAGAGCCTTCAGCTTTCAGGCCTTCTTCTATGGAACCAGCTTCCAGTTTGGATTCACAAGGCAGATACTGTCTCTACTTTTAAGATCAGGCTTAAACTTTCCCTTTTGATAAAGCTCATAGTTACGGCTGGATCAGATGACCCTGAACCCTCCCCTGGTTATGCTGATGCAGGCTCAGACTGCTGAGGTACTTTCCATAATACACTTATCATTTCTTCTCTTCTTAATTCTTTTCAATCAATCAAATCAATGAAAACTTTATTTGTATAGCACTTTTCATACAACTTTGCAGCCCAAATTACTTAAAGCAAACACAACAACAGCATAGCCTCTCTCTCTTTCACTTTCTCTCATACGTAAAGACAAAAATCACTGCTGAGCCCATCAGAAACCGAAGAGAGGAAACACTATGAGTGAAGCAAAAACAGAGACCTGTAAACATTAAATAAATAAATATATGATAACAAAGCACAATATATAAGAAAACAGGGTAAAAAACCCCAATTCTGATTATTTCACTCCCCGTGTCATTAATTTGATCTTCCCTCTTCCATAGTTATTGTTATATAGATGACTCCCCCTCTCTTGTTCTGCTGGAGGTTTGTTCCTGTTAAAATGGATTTCTTCCTCCCTGCCATCACCAAGTATTCGTTCATTCTAGTTGCTCTAATAGTTGAGGTTTTCTCTGTAATACTGAAGGGTCTTTGACTGCTGCTGTGAATTAGTGCTGATTTCATTTGATTTGAATTCAATCAAGGGTCACCTTTTGAATATATCCAAACCCCCACACTCCTGGATTAACTAAATTCAGGAGGAAAATGAGGAGCCAAAATATCAAAAACAGGGTAATTACGACTGTATAAACTGACTTCTGGGTGTGAAAGGAGCAAAAGTAAACTTTACAATCAGCCTTGCGCACGCACACACAGGAGCTGCCATTTTATCTTACCTTCTCAAACACATATGCGTGCACTCACTCTCTCTCTCTCTCATGCACTTATTATAAGCTCACACGTCTGCGCAGACACGCACGCCCAACCCCCACACAATCTTCTGCTCAACACACACATACACAAACCCGACACGCTTTCCCTGCAACACTCCCCCAAACACACACATATTTCGCGCGCGCACACTTGTGCACGCCAACACACACCCTGATCCCTTCCCCCCTCCCATTCCATACCAGGGCACGTCGTGACAAAACAAAGAACACCCCATAATAGTCAGAGTCGCACAGTATGCATGGTAACCAGTTATGTCAGAGATGAAGGCAATCTCTGTGTCTGTGTATCTCACTGTATACTGCATATGAACACACACGCACACACACATACAGCAGTGTGTCTGCAGATAGTTCATACAGAAATAAACACACAAACATTCCACAAACCCACATATATACACCTCCCACGCACACACGCACACACACACACACATACACACACACACAAAATTACAGGCCGACGGGTTCGTATCCACACACACACACACACACACACACATGCAGCCGCATGTACACACCCAGACACAGACACACACACCCATAAAAAAGTACACTGCACATAAATAATGACTCACATGAGCAAGAATATGGAGGCACAGACACAAAGAAAGACGCAAGATTTAACATGTGAGCACAAAAACGAGGAAGTATGGAGTAAAGATAAAGAACTAGACACAAAGAAACATGGAAGATGAATTAAAAAACAGGAGACACAAACATGGAAACACAAAATGAAATGCACTGTGGATAGACCAACATGTACTCCATCAAAGAGAAAACGAAACACACCAAATAGAAAGATGTAAAAATAGTGCAAAAATACACCTGAGTGCAGACAAAAATTAGACACACCAACATGAAATCACTATAACACAGACACACATGTTTTTTTGTAACAATAAAATCTGAAGGTAAACACTCAAAATAAAACGATAGAAACACAATATTTGGAAAGATGTACAAAAATACACCAAACTTTATATGCAAACATGATATGGATGAATAAACGTGCACAAGGTATGTGGTTCAATAACACTACAGCACCGATACACTACATGGTATCGCTGGTGTAAGTACAATAAAGAGGCCAAAAAAATTAAATACAAGCACAAAATTTTAACACACACTAAACACTTAGGTAATATTGTTTAAATCACAACCCACGCGTAGGCACAAAGCCCACAGACACACACACACACACACGCACACACACACACGTTGAAACATAAAACTCAAAAACAGAAGCAGCTTTATTGGCATATAATATAAAAATACACACATTACAACACCGAGAATATAACTGTCATCTGAAACCTCTTCAGTTCTTCTTTTATTTCTATTTTGTCAGATGAAGGGACTTTTAATAGCTCGTTTGAACCGACTATAACAGCGACTATTTAATTAGCTGTGGTTCGCACCGCGCTTGAGAACGATCTGTTTTACCTCCTTGTTATCAATAAGACCCTTTGAAATGTGCTAATTTCAACCTTGTTCGTTACTCTCTAAGCAGTTCAAAGAGTGATGTATGGTTGACACAAAAGCCAAAAGCACACCTGGACTTTGCACTGGACACACCACTGGGAACCAACGCAGCAGTGACAATAAGAAACAATAATATAAACAATAAGAAATGGTCAGTGGGGAGAAATAAAAACACGCGGCGTCCCTCTATTTCACAATCTGATCCACCCTGCGCTCCTGACATCCAGATTCAAAATGTTTAGATTTATGTTTTATGTTTTAAGTCTTCTGATTGGCTGCCCCTCGGAAATCCAAGATTTCCCTCTTTATAACTTCATCTAAACATAAAACTGAGTGTTCAGATCAGTTTCAAGCCTGAGTTTTTGGCCTTGTGCATACACTGACCTCACTATTAGAAACTTTAGTCATGTTGTAACAATGTACACATCACTCACCTCTCTTAGCTATATTTTGCATGGTGTAAATGAACCTGACAAACCACAAACAGTGCTGGTTTCCTTCAACAAAAGTGTCGACTGTGTGCAAGTTTATCATGAGTCTTGTGGTTTTTTCTTTACATTCAGCAGTAAACGGACGTTATGTTTCTCCTCCTCCTCTTTTATGTATCTATGTTTAAACAAACCGTGTGTGTGTGTGTGTTTGTGCGTGTGTGTGTGCGTGTGTGCATGGCTGCACATGTGCGTCCACAGAGAGAAGAAGAAGAAGAAAAAAAAAAACAAAAAACAGGCAGAGGTCAGGTTTCTATCCCATGATGCAACTCTCTCTCTCTCTCTCTCTCTCCCCTCCTTGTTCTCCATGCTGGTTGCCCATAGCAACACACTTATAATGAGGTCAGATGGACATCCAATAATATTCACCAGCCACACTACCAAGCAGTAGCGGCAGTGAGAGAGGCACTTTGGGACAGACAGCAGTCAAAGTGTCAGAGGCAAGATGGCCGCCACACAAATGCAATAAATCATCAAGTTCTTCAAAGTAAAAGTGAAACTGATCCGGAGACAGTTTGATGTGGGTTTTCACTTTCATCGGGACTTAAATTCTCTGAAAATGGGAAAAAAAAAAGTTTGGATGAGAAGTTGCTGTGTTTACAAAATATGAACAAAAACTTCAGAATACCTGAAGAAGAAAGGCAGCGCTCACTGTACAACCCAGCTAAAGTCAAAAGTGATGTGCAAATTATTAATTTAAAAAATATTTGATTTTATTTTACCTACAACGATACTGAGCTGCAGTTATTCCACTCACAAAAACTTGGTTTTAGTTATCAAAGTTAAAAAGATAAACGATCAATTGTCAGTAAATTTAAGGTCTACTAATTTTTTCAGCTCTGTTTGTATTAGAGTAGCTTTGGATGGCCTACAAAAATAATCCTTATTTATCGTCTCAGTTCATCTATTTTGTTGTATGAAACAAGCTGTTGCAGAACTTCCCCTTTAAGACAAATCTCTTATGAATGGTTGCTATTTACAAACAGAGAGTTCTATCCAATGTTCGAGTCCAATATTGGTCACAGTTAGCTGATCTATTCAGTTCAGTTCTGGTTTATTTTGTGATATCTGCACAATTACAAAATACTTTTCTAGTCTTACATTTAACCACACATTCCTGGTTCCTGGGCTTTCTGTGTGGAGTTTGCATGTTCTCCGCATGCTTGTGTGGGTATTTTGGCTTCCTCCCACAGTCCAAGGACATGCACGGGTTAGGTTAGTTGCTCATTCTAAGGTGGCCATGAATGTGATGTAGATAAAGTGTTTGAAGTGTACAGAATAACACGCGGGATGAATGTGTGGTTAAAATGTGACTAAATGTGACTATATAAATGCAAATACATCTACTTTGGAGAATATCAAGGCAGATACAGGGAAAACATGCAAACTCTGCACAGAAACCACTGCAATGCTGTGCTATCCCAGAGAAGATCAAAGTCATGTATCGCCATTACACATGAAAAATTCATACTGGTGGATTCTGTCATGAATCGCTGTGTGCAGGCAAGAGATTGGACTCAAAATACAGGACTCGCAACATGGGAATCAACTCAAAAAGGCAGTTTATTGTAGATTCAGGAAAATGATACAACTAATGATGAACTGAACTAGACTGGGAAAATATAACCTAAAGTTCCACAGAGAGACACACAAAGGATCACACAGCATGAGGGACGACATGACACGGAACAGAGGGGGACGCTGATATAAATACACAGAAGGTAACAAGGGCAGTGGAAGCACACGGGGAACACAGCCGAGGACAATTACACATGACAGAGCGGGGAGGACACGAAACTGAAAATGCTGATGCCAAGACGCGGACCTTAAACATAACACAGAAAGTACACAGAGATAGCCGAGAGAGGCAGAGAGGGAGAACACGATGGAAAGAGGAAAACACGGGACACAAGGAGTGGAAGCAAAGCACAGTAACTCAAATCACTACATCCACGGTCACACCGAGGGAGACACAGAGGACAACACAGGGGGGGAATCTAATAAACAATACTGAACAGAAAACTTAGGGATCTTAAGAATACAAATGAACTTAATACAGAATGTCAAAACTCAAAACATCAGGTCAGAAGTCCTGGGACCATGACAGTTTCCTTATATAACAGCAGGTGGGTGGGGTTTCTAAGACTTTCATTGACATCATACAGAGCCAAGAGTAGAAAAAATGCCTAAAATTGACAGTTTAGACAAGTCTGAAGTCTGACCTTTTGGTTCTCTCGAGCTGCTGGTATATACACCAACCTCTGACCAGGAGCATCCATCACTGTAAAGGTATGAGACGAGTAATAAGGCAAATCATACTAGGTCGGCCTAAGTTAAATGTTTCACTGTAATTCTAATATGAAGACTAGCTCTAAATAAAAACATTGCTGTCATTTAGTTTCATGGTGTACAGAAGTCTAGCACGTCCACAAACAAATGAAATGCTAGCAAATCTGACAAAGCCCATTATCATTTTGATTAAACCTGAACTAAAAAAAAAATCAGTAAACAAACTGATCAGAAGCACATAAAAGCTCAGGTATGAAGGGCTTTTATCTCTTTTTTCATTCTTTTGATCTCTGTTTTTATGGTTACATTGTATACTATACTTAATAGCATCTAAATTAAAGTGATGCACTCACATTGCAATGTAAAAATTCTAAGCAACATTTTTTTTTAAAAACACCAAATAATAACTTTGTCTTCTGTAAAGCACTTTGGTGCACAGGTGAGTGCACAAAGGGGAAAATGAGGTGGCACCAGCCTTAAGGTAAGAAAAAGGGCCATGCACTAGAGGGGATAAAAAATCTCCAGCGTTAGAAGTCTACAAAGGTAGCCCCCTTCACCTCCATGCTGGCAGCTACTCATATTCATCAGGTGATACTCTGAGATCGCTCTGCCTCTCTGTAATCTTGCTGCATGTTTGCAAATGTATTAACTTTGTCCTTATTAACTACAGACAAAGAAAGATACCAAACTTAGTTTCCACACATTGTTGCAGCTTCCACATGAAGTCTCATCGTTGTAATACTTTCCTGTAAATGACAGTTTTTTCACCAGTCTCTGTCCCTTACATTTATTTACAACTGCAATACAGCTCCCTCTTGCCAAAGGACTGATATGAGCCAGAGCAAAGTTTGCTGAGTCAAAGCAGTGCAGACTCACTGTTGTCACTCCTCTTGACATATTGTTGCATCTTATTGATGTTGGTTTGCAGGCCATCTCTGACCCTCAGGCCGTATTTAGCCCCTGTATCATATAAAGCCATTAATATCATGTACATTATTCTGCATGATAAGTACTTTTACTCCAGATACTTTAAATGGATTTAAATGAGTATGAATTCATCTTTTACCACTTTGCAAACTACCTGCTGTGAAATCACTTTTTATTTATTATCATCTGCACAACAAGGACACATTTCTGCATATAAGCCTGAAAACCAACATTTTATATACAGATTTTCTACTTTTTCTATTTCCTCACTTTTTTAAAACTCTCACTTGAAAGTTTTTCAGTGAATAAAAATCTGCATTTTTTTTATGTGTATGGGATTGTGTTCAGGTTATTTTTATCCAGAGGTGTAACTGCATATAACAATGTATTAAATGAGATCTGATAAATGGCCTTTAAGCTCATTTGAGTGGTTTATGTCTCGAACATGATGAGGGTAGAGCTCTACATAAGACAACTGTAAACATGTTGCTCTGCAGTTTGTATCAGTGATCACTGTGGTTAGAAACTGTTGCGAAAGGATGATGACTCAAGTTTTTATATGAGCTGAGAGGACTCGAACACAAAGACCTCAAAGGCTCAGACAAAAGACACAAAGACGCACGGAGAAAAGGCTGATGGGAGAAGGCATTGAAGAAGAGGATGAGAGTAGGAGAGAGAGATCGGGCTGTGCTGTGAATGGAGGGCTAATTAATTTTTTCTTTTCCATCTGGTTCACGCCTGGCTGCTGCTGTTAGTCAGACAAAGGAGCGAGCGGGTCTCAGCCTCCATGCCATGTTGGTCTGAAGGATCCATTTTAGTCTGCCAATCAAAATGAACCCAGGTCATTTACATACCAGAGCAACCAGGGCTCACTGAAAACCTGTGGAGCAGCTCCCCCTAGAGTTCTGTGAGTGGACACTGCATCTGCTCTGCAGACGTAAACCACGTGTCCACTCTCATGTAGGGAACATTTGATCTGCAGATTGAATTAAACACATTTCAAATGTTTACTTATAATCAGTAAATTAATTCAGACATTATTAGAGAGGAACTTTAAAAAAAATAACCTTTTTCATTTTTAATAAAAGAAAATGTAATGACATAGTGATGAAAAATACATGATGATCAAAGCTCTAGGCCAAATTAACTCTCAGTCTGTTGGTCAGAAAGGAGAAAGCCTGACTTTTATTTAGGCAGGAAAAAGTTCAAGAACCCTGATTTAACAGCTCCCAGAGACAAAAGCAGGGATGTGTGTCTGGATGTATCTCATGTATCGAGTATTAAATGCGTCAAATGTATTAAGCACTTTTAAATGTTTAGCTCTAATCAGGAACTGAATTCAGATAATTTAAGAGAGGCTTTACAATGTACAGTTTAAAGGATTCAAGGATTCTTTATTGTCATTCACCACAAAGAAAACACGACTCAGTTCTCTAACAATCAAAAATAGTAACCAGCCAACTAAAAATATAATCATTTATATATGAAATAAACAAGTAAATAAATATAATAAAAAATTATTACCTATTAAATCATTTAAAATGTATATTGTGCTTTTAGAGATGTGGAAGTTTAGCACAGTTCAACATTGTCACAGTATCCAGAAAAGCAGCAATTCTTCGGCCTCACCAGGATGCTGTGCAGCCTCCATCCCAAATGGAGGAGGGAAAACGGTCCATAGCAGGCAAAAGATTACTGCTGTAAAACTGTTAATTCTCTTCCTAACTTAATGATTCCGGGTCCACCTCCTTTTCTTCCTCCTAAACCCTCTTTTCCTCTTCTACTTCTCCTTCTACTTTTCCATTTATAGCAGAACACAGAAGTAAGTGGATTTTTTATCTGTAGGATTTAGAGTTGCCAGGATGGCCTCTTCAAACACCTTCTTCACTCCTTCCTGTAAACGAGACAGAAAGAGACACTCAAATTTAACAAGAGGTGGAGGAGCTATCAGATCAAAAGAGATCTATTTCCTGTTTTCCTAGCAGAGTATCAAGATAAACAGGAAATATTGTGAATATAAACTGTTTCTTTTGATACTCTACAAGGAAAATCTAAGATGTGAGAAATCATGATGGTCTCTGCAGTCCTGCTGACGTGCCTCTGCGCCTCTGGGCTGGCGGACTGGGGAGGTGGCTCCCCTGTTTGCCACAGACTGTTCCTTCCTTGAAATGCACTGGTCAAACCTCAGATTCAGGAAGAGAAAGGCAGTTTTTATCCTGGTCCTTGAACACACTGCATCAAGTATTTATCCTCTGAACATATTCAAAGGTGCGTGGCAGTTTTATATTGTAAGGTAGAGACCTGACAATAATACAAAGAAAACAGAGAAATACAAAGTACATAGAATACAAAGAAAACCCCAACAGTCATTTGACCCCCTATGAGCAAGCACTTTGATGACAGTTAGAAGGAAAAACTCCCTTTTAACAGGAAGAAACCTTCAGCAGAACCAGGGTCAGGGAGGGGCGGGGCCATCTGCCTTGGCCAATTGGGGTGAGAGAAGGAAGACAGGACAAAAGACATGTTGTGGAAGAGAGACAGAGATTAATAATAACTAATTATTCAATCCAGAGAGGCATATAAACCCATAGTGAGTGAAGAAGAAACACTAAATGCATCATGGGAATCCCCCAGCACCCTCGACCTATTGTAGTGTAACTAAGAGGGGTTTCAAGGTCACCTGATCCACCACTAACTATATGCTTTAGCAAAAAGGAAAGTTTGAAGCCTAATCTTAAAAGTAGAGATATTGTCTGTCTCCCGAATCCAAACTGGAAGCTGGTTCCACAGAAGAGGGGCCTGAAAACTGAAGGCTCTGCCTCCCATCCTACCTTTAAATACTCTAGGAACAACAAGTAAGCCTGCAGTGTGAGAGTGAAGTGCTCTAATAGGGTGATATGGTACTACAAGGTCATTAAGATAAGATGGGGCCTGATTATTTAAGACCTTGTATGTGAGGAGCAGGATTTTGAATTCAGTTCTGGATTTAACAGGAAGCCAATGAAGGGAAGCCAATACAGGAGAAATATGCTCTCTCTTTCTAGTCCCTGCAGCAAGAGTACTGAAGCCTTCTCAGGGAGTTTAGGACATCCTGATAGTAACGAATTACTGTAGTCTAGCCTAGAAGTAATACATGCATGAACTAGTTTTTCAGTGTCACTCTGAGAAAGGTTCTGTTCATAATTGTTATTAATTTTTATGCACAGAGGGTTTCCTCTTTCTCTGCTGAGGATGCTTTGGTTCTTTTGGTTTCACTGCATGATAAACTGCAGCTCGCAACTAAGGCCATGGTTCTCAGTTAGAAATGGGAGAGGAGCTGCTGCCTAAGAACAGGGGTGAGGCGAGTGGAGCAGGAGGCTGGCAGACTGATTTGTAGGGCAGTGGCTGCAGATGCAAGCAGTGGAAATGAGCTTCCCCTGTAGGGTCTGGGCTCACCCACAGAGAGGGGATGCCAAAGCCTTCTGGGTGAGGTGCTGCGGGTATTAGAGTCATAGAGCACTCAGGCCAGTATTTTACTCAAATATGTTGAGCCATACTTAAAAATTTTGTTATGATCTTTAATTTTTGTTATTTGTAATTTTTTTTATCTTATTTATTTAGTTTATGTTGCAATTTTAAACATTATGCTCGGTAAATTCACCATGCTTTGCTGATCTATTCTGTTTTAAGTTGGTAGATGTCGTATAATGGGCGCATGTTCACCATGTGGTGATTCTTTTAGATATATCAGGAGTATGTAACCAGGACTCCAAACAGAGATGTTTTGTAGTTATTTTTTACTTTCACTAGGTTTTGACACGTGGCTTTTGATGCCTTTTTATTAAGTGTAAAGATTTCCTGTGACTCTGTGAGTAATGATGATGCTCACATTTCTTTTATTCTTATTGCCCAAAATGTATGGATACCAAGACACCAGCAGACTTATTTTTCTCTCTCTGTACCTGAGTCCGAGCCGAACACTCCATGTATTTAACGGCCTTCAGCTGATGAGCCAGTTCCTCTCCACTCTCAAAGGTCAGGGCTTGTTTTTTCTTCTTGATCAGCTGCTCCAGGGTGTTCTTGTCATTTCTCAGATCCACCTGAGTCCCAACCAGCAGGAATGGCGTCTTTGGACAGCAGCGTAAAATCTCTGGCACCCACTGTCAAAAGACAAGCTAAAGGTTTGATGCGGTTTCACTGCAACCCTAACGATCTCTGCTCTGTGTGTGTTTATCCTCAGAGTTTGGCTCATTATATTTTAAGTTATGGAAGTAATTAAAGTGAAGAACATGAATGAGCATCAAATTAGAAATAAAACACACAAACCATCTAAACGAACCTTGTCTGTGACGTTCTCAAAGGTTGAGGGTGATACGACAGAGAAACAGACAAGGAAGACGTCGGTGCCGGTGTACGTGTTAAGTCGTATGTTATCGTAGTCCTCCTGACCTGCAGAGGCAGACACACAAAAAAGATCAGCAACAAACAGTGCAACCAAAGCAAGGTAAATTTAATCAGTTATCTCCGGGGCTGAATAATGAAGCTGGTGTGAAAGTGAAAAAAGAAACACTGCAGTTCCTTTAATATCCACCTGGGGCTAAATCCACATGTTAACATGTCCAACTTTACAGCAGAAATAATTACATTCTCAACCTGACACAAGACACGGTTTTATTCTCTATGGTGGGTAATGTTTTTCTAAATCACCCATCAAGATGCTGGTGAGGCTTAAAGCTAGTGGCATGGCTGCTTTGATTGACAGCTGTTGCCAGATAACTGTTTGTATTTCATAAGTGCTGCAGTCCAAAAATAAAGATTTCATAAGGAACTTTTTTCTGGAGATTTTCACCTTGTTTTGATTGAAAGGTTGAAGACAGTGTAGCAAGATTTCAAATTTCTATAGGATCCTATCCATCACCAGCAGCTCAGAACATTACAGGAAATACTGCTACTACTATAAATATGCTACAGCTGTTGCTATTAGTATCTGTTTTGTTTCAGTTTATGTGTATTTTTTTACCTGAAGTGTCACACAGTTGCAGACAGAACTTCTCGTCATTGATCATCACTGTCATCACACAGGTAGCAAACGACTGGAAGGCAGAAGGCAAGGAGTGAGGAAACAGAAAGAAAAAGAAAGTAAACCTGTGAAAAACTTTGATTGCAGGTGTACTCCAAACAAAACTGGAAGTAGACATCTGGACTAGTTAAACCCCTAAACGAGTGTCGTCGCAGTTAGTCTGTGGAGCTGAACCAAAGCAGTGTAGTTGCAGTGTTAAACATGCAAATGTAAAAATATTACACTGCTGAAACAAAACATGTTTGTGGATGTTGACAGAATAAACTGGTGAAATCTGACCAAGTTTTGTTTAAGTGCCATAAATAGATGAAAAGTTTCCCACTCTTATTAAACCTTAAAGGTGCTCATACGTTCCACACACTCACATAAATGCGTCAGAGTGAGTTGGAGGTTCATCATCTTGACAAAGGACACCCATGAACTAGAGGAGCCAGAGATTGAATCGCTGACCTTTCGTTTTGACAGAACTGTAAGTAGATCTTGAGCAGTGTTGGATCAGATACTCAGTGGTCTGCAACCTGCCAGGTCTTTAGCACAAAGTCACTATAATAACTGAGCATATAGTGTAAGAATATAGCTGTCGAGAGGGAGCAGACAGCAGGGTTCTCCCTCTGTATGACAAGCCTGGCAGCACTCCAGCTCGTACTGATCTCCAGCAGATCCTCTAAATTCAAAGCTATAGCTGTTACGTTATACTGGCTCTTCTGTTCTATTCAATTCAATTTATGTAACACTGGTCACAACAACAGTGTGCTCAGGGCTTCAGTGAGGCCTGTGTCGAGTAAAGGGGACATGTCGAAATGAAGCCCGTGGCTGGGCTCGTATCATTTCTCAGAATGTCATAGACCAAAGATAAATGAGGCCGTTTCTCTGAAATGACGTGACTGCTGCGTTCTGTGATGTGAGCTGTTGAAAAGACAGAAATTAATTTTCTGTGTGAACTGGATCTGAGGTGACTCTGAGGATTATCACGATCTTGCACAAAAAAATATCAGCATATACGGAACATTTTGACATGATATCAATAATGACATAAGTCTTAAATCAGTCTCAAAGAGGATGGTTAGTGAGGGGTGAGTGTGTATGTATATATTTATATTATACAGGACCTCATATGGGTATTCTGCAATTGATACATCAATACGTTTATATAGCGACTGTTATGTAGACCACATGTATTATCATGGCAGGGCTGCTGTACAACAAATGACCAGTAGATGTCAGTACTTCCAAATGAGCCGTTGAACGGTGTGACGGGGTGCCCAATCCCAGTCCTCGAGAGCTACTGTCCTGCACCTTTTAGATCCATCCCTACTCCAACACAGATGAAACAAATGGTTGGATTACCTCTTCAGCATGCCATCGAGTTTGGCAAAGGCCTGATAACAAGCCATTCATCTGATTCAAGTGTGTCAGAACAAAGATGCATCTAAAAGCTGCAGGACGGTAGCTCTCGAGGACTGGAGTTGGACAGCCCTGCTCTAGGAGAAGCAATCTGCCGGAAAGATTTGACACATTCACAGGGCTTCATCACATCATCACTACACTTTATACTGCAAGAGGCCCTGCAACACTACAGAGAAAACTGAACCCCCCACCAAAAAAAAAAAAAAAATCTGATGACCTATGAGCAAGAGCTTTGGAGACACTGGGAAGGAAATACTCTGTTTAAATAGGTAGAAACCTCAGGCAGAACCAGGCTCAGTGAGATGCAGAGATTAATAATAACTAATGATTACCCTCTTAAGCACCCATGTCCCCAGATACGAGGGCAAAAGGGAGGAGACCGCATTGGGTGCTTAAGAGGTTAAATGCAGAGTGGTGCAAAAACAAATAGTGGGTGACAAAGCTGACTAAAGGAGAACTACTCGATGCATGATGAGATCTATCACAGATCTACTGAAGGAGGTTTCAAGGTCACCGGCTCGAGCCCAAACTATACGATTTGCAAGAAAGAAAAGGAAACCTGACTGTGCTCAAAACTTTTGTCTGCGTAGGGCAACCCATCAGAAGGCGATGGCATAAAAATATGATAGCAATAGACACGAAGTCAATTCATACATTGGTCACATGCCAACATCGTGGTCACGCACAGCCTAAATGTTCTGACTGCTACTTCCTTTAGATTGACATCCTTGGCTGAAAGGCTCTCTTTAGTGGTTTTGGTGGGAACTGAACATCGAGTGAGTTAGATTTTTTTAGTGAGAGGTAAGAACGCACCACTGTAAACTAAAGAGATGTTTTGTGTTACCAAAACAAAAGCTTTGCAGTGAAATGAATTCCATTGACCAATCCTTTGATCATTATCATCTTGTTTTCAAGATAACTGCCAGCAGATCAAACGGGTTTTTCTGGAGCGACAATTTTCACTTATTATGGTTACTAAAACTAAAAAAACAAACACAGAAACCAAAAGTACAGTACTGTGATTTTGGCTTTGACTTCCAAATGGTAGCACTTCTAGTTTTAAGGCATTTCAATTTGTCGTCCACATTTTTGGTTATCTTGCAGGCGCATCGAAAAGAACTGGAGGAAAACATACGTGTACACTAGAGCATGTTTTTAAATGTATTTATATGTACTCCTTCTCAACTGTATGCTACGTTTTAGTTATGGCGTGAAACAACAGTCAGAAATACTCTGGAAAAACAATATTACAGGTGACCTGTTTTCTTACTGCGGTGGTTATTTGTTAGCTGAGTGACAGGAAACACCACCACAAGAGCCAGCACTGGCATGAAACAGCTCAACACAAAGCAAAGATTAAAGAAAGTATGCAGGGCACAGCTGGGAGATTAGAGAGGACACTCTGGTTATTCAACTTAAGGCCTGATGACTTAAAGGTTTAAGATACAACTACAGCACTGACATCAAGTTGTTAGATAGTTAATAACAACAGGAAGATAGAGGCAGGAACAAGATGGTGCATATTTATACAATCAATGAGGCAATAAGCAATAAAGAGTGGCAGTGATGTAGTAGCTCATCCAGCTAACAGTCCATCACAATTCACAGGTTATTGCCCAGGTAACGAATGTGACCTTGACACTGAGCACAATTTAGGTGAAGAGCCGTAAGGTGAACACTGTGTTTGTTTTTGTCAAGGTAAGGCTGTGTGGCAAGAAGGAAGAAGGAAAGAACTCAAAATCATTCTTAAGCCCCTTTTCCATTAGTACCTACTTGTGTTTTCAGGGTTTTTCCTGTAGGTCATAGTACCTGGTACCAGCTTGTTGGGTCTGTGTTTCCACATGCCCCGCTAGTTTAGAGACTTATTCTCGTGAAGGAAAAACACAAGGCAACAGCGGTCGATCGATTTACTTGCGCAAGGGAGGCCTCGTCGGTATCTCAGGAACGCACTTCGAATCCTACCACAAAATGACCCTGACCTCCGCTCGCTGCCTTTTATTAGGAAAAACAGTTACAAGTTTGCACAAGCACCTCCCCTCATAAACCCCCCCTTGGTTACAAAGACAAGGCACTGTGTGTGTGTCATGGGGGTGCATTTGTGTGTCCTCCTGCTGACCAAAAGGGTCATAAAAGCAGGAAGCTTACAACACAATGAAACAGATCTGTCAGATAGGATGTCTTGATGCATTCTCAATCATCCAGGAAAGTAATTCTCCAAAAGTTGAATCTGTTCATCTGGACGTAGCGTTTTGTGGGAGATAGGATGTATCTACAATAAAACCTCCCCCAGCACAGAGTGGTTGGAGAGGTGGTCAGGATCAAAGGAATGGCTTTGATCCTACTGCTTGAACTAAGACTTTACAAATTTAAGAAACACAATGACAACATTCAACAATTAGACTTAACAAGCTACTTTTTAAATACCTACTCCATGGGGTTTTGGGCAATCCAAGGCGACCTGAAAATGTGACGTCAGAAGACTGCATGTCACCAAAAAACAACATTGTGGTTCTCGAGTCTAAAAAAAAGCCACAGACTGTGCAGCAGGTAGATCGTTGCCTCGACGTCCGCCTTTTTTGTGGCGTTTGTGTCGCATATTAAAGGTAGAAAAGCCAAATGGCTGCTCTCTGGGACTTCTAGTGCTAATCACATCGTGAGACTCTCAGCGCGTTGCTTTAATAACCCCACGCGCATTAGGTGGTACTCCACTGTAATGGAAAACGAGGCGAGTCGTGCCGTGTCGAGCCGATACAAATAGGTACTAATGGAAAAAGAGCTTTAGTGCTGTTGCTTTAACAGAATACAAAAGGCCAACACAGAAGCAGGGCAGGAAAAGGGAAACCGAAAACTCTGAAACACGGAGCAGGGAGACACAGGACCATGAAGGAGGACGTGACAAAGGACAGGGGGAGACAAAAAATACTTACAAGATAACGAGGGGAGAGGAAACAAGTAGGAGCACAGCTGAGGGAAACTAACATAATGATTTGGGAGGAAGTCGTCATGGTCCTGCATCTTTGACCCAGTGTTTTGAGTTTGTGTGCTCGTGATTTATTCTTTTGGATTTAAGATGTGATCTGTGTTCAAGTTCATGCTTGTGAGTATTATATTATTTCCTAGTGCTTTTCAGTTTTGTTTTCTATGGTCTTCAGATGACAGTTTCCTTTCTCTTCCAGTCTGTCCTAGTTTCATCTCTGTGTTTTGTGTCTCATGTATGATGTCAGTCTTCTCTCCGTGTTGGTTTCCCTTCTGTCTTTGCGTTCTTCTGTTTCCGTGTTCTATAACATCTCGTTTTATTTTGATAGTCTTTCGTCTCATGTGCTTTATGTTCAGTTTTGCCCAAGGCGTCTCCACTCTGCCCTCATCTCCTCTTGTGTATTTAACCCCTCATTTTGTTTCTGTTCTTTGTTTTGTCCTCCCTTGTCACGCATTTTCTAAGAAGCATTCTTTGCTTTAAAATATAAAAAAAAAAAAAAAAATCTTTTTGGCCCTTTCAATAAAGAGTGACAAAGAGAAAGGAAAGAAATGCACCAAAGAGCTGTGGGTCAGACTCCAAACCAGGCTGGCCACTTCCTGCCACTCAGCACAGGTCACCTGCTCATCCCAGTGATCTAAACCGGCACCCCTGACCTGCTTTTTTGATGCATTTTTGTAAGCGCTTATAAATAATAAAACAGTTTTTTGAGTTTTATATCTTCAGTGTCCTTCAGTTTTGGTCCCATTCCTGCCCGCCACACAGTGAACCTTGATGGAAGTTAAACTAAACACAGGACACAGAGAACAAAACACAGACTGACCTATTCGCCCATTCGTTCATTTTCATTGCTGACACTGGATTGCCCAATCAAATCTCCTAATGCGACCGGTGTTGTGCCAAAAAGTGATTGTCTGCCAAAAACTGATTTCTGGTACTTTCCAAAAACAGATTGCTCCTATTTAAACTGCTATAAATAACTTGTTGGTCTATAATATGTGAAACATATGTCAAATGTATCCCACACGAATTATATCAAGTCATCTTGAGCCACAAACAACATTCCTGTAACAAGGTAGAAGCCACAATCAGTTTTTGGCAGTGATTTTTATATATCCTTTATTCATGCAGTTAAAAAAAAATCTTGCTGACATTAAAAATGTCTTTTGTAAGAGTAATCTGGCCAAGACGACAGCAGAAACTGCAACAAATATTACAATAGTTCTGTAAACATATTTTAAGTGGACAAAAAGGACTGAATTGGTTATAATGTAAGTACAATAACACAGAGTTATAAAGATACATAAAAAACAGGCAATTTTTAAATTTTATATATAACCCCTTTGTAAACCCTGTTCACCGAACTCTATTTACCAATATACGTAAAGATATTACACATAAAAAACACACAGAAACATTGGAAATCAGTTTTTGGCAGGTGATCACTTTTTGGCACAACACTGTCCCTTCGCCCACCTGTGCGCTCACGCAGCTTAAGTTTCAGTGTTGAAGAAGTGGTGAAAAGCTGAGGGACAATGTTAGCTGTCAGGGTGCTGATGAACATTGTTACCAGTAAAAACTAGAAAAGAGACCTCACAGTCACAGGAGGCTGCTGCTGCTGCTAGCACCAGCTGTGGAGAAGTGAGGAAGAGACAGAGGAAGATGAAATTCATGTGTTAAGAAAATAGATGGAGGGACAATTAGGAAGGGAGAGATTTCAGGTAAAACCAATGGCTACTCTGACCACGAGTCATTGCTAATAGCGAAAGTGTAACTTTGACGGATATAATACAGTTGACAATCACTTAATCAACAAAAAACAAAAAACAAATTTCCCACGTGTGGGACTAATAAAGGTTATCTTATCTTATCTTATCTTAAAAATGATCTCCAGTCCAGCCCTGTGTCAGCATTACAATGACTGCACAGAGCCTTGCTTTCACTCTTCTACCTGCAGAGATTACATAGTTACAACCATTTACCACTTCCTGTGTGACAGGATGGAGCCAAACACCGAGTATTCCAGAGAACACCCTTAAGTTAATAACAAGCTGGCTTTTGAGCCGTTTCACAGCTGGTGAATGGAAGCCACTTGACTCTGTGCTGTTTTCGGATACTCACCGTGGGGAAATCTCCACAGGGAAGCTCGTCAGTTGTGAAGGAATTGAGCAGGCAGGTCTTTCCTGCTTCATAGTCACCCACCACCACACATTTAATGTATTTCATCTGAGGAAAAGGAAGACACAGAATTAAAGAAATAAAAAGGACGATATCAGGAAATAACACCTCTTTTCCACTAGCACTTACTCGGCTCGGCGCGACTCGCCTCGACTCGACAGTGATGGATCAAACAATACTGAAGCATCGGTGCATGTGTCAAACACAGACCTCGCACCGGTGCGCGTATGGCTTTAAGACAAATCACGTGACTGAAACTAGGAGGACGATAGGAGCGTGTTAACAGTGCCGTTTGTGTGTTTACGGGTTTCACTCGTCATGAATGAATTCCAGCGATATCTGTCGGATGTCACCTTGGCCGCAAAATGCGACACAAACTTCGTCTTCTTTATTATTAATAATAAACCGTAAAGCCTGTCGTATCCCCTCACACACAGATACACATGAACTCCTACTTTTACAAGCACGTATTAGTCATTCCTATTATTTTGTTCTACTCAGTGTTATTCTATTTTGTCCAGTTAGAACTTTATCATCACTTGGTTAACTAAACAGGATTACTCATCGTTTGCTGTCCACATGTCAAAGTGAATGAACATAGACTTCAGTCTGTCTCCAGGTTCCCTGCAATGACTTTTTAAATCCAGCAGATGTCGCTGTTGAGCGATTCACCGAAACAGTGTCAACAGCAAGCAGAAGATTAGTTTGTCATATCCTCCCGAGAATAACAGCCTTTTCATTTATGTCCTCTGTAATCGACATTAGTTTTGACATATCTTTTCTATTGACTTATTTGCTCTCTGGGTACTCTGGGTTTCTGTAACAGTCTCAAGATGTGAGTAACCCAAGTTACATCGCTAGACTTAACCCTCTAGTCCTATTTGAGTTAATATTCTCTAATCTACAAAAATGTATCCTTAGGCGATTCAGAGATTCATGTAAATGGCCTCCTTGACTCCCTCCTCAAACCAGCGTTCCTCCCTGTCCAGAGTGTGTAAATCCTCATCATGGGGAGGTTACATCTTTCTTTATCTTACAATGCTGTGATTGCAGCAATTCTCCATGAATGGTACTCATTGCCATTGCTCAGTGGGCTTTAATCAGTAGTTGTTGATCAATGTTCATGAGAATTTGCATATTAATGATCAAGGAACTGGCCTCACAGCCCATTGGTCATTCAGTGGTGCTAGTTTCAGTCACTGTGTAAATGTACTGTTAATAAGGTTTGGGAAACCTGCAGTCAGCTGAGACTGAAGAAGTCAGTTGGATGAGTGACGAAACGTTTCTCCCACTGAAAACGCTACGTCCACATGAACAGAATCAACCTTTTGGGAGTTAGCATTAATTCTGTTCTAACAAATAACATAAAAATAACAAAACACGACATTAAATAAGAGGCCATTGAATATATTGCTAGTTTTAAATACATTTTGCTTTTAAAGTAAAATGATAGTAAAGCATATGAAAAAAAAGATCAAAGGAGCACACTTTGTAAAGATTTTGGGTTTCCAGTTAATTTAAGTCTCCCTCTCTTCTCTAACTCCTCTTGTGTCAGTAAAAAACTGATGACTGACTGCACAGTGTTAGATAAAAGTCTACACAAGATGTAACTGGTTGTAAAATACAATATGCAGAATTCAAATAATACAAAACAAATGAATGCTTGCCTGATATATTCACAGAGGAGATTTGTGGTGTGTGGCCTACCTCAGTATTTTCTCCGGGTCAGTCAGGAGCTTTTCAGTATAATTCCCGCATCAGCGTCCTCGTGCTGTCACGGTTCATCAGTATTTTAACACTGATCTGAAAGTTGCTTGGCCTCGGGAATATATTCTCAGTAATAATGGTGACTCAGAGGCTGCCTAGAAAATCTTCTGAGTGTGCTCCTGTTTTATCATCCAGTCGGTCCTGTTCTGCGCTCTTTTCAAGAACGAAACTATTTCAGTTCATTCCAGTTTTATCTCACGTGGATCAAACCAACAACACAGAATCTAATGTACATTTTACTTACTTACTTACTTTCTGTTTTCTTTTATACTTTGTAGGAAGAATTTTGTAAAAAAAAAAAAAAAAGAAAAGAAAAGAAAAAACATTGAGGAAATGAAAACCGTTCGATACTTTAGATCATGGTTTTGGGTTAAAATACAATCATTGCCACAGAGCTCAGTTTCTTTGTTTGCCATGGTGACACTGACCTTATGTTCTACCTGTTCACACCTGCTGGAGTGTGACACATTCAAGTTCCCTTCCTCACTTATTGCATGAGATATAAACCTTTTAGTGTTTTGATCTATAAAAGTTTCTCTTAATTTTTGTGAAATTTCATTTCATTTCATTTATTTCACACATGGTTCAACAGTGTTTCATTTCCTTCATACAAATCCTCCTTCCCATTAATATAACACTGCACCCATAGGTGAAAAGGAGCAGGAAGAAGAATAAATTCTTAGTAGCACCTGCCCCCTATCTGCAATCTAATTATTCTTACAAGAGGGTGCCAACAACCCAAAAAACCCTCTAACATGTATCTTTATGTAACAATGCAAAACTAACAACAAATCAATATAATCACAATATACAGCACTACTAAATGGCAATGAAAATTTTTCCTTCCACATTTAGCCCAAATTACTTTCATGTTCTTCATATTGATTTATCCTTTTAAGTATGTAACACATTTTAAAACAGTGCATATTTGTACGTAATGTGTACATAAGGTTTTAGTTTTGCTTTTAAGAAAGAAAACCAAGACCATCTCTTGCCTGACAGCTCTATCTTCAACATCCTTTGTCCAATATATCCACTATCCCTCCTCTGGACATGTCCAAACCACTTCATTCTTGCCTCTCTAACTTTGTCTCCCTCTGTTATACTCATTTCTAATTCTGACCATCCTGGTGACTCCCAGTGCATGGTATCTGCAGCCCTGCTTCCTCAGTCGCTTTTGTGCAAATCTCACAGCAGGAATGTCATTCTCACCACTCTTAACTCAGCTCTCAAGCAGTTAAGGCTTTTTTCATAACACAGGCAGAATGGTTTTTTTTTTTTTATTTTATTGAAAACTTCCTGACCTTGGACAGAGAACTACAAACATATTGGCCTAATGTACAGTAAAAGGTTTTCAGACACAAAAATGAAGTGTGAAAGATTTATTTGAATAATTGCTGAAATGGAGAAAATCATAATAAAGACAATCTGAGAATGCGTAACCAACTACTGTGCAGTTCATGGACATTCAGCAGCCACTTTATTAGGTACGCCTGTTCTACTGCTCATTAATACAGTTAACCCTTGAGACCTGCTTTCTAGTAGTTGCTGGTATTGCTGTTCAGCAGCAGTCTGGACAGCTAACATTTTCTCCAGCTTCTGACCTTTTCCTTCAGTTGCGTGAGCACGCAGCGAAGGTATACGAGGGGCTGGTTGCATTAGGAGATCTGACTGGACAATCCAGCGTGGGCAATGAAAATGAATGAATGGGCCCATCAAGGCAGCTATGAAAGCAAGAGGATTTACCAGCTGTACACTGGCTTTCTGCAACAGTCTTAAGATGTGAGTAACCCAAGTTAAATCACTATGACTTAACCCTCTAGTCCTATTTGTGTAAATATTATCTTATCTCTAATCTACACCTCCACCTCCACCGTCTCCTCCTTGTTCTCTTCTTATAGCAGGATGCAGAGCTTCTTGGGTTTAGTATCTGGAAGCTCCAGAGCAGCAAGAACAGCCTCATCAAACACGTTCTTCAATCCTTCCTGAGAGAGAGAGACAAAAAAAGGAAAACAACCAAAGGTTTACATCATTGTGCCACACATTTCTGCATGACACAACCTGACAGTGACTGGGAGTTTTTATGTTAAACCTTTGTCCTCACATGCTCCATGCTCATTATAACTTACTGCTGAATGGGTGAGAACATTTTATTCGTCAAGTAAAATGTAAGCTATGAATACTCACTGTAGGATACTGTGTTAAATCAACCTCACACTAGTTTGTATAAATAGGTATCTACATGTGAATATTTAGAATGTGGTGACAAGAGAACTGGAAGCTTTCTGGGTCTAGTTGACCTGATTAATCGTTGCATTTACAACACAAACAGTATAAATGAAGGACGTAGTTCCTGGGTCTGAAAAGTTAAGCACCTAAAGTGCCTAAATTTTGCATCGTTTCAGTGGCCAGCAGGAGGAGAGGCTCCTCTGGGTACCAAAATGATTTCCAGTTTTAAAGAAAACAGCCTACTTTGACCTTAGTAAACACTTTCCTGGTGCCTGTACTGAGTGTAAACCCTAAACCAGATGACATCACACATCACAATTAACTCTAAAATACTAACATTGAGTGATTTTCACCCATGTGAACATTTTACAAAACCTGCTTGTTAGTGTTCCAGGGTTAAAGAGATCGATCGAGCTGAACTCAGTGGGAATATACACCAATATACACATCTGTTGGCTTCTGTTGGTAATTTAAAGCCAGTGTGAAGCATCAGGAATAAGAATTAGCGCCTTGAAATCTGAAGCCATGGTTGTCAGTTGGTAAAGGGTAGCATGCCCAGTCCCAGTCTCTTGAGTATGAATAGGACTGGGCATGACTGAGTGAAGAAGTTTTAATATTTTAGGGCCATGCGTGAGGTAGAACGATTGGTATGACACCGGCAATCTGTTTTGATGAACAGAGCTGAGCATGAAAGTAATGCTGTCAGTATATTGGTCAGTCTACACACCAACACCCTGACATATGTCCAGGAGCTTTATTTAGTGACTCATAGAATAAAGTTGGAGATGCAAGTGGCTGAAATGTGCTCACTGATAAAAAAAAGAACTCAGTCATTCAAGACAGACTCAGCATCATAAGTGTCATGTGTCTCAGTCTGGTTACTCTTTTCATCTTTCCTTTTCTGTGTGTGTGGATGTGATTATCTACTAACCAATCTCTGGAAACCCAGGAGAGCCACACATGTTTCCCATCAGCAATCAATACAATAATTAACCCTGGGTTCCACTACCACTTCTGCTGTCTGAATTGTCACACAGCCTTGGATGTCTTTTCAATCACAGAGGAGTAACCATTTTAATGTACCTTTATCACTAATGAAGACGTTCATATTTCTCTTAACTTTGCACCCAGAAACTTATACTTATAGATACCAGTGCTTGTTTCTCAGCAGAAAATCACACCAGCAGACTTCTTCTCCCTCGTACCTGTGTCTCAGCTGAACACTCCACGTATTTGACTGCCTTAAGCTTACGAGCCAGTTTCTCTCCACTCTTGAAGGTCACAGGTTGTTGGGTCTTGATGCATGCTCAATCATCCAGGTAAGTAAATCTCCAAAAGTTGAATCTGTTCATCTGGACGTAGCGTTTTGTGGGAGAAACATTTCGTCACTCATCCAAGTGACTTCTTCAGTCTCAGCTGACTGCAGGTTTCCCCAAATCTTATAAACAGTACATTTGCATAATGACTGAAACCAGCCCACTGAAGGAACAATGGGCTGTGAGGTCAGTTCCTTAATCATAATTATGCAAATTCCCATGACCATTGATCAACAATCACTGACCAAAACCCACTGATCAAAGAACACTGATCAATGGCCATGAGTACCATTCACAGAGAGTTGGGGAATGGCTGCAATTACAGCATTGTAAGATGGTGACAGATGTACCCTTAGGCCCCCTCCTCGATTCAGAGATGGTCTTTCCCTTTTCACGTAAATGGCCTCCTTGACTCCGCGCTCAAACCAGCGTTCCTCCCTGTCCAGGATGTGTACATCCTCATCATTGAAAGAGTGTCCACTGGCCTGTAGGTGTAAATAGACTGCAGAGTCCTGGCCTGACGAGGTAGCTCTTCTGTGTTGTGCCATCCGCTTCGCCAGAGGTTGTTTGGTTTCCCCGATGTATAAATCCTGGCAATCCTCCTGGCACTTAACAGCGTACACTATGTTACTCTGTTTGTGTCGGGGGACCCGATCCTTGGGGTGAACCAGTTTTTGGCGCAGCGTATTTTGGGGTTTAAAAGCCACAGAGACCTGGTGTTTAGAAAAAATGCGTCTCAACTGTTCCGATACTCCTGACACATATGGGATCACTACAGGTTTTCGCTTGGGCAGCGGTTGTTTGCGGCCAGTTTTGGTTTAGCTTCTCCCGAGCTAGTTGATGACTATACATTCCTCTGAGATTTTTAGTTTCAAGACTGTTGATCATGGTGGAAATAAGCCCAATTTTGCCAAGTCTGTTTTTTTTCTGATCCTGGCCACATACATTCAGAGACTGTGAAAACAGTCAAATCAAAGACTGTTAAAACTGTTAGACGTAGTGTTAAGATGCTGAACCTATTTTAGATAAGCCATTTTTTTGCTGAACCTGCTCCTCTGCCTTCATGTGCTTCTGCTCCCAGGGCAGCCACGGGCCAGCCATCCCCTGCATCTGTGAGTTCCTCAGATGAGGGGGGGGCTAGGGCAAGTTGGTCCCTGCTCTGGTTTCCAGGCCAGCTGAGGCTCTACTAGTCTCTGCACCCGTACCAGTTCCTCGGGTAGGGACAGTAGCCAGTGGCGTGTCTAGAAAATTTTTGTTGGGGGGGTCAGGTAGGGGCACAGATTTGGAGAAGGGTGGCAGATGTAATTGGCAGATAATGTTTAAAAAAAAAAAATCCTACCAACCGTTAACCATAATTCAATAACCCTATAAACCTAATAACCGAATGCGCTTTTAACTCTTATTAGAATGAGATTTTAACCACTACGGTGCAAAGTTTTTAGATACTGCGTTGATAAAGTACAAGAGATACAATCAGTGCTTTGTCAGTGTTTATTCAGCATTCAAGGACAGCAATATTTGCATAGTATTTTTACTGACATATAGTGCACATATGTTTTGGGCAAAAACATTTTTGAATAATAAAATACGAACATTTTAACATACAATTGGCAAATTAGCCAATGCCAATGCAAAACTTTATCTGCCTATTAAAAAAAACAAGATAATCTTCTCACAAACTGGTGTTTGATTTTGAAACAGGAAAAAAGTGGGGAAACAACTGAAAAGACTAACATTTGAATGAAACCTGAAAGCAAGTAAATACTTTCTATGCTGCCTTATGGTAAACTTTGGCAATACTGATGTATAAAGAACAACACTGGCTGATGATGAAATACAGTCAGCTGGCATGGTGACACTGCCAGTATTAACCTGCAGGGCTGGACTGGGACAAAAAAATCGGGCATTTTGACTAGAGACCGGCCCACCAGGTATTAAAGCCATAAAGCCTTTGAATGCAAACAAACGCTGTTGTGACAGTGATGTACACTGTCTTTTTGGTATATGTATGATTTCTATACATTTTACGTCAGATAAAAACTTTGTTTGCAAGATTCAGATAATTATTTATTAAAAGCTAGACATTTTAAACGAGAATAAGAAAGAAAAGTATTTCTTTGTGCCCCCCTTTCCCTGTTAATGCCCTACCTGGCCCCCCTGGCATAACTTTCCTAGACCCGCCCCTGCACAGTTACCAGCTGTCAGCTACTTAGAAAAGGATCCTGGTGCTATTTGTCTCTCAGAAACAGTTCATAACTTCCCTTCAACTCATTCATGTCACCTAAAAGGTAAACCTGTTTCTCCATCACCTGTTCAGCTCTGATGATTCAGTAAGGACATCTCCTGGTTTCATCTTCATGTTTCCCTCTCACCAGATAACCAAACCGATATCATGACCAGCAGCTTTTACAGCTGTGGCTCCAGCAAACATCAGCTGATACTAGAAATTAATATTAAATAAATTCTAACAACAGCTGATCAAGCTTAAACGTGTTGCTGTTGTTTAGCGCGACATCCGCTGGTTTCCACTTTCTGGCGCAAAGTGGGCGATAAATAAACAAGAGAGATGATCAGCTGATCATTGATCAGTTTCGTGATTGAAGTAGGAAGAGGAGAGAGAGGGGGAGAATGAGAGAAGAAGAGGCAGCTGTGCAGCAAATACAGAATAAATCCAGCTTTGTGTCTTTTTTTCATTAGAGCTAAAGTACGGGACAAACTGCGTCTCTTCTCAGCTCAATATGAAACACGTAATATTTTCTCTGAATCAGGGACCATTCCATTTTTAAGGAGCCGTTGGCAACTCTACTAACTAACCTTATGAATAAAATAAAGTTCACTATCAGTAACATCACATCACCCACCCAGCTGTATAGAAACTCCATCATGCTAGCTAGCACGCAGTACGAGTTACTGTAACTGACTGTAAAAAGTCAGCACAACGAAAATAAACTCCACCTAAACTTGGTTTATATCTGACCCAGATAGACTGCAGGTCATAACTTCTTACCTGAAGTTCAGTTTTCCTGACACTCGGACCGGCGGCCGCCTCGGGTCTCTCCTCCTCCTGCCTCCCCTTCTCTCATCCACCTGCAGGCCTCTGTGGAAGCTCCGCCATAGCCACCACCAAACAACTGAGTTATTTTTACACATTGACCAGCATCTGGCCAATCCACCACCTTTCATTGTTCATGCCGTTACAAAAAAAATAAATAAGTCATCAGCCCACCAGGCAAATACCCGGTATGCCCGATGGCCAGTCCAGCTATGTTAACCTGCAACCAAATCTGCAGCTCCATACAGCAATGTTACGACTTGGATTATATCTTATAACTCATAACTCTTATGCTAGCTCCCCCCAGTAGCCTACTGTCTGAAATATTCAACGGTTGCAATAATTCTTTAAGTGTTATTTTTTCCTTGGTATTCTAATTTCACCGAAGTTTACTAAACTCAACAAACTTAATATTACTTACCGGGACATTTATTCTCTCCTCATTTTCTTTCGCTGAAAAACTGTTTTCTGCGGTGCCGTCTTTCGTGCTTGGCTCTCCTACCTTTGCTAACGTGATGCTCATAGTGCAGAAGCCGATGCTGCATTCACTTACACGCGGATATCTGAGCTTCACTGCAAAAACATAATCGTATATTTGATTGAATTTTATTGTTTTAGCTTTGGCCTACTGTCAGTACACGCCACTGACAGTAGCTGCCCAGCCATTGCCGGTACCTGTTCCTGTCCCCAGGGTGAGGCCAATCAGGACACAGCCTACCTCCGCACCTGTACCTACTCCTCAGGTGGGAGCAGCTAGTGACCGCTGGACCAAGACAATTCTACTACAACAGTAAAAAGTGTTGGACGAGCGCTGTTCCTTCCTCTCGAACCCCAGTCGCTCTCGTCTGCTCCCTCGTAGCACTGTTCTTAGTTGAGGTTGCATGACTATGCATAAGTTCATTAACATATGACGTCTTACATAGGCATACATGTGAACAAAGAGTACCGTGTGTGTGTGGTCAAGATGTGACCCTTTGAAGACTCCCCAAAGCTGGTGCCAGGAGTCCAGCGGTCCACCTAAACAAAGGGCTCTTATACTTAAACAGATACAGAGTAGGTGTCCTCCTATACCATAAATCAGTAAGAGAAGGTACGATGACCTTAAGATGTGTGTGTGTGTATGCCAGAGTGCTCTGGGAGGCACACAGAGTCTTTGCAGACTGCTAAGGATCAGCCCTCTATAATCATGCAACCGATTATAAAACTCTAAGAATATATGAGTATATATTTCTAAGCATAAAAAACAATCCACAATATAAACCTGACACCCAGCAGGTTCCTGCACCCGTTTCTGACCTTGCTGGAGGCTCTGGTGAGCCCGTCCAGCCATTTTCCTCATGTTCTGGAGGCTCAGGAGAATTCACTCAGCTACCTGATTATCCACCACCTCATCCACCATTACTACCATCATCTTAAACTTCTATTCATAGCTCAAATATTAGCTCAGTTATCAACTCAGTCACCAGCTCAGTCATCTGCTCAGCTGCCTGTTCAGCTAGAGGTGCATCTGCTGGCCCTGTGTCTGTCTCTGCAGTTCAGGAGAACAGTTTCAGCTGCCTGCCTCGTCTGGAGGGTCCGAGGGATCATTTAGCCGTCTCCTGTTTCCGCTGGAGGGTTCGAGGGATCGCTTCAGCTGTCCTCTGTCTTCGCTGAGGGGCCCGCGGAGCAGCTTCAGCCGTCCGTTATCGCTGAAGGGTCCGAGGAAGGATTTCAGCACCTTGTGTCCGCTGACAGCTCTGAGTCCGCTAAGCCACCTCCCGAGTCTCCAACTGTAGCTTCCACGCTGTTTGGTCCTGCCTCATCTGGTCCAAAACATGCTCGGATGGCACATCCATGTATACTTTCTGGGCCACTGGCTGGACATCATTGCTGTCATGGATGGTCTCCTGAACTGTGTCGCCGCCGCTGCCTTCTGCGCAGCCATTTTTGGACTCTGTATTGCCTAAGTTTATTTTGAATTTTCAGTTTTGCTACTTTTTGAGTTAGCATTAAAGCTGTTTTTGAGTGCTCCTTCTGCCTCCGAGTGTCTGCACTTTGGGTCCTATCCTGCCTGCACACAGCCTTCACATGGCATTTATAGCTCCTTTAAATCCGTTTTGAGTTGGAAACACTGCAATCATTTAAACAATCAAGATAAAACCAGGATCAATAAAAAAACCTCAAACTGAACTCGAATTAAAAGCCAGGATATGAAAGTGAGCTTTAAGATGACATTTAAAAGATTATGTCGATTCTGCAGTATGAATATTAAGTAGCAGTTGTCCTGATTCTTGGATAAAAACAAACCAACACTGGCCCAGATGAGTTCAGTCAAACGATGATTTCATTAAACACATGAATGGGAAGATGTACACTGTAACACATCAGCATAGATCTCCGCTAAAAAGCACACTTCAAAATGGTTTTAATATGTCAGGGTTCAGCCCCTTCTGCGTCAGCAAAGAATATAACATGCATAAGTTACAGTTAATGACAGTTAGACAAATTTCCATTATCAGCAACATTTTACCATACATGGCTGTTAATTTCAACCGTCTTACCCTCCAGATGTTTCCTGTTGACTTGTCCAGTTCATGCTTATTTTTTAACATCTTTTCATCAACTGTTGCTTATGCAGGCACAAATGCAGTTACCAGCAAAATGTCTTCCTGGCCTCTGGCCCAGACTTTCTTCTGTAATTATCTGTGTTTGTAAGCATGTATGCATTAACCTTCTATGCTCGAAGTTACTTACACAATAAATCATCGGGACCATCACGCCAGACGAAGCTTATGACCTTAAATGGACTGAGTGTCAACTCTTCATGAGCACATTTGCAATGTGTATATAAAAATAACTACAACTACACCTTCAATAAAAGTTTTAATAAAATGCCAGTAATGAAAGCCATGTTTAGCAATAACATATTTTCTTTTATTTCCACACAGACCTCGGCTGCACTATGAGCATCTGGCTAGAAGATCTTAGTGCTCTTTTGCGGTTAAATAAGTTGAGCAGCTTGATTAAATAGCTGGGTATGACACCATTTAAAACTTTAAAAGTAAGAAAAATCTTAAAACCAGTAGAAAAATGGACAGGAAGCCTGTGAAAACCTGCTAAAAGTGGAGTGATGTGATCATACAGCGGCATTTTGGACTAACTGCAAGCGATGAAGAGAGTGTTTCAGACCTTAGTACAGAGGAGTACAGTGGTCCAAACTAGGCATGAAGGCATGAACACATTTTTCAAGGTCTTTTGGAAGAAGATATGATTTTGTTTTGGTGATTTCACATAACTGATTAACATCTGGTCTTTACAACTGCGGTCGGTTGCTTCTCAGATTTAAAAGAAGTATCTAAAAACACTGATTTTTAACAATCAGAGAACAATGAGAATCAAATAATGCAGCACAACTTTGCTGACAGTTGATATGACTGTTTTTTGTTTTCTCCTCCTCGGTTTCATCTGTGATTTCAATGGTATGGTATGACAGTTTAAGCAAATAGTAAGCTGTGTATAAATATTGTCATTTTATAGATAATCAACTTTTAATTGATCTGTAGAAAAATATATAAATTAATTTTATATTTATTTAAAGTTTTAGTAGTAGTCAATGGGAACATGTTGATGTATGTTCTGATAAGGAATTTTTAAACTTTTTTTTGTTGTGGTGTTGTTGGTGTTTTTTTTTTTTTGTTTGTTTTTTTTAAACAAATTAATGTTTTTAACAGGCATACTGAGGTTTCCTTTAACTGACAGTCTATGAGAGTTTGAATTTAAAGGGCAGCCTGTGAAGAGAATCACCTAATTAAATTAAAAGTCAGTATTTTGAATCTATATCAAAATAGAAAAAAAAAACATAGATACCAGCTAAACAAACCTTCTCTGTGACGTTCTGGAAAGATGACGGTGATACGACAGAGAAACAAACAAGGAAGACGTCAGTCTGAGGGTAGCTGAGGGGTCGCAGTCTGTCATAATCTTCCTGACCCGCAGGGGAAACACAAGTGTCTGAACAACAAGTGACTCCAATGTTATACAACTTTAACCTCCTAATACCCGAACTCTTCCACGGCATGCATTTTTAATTTCTCCATGATATTTGGGCATATTGAGGCCCGATGAATGTAAAAACAAAGAATTACCAGATTTTGTTTTTAACCTTATTTTTGCTTTTAAGAAAAATGAGAGCCAAATATGAGGGTATTCGTTTAAAATTTTGATAGAACAGTAGCAGTATAATGTCCTCGTAAGTGGATATCAGGCCAAATTGAGTATTTTGGTCTAAATAACCCAAAATGTGATGTCCACATATGTGGACGCCAGGTACTAGGAGGTTAAAGCAGAAATAAAAATGTTTACACCCTGGAAAGTAAGTTTCCTCCTCATAACAACTGTACAATGGGACTTTTCTTTCACCATCTGGATACTGGTAAGGATTCAAATTGGGACAATGGTTGCTTTGACTGACAAGGGTGTTCTTCAATGTCTGTCATCAAAGGTTTGACTGATACAGGATTTTTCCTCACCAGTGACTTCATCAAAGGTGGTAATGAGAATAGGGCTCTGTGGAAATCAAGTCAGAAAATTGAGATTTCATGGGTTAAACACTGAGAACACAATACACAACTCACTTCGATTGGTTTTGCATGTGTGTGCGTTTGTACTGTCTGTCTTTAGTGTTCTGTAGAGTTCAGTCACTGATCTGCAAGTATCACAACCTGTGTGACACAAAAGAGCGGTTCAGAGCAACCTGAAATCTGTCTGGTGTATGTCTGCAGACTTTCATGCCACGAGTTTCCTGCAGAGAAAAATGTTTTTTTATTTTTTATTTTATTTGTGGTATTTAAACCTACTCACTGTGGGTATGTATTCTTCCTTGTAGGCTGTGCCTGTATAGGTCAAGAGGAATTCATGCTTTCCTGAATCACCATCACCCACCACCACAAGCTTTATAGTCTGCATCTGAGAGGTAAAGGAAAAAGAATTTTTAAAAAAGGAGCAAAATTAGGAACAAAATAAACTGTAAAGACAAGTAACGGTAAGTGATTTGTGTATAGTTAAACTCACTATCCACATTACCCAAAATAACCAATGACCTTCTTATGGCAGCTGACTCCGGTTTACTTTCTATTCTTATTATCCTTGATCTGAGTTCCGCTTTCGACACTATCAATACTATCAATAACTCGCCGGTCTTCGTTGCCTCCTCTGTGAAAAGTTTGGGTGTCATCCTCGACAGTACTCTGTCTTTCAATTCACACATTAACAATGTTACTCGGTCTGCATATTTTCAGTTGCACAACATTAATCGTCTCCGTCCTTTTCTCACTCCACATGGCACTGGCATTCTTGTTCAAAGTCTTGTTACTTCCTGGATCGATTACTGCAACTCTCTTCTTTTTGGTCTTACTCAAAAATCCATCCACAAGCTCCAATACGTCCAGAACTCTGCTACTCTTATCATCACCAGGACCCCTTCTGTCCATCACATCACTCCTGTCCTGCAGCAGCTTCATTGGCTCCCGGTCAAATATCGCATCAATTTTGAAATACTCTTGTACACATTTAAGGTAATTCATGTTCTCTCCCCGCCACATCTTTCTGATCTGGTTCAGGTCACCATCCCATCTCAGTGTCTCAGATATTTTCTTCTCTTTCTCTCTCTGTCCCCTCTCCCCGTCTTGCCACCATGGGGAGCGGGGCACTCAGCTGCTTGACTCTGGAGTTCCCTACCTCCTGATTTAAGAAATATCACTTCCTTCTCTCTCTTTAAGTCTTGACTCAAAACTCAATTGTTCAAAATAGCTTATCCCACATAACCTCTCCACTCTGCTATTTTAAATTTGTTTATGTCTTATGCATTTAGGATTGTGTAAACTGCTTGCTTTTATGTTGCTTTTATTATTCTGCTGTGTACAGTGTCCTTGAGTGTTTTGAAAGGCGCTTTCAAATAAAATGTATTATTTTATTTGAAAAAAGTGCAATTCAAACATGATTTCAAAGTAAAGCTTAACATGAAAGCTTTTAATAGAAAATGTAAAATCAGATCACATGATGTTAACAGTGTGTTCTAAAATAAATGTTTCTTTATAAAGGCACAGTAAGACATTAGAACATTAATACTTACTTGAGAAGTGCAAAAGTCAAGTTTCAGGTCTACACAGCTCCACTGTCTCTTTGTCTGTTTATTAGAGTTTAATCACGCTTTGCAAAACAAACAAACAAAAAAACTGTAAATGAAACAATGCTAAGTGTCAAAGTGTCAGTACAATGCAAGTCTTTATTGCCTGGTTAAAAGATAAACAAAAAGTTAGAGATTAACTATTGCACTTCCAGTAATGTGTAATCAAGGTGGAGTTTAGAAACCTTTGGGTGTGGATTAGTGTGGGAATGCAAACTGCTAGTGTAATTTTTTTTTTAAATTTTAATAGAGGGACGTTACAACATGCTTGTGTTAAAGATTATTCTCTACATCAACTCTAGACAGTTTTATTACAACTGAGTTAATGATGAAATTTAATTTAAAAATTGTTGGTAATAATAACTGAATTACTTTGCACACTCATCAAGAGCAGCCAGCAAAGCAAAGAGCTCATCATTTACAGGAGCATAAAATTGTACTTATCCATGAAACTGTGGCCATAAAGATGCACAAGTGATGCTGCCAGTCATAAACAACATGGTGCTTTGGATTCAGATAGCGACACGCTGCACCAACATACTCAAGCCAAGTTAAAAGTTACCTTTTAGATGTGCATATCCTACACTCATAATTATAATTTAACTAAAAATGAAGAAAGATTAATCAACAGTATGAAAGTAAAAGTATTTTTAATGCTGAAAAAAAAATCTCAAGAAGTCAAGGAAATGCACACATTTGATCTTGATAACTGAAATATTCAAATTTTAAATCTTTACTGACATAATGCTCTTGTCATCTTTTTTAAGTATGACCTGCAAAGCAGACAACTGGCAAATAGTTTAGATGTTTTATTAAAAGAGGTATAATCAAAAGACAGGGCATGTGGACAGGTAGGCAGCAGACTGGGCAGGCACGTGAGTAAAAAAATGTGTCCCAGAAGTTGGATTCAGCTTTGAAAAATGTCAGAGACAGTCAATGGTATCAATGCCCGTATCCACAATGGTTCTGAGGAGGTCATCTGTATGATCCTCCAAGGATATGCCTCCCCAGACCATCACTGACCACTGCCAAACCATCAGGCTGGATGATGCTGCAGGCAGAAAAATGCCTACTCTGCATTTCAAGACTCTGTATGAACCTGCTCTCATCAATGATAAGAAGCCAGTGATGAATCTGATAGACTCTGGTGAATTCCAATTAAGATACATGATGTGGGACTGTGAGCACAGGTCCCACTAATGGATGTCAGACCCTTATTCCAGCAGATGGAGTCTGTTTCTGATAGTGTGCGGGCCAGAAACATCAATCAATCAATCAATCTTTATTTATAAAGCACTTTTCATACAAAAAACTGTAGCACAAAGTGCTTTACATGGTTAAAAGCAGCCCACCCCACCCCACCCCACCCCACCCTCCCACTCACTCCCCACACTCTCATTAACATAAACAGTCATGGATACACACATTCTCCCCCCCCCCCCCCACACACACACATACACACTTAAAGAGTAAAATTGGGCTGGGTACGCATTAGCCAAGTGAGGAAACACTATCACAGGGAGCCGTCTGCACCGGGAGCCGGTCACAGACCGTAGCCTCCAGGCTGGGCACGCAGCAGGAGGGAGGCTAAGAAGCTCCCCAGCCAGGCTGAGAAGACCGACAGAGCCCCAGCAGCCACGGTTGATCACAGCCCCGGTGCAGAGAGCCCCCTCCGAGGAAACACTGGAGATATGACCTAATAAGAACATATACAGTATAAAAAGATAAAAAAAAAAAATAAATAAATAAGAATGGGATACAATATAAATATAAGTATAAACAGAGTAAGAAAATAAAAAATAAATAAGAATAAAATCAATAAATATTAGGTAAAAACTAAATTAATAATATAAATAGAATAACAGGATAGAATAAATAAGCATAAAATAAATAAACGTTAGTTAAAAGCTAAATTAAAAAGGTGGGTCTTGAGCCTGTTCTTAAAAACATGAACGTTCTCTGCGGCCCTGAGCTCCTCCGGCAGGCTGTTCCACAGTCGAGGACCGAACCACTGAAAAGCTGCCTCTCCGTGAGTATGTGTCCTGACTTTAGGGACAATCAAAAGGCCAGTACCAGAGGACCTCAGGGTCCGCGAGGGTTCATATGGTAAAAGCAGATCTGAAAGATAAGAAGGCCCAAGACCATTAAGACATTTAAAAACCAATAAAAGAACTTTAAAATCGATCCTGAAACACACGGGGAGCCAATGCAGCGATTGTAAAACCGGTGTAATGTGGGCCCGCCCTCTGGTCTTCGTCAGCACACGAGCTGCAGAGTTTTGCAAAAGTTGCAAAGGTGAAATATTCTTTTTGGGGAGACCAGAGAGCAGGGCATTACAGTAATCAATGCGACTGGTAATAAAAGCATGCATCAGCATCTCCATGTTGGCCCGAGAGAGAATAGGGCGGACTCTGGCTATATTTTTTAGATGATAAAATCCAATTTTGGTTACATGTTTAATATGTGGGATAAAACCAAGCTCAGAGTCAAAAATAACACCCAGGTTTTTCACTTGTAGTGAAGGGCATAGTGAAAATGCCTGTAATTTAGACAGGAGTTTCTCTCTCTGAGCCTCAGGACCGATGATTAAAACTTCAGTTTTGTCCTGGTTAAGCTGTAAAAAGTTTTCTGCCATCCAAGATTTTATATCTAGAATACAGTTAAAAAGGGCATCCATTGGTCTGCACTCAGAAAAATTATGGTTCTTAAATGGTTCTTCAGATGTCTTCATGGTTCTTTAAAGAACCATCATACGTCAAAGAACCTTTTTATTTTGTAGATGGTTCTTCAGCTATTACAAATGGTTCTTTAAAGAACAAAAGGTTCTTTATCCTTAGCTATCTAAGTTTGATGGTGTAAAATGGCATAAATATTTATTCACTATAATGAGGTTGTGAATTATACTGTGTGTTTTGTTTGTGTGCATGTGTGTGCGAAGGGGGAGGGCGGGTTACCCTTTAAGAGCAGATTATAGGAAACTGAATATTCAAATAAAAGTTAGAAATACTTGCTTAAAAATATACTGGTGGCAGGGATGGGGGCCAAAGCCTAAAGACAAGAGCACCTCTGACCAAAAAGCTGATTTTTCTCGTTTGCACAAATTAATTCTGATTCACTAATTCTGTTCACAGCTCCAACAAAATGAGGAAGAGGAGGGAGAAACACAATTAGATTTAATTACAATTGGATGGAAGTCGAAGACAAGGAGAAGGAAGCTTAGGATGAGGAGGAAGAGAAGCAGCAGAAGCATCTTTAGGGATCTCTATGATGTCATTGAGGTTTGTTTCATTAATATTGTCCTCTCACAAAGAAAGATGACTTGTTTTAGTTCACCTACTTCCTGTATTAAATAGTTATTTGCAAAACGTTGTGGAAAACCACAGAGCAGGCACGTATAGTGCATCTGCAGGTAAATGAACATGAAATCTCTCAGACTAAAAATCTGTATTATACTTTTAGTCTTAAAAACACATGTTGTATATTTATCACCCTTATGATAAAACCCATGTCAGTCATTGGTTTATGGACTTTGTATTTTGAAGCCTCAACATTTGCTTTATTGCTATTGCTATGGTTTTTTTGTGTGAGCCTTTTGGGACCATATTAGGATGAGGGATCCGAATCTGTAGCCGTGCACACTACTGTGTCATTTAGCTTGTATACATAAGATTTGTACAGCAGATCCAAGTTGTGCCTTGAAAACAGGAAAGTCGTCTGCATAGAGGAGAACTTTAATAGCAGGCTTGTACAAAGTGAGGCTGTCAGTGGCAAGACATTTTTAAACATTGAAAGAATACAGAAACAGTCAGAGTTTTGTTCAGAGAACTACGTGCGCACGGGTGAGTGATCGGGTGATACTCACACCGAGGCTTTGCAGTCAGCTTTATTTATACATCGTAGCATTCTCTGTTTTTTCAGACTGTAACAGACAATCTGGGCATGTATGGGACACAGTGTGTGTGTGTGTGTGTGTGTGTGAGTGTATTGTCTATCTCGGGGAAAGCAGAAGCCAGTTGGGTCCTGTTTCCAAGGGTGTCTGCAAGATACTTTTACAGGAGTCAGCGATTACGGCAGGGCTCATGTGTATGTGTGTGAGAAGAAGCAAAGACAAAACATAAAGATATGTGAACACTATGTGCTTTTCAAGCCTTTCTTAACATAAGCATATGAGTATCAGGCCTTTCTTAACAGAAGTATATGAGTAAATGGAACATTATAAGGAAAACTGAGTAAATGAAACATTAAAAGGGAAAATGTATGAAAAAGGAAAAACATCATAAAATCTCAAAATCTCTTAACATTCCCTGCTGTTGTTCATATATATTTATGTACTTCAACTACTAGTTACTTGCAGAAGCATTTTCAACTAGAGTATCATTTTGTGAAAACGTACATGATCAGCTTTATTGGGTTTACACAGTTTAGTGCTTAAAAATCATCTTCTTCAACTTGTACCTCTTCTTGAGCTTGTTCATTTTGAGATAATGCAACATAAGCTTGCAATCTTACAGTAAACATTTTGCTTATCATACTCCGAATACAAGGCAGTACACATGTGGAAAATAAGCAAAGTAGCATAAGGAGCATTCCAACGAATGTTAGTCCTTTAGTGAGCAATGACTTCCACGACCCGCTAAACAGCCATGTGAGCCAGTCCTCGGTGTTGTGTGTGTAATCTTGCTGCTGTACTCGTCTGAGCTGACGTAGCGTGTTCAGTGCGTCAGACAAGTTGGTGGAATGCACATTATCAGGTGTTTTGCATTAAGAGGCATGTGCGAACAGATGTAATAGTTTCTGTCTCTTGTGGAGTTGTACACATAACGGTACCAGGCATTGTTCATCCATGGGTGGTTGTGATCTTGTGTCATGTCGTCTGGATGTATTGTGTCATGTGTCAATCTTGTCCTTCTTCTTCTGAAATCAGCGACAGCAGTCCCAACAGAATTGTGACACTGGACACCAGAACGAGTAGGGTCTTCATGATGACCGAACACACCTGGTCCTGTGAGTGAGTAGACTAGGGGCGAGAAGAACAAGGGCGGGATTTACCCAAACAGCCCTCTCTCCACCTCCCAGATCACTGACAGGCAGGGGTGCTGGCGTGTTAGTGTTGACTGTCGCTCACTTTTTTTACAGTGGCTCTGATGAATCCAGGAGGGTCGTTCAGCAATTTTGCAGGCTGTTGGTGTGGCCAGGAGGACTTGGTAGGGTCCTTCCCACCTCGGGGAGCTCCACTTTTTCCTCTGGAGCACTTTTATCAGGATCCAATCTCCTGGTTTCAACCTGGAAGAGACTGGAAGAGAATCATCTGGCAGTTGATTGTTCAAAACTATTTCTTTGTTTTCTAACAGTTTTGTCATCCATTCTGCTAGTGTTGTTTCTCTTATGGATTTGTCTATCGGTTCGCTTGTAATGGGTACTCTGCGGGTGATATGAGAAGTGATGTTTTATACTGAAGCCCAGTGCTTCAGAGACTTTTGATATCACTTCATTTACGAAGTGTGTAGCACAATAGACAATTCAATCAAGACCTTGAGCCATAAACAGACCTCACGCACAGACATTGTTTTCATAACCGGACAATTTTAGACCTTGTTCCTTAAATCTACATAAATATCCTCTGGGTGACATAAAACACATTTTAAGTAATCAATTGCTTCTCATAAAAATTATGTATTGGGATGTTTGTGTGCAGCATTTTGCATGTCAGCACAAGCATTTGCGAGCAAAGCATTCTTCATTGCATAAGCGTGTGTGTGTGCCATTTCTCCCTCTATCAACGAGTGCACATGTGTTCATGTGTATATTTCACTTCATTCTGAATCGGTGTATATAGATGTGTGTGTGTTCATCACTTTCCTGTTCTGGTGTTCTGGGTAAACCACAGCCTGAAGCGTGCCCTGGGGTCCTGCCCTCCTCCTTTTCAGTCCGCTTGCCACCATTGCTGCTGTTCAAAGTTCAGTTTGTCCTGGTTCTGACCCCAATTGGGACAGTCCTTTTCTCCAGTGTCCATGCTCACCGCAGGTGAAAACTGCATCTTCTTCTGTGTTTTGTCCATTCGACCTCAGTTGCTCCTCCTGTCTCTGGCACGCCCTTTTTGCTGCCGTGTTGGTCCATCACTGTCCTGCACAGTGTTAATGCAGAATTGTTAAGGTCAGCATTCTTTTGCTCGGCCTTACTTGTCATTCGGCTTGGCAGGCGTCTCGTCACAGCTCTGTCAGCTGAAGCTGTCTGGGAATTTTTCCCCCGTGTAGTGAAACGGGCCTTGGTTTTAACGCTCTCCGTCTCCGCTGCATAAGATCGCAGCCCTGTTGACATTTTCAGGAAATTGTTGTTGTAAGTCCAGCTGCTGCAGCATTTGGTCAGGGTCACGTCGAAGGTGGTAGAGGGGAGAGCAGGAGTCCAGGTCAGCCTCGGCTTTCAGGGCCAGCAAAGCAGCCTGTATTTAAACATAAAGAGAAGAAAAAACAAAACAAAACAAAAACAAACAGAAGTGTACGAACAGGAAAATGATGTTGTGCTGGCTGTGATACAAAGAGAGGGGAGAAACACCGGGCAGGCCCTGTGTCAGCCTTCCCCTTTTTTTCTTTTTTTTTTCCTCTTACGATGTAATCAACTGATAACCCACCAAGTTGACAGGACAACACAGGTAGATATTTAAATTCTTAAGATCATGTTTAAAAGCACAAAAAGGAATTTTCCTTCCGTCAGTAATCACATGTGTCGTTCAATCAGCAGAAAACATCTCACAATTTGACTTTTAACAACTAAAATTGTTGTTTAATCACTGGTTGGTCATACCAGTCTCTGTATTTTCTTTTTGAAGAAGTTAAATTGTTGTCCTGCAACCCAGAGGGTTTATTTGTTAGTAATAGATAAACTTCATCATTTAACAACAGGTGTATATTAATTTTTGCTGCTTTAACCTTGCTGGAAAATCTTCACGTGTTCATGAGTGTAAGCTGTGTTTTCATTGCGTTTGTAGGCAGGTTAATTTTAACTTTTCCTCAAACAAGGCATTTCTCTAACAGTTGCCCTTCACTCGCGTGTGCTAAGAAAGGCAAATGTGCTTGTAGTAGTTGTGAGATTACATTACATTATACCTGTAAACAAAATGAGTGAATCATGATACTGCTGTAGGCCACATCATACTTCTTGTTTAATCAGTATTTAGTTTCAGTTTGCATCACACCTCCCAATTGAAAGAATGTGAAAATCACCAGATCTATTAGATAGGTTTGTATTATCCTATACTGCTGATTTACTGTGAGTGAGTTACACTGTTTCATGACATTTCATAACGCTGAGTTATGAAAAGAGTATTGTGTTCAGAGAGTAGGGGCCTCCCTTTTTTCTTTCCTTTGTGATAGTAAAAAGAACAGAGCACATGCCACGGGAGCGTCACCCCCACCTTTGGTGGAGGCAGAAAAACAGGGAGCCAAGGTCATAACTCAGGCTCACAAAGAGTCAGAAAAAATGTGAATGCTTAGTTTTGTGGCTGTGGCGCATTATGTACGGCTTCTTTTCTTTTGTTTAGTAGCTTTCTGCCTTCACCTGAGAGGGTGTGCCCTAAGCATGTGACTTCAGGTCTCCATGATTGGAGTTTATTTAAAAATAAATAAGATGATTTCATTTATTGCTCGCAGATCATGCACTAGCAGTATTAGCTGTCTTCATCACTTAAACAAAACATCACTCTTTGTTTTATTATTATTATTATTACTATTATTTTAAATTCTCCTTTCTCAAAAACGGAAATGAAATTGTATTTGTTCTTTGCTGAGAAACACAAAATTACATTTCAAACAAAAAACAGACAACCCAGCTCTCAGCTGGCTCTGGGCTTATCATCATCAAGGACGCATGGTGAGAGCTACTTCAGAAGTTACAGTACTCATCACTCAGGCAACATTTCAAGAAACAAAAGAAACAACAAACAACATTCAGCACACTACACAGAGAACGACAACAAGACACAACTGAAGATGTTGTTCTTGTTTGTTCTCCTTGAATTTTAGAATAAAGTTATTACATCTGCATTAGTAAATCATATGCCTAATCATTATGTGCCACTGTGATCCACAAGTATGATCACTGATTTATTCATTTTTCAACCCAACAAAACAAAAAACAAAACAAAACAAAAACAATGACTGATGGCTTGAACGCTTTACACACGAGTCAGGATGCAAAAAGGCTGCTGCCAAAGACAAATCAGAAGCATGGGGGAAAAACTGAGCTCACAGACAGCTTCATGTTTGAGCTTTAATAGCTCTGTTTCCCTCCCTCTGATGTGTTCTTATGCAGCCCCTGCTCTAAAAAATGTGTAACCTACTCATCAGCTTAGCAGTGACCATATATTTAATTCAACTTCTCAAACCTGTAGCTTTAGCTGTTGTATACAGGGTTTGGCTTATTAGTTGTTAGTATAGGTTTGCTCTTCATCTTAACAAAAACTCATCTAAGATGACAGGTTTACAAGCAGGTCAAGCGTCTCTATGCACTTGATTAGATTTGGTATTTTCCTTATTTTCTTCATCTCATATATCATTATACTGAGTTTGAGCAAACCTTAAGCTTGATTCAGACACTTTTAACAATAGTATATTACAATATACTACTATACTACAAATATATATCGTCTATTATAATATTTCATATATATTTTATTATGTATCCATCGAGGGCTGGGGGTGATCTGCAGTTTCACCCCCACCCAAGCTGGAGACACACTTTCCTTGGCTGAACAATGACACAGCCATAATATACCTTATGGATTTTTCTTTTTCATTTGATATACTTTCGTGTGAATTATCTGGATTTATGCATTCTATTCATTCTAGGCACGTTCGTCATGCCAACTATATTTCATTGTTAATACCAGTACACAGGTTGTTATCCTTCCTATTATTAATTTGAATACATTAGATAAACTCTATTTTAATTTAACCTTTTGTTTATTCCACTTCATTCCTCTTTCCATGCTTTAAAATATTACAGCTCTTATGTACTCTTTGGTTTCTTTTAGGATTATTTTCAGTATTTATTTCCGCTTGGAGGGTTTCTTTTAATTTAGTCAATGCGGAGGGGCTACATTGTCCCTCCCATGTAGGACATTTAGTTTTCTTTTGGATTTCTCCATCTACATGCACTAATTTGTCCGGCGCCTGGACATTCTTTCTCTAACCACTGCTCGTCAGCAGCGAGTTTTGAAGCTTCGTTACCCATTTTAATTTTATTTAGTCGATACAATATTTATTAATACTGCCAGCACACACTGTGAGACGTTCTGGTACTAGAGTCAGAGGAGGTTTATCAAGTCAGCCTTCTACCCTGAACTAAATTCAGGGCGGACTTAATTTTACGCGTTGACGCGCAACCTGTTCTCCTTCTCACCATCCAGTACTCACAGGAAAACAATAGGAGTAGTGCAGGAGCCTAGAGCTCCTATTCAATGAAGCACTTACTCCTCAACAAACATTCAGCAAACAGTTAGCGCGCTTAGAGAAAATCCTATTTTTATTTGACACTCTCGTTTCTCTGGCTACCAACCTTTATTTTTGTTGCAGATTGAGCCTCTCAGGGCATGTTAATCCGTCTTACACAGGCGAGCGTGGCTACCAACCTTTTTTTATGCTGCGGATTCAGCCTCCCAGGGCGTGTTAATCCGTCTTACGCAGGCGAGCGTGAGATATACTGGCTACCAACCCTTTTTTATGTTGCGAAACAGGCCCCCACAGGGCAGGTTGTTTCGTCTTACACGGGCGAGCATATTACATAGGACACGTCTGTCCTTTTCCTTTTCGGTCCACACAGGACCCTTCTACTTCGAGCAGTGTCAGCCTAAAATCGATTATTCAACGCAAAGTGTTTCTGGCTGCTTTATATTCACCTTCAATGTTGCGCTGTGTTCTTTTTCCCGGCGTCACCGAGAACCTGGCGTCGTGGACCTGTATAAGACACTGGCCAGTAGGTGAATGTACACCCTGGGCTTTTCCTCGCTTCGCTAGAAACGGTGGTTGCAGTGCAGGTACTCACGACGTCAGGATCCGGTGGCTCCGTCTGTGAATAGTTAGATGATACAATAATATCAATAAACCATCCGGCTCGAAGGACCAATTAAATGTCAGTGGCAAGACATTTTTAAACATTGAAAGAATACAGAAACAGTCAGAGTTTTGTTCAGAGAACTACGTGCGCACGGGTGAGTGATCGGGTGATACTCACACCGAGGCTTTGCAGTCAGCTTTATTTATACATCGTAGCATTCTCTGTTTTTTCAGACTGTAACAGACAATCTGGGCATGTATGGGACACAGTGTGTGTGTGTGTGTGTGTGTGAGTGTATTGTCTATCTCGGGGAAAGCAGAAGCCAGTTGGGTCCTGTTTCCAAGGGTGTCTGCAAGATACTTTTACAGGAGTCAGCGATTACGGCAGGGCTCATGTGTATGTGTGTGAGAAGAAGCAAAGACAAAACATAAAGATATGTGAACACTATGTGCTTTTCAAGCCTTTCTTAACATAAGCATATGAGTATCAGGCCTTTCTTAACAGAAGTATATGAGTAAATGGAACATTATAAGGAAAACTGAGTAAATGAAACATTAAAAGGGAAAATGTATGAAAAAGGAAAAACATCATAAAATCTCAAAATCTCTTAACAGAGGCTTTGTGCTCACATTTGCTGCAAACACTCGTTTTAATTCTGTTACCCTGTTTTGATGCAGAATTCACTTGAAATCAGGCAAGAACTGGACTTGTTTTTTATAATGTGTTCTTGTGAATTGATTCTGTATTGCATACATTTGATTTGACTTTCTGCGAGACAACAGTCGTCCGCTGGCTAAAAAGGTTTTCCAAATACCTCCACGTGATCAAGCCTGGATTTAGAAAAGAACAGCAAAAAAATCTGCACCTCCTGCTTCACATGCAATTTATGTTTGTGTGTTCAGAGGTAGCGGCGAGAGGCGGGACCTCGACTCATCCAGCTGGAGAGCCTGATCAGGAGGCGTCGAACATTAACTCTGCTCTTCCAGGGCACCCTGCAGACTCGGCTGCTGGCAACAGCGAGGGAGTGCGGCCGTCGCTGGGATGACGTGAACGCCAAACAGGAGTCCATCACAGGTCGACTGCAGGTATGCGAGTCAGACCTTCAGAGGAGGGTTTCACTTTTCTCTCTTTTTTATAATTGACCCTTGTTTTCTCTCTCTCAGCTCCTTGTCTCAGAGTGGGAGGGATTTGAAGCACAAAGGGAGGACCTTGTTGTTTGGTTGGCTGATATGGATGTCCACCTGAGTGAGGTTGACCAGCTGACAGGAAACACCTGTGAAAAGCTGAAACAACTGCAGGGGTTGGGGTTGTTTTGATATGACATATATTTGATATGATACATACGTCAAGAGACATTATCCTAAACTGGACTAACAAAGAACCATGAGTCCAACATGAAACTTACCTTGCATAAGGTAAGGCTGAAGTTCATTGATAATTTTAATCAAAAACTTGTTGTTGAAATATTTTTACTGAACATGCAAACATCTGCTGATGAAAATGTGTTGATTTATTGGTCTGTTATGAAGCTATTGCTATTTCTAATATGTTTTATCACTTTCTGATGTTTTATTAATTAAACAATACATGTATTAATTGTTGTGTTATCTATAGATATAGTATTTACATATATTTATTTATAGTATAGTAAAAATGTTTAATTATTATTGTTTAAATGACTAATATGTGACATGTATTAGTAGTGATGTTGTGCTGAGGGTTAAAATGCCTTTTTGTCTTTTGGTATATTACGAAATGTCAATAAACCATTAATATATGTCTATGCTGTGCTCGTATTTATTTTACCCTACTCAAATTCAATTTATGATACATTTTATTTTGAAAGATTTATAATGGTTCTTTAAAGAACCATTTCAAAAAAGGTTCTTTAAAATGGTTCTTTAAAGAACCATTTTAAAAAAGGTTCTTTGAAAAACCATTAAAGGTGCCCCAAAGAACCATTTCTTGATGGTTCTTTGGGGCACCTTTAAAGGTTCTTCAATGAACCACTGAAAGAAATGGTTCTTCAAAGAACCATTGTTTGAAAGGTTCTTTGTGGCACCAAAAAAGGTTCTTCTATGGCATCAGTCTAAAGAACCACTTTTGGTTCCAGTTGGCACCTTTATTTTTCTGAGTGTGGTGTCATCAGGAGACACGGAGATGTACAGCTGAGTGTCATCAGCGTAACTGTGGAAGTTCACTCCATGCCTCCTGATGATACCGCCAAGAGGGAGCATATACAAATTAAAAAGTGCAGGGCCTAAAACCGACCCTTGAGGCACACCACATGTCATTTTATGGATTTTAGAGGAGCATGTATCCATACACACCATAAAAGTTCTGTCTGAGAGATGCAAATGAGCACCCCCTGGAGGCCATTCCTTAGGCCTCTGTCAGTGTTCCTCCTGTTATACTCACTACACTCCAGTGTCCTAATCAGGCGTCCTTATTGTTACAACCCACTGAATGCAAAGTATTATCTGAAGTGGGGTGTAACACAAAGTGAAACCCCCCAAAATTAATCACCACCTAGTTAACGTCAGTAAAACACCATTTATTTTACAATTAATGCAAACAAACCAATTAGGACCAAAATAAAACACAGGGAAGCTCTAAGCGTCAGCGTCTCCAAGGCCAAAACACAACTTTCTAGCTAAAAAAGACTACTGCTACTAAGACGACTCTGTCTATAAGATAACAAAGTACTATGGCTGAGTTCCCTGTCTATCCACAAAACAGGAGAAAATGGCTGAAAGAAAAATGGCAGAGAACCCCTACCTGCTTCCCCTGTGGATCACTAGTTACCATTGTAAAGACACACCTTTACTTGCAAATGTCCAAATTGTATTCTTGAGCAAGCATAACCCACCTCGTTAGTCTCTGGTTGTGATTGTACATGCGTTTCAGAAACACCAAAGGGTATAGAGAGCACCTAGAGGTCAGCATGCATCAATATGCCATTCTGGAGAAGCTGATCTACCTCTCCAACCTGAATGCGTTGGAAGCACCGTCTCGTGCTACCAGCAGTGACAAGGACATAAACAAAAAGTTGAACTGGAGAAAAAAATCAGTCACCAAATATAAGGACAGAGCAATGGTTTTTGGTTACTATCTGCAAAACCAGTCTCTTTTTTTCCCTTTTCCTGTTTTCCTGTTCCCTCTCCAGTGAACCTCGTGTCACTTTCATTTACACCAAAGGAAGCAAAAGTAAAGTGCATCAGCGTCCCCCCGATCCCCTTTACAGCCCATATGATCACCCCAAATCACACACTGCTTCTTTGTGTGACAGCTTTGTTAAATAAATATGTCATGTGTTGTTGTTCATCTATGGTTGTAATTAAATCATTTTAAAACCTACTAAGGAATAGATGGTTTCCTGATACATAAAAGTGAAAGAGCGTACAGTTTCCTGTTCACATGGTTGTACCTTAAACACAAGCTGCATATGAACAGGTCAATAAAAAGCTGTGGAGGCTGAGAATGATATTAGTTGAGTAGTTTATAGAAGTTTGTGTCCATTAAAAAAATGAGCGAGTGAATGACAGTAATTAATAAGCATAAAAATTACAACGTATACATAGGTTCAGAAAAAACCTAAACTACTGTATATAAAGACTTGCCTGCACTCATTAATAATAAATCTGCATAGATTATTTAAATTTATACAGTATACTTTTGTATTTGTATTTTTAGAGCATTTTCAGCTCTGCTTGCTAAATAAAGAGATATTTATATTGTTTTTGGTCTAACTAGTGTTTAGCATCCTTCCTTTGTTCACATCGAGGTTAATAATCTCTTCCAGGTCAAACCTCCAACTTCTCCAAGAGGAGGAGGATAAGGTCATCCTCTTCCTCTTGTTCTACTTCTTGTGACATCTATAGATGAGTGCAGCACTTCTTGGGTTTGGAACTCGACTTTCCCAGAGCAGCGAGGATGGCCTCTTTAAACACATCCTGCACTCCTTTCTGAGAACAAGACAGAAAGGGAAACTCAAAGTTACCAGAAGAAGAAAAAAAAACTACAAAGAAACACCAATAAAAAAAACATCAGAAAAAAATATGTATTTAGTTTGAGATGGAACAGTAAGTATAATGAGAATCAAATAAAGAACACGGCAATTGCAAGTTTTCTGTAACCCTAAATCAGATGGATGACAGTGGAGGAAAAGGGAGTCCTTTTGAGCAGGTGTAGCATGCGGGACATCAGAGGTAGCTGACAGGTACTATTTGACCTCAAAGGCTGTTTTGGTTGACCCAACTTTGCAACATTATGTGGAAAAGTTTCTCTCCCTTAACAAACCAGGGTGGTGGATCTGTTTTATAAGAAGTGGGTGTGCTCTTAGGTTAGGGGATCACACTTACTGCGTGACCGTCTATGCCTGGCACTAGAGAGGAGAGTCAATCTATAGGTTGAAACTCAAATTCATGTTGAACAATATGCTTTGTCTTGTGGTTGTGGAGCAGTGAACCAGCTCTTAATCTTCTTTATTAAGGGTAAATGAGAGTGTGCAAAACCTGCCTAAATGTTTTGTTGTCTAGATGAAGGCATTCAGTAATGCTATGGTGGTTGCAACTTTTCTAGAGTATGATTCTTGTGTTTTTCAGATGACATTTGCCTTTAATTCACATTTTTAGAAACAGATCTGCAATAGTGAAACCATGACCAGCACCTGGAAATATCAGTCTTCCGTCAGAAACCCTAAAAATCTAGACAGTGATCCATTTAGTAGTAAAAAAAACCCAAACACACACCAGCAGACTTCTTCTCTTTTTGTACCTGTGTAAGAGCTGAGCACTCCATGTATTTGACAGCTTTCAGCCTACGAGCCAGTTCCTCTCCGTCCTTGAAGGTCACAGCTTGCTCCTTTTTCTCGCCCAGCTTCTCCAGGGTGTATCTGTCATCTCTCAGATCCACCATAGTCCCGACCAGCAGGAAGGGTGTCCCCGGACAGAAGTGTGCAATCTCTGGCAACCACTGTGAAGACAAAGACAAGGTCACATAGATTAATAATTAATCATTAATTTATATATTATTATTTTAATCTAAATTACTTTTAAGTACCAAGTACTTATTTATTCTGAAAGTAAAAAGAGAGTAAAAGGCATAAATGTAGATCTTATTAGAAACAAAATGCATACACCAAGTAGACAAACCTTTTCTGTGACCATTTGAAAAGATCTGGGTAAAACGACGGAGAAACAGACGAGGAAAACGTCGGTCGCTGGGTAGCTTTGGGGTCGCAATCGGTCATAGTCCTCCTGACCTGAAGGGGGAGACACAAAAAGCCTGATCAAAAGTTAGATTAATGATATTATCTGCAGCCTTTTGTTCCATGGGGCAACAAAAGGCTGGAAAATTACATTTTTTGAAAAGAAACAGCTGGAGCAATATAAAAAGCACATTTAATAGACACATAGTTTCTCAGAATGTTCATCAATCTGAAAATTGTGGAACAATTTCACAACAATATTCCTTAATGTGAAAACTGTGTTATCTCATCATCTACAGTAGAGTGTCATCAAATGTTTAATAAAACCTGGAGTAGTCTCTCACCAAAAAGGCTGTTCCAGATTATTCCTCCCTGTTTATGTTCTTTCATCTGTTTTTTGGAAAAAGCCCCAGTGATGGAAACACCAACAGGGTTGTCTTTTATGTCCTATTGTTCCCTCCATGAGGGCTTAAATCAGTTTGATGTTTGAAGGTGCGTAATGATGTGAAATGAACACTTCGTTCAAATGTCTTGAACCTGTCAGAAAAATACATACCGCGGTAAACTACAAAAAATGTACTCAAGTGCACTAATGAAGTATTTAGACTTCTTTACTTCTCACCTCTCTTCAAAACTAAAAGTATGAGTATTACTAAAGTAATACTAAAAGTAATTTATTAACGATTCTTGTTTTATTAATGTTGTTACCATGGAAAACACTAGCCGGTATTCAGGCTGTACACGTGCCCTTTTGCAGTTGAAATTATCCACAAAGTCTGTTTGTAGTAGAAAACAAAAACATACAAACATTTATTTTCACACACAATCTTGAATTCACAGGAATTAGCCTGAATGTCCCTGTAATGCACCAGACACGGTATGAAAAGTGTTTCACTCCACAGCTAGTTAATGCCTCTCTACAGTGCAGAAGTCCAACAACCCACACTGCACGATTACTGTGTATTAAAAGAACAGTACATAAAAATTAAATAAGTGGGAAAATACTATTTAACAATAAACATTACACTAAAACAAGTTTTTAAAGCAAAATTAAATTACCCATTATCCTACACTTATCTGTATTCACAGTAATTCAACTCAAAATTATTAACAAATATACATTCTGCAAAATGCGAGTGAAGTAAGAGAAATTTACAGACCTTTATCTTATACAAATGTGTTCATTGAAATACATTTTGTAAATGACATTATAATTGCCCCTAAAGGTTTGATCTCCTGCTGCTGCTGTTACTAATATAAATATTACTTAACTGAAATTTTTAGTATTTATTAAACTGAATGTAGTTTGTTTTTTTGTTTTTTTTACCTGAAGTGTCCCAGAGTCCCAGATTGTACTCCTCACCATTCGTCACTGTAGCAGAGTAGTTATCAAACACCTGGGGGAGACAGAGGGCAAGGAGGACGTAGGTTGGTTAATAAGATCAATGCCTCAGGTCCGGGCTGTGTGGATATCTCTGTCTGCCTCTGGCTCATGGGAGCCGTTATTGTGGATTCCCACCTCCGCTTTCAACTACATTTCATGACAAAGACACAAGACACAGGCCCTTTCTGTCTGTCTCTCCTCTCACACACACACACACACACACACACACACACACACACACACACACACACACACACACACACACACACACACACACACACACACACACACACACACACACACTTTCATTTCAGGCGCTGTGTGTTTGTTTTTTCTTACAGGTGCAGCAGTTGGTGATACAGTGTGCATTTCTTTTGTACTCTATTCTTTTATTATATTTTCATCTATTGTCACCCCTTTTCCCTTTTTCCTGCTTGTCCTGCCTTACACATTGTCAAACTGTAACACATATAATATAATAACTGAAATAACAGGAATTGTAATGAATAAGAAAACAGATAAAACAAACACCTGAACGAAAGAAGCCTATGAAGAATTTATAGAGCCGATCTTGGAAAAGCAAAATTTGTTTGCACAACAGAACATTTAGATCATAATTTTGATTGCAAAAGCTGTCACACAGGACAGGATTTAAAAAAATAAAAATTATTCAAAAAATAAAATAAGATCTTGAGAAACATGAGAACGGTTGTTGACATGGACTGAATAAACTGATAAAACTGGGATTTATTAGCGCACTACTCACTGTGGGGATGTACTCAGAGGGATACGCATTGGTTACGTATGTGATGAGCATGCAGGTCTTTCCCACTGCACCGTCACCCACCACCACACACTTTATATCCTTATCCTGAGAGAAAGAAAAATAATTGAGGGAGGAAAAGAAGAAATGTTGGGAAACAAATGAACTGTGTTAGGTAAAGCAGTTTCACCCCAGTTCTTTTTATTCCTCAGGCCTCCAGAGCAGAGGTGGAGGCAGACATTTGAAACACCCGGGGCTTAGCCCTAAAGGGTAGTATGCATGTGGTTAGAAATGACTGAAAGATTAATTGGCTCTGTTTTGAGTTTTGTTCAAAAAAAAAAAAAAAGACTTCATATAGGGAAAAATATATATCACATCTGCAGGACACCTTAAGCTAGTTTTTTAATTAAGCAGCAAGGCAGAACAAAGTCAGGGCTGTATCAAGACACGAGGACTAAACCCCAATTCAACCAGACCCAGAACTGATCCAGAATTAAAACAGGACTACTACAGTTCAAAATCAGGACTACTCAGGACTTAACCAAAACAGAACCAGAATCAGAACTAGATGATAGTAGCACTAAAAATCATCATAGACCTGCACTACACTTATTTTTTAATTCTACCAAAGTAGACTATTTTAGATAAAAGTTTATATAATTATTTAGCCTTGTTGTGCAAACAAGCCTGCATAACTTAATAAATATAGAAGTTGAAAAATAACAAACCTAAAAAGAAACACTAGGTATGAGATACATGAGTACCTATGATACGGTGATACTTTTGGTAAACAACCATTTGACTAACATGTGTGTCTCACCTGCTCTTGTTCCATCTCTGTTCTGTCCTCATTCTCCATCTCCCTCTCTGCTCCTCTCTCTCCCTCTCTGCTCCTCTCTCTCCCTCTCAGCTCCTCTCTCTCCCTCTTTGTGCTGACAATCATCAAATATACAGTTGAAACCAGATATTTACAAACTCTTCAGATCAAAACACAAACACTTTTTTAATTATAACATCAAATCAGACTAAATGTTTATTTTTTTAGGTTGATAAATATAAAAAACATATTTGTTAACTTTAAGAGTAAAGACAGAAACTATCTGTATTTCTTAATTGTAAATGGCACCAAATTGTATTCAAAATTGAGCCACACTTATGGAGCTCCACAATTCTGTTCCTGGTGTTTTGGTTGATATCTCTTGATTTTCCCATGTCAAAGAAACAGGCTCTGTGTTTTGCCTTTTATGCATCCACAGGTGTGCCACCAATTTACTCACATGGACTCTACTAACCTATCAGAAGCTTCTTCAGCTCAGAATGGAATCGTCTGGAGTTTTCTTATTAATTAACAATAAACTTAGTGTATATGTACTCCTAAATTTGATGAAAGTGATAAAAAATAGACAGCTCTGTCTCTCTTTATTCTGACATTTAACTAATTCAAAAGCTAAAATATAACATAGATAAGTACATAGATAATAAATTGAGCCAAATATAAAATAGGGACACTAACTAGATGGAAAAAACAATGTTAAATAAGTGAGTTTTTAAATGGGATTTAAAATTATAAATGATTTAGCCCCTCGTTATCTTGTCGACCTCCTTAGTCTATAAGATAAGATAAGATAAGATAAGATAAGATAAGATAACTTTATTAGTCCCACAAAGGGAAACTTCATATGTCCCTGGGCGAGCCCTCAGGTCTTCAGCACAATTACTCTTGGCTTAGCCTAGATCTAGGGGTGACCGTGCTTTTGCCCTGGTTGCACCTAATCTGTGGAACAACCTTCCCATCGCTATCTGTGCGTCAGACTCCATTTTATCTTTTAAAGATGAGCAACAATATTTTAAATTCAATAGAATATTTTATGGGTAATGTTGGGTCTGTGTTTCCACATTCCCCACTAGTTTAGAGACTTATTCCTCATGAAGAACGGAAGACAAAACAGAACATCTTCAACCGGTCTTTAACTCGCTAACGAGGGAAGCTTTGGTCAGAACCAGGCGGTGGAGCAATGCTCATCACCTGTCTCTAGCCCAAATCCTTCAAAGAGTAGCTCTCCTCGCAGCTATTTATTCCCATGATAGTTACAGTTTACACAATACAACACAACACAAGCACCTCCCACCGTAAAACCCCCCAATGGTTCTAAGACAAGGCACCATGTGTGTGTATGTGTGTGCAAGATTTTGTGTGTGTGTGTGTGTGTGTGTGTGTGTGTCATGGGGGTGCGTTTGTGTGACCTCCTGCTCACCAAAAGGGTCATAAAAGCAGGAAGCTTACAACACAAGAAACAGATCTTTCAGATAGGATGTATCTACAATAAAACCTCCCCCAGCACCAAATTGGCTGGAGAGGTGGTCAGGATCAAAGGAATCTCTTTGATCCTACTGCTTGAACTAAGACTTTACAAATTTAAGAAACACACTGACAACATACACTAATTTGACTTAACAGGTAACAAATGTAAATCAATAAGAACGGGGGTGATAGAGGTATGTTTTCTGGTGCAAGTCAGGAGGCAAGCTGCAGCATTTTGGACAAGCTGGAGTCTGTGAAGGAGAGCGGCGTGAAGACCAAAGTAGAGAGAATTACAGTAATCCAATCTAGAAGTCACAAAAGCATGAATGAGATTTTCAAGATCTTTATGAGGGACATAGTGCTTAGCCTTAGCAATAAGGCACAGTTGGTAATAGTTAGATTTGATTACTGAGGACACTTGTTTGTTAAATTTAAAAGAGCTATCCAGCAGGACACCTAGGTCACTAACTGAGTCAGAGAAAGAAGTGGCAAAGGAACCAAAGGTATCAGCTAATAGACCCCAAGGGATATGGTTGCCAAACACCACAATTTTCTGTTTTCTTTTCATTCAGGATAAGGGAATTGCCTGAAAGACATTCTCTGACTTCTCTCATGCACTCGAGGAAGCAGTGCAACGAAGGAGCAATGTCGTCATTAGTGGTGCAACGGATCAAAAGTCTCACGGTTCGGATCGGATCACGTTTTTTTCGTCACGGATCGGATCAATTTTCGGATCAGCAGAAAAAAAAGAAGAAGACAAAAATTTAACTCGCCATTTACTTATTTAAGTATTTTTTGCCTATTAAAAAACATTCAACTCAAGAGTCATTCCACGCAATTATATAAAAACAAATTAAGATGCAATATAGGGCAGTACAGGGCTTTCTATCTACCACTATAATGAGCGGTCACGGTCGCGTAACTTTCTGTTGCCCTGGAGGTCCACCCATTTGTAGTTAGGGCAACACAAGATGCCTGGGACAGCTCAGCCATAAATTTAAACTTTTCCTGCTCATGCATGCTTGGAGCGATCTTGTCACTGAAGTGGACACGCAACGGGATATCATAGCGTGGCTCAAGCACGTTCATCGTAGTTTAAACTAGTGCTGTCAGCGTAAATCTCGTTAAAATGACGTTAATGCCATAACTGCAAATTTCCGTTAACTAGTTACCGCGGATCGCCCCGTGCGTGGGGCTGCACGGCGTCAATGTGTCAACTAATGCGTTGACTGGTTTAAACCCCTTGTTTTGCACAACAGAATACGGTCTCCCGTCTGCAGCTAAACACCCCAATAGCTTCTGTAATAGCTTTAGCCCGGTCCGACTGGGCAGCAAAGGGCTGCTTAAATACCGCAAACTCCGCTGCTCCTCCACTTGGACCGCTAGCACTGACCATAGCTATTGCTTGACAGACTGACCACGCGCACCATACACATAGTCTGATCTTCAGATCACGTGCGTGCCGAACCGTGGGGTGGGATCGATTCGGATTACGGATCAACCGTGCTCCATTGCACCACTAGTCGTCATCATCTAATTGAAAATATATTTATATATCAACGACATAGAGGTAATAAGAAATGTTATATTTTTCAAAGATTAAGTCTAGGGGGAGCAAATAAGTATCCATAAGTTTGGATATCGGCCTATAATTAACAAAATCACAATGGTCAAGACACCTTTTTTTAAGAGCACTATAGCATGTTTAAAAACAGAGGGAACATAGCCAGAAGACATGATGAGTTCATTAAAAATAGAATACTGGGCCCAGTTACATTAAAACCATCCTTCACAATGCGAGGCGGAAGAGGATCATATGCAGAACTAGTCATTTTAAGTTGCTTGACAATTTGCTTAAGTGTACAGAGTGACACTGGCTCAAGCACATTCTCCAGTGAGAGCAGGGCTCACCACTGGGGGGAGTGAGGATTTGAGAGACAGAATTTTATCAGTAAAGAATTTTAGAAATTGTTCACAGAGAGCTGAGGATGGGACCATCAGCACATTAGGGCAGGGATTAACCATTTAATTCAAGATTTTAAATAGCAATCGAGGGTTATGGCCATTGGTCACAATAATATCAGAGAAAAAGGCCGCTTTAGCACGTTTAGCAGCATTTGAAACTCCAAGCGGCTAGAACGCAAAGTATCAAAAGATACCTGGAGATTATCTTTCTTCCATTTCCTCTCGTTAAGTATTTAAAATACAAAATACAGTGGAACCCCGACTTACGAATACCCCATTTAACGAAAAATTCAAGTTACGAAGGCACTGAACAGCAATATTTCTGCCCGTGTTACGGCAAAATGCCCGTGTAACGAAATCCGCTGGCCCTGATTGGCTGAGCCTACAATGCCTTCCGAATCATGTGACAACCCCTTGGCTTTCGTAATTGCGCTTCGCTGTTCCACTTGAATGACGTATTGTTGTTCTAGTTAGCAATTAGCCTATAGCCTATCGTTCAGCATCGCCTCACTCAAAAGGCGCGATGGGTGCTTCGACTTACGAAAATGTTCGACTTACGAAAGACCCTTGGGAACGAATTCATTTCGTAAGTCAAGGTTCCACTGTATGAGTAACTGTATTCAGTTACAGTTACCATTCAAAAAGGTGGTATTCAGAATACAGTTACTTTGTTGAAATAAAGGGATTACATGGCGGTCTTTTCCCGTTTCATATGTTAGGCTATGCCCTCTCTAATTTTGGTCATTCCACGTTGGTGGAAACCCAAACAAAACACGCATTAAAAGGCTCTAATGTCTGTGTCTCAATCCTGCGTCTCATAATGACGTGAAGAACTATTTTTAAAAATGGCAGAGTGTTACAGGCATGGCCCTAAAGAATGTAGCCTCATGGGCAGTGTAGTCCGTGCTGCAGGGAGAATGGATTGCCATACCCATTATGTGTGTGTGAGCGAGGGAGGGAGAAAAAGGGGAGTGGAGCTGTCACTGACCAGAAACGGGAGCTGGAAGCATGTAAATATAATAATAACCACTGCAGCCAAAAGGAGAGCCTGACGAGCCCAGTTGTAAGTAAGCTATTAAGACTCGACTGTACACCGTGTTCGTGTTTTCCTCCGAAAAACAATAAGTTCCGTTGGAGCAGCCTTTCAACGCCTCTCTCTGTCTCTAGCAAGCAAAGTTGACCCAGACAACAAAGTAAAGCTAGAGGTCCCTTTACTACGGTTCGGAGCCGCAGACCTGTTTTATATACGCGCGGAATAGTTTTCTATACAAGATCGCTGCAAAAAGTGCAGCCTTACCTAATGTCAACCTGCTGTTACTCATTTTATATTAAGATTTAAAAATCTAGTTGGTATTGGTATGGCGAGTAACCTTCAGTAATAGTAATAAATCACACAGCAATAGTACATTCATGTAGTTGCATAAAAGCATGATAATAAGTAGTCCAAAGTATTCAGAATGCGTTACTCTCATTGAGTAATGTAATGGAATACGTTACAAAATACATTTTGAGGCATGTATTCCGTTTTCCTGTTTTCCTTCTCTCACCCCAACCGGTCGCAGCAGATGGCCCCGCCCCTCCCTGAGCCTGGTTCTGCCGGAGGTTTCTTCCTGTTAAAAAGGAGTTTTTCCTTCCCACTGTCGCCAAAGTGCTTGCTCATAGGGGGTCATATGATTGTTGGGTTTTTCTCTGTATTTATTATTGTGCATCTATTGTACAATATAAAGCTCCTTGAGGCGACTTTTGTTGTGATCTGGCACTATATAAATAAAATTGAATTAAATTGAATTGAATTGAATATTCTGCAATCTGTGGTGGAATACATTTTTAAAAGTAACCTTCCCAACATTGTGTGTGTGAGACAATAATGCTTATGCTAGGCCTTCAAAAGGCTGAAGTTTAGCCAGGAAAGACTCTGACATGCAGTGCATGACACCACAGTTCTTGTTGATGATGTCATCCCGCCCTTTGCACCTAACAGCAACAACTCTTCTGGGAAGGCTGAGTGTTTTTATGGGAATCTTTGATCTGCAGATAACCTTAAACATAAAGACTTTAATAAGTGAATATGTACAGAAAAATCTTAGTTTAACATTGGTTTAAGTGAATTCAGTCCTACACTTTGTGATGTCATGCCCCCACCACCTCTGGACTTTAGCTGGAAACTCTCAGACTGACACCGGCTTCATCTACAAAAGAAAACACAAACGCAAAACATCCATAAAATGCGAGCAAAGCTTAATTAAAACAGATGAACAGAGCACACTGTGTTTAGAGAGACAGACTATAATAAAAAGTGTTTAGATACTAATATAACTTATAATTTCTACAACAAGTCATTACTAGTCATACTATTAATGACTATGTGATGAGTGATAGTCTGCACATCACTGGATACACTATACTATGTTCTAAAATACATTTTACACAATTCAAATATAGAAAATAATCGAATGCTTACCTGATATATTCACAGAGAAGATCTGTGGGGCGCAGTATAGCACAGAATCTCCCCCCGATCATTTACGAATCACTTTTCAGTATCGTCAGATCTGATGTTTTACTCAGCATTGAGATTTGTTTGTTTCACCATGATTCAAATGCTGTCTACGAAGTCATCTCACTGTGCGCTGTTCGTCAGGTGCATCCAGTCGATCCTGTTCAGCGATCTGCAGCAGGGAAATGATTTTCATGACATGGCTCATGTTTAAAACCGAAACCATTTCAGTTCAATCCTAAGTGAGTCAAACCAAAAAACGCTACAAAATAATAATGTATATTTTATGTTACTGGATTATTTACTTACTTTTTGTTTTCTTTAGGAGTAGCGGTATATCCACAATGTCCGTTTTTTCAGTGTAAACTGCAGATTACGTCGCTGAGAGCGTCTACCTTACCTGGAGTGCTGGTGATATTGTGTTGCATTCAGTTGCTTCCAGTAAAATTCAACTCCTCACCTGTTGCAGAACATGTGACTGTGACTTTTGGCTTTTGACAGATGGGATAGGCTGATCCTGATTTGGATAAGTAGAAGAAAATAGATGAATCTCTCTATATAATAATATATATAATCTAATTTATTAATTCTTACCCATTTTCTGAGTTAAAAGCCCTCTATAGAATAATTCCTGCAGTGATTAATGTTTCAACTGGTAACAGGTTATTTAACTGATGATTTCTTAAACAACCATGTCTAATGCAGGATCTTTTTTTGAGTAACCAGCTCTTGAGTTCTCGAAAAGAGAACTCACTGCTGTCTAATACTGACATACTGCAAAATTAGATGGGACTCAATGACACCAGTGACCAATATTTTGTTTGTTTTTTTCAGTTTGCTCACTTATTCCAAATAATTTGTTTGTTTGAATGGCATAAAAAGGTGAATAAATATCAACAAAAAAGGTATCTACGAAGCTGAATAATTCACATGTTAATGACTTTCTTCAGTTTTTGTGCATGTGAACAACAGAAAACCACTAAAAACATTTTTCAGCTTTCTTTACTGTATCAGAAAAAAACCCCTTAAACTGTGATCAAACTACAGCTGACACAAATCCAGTGTTTCATATTGATTTTCAGAAATCAACATGAAACTACAAGGTTTTAATTTAAGATCTTCATCAACAAAGATGTGAAGGCTGCTGAGAGAAAGATGGCTCCTTTATATCCTTTAATTGCTCAGTTTTAATGATATTCCAAACAATCTCCATTTACTTGATTGAGGCTATCTCAGAGTTCAGGGGAGATTCAGGGTTTGACTGCAGGAAAAAGGCTTTAATGTTCTGTTGTATCCAGTTTTTTGTGTGAAATGTTCATGTTTCTTTTGTCTGATGCAAATTTTTTAAATTTTTGATTTGTGTCATATGAAAACATCAAGTTTGAACTTTCTCTGAAATATGAATGAAGATACTGTTAACTACTGTGTGCACCAATGCTTGTGTTGCAGCTCCTGCTGTAGGAAAGGTTTAGTTCAGCTTTGATCAATCCCAGCTTTTCATTAAGATGAATATGGTTAATTGAAAGAAACCCTGTGACCACTGAAACTAATATTATAGATGCTTTGGAGGTTTAGTGACACTACCTCAACGCAGGCTTTAAAAACATTTTTCCTGAATGTTTTCCTTGTCTGTTGCAAGTAGTTCCAGTTTCTGTTATGTGATAGTGAAAGTAAATCCACATACACTGTGTAGCTTTTTTAACTGCTTTATTTAATTTTTTGTTTGTTTGTTTTAATCTGTAATCAGACAGTTCATTTGATTTTTGGACCTTGTTCCCTCATCAACTCTGTTTGCAAAAGAAAAAAACATTACTGTTGACTTTTTTCTGGTTGTGTTTGTTTATAATTTGTAAAAAAGTTCATGTAAAAAAGGGAACTGTTTTAAACATTGACAGTATAGCGCCTCTTCTGCTGCGGCACACCAAAATCTTTCTAAATACTAAAAATGACCATGTTATGTAAATAATGTCAAACTAATAGCAGACAAATGATAAAAAAAACAAATGTCACAAATATAGGCTTCCTCATCTTCTTGTGGTGTCTATTGGTGGATGCAGCGCTTCTTGGGTTTGGTTCCTGAAGCCTGCAGAGCTGCCAGGATGACCTCCTCAAAAATATTCTCGAGTCCTTCCTAAGAGGGAAACATGTCATCTTTAAACTGAGGGAGACAAATTGCCATAAACAAATAGTTTTCTAAATTGTTCTTTCTGGCCTACAAGTATTTATCTCATTCTACCCCAGATCTCTGCATCCCTCAGTCTCACTTGCAATAATAATAGTGCAATAATAATAAACATTATTCAGTTAGCTCACATGATCTGTGCTCAGTGTAGCTAACTGAACCACAGGCGAGAGGCATTTCTTCAGTTAACTGAAAATATTCTCCTGTTTTTTCTGATAGTCCTCAAGTAAAAAGTATAAGATGTGAGGAATCGCTGTGCTAAATGGCCTGCATTTGTATAGCGCTTCACTCAGTCCCTAAGGACCCCAAAGCGCTTCACACTACATTCAGTCATTCACACACTGGTGATGGCAAGCTACATTGTAGCCACAGCTGCCCTGGGGCGCACTGACAGAGGCAAGGCTGCCGGACACTGGCGCCACCGGGCCCTCTGACCACCACCAGTAGGCAAACAGGGGTTAGTATCTTGCCCAAGGATATTTGGCATGCAGCCAGAAGGCAGCCTGGGATTGAACCACCAACCTTCTGATTAGTGGCAGACCTGCTCTGCCACCTGAGCTACAGCCACCCCAAATCTTAAATCTTAATGAAAACTTCTTTATTTATTTAGGACAGTGCATGTTAATGAACATAAATGTAAAAAAAATTACATGAATGTAAACATGCCAGATTATAGCCAAAGGCTAATTTCCATCTGTTGTCCTTAAACATAAAAAAATAGACATAATAATTCATAAAAATTCATCATTCATTCATAATAAAAACTCTATCACCAAACTTACACATACACACCATTCTGTTCCCAAATAAAACATTAAAACTATACAACTCATACATGATCACACACTTGATTTGTCCATAACCAGTTTTTAACCTGTGCCTTAAACAAATTGAATGTAGAGCATTCTCGAATGGGTTGAGGAAGACTGTTCCACAGATGGCCACCCTTGACAGAGAGGACGTTCTGCCCAAATGCTGTCCGTCTGTGGGGTATAAACACGTCTCCTCGGGTTGTAGCTCGAGTGGTCCTGTCTGAGCTTTCTTTATGCCTAATGAACTGCTTTAGTGGTGGCGGAGCAAGGGAGTGTAAGACTTTATATATTAAACAGACTCTTTTAAGTTTCACTAAGTTATTGAAGTTCAGTAATTTATGTTTTTTTAACACATGACAGTGGTGGTGGGAAGTCGGTTTTTTGTCAAGTAGTTTTAAACTTCTTTTATAAATGTTTTCAATAGTTTTAAGTGTTGTTGGACAAGCAAGTGACCAGGACGTCAAACAATAGTCCATATGAGAGATGATCATTGAGTAAAAATAAGTTTTTGCAACATTCATATTTAAGTTATTACGTATATGATTAAAATTTCGATTATTAAATTTAAGTACCTGGGACACTTTATTTATGTGACTCTTGAAGGATAATGTTGGGTCTAGAATGACCCCAATATATTTAAATTCTGGAGCTAATTCAAGCTCTACTCCATCCAGGAATATGTTTGACTGCTTCAAGTTTAAGGGGCGTTTTGAAAAATACAGACAGACAGTTTTTGAGGTGTTCAACATTAGCCATGAGTCCTCCAGCCAGCTATGCATTAATGCTAAAGCAGCTGTAAGATCTTTTGCCACCTGCTGGACACTATTTGCTTGCGCATATATAACTGCATCATCCGCATACATTTGAGCAAATATATTTGGACAGACTTCAGGTAAGTTATTGATAAAAAGAGAGAACAATAAGGGCCCAAGAACAGATCCTTGAGGAACCCCTGTATCACAATCTAAATAGGGAGATTTAACCTCGTCCAACACCACACACTGTTTCCTGTGTGAGAGATATGAGGCAAACCACTGAAGAGCCTGACTGGAGATATTAAACTGAGTCAATCTGGACAACAATATCTGATGGTTTACAGAGTCGAAAGCCTTCTTCAGATCTAAAAATACAGCTCCAACATAGGGACTCTTGTCCAGCAAGCTCTTCAAGTTCTCCACTAACATACACAGGGCAGTATCTGTGGAGTGATGTGCCTGAAAGCCAAACTGCAATGGATGTAACGAGGGTTGGGTGTTTTCTAGGTGAGCAGTAAGGAGTTTAACCACCCACTTCTCAGCTATTTTAGATACGACCGGGAGTATGCTTATGGGGCGATAATTAACCATGTCAGTCTTCACACCTGCTTTGAAAATTGGTGTAACTGCAGCAATTTTCCAATCTGTTGGAACAATGGAGTGTTCGAAAGACATATTCAAAACATGAGTGGTTGGACGTACAAGCAAATCCATATGCTCCTTTAGGAAATTTGTGTTAATACCATATACATCAAGTGCTTTTGATTGTTTTAAACCTGTAATTAGTTTAACAACTTCAGTGTCTGAAATATGAGTGATGGTGAACAAATTTTGACCAACATCATTCACATTATTAGAGCATACGACTGAGTCAAAGCTCTGACTGATCTCCTTAACAGATGAAATAAAGAAAGTGTTTAAGTTACTGGCAATAGATAGAGGCTCTCTAACAATAGAGTTATTTACATAAAGTTCAATTGTATTTTTACTTTTGTTTGAATGACGGCCAAGTAATTTATTTAAGTGTTGCCAGATAATTTTACCATTACCTTTGGCTCTTTCAATTATATTTATAAAAAATTTTGCTTTGGCCTGTCTCAAACTTCTTGTTACTTTGTTCCGCATTGAAGTAAATCTCTGTCTATCCAGAGTTAGACCTGTTTTCAGGAACTGTTTTAGTAATTGATCTCTTGTTTTCATTAAATTCTTGCACTCTTTATTTTTCCAAATTCTTGTGGAAAAATATTCTGTGGAATGATGAGAGAAACGCTTAATTCACAGGCATCTGCCAATGTGAATACACCACAGAAGACATAGAAGGGGAAGTCTAGCCTGGGAAACCCAGAAAGGCTGGATCAGTTTAACAGCTACATGCTGTCATTTTGTGAGACATGGCTTTTCATTCACTGAAGTCTAAGAATTTCCTGAATTCATCAACTTATCTCTAAGAATTTAAATAATGTTTAATTGAATTAAATAATAATTACATTAAAATAATTTACATTTGAATTTATCAACATTTCTTTTAATTTATTCACTTGAAATCTTTTAGCTACTGAAGCCTATTGGTCTAGCAGACTTCTCTCTCTGAGCTGAACACGCCACATATTTGATGGCTTTCAGCTCACAAGCCAGTTTCTCTTCACTCTTGAAGGTCAGGGCTTGCTGTTTGTTACTGGCCAGCTTCTCCAGGGTGTTGTAGTCATCTTTCAGATCCACCTGAGTTCCATCCAGCAGGAATAGTGTCCCCGGGCACTAGAGCAAAATCTCCAGCACCCACTGTGATGGACTTTTACTGCAACTTAATTGGACTATAGCTCTCTCTCTCTTTCTCTGTGTGTTTGTGTGTGTGTGTGTGTGAAAAGAAAAAAGAAAACACACAAACCAAGTAAACAAACCTTGTCTCTGATGTTCTCAATGATCGAAGGCAGTATGACAGAAATACAGATGAGGAAAACGTCGGTGTCAGTGTAGTTGAGGTGTTGCAGTCTGTCATAGTTCACCTGATAAAAAAAGAGACTGCTCAGCAACAAACAGCAAGACTAAAAACAAGCAGCAGTCTGTGGGGATGGGGAAACAAGAAACACTGCAGTTCCTCTAATGTCCACTTGAGGCTGGGTCCAAAGGTGAGCTAGTCCTCATAAACACTCATGTTAGAATGTCCAAACCTGCATCAGCAGTAAATATTTTTTTTTTTTATAGGTCTGATAGATAGGAAGTGAATCCTTTGTAAGTTGACACTAGTCACAGTTAAAGTTAGGTGATAGCTTTACCCTTTAATATGGAGCTCTGTGGAGCTGCAGCCCAGATGTGATGATGTCATCGAGGTAAATGTTTTTCTTTTTCTTTTTTTAAAAAAGGGTTGAAATAATAAACATGAATTTTAACCTCCTAAGACCCGAACTCTTCCACTGCATGCATTTTTAATTTCTCTTTGATATTTGGACATTTTGGGGCCCGATGAATGTAAAAACAAAGAATTACCAGATTTTTTTTTTGCCTTATTTTTGTTTTTAAGAAAAATGAGAGCCACATATGAGCATATTCATTTAAAATTTTGATAGAACAGTAGCAGTATAATGTCCTCGTAAGTGGATATCAGGCCCTTGTAGAGCAAAATTCAGTATTTCGGTCTAAATAACCCAAAATGTGATGTCCACATATGTGGACGCCAGGTCCTAGGAGGTTAAGATGTTTATGGTTTTTGATTGTAGTAAAATATCTTTCAGTGAGTATTAAGGACATCAACAGGAAGTGGAATGGCTCTGTCTCCATAATCAAGTCACTTAACAGGACCTCTCCAACCAGTAACACCACCCCTACTGCTGCTCAATATTATCCTACAGAGAATTTTGTAACTAAACTGGCTATAGTTTAATTTTGTTTTACTTGCAGTCTCAAACAGTCCCATCTTGTATGACTCTTCACTGATCATCACCATCACAGCAAAGCTTTCCAAAGCGTGCGAAGGACGAGGAGTGAGAAAGAGTTGTGTTCATACAACAGACATGATTACACATGCACTTCAAAACAAAACTGGACAAGGTAAGTCTTTGAAATGGGAAGTGTTTTCTTATTGTTCATCAAAAACATTTTAATTACTGATCACAGTCATCAAAAAAGCAGAGGTGTAACATGTTAAAACAACAGCCTGAAATAAACTAACAAAGACCCTCCAGCTAAAATGTTCTAGGTGTGACATTTGAAATTCAGTTTTTTACTTGTGGTGGTTGTTTGTCAGCTGACTGCAGAATAACACAACATGCAGCACTTGTGAATTACTCAACACAAAAGAAAGACGAAAAAGAAAGTATTCAGACGATTGGCAGATGATTAAAGAGCAACAATCTAAAGAGTTTTCTTACCAGACATTCTGGTTATTCAACTCAAAGGTGCACGTTGCTGGTATCAAAGCATTACGATAAAGCTGCAGCATTAACTTTGAGTAGTAAGGTTGTTAAATAATAAAGGTGCGCAAGATGTAGTAGCTTGTGAGCCATCACAACTGAAAGGTTACTGTCCACAAACAAATGTGACCTTGACTTTGCTTGTGAGCAAGAAAGGTATGAAGTACATTCCAGGATCCTTAATCACCAGAAATGATTGAACATGTAGCTGTGTTAATAATATGTGGTTAAACACTTTCCTGTGATTATTTTCATGTTGGCTTGAAATAAAATATCTCCCTCTGTTGTTACTGCAGCTTATTTAAACTTACTGCAAACTCTGCATGCGATGGAAATCCCTGAGCCTGCTATCGTTTTATAATTCAGGCGGTCCTGTTCTGCACTCTTTTCAAAAAAATGAAACTATTTTAGTTCATTCTAATTTTATCTCACGTGGATCAAACCAACAACACAGAATAGAATCTACATTTTATGTACTTACTTACTTTCTGTTTTCTTTTATACTTTTAAAGATGTATTTTGTAAAAAACCTTCAGGAAATAAAAGCTGTTCAGTATTTTAAATTATGGTTTTGGGTTAAAGTACAGTCATTGCCACAGAAATCAGTTTCATTGGTTGCCATGGTGACACTGACAGTTTTGCTGTTTTTATTGTCAGTAAGTTGTAGTTTATGTCATTGATATTGCCTACCTTATGTTCTACCTGTTCATGGCAGCCGGAGTGTGATGCATTCAAGTTCCCTTCCTCACTTATTATAAGGTTTTAAACTTTTTATTGCCTTTGATCTATAAAATTTTTTGTTAATTTTTGTGAAATTGTGTATATAAGCTTTTAGTTTTGCTTTTACCAAAAAAAAAATAAAAAATCAAGAGTTGTGTCACACCAACTCTCTGCATGTCCTCCTTCACTACATCCATAAATCTTCTCTGAGGCCTTCCTCGTTTCCTCCTGCCTGCCAACTTCAACATCTTTTGTCCAATATATCCACGATCCCTTCTCTGCATATGTCCAAACCATGTACTTGCCACCATCTACAAACCCCACGTCAGGACTACGCTCTCTTACAGTGACAAATCACCCCTGACACTCGTCACCTACCTCCACTGTCTTCTTCACCTCTCTTCTGCACTGTTCCTTTGGATGGTTGACCCCAGGTATTTAAACCCCTCTACCTTCGCTCCTTTGTCAATAGGTGGTGATTTCATTCATCCTGTCTCTAATCTAGAACCTGCTCCAGAAAAGGTCTTTTAAACCATTTTGGACCAATTTTAAGTCCGTTTTTTTTTTTTTTTTTTTTTTTTTTAATTGTGTACACCATTGTACTATATTTCAAAATTAAAGGGATTTGGCAATACAGAAAAATATATAAAACAACAGTTACATCCATCCATCCATTCTTATCCACTTCTCTCATTCAGGATTGCAGGGGTGCTGTAGCTTATCTCAACTGCCACAGGGGGAAACACTGTAACCACTGTGGCACCATGCTGCCAAAACTCAATGCAAGTACACAGAAAGGAGTGTAAGGAGCGTAGAAAGAAAAGCGACTGGATGGACTCAGAAACAGTTGAACAGCTCCACCCAGTGTTCATTGTAAGGTCACTGCATCAACTTTGCAACCACATCAGCCTCTCACAAAGGTATCGGTTAGACCTGCCAGGCCTGGGAGCCACTGCCAATCTTCAACGAGGTCTTCCCAAACCTGCAACCTGACCTAGCTTGCTTCTTCATTATTAATCAACATTTGACTTTGACTTTGAATGTGGTTTGGTTGTTGGTGCTGGTCTTTCAGAAACTGTTATAATTTTCCCACAGCAAGGTATTCACTCGGGTTCAGACTGGGTGAGCTGTTCCTTTCAATGACACACCTCCAGGTCCCACTGTTGGTGTATAGAGTCATTAGTTGGTCAGAACCAATTCCCTGAACTGGTATCCTGTCCACAAGCATTAGACCCCCATGGGTCCTCCTGCAGAGGGCTGGCCATGCAACTCTTTTTGTCTGAGCTAGACACTCCAATCTGTAATGAAGTAATCAAAATAATTTCTTTGTCCATTCTCTTCTGCTTATCCAACTTTTAAGATTGGGGAGAGGCTGGAGCCTATCCCAGCTGTCACAGGGCACGAGGTGGGATACACTTTGGACAGGCTGCCAGCCGGCTGCAGGGCTAACAAAGAGACACACAACCATTTGGACTCACACTCACACCTTTGCGCAATTTAGACACACCATTCAACCAAACCCCAACAAATAATTTGTAAATGTTAGAAATCCCCTTAAAATGTTGCCCCCCCAAAACAAACAAACAAACAAAAAACAACACACATACACACACACACACACGAGCAGCTCTAGGAGGTTTGGAATATTGGTTTTTCAAGTGTTTAGGTGGGAAAGTTGGGATACAAAAAAGGAAAATGTTACAAAAACAAACACACATTGTAGCACTACGTCTGATACTGTGCACCAATCCCCTTTAAATTGTTATAAATAACTTGATGACCGTTAAATTAAAAGCGGGACAGTCACCAAAACAAATTACACAAATATAGAGCAGAAGTTTACTGATTTTTTTCCTGAAATTTATTTCAGTTTTTTTATTCAGTTCCTAAACCTGCAGACTTTCATGAGATTTTATTATTTAAAGATGGGTTTTTTTGCAAGCGTGAGTCACATTTGTACGTTCAAGACATCTGAGGTTCCAGCTTGTATTGCTCAGCTTGCTTCCTGTGGTTATTAAACACCCATTCCAGGTTATGAGGAGTGTTATTCATATTCATTCTATTCATATTCATTCTATTTTATTCTATTGTATATATTATTCTATTTTATTCTATTGTATATATTATTCTATTTTATTCTATTGTATATAGTATTTTATTTATTGCATTCCAGTGTTTTCTAATTTCTGCTACATAACTTTGCACTTTTGCTGTAACGAAACAAATTTCCCACCTGTGGGACTAATAAAGGTCATCTTATCTTATCTTATCTTATCTTATCTTATCTTATCTTATCTTATCTTATCTTATCTTATCAGTCATGTTACAGTGATGAAAATACAGTACTCATTCATACCAACACCACACAAATGTGATGATGGCCCTGTTTAAAAGTGAGTCTGTCCTTCCTCTCTCTCTTCTCATCCAGGCTAATAGTCTTTTTTCTACGTCCACGTACATCTCCAGCTTCTCTTCCTCTGCCCTTTACTCCATTTGTTCTTTTTGTGGTGTCTATAAAAGGACACAGCGACTGGATTTGTTGTGTAGAGGCTCCAGCACCACCCGGATGGCCTCTTCAAACACATTCTGAACTCCTTTCTAAGAATAAGAGAGAAAAACACACTTAGCTTAAGAAATAAATGAAACACCATAAATCAAATGGAAAGACAGAATCTTTCTTCGGATAACTACAAATATTGCAAATGTGTAAAATGTGATCAGCTGCTGTTGTCTGTCTCTAGAAACTGAGAATCTGGAGGGAAGGGTCCCCGAAGCTTCTGGTTTCTATTTGTGGTCACCTTAAACTGAATAGCATTCAAGAGAATAAAAACGATTGTTGCAATTACCACATGGGCAGGATAAAAGAGGCTGGAGCTTCTGGGCTTGAAAAGTAAAGCAAATGCAGAAGTTCATTAAACCTGTATTCTCTCAATGACCAGCAGGGGGCGACTCCTCTGGTTGTAAAAGAGTTGCAGCTATATGGCGGTAACCCCGAACCAGATGATGGACACCAGAGGTAAATATGTTGCTACCCTAGCATTTGACAAAAGGCTTTTAATGGCTTTTAATTCAGAGAATTGTAAAGACTTCCTGTGACTTCAGGAATGGAAACTTTCACATTTCTTTTATTTTTGTGTTTGAAGGCTGACAGAGACCCGTAGGAGATCTCAGCAGCAAACTTCTTCTCCTCTCTGTACCTGTGTCAGAGCTGAACACTCCATGTATTTAATGGCCTTCAGCTCATGAGCCAGCTTCTCTCCGCTCTCAAAGGTCACCGGTTGCTGTTTGTTCTTGGCCAGCGTCTCCAGGGTGACACTGTCGTCTCTCAGATCCACCTGAGTCCCCACCAGCAGGAAAGGCACCCGTGGACAGTGGAATAAAATCTCTGGTACCCACTGAGAACAGATAAGTTTAAGGTTATGATCATTTATTCTTTATGCCTTTCTCTTTTTTTAGTTACCAAATTCAGATTTTCTTTCTTTGCAGCTTGTGTCTCTCTTTTAGTTTAACCATTAATTCTAATAGTTAGTTCTAAATATTAATTATTAAGTAACCATTTTATTGCCAACTTTGCCTCATTGTTTTCCCCTTTCAGCTTTTTTCTTGGGATTGTGAAAAAAGCATCTGGAAATGGTAGTATTTGTTTTTTTTAAATACTTCTCTTGTCAGCGGCTGATATACTGAGTGTTACATGTTGAGTGTATCACTTCCCAACTGTGTCGGAGGAGTGTCCCAAAACTATTCATGTTTTCTCTACAGTGGAATAAATTGCAAAAGTATAATTATTATAATATTATATTATTATTGGATGAATAAGAGGAATAAAACAGGAAACAATGTAAACATTTGTCATATTTGAAAATTTTTATTCAAAACATTCGAGCTTATTCAGTTTTTCAGCTATTTTTGTTCTAAGTTTGCCTTTTGTCTCTTTAATTACTTCCCTGGGTTACAGGAAGGGCTTGATAGCAGCGGTGAGCTGCGGCTACACACTGACAGAGATGTGAGGTGCAGTGAAAAGCAGCCATGTTTTAGCAAGAATGGCTGAACAGTGATGTCATGTGGTCAACAGTGTGGGAGGATGACCACCTGTGAGTTGCCACCTGTTTGTCATATTTCTGGTTTTCCGGATGGCCAGCAGGGTCACGTGCTGTGTGCAACTGCAGATTCTGCATCAGGTAACCAGATGAACAATAACCTGGTCAAGTACATGTAGCAGCTCCTGGTATTCTCTGCTTTGTGTTGGAACCTGAAGCTGATTGGAATCATTTGGGGGACTAACACGACAGGATCACAATCAAAACTCATTTTTTGCGTTTTTCAAATTTGGAATTTAAAACTAGTGGATTCATTTTTTGTACATTCTTTGAACCGATTTAAACATTTAGGTGGTTTGCTTATTATTCTGGAAACAATTAAAATAAAAGTGAACCAAACAGACCTTCTCTCTGATGCTATAAACTGTTGAGGGCGATACGACAGAGAAACAGACGAGGAAGATGTCAGTGTCGGGGTAGCTGAGGGGTCGCAGTCTGTCATAATCATCATGGCCTGCAGGGGGAGACACAAAACGAGTCTGAGTAGCAAAAAATAGTGCGAACAAATGAAGGCTGAAAAATGCCTCCCAAGTGAGGAAGTTCCCATAGATTCTACATGCTAAAACGTCCAACCTCACAACAGACACAAACATCCTCCTGAGGCTGCATTCGTAGGCCGATTACGTCACAGCGACGCAACGAAAGCCGTCCAAATTCGTAGACTCCTCCTAATGCAGCTGACAAATGCGTCCTCCTTTTTCCCGAATTTGAAGTATGGGTCGGGTGTATCCTTCGTGGCCCACCATATCCCAGAATTCATAGCGTGGCCCAGCCAATTCTAGTTTCCAACAATGTCGGCCGCTACTAAGTTTTAAAATTACTCTTATTAATCTTTCTGGGTCACAAAGTAAACTTTTAAGATATTTTCAGGCGAGAATGTAGCTGTGTAAACTTCAAATATCTGCTCGGTTTATCAAGATATCACATATTTGCAAAAGCGCTCCGACATTTTTGGAGACATCTGTTACCCACCAGCTCGATAGCTAGCCGGGGCGATAACAGCGAACTCCCGCACATCGTTTTGTGTTTCCCCCGTGAGTTTCTCCCTTTGTGTCTTCCTGTGGATTCAGGTTTCAGTTCTGTTTTATTAGTTTTCCCAGTTTAGGGTTTCTGTGTATGTCATCTCCACTCCTGCTGTATCCTGCTCTCCTTGTGAATAAAGCTCACTCACATCTAAGTCACTGCCTGCATTTTGGGTCCTTATCTCACCTCCAGCTGGCTTGCCTCGCCAGCATGTATTAGCAGAATGCATTTCATGGGTAAAATCAGCTTGACAGTGGGAAAAATAAAAGACATAAGTGTCATTTTATTTCAGCTTGGACATTAGCCCGCCCATACTATCAATTCTGTATTTGTAAAACCTAAAGTTTTTTTCCCCCATTTTATCTGCAAGGAGATGTAAATGAATCACGTGTTCATTGAGGACTGTCTCACAAGTAGATAAAGGATGTCCATCTTTTATGTACAGGCTATGTCAACACTAATCTGCAGTCTAAACCTTTGTATCTAATTATAGGTTTGTTTAGTTAATTTGTATCACTTGAATTTCTAACAGTGAAAACAAAAATTATGATTATCTCTGACCTGTAAGTTTGCATTTTGTACATTTATATTTGTATAAAACCTCATACAATATAAACAATTTTAATATTGCATATTCTGTACATATCACCACTTTAAATTCTGACTACAGCCACGCATAAGCTGCATAAACACTTGTTTTACTTTATGTATTATTTTCTACGTTCAGAGTTAAGTTTGTTCTTTATTTTAGTCAGCTGTTTATTTAGTTGTGTGAAGAGAACTTGCAAAGTAAGAATTTCATTGCTCTGCGTAACCACTTGTGTTTTGCGGTGTATATGACAATAAAATTCTTGAATCTTGAAATAATGTGTGGGTTATCTCGTCAGCGGTGGGGATACTGCTCATCACAATCAGCTCTGAGTGTTATAGGAAATATTGCTACGACTATACGTATGTGACTGCTGCTGTTATGAAGATTGATATTATACAACAGAGAATTTCATTAGTTATTAAACTGAGAGCAGAAATGTTTGTCTTTACCCGAAGTGTCGCACACTTTCAGAGTGTAATCCTCCTCTCTGATCATCACCGTCATGGAGTAAGTGTTCATCACCTGGAGGAGACAGAAGCTGAGGAATGAGAATAAGAAAGAGACAACAGGAAGGAAGTAAACCCGTCAAAAGGACTTGATTACAGATGTTCTTCATAATAAAACTGAGTTTATTCCATGCACTCACACTGATTTATCAAAGCAGTTTGGGCTTCAGTATCTTGACCAAGGCTCCTTACACAAAAAATCTTTTTCATCATAAGTGGTGTTTAACTTGTATGTTTTTCAACACAACACAACACAAATAGGGCCATTAAAAACACTCCTCTGTGTAATATTATGGGTTCATAAATAGTAATAGCTTCATTACAGTGTTGAAAGGGGGCGCTGAAAGTTCGTCTATGCATAAAAACCCTTGAACAGCACAAGAGCTGCACACTGTGTTACAAGGAATAAAGTGAAATGAATGCGGCTGCATGTCTGCAGACTTTCACCTCACCGTGGGCACGTATTCAGAGGGGAACTTGTTGACCGTGTAGGACATGAACAGGCAGGTTTTTCCCACTTCAAGGTCACCCAACATCACGCACTTTATAGTGGACATCTGAGGAGGAGGATGGAAGATGATCAAGAAGCAAAAAATGAATGAATGGTAAATGTGAGGCAGGGGAACAGAGGGAGTCTCTGGAGTGTCATCTACAGTATGCAGCTGAAAGATTTTAATTAGACACTTGTGCTTAAATAGACTTATTATATGTATGATACTGTAACAGTTATGGTTACAGTAACAAACAATAAAAGTTGTCACTGTAAATTTGGAACTGATGTCAGTACAAACAGAACAAGACCAGACTGCAGACCACCAACACTCAAGAAAATATTTATGCTAAAAATGCTGATTTTAACTAATTTGATTACCTTTAATTACAGAGTAAAATCTTAAATGTAAATGAATCTGGACTCCAATCTGGATCAACTCCTAGAACTTATCTCTCCTAAGTCTACCACAACTATGCTCTGATTATTTGATGGTTCCCAGTGACAAGGCGATTCCGAGGTGAGCAGAACATGTGATGATTTTCACTGATGCCTTTCTTCATGGTAAGTTCATGCACCGTGGCAGACACACACCGCTGGTTAAGTGTGTGCGCTGCCTTTACCATCAAAGTAAATTTGTCCTTTTTGACATTTTCATCGCCGAGTGCAACACAGAGGTGTTTGAAGGGCTTTCCACTTTGGAGACGATTCCCCGCTCTCTGCCCTGGACCTTTGGCCTCTGCCTCCTTGGTGGGGTAACCGTGGCAACAGAACACCTCGGACAATATGATAACCATGTTCATTTCATACAAAAGCAGTCAAATCTGAGAAAGTTCCCCATGACCCCCTCACAATTAGCTGACTTTGTTGTTGTTGTTTTAATTCAGTGAAGACAGTTATACATTCATCATCTTCTTCTTTTGGTTGGTCCTTTTAGGAGTCACCACATCTGCCAACATCGCACCCTATCCCAATATCCTCCTCTGTCACACCAAGGGTTAGGGTGACCAAGGGTTTCAGGGTTAAATATCACGAGGTGTAACTATGATACTTTAAACAGCAAAAATGCACTAGTTTAATGATGTAGGTGAACAGAGACAAGGACGTGTAACGATCAGTATCTGAAAAAGTACTCAAAAAGTGTTTTTTTTATGTAAACGTCCGAGTATCATCAGTATTTTAAAGTTGATCTGACCTTTTGTTGCACTAAGATTCCACTGTTGACCGTAATCATGACTCAGGCGACAGGCCAACATTTTTCTAAATGTCATCTTCTTATCTAGGAAGTCAAACATTGTTGTTCATCAGGTGCATCCAGACACTCCTGTTCTGCAGACTGCAGCAAATGACTTTCCTCACTGAGCTCATTTTAAAAATGAAACTATTTAACTTCAGCATAATGTGATTTCAAGTGGGCCAGGCAAGCAACACCACTGAATACATGACCTATATGTTATTTTAATTATATTATGTTATTTATTCAAGTTTAAGAAGTGTATTCTCAAAATGTTCAGGCAATAAAAATAATTTAAATAATAATTTGAGTTAAAATGCACACATTACCATCATTTTTAAATCTCCAGTGTCTTGGTTGCCACAGTTACCCTGAAGATATTTGAGTATTTATTGTCAGTAAATCGCAGTTTATAATAACTGGCAGCTCCTACCTTTCCTACCTGTTCACAGCCGATGGACCGCTAGGTCTTATTCCGGGAGCGGGTTTAGCTATCAGCTCTGAGTTTGATAATCCAGGGTTGAGGGCAAGTTCGGGTTTTCTGCTCCAGACAGAGAGTCAACTCCAAGTTAGTTACCGGGGTAACAGACCCCGGGAACTAATCCTGCTCGCTGTCAGATTTTCTTCAACAAACTGAGTGTTCCTCTATCTCCTCCCTTCCTGCTGTACCTGAGCCAGCTGATTCATTTCCTCATTCATAGCCGCTGCCAAAGCGCGAAGAAGAAGAGCTGATTCATTTGCAAAGGTTTTTTTTAAGGCACAGAACACACTGATCAATAATCAATCATTTGTCGTGTTGGAATCGATCGAAATATCCCAGTTGGATGTTGGAGATAATGTAAATATTTGAGTGAAGATGAGGCTGAAATAACTTTAAGAGTCTAAAACTGCTTTTATTTTATTTTGGAGTTTATTTAAGCAGCTGCAGACGCTCTGCGCTCTGATTATTTTCACGGTACAGTCTGAACCGCGACACATTTCCCACTGAAAATGCGTCTTTGAGAGTCCACTAAGAAAACGTGAGGTGCCAAAATATAATTTCCAATGTTTCTGTGTTTCCTATGTGTAATAACTTTGCTTGTATTGGTAAATAGACTGCAGCCAACAGGGTTTAAAGGCGTTATAAGTAAAATAAAGAAATAACCCGTCCTCTTGGCCTGATTTTTCTGATCTCAATCACTTTTTGACACTCTGCATCCGCCCAAAGGTATCACCGGCTCCGGCTCCTGGAGCCCAGAGGCCCAAAGTGACTTTAAACAATTACAATCAGCGCTAGCTAAAAAAAAAAAGAAAAGAAAAAAAAAATCAGTTAATGCTCCTTTGTCAGTCAGAGAAGAGGGCCATGTGGGTCCTACACTGAACCTGGGTCACTGTACTAAACAGCATTATTGAAAACCAACCGTGTATTTACGGAAGTATGGAGGACTATATGTGCCAAACCAATTGAACACTTTTTTAAAAGTCTAGCTTTAATGAGCAAACTGATTCAGTTATTATTGCAGATAATTTAAAATATCTTCATTATCTCCTGTGTGAGTGATGACCTCAGTTTCCTGTTCTCATGTCTGTTTATGGTGTTTTTGTAATAAGGGAATTTTTCCCTATGATGAGTAATAGTTAATTAACTATATGTCTGCTACCGCAGAAGACCGCACTTCTGCTCATCTTGGTTGTAAGGACTTAGGAGTTACTGTTGCTTCTCTATCAGCTCGAAAAAGTCTAGTAATTTTTACCCAGAGACCTGCTGCTTACTGGATATTTTCTCTCATTCAGACACTTTTATGTAAACCCCAAAGATGGTTGTGCAGGCATATCCCAACCACAACCATGAGTCACCTTTCTTCTGACGTTTGAACTTCAGAATGTCTGCTTGTGTCTGCATGTCTAAGTTATTGAGTTGTGCTGATGAATGTTTGCACTTAAAGAAGCTGTACAGGTGTACCTAACAAAGTGCCTGTTGAGTGTGGATGTAGGTCTGTTACTAATTGGAAAACAATTACTTTTGTTATTTAGTTAAGAAAAGTTTCATATCCTTAATTACGCTGTCCTTTGCTTTTGAAATATTTAAAGTATCTTTAACTTTTTTAAAATAAAAGGAATAATTAGATATATTCATACAACTAAATTAATATTCCTTCTGCTAAAGTTCTCAGACAAGCTAACTGTCCTCACGTCTACTATGAATGAGTATACACATTGGATTCTTAAAAAAAAAAAAAAAACAACAACAAAAGATTATACATTCAGATTATTAAGACTATTTGAAAAGAACAACTACAAATCCTCCATCTAATTTTGAAACATTTATACTTTCATCCATGAAGAGGCAGTCTTATTTAAAATGAACAAATTAAAAAGATCCTGGCAATCACAGGGATAAAAAAAAAGCAGTTTTCTAATTAAAACAAATAAAGTCCAAGTGAAAAAAAAACATTCAAGTACTGGTTTTATTATTTCCAAACACCCACCACTTCCAACATTCATCTTTTACAACATCTTTAATTCTTGCTTCAGCTCTCATGTTTCTCTCCTGCCATTAGAAGCTTGTTATCACTTAGTTTCAACTCGGCCGATACTCGAACCAGCTGTTGGCACTCAACCGTCAAGTGTCAGTAAAAACGTCTAAAGAGAAAAGGAATTAAAATTCCAGAAACACCCAGTTAAAAAAAAAAAAATCACCAGGAAACAATAAAGAAAAAAAATCTATATAATACTTATAATCATCCATACATAATCAGAATAAACCATCATCAACCATAGGAAAGAAACAGAGGAGGGAAAGTGGAATTTCAGTTCATTTGAATGGGAAATGATTTCAGTTTAAAGGTTTCAAATGTGTTACTGACTCCTGATCAGTGTTAGGGAACTTTAAAACTAAAGATTTTTAATATCTCACCAGTTATACCGCCTTAAACCATCCTCAGATCAGAGGTTTGTTGATTATAGCTTTAACTAACTTTATGAAAGATTAATAAAAACAAGCAGCACCGACTCTTTCAGTCCAAGTTTGCTGTCAGAGCAGCAGGTTTCAATAAATGACTGGCAAAATTCAGTCACTGAGGAGGGTTTTTTCTAAAGGTCAGCGCAGCACTTCCTTATTTAAAGGTAGTAACATTAAAATGAAATATAAAAACTGTGAAGCTGCTAGAAGATGAATGAAGGTAGAACTGATGTCTTTAAAAGACCCAACTTTAACTTCTCAAACACTGATCAGTCTGATTTTAGCCAATGAAATGACACACAGAATCCTTTAAACCAGCCTAATCCCCTTTAAGGCCTCCAGGAGGAGCCAACGAGCCACCAGAGAACCACCTCAGGTTCTAGCCTGGAGCAGAGAAGCAGGAGTGGACAAAACAAGAGGAGGTCACACGTGGGCCGTTTGTCTGTGTCGACTTTAACAGTTTAATAAGGTTGGAAACATTTAAGAAACTAAAAAAAAGGCGCGTCTCACACAGTGACTTGTTCTAAAGGGAGATTTCACCCTGAAATCTATTTTTCAATATCTCTACTAATGTTTACAGTTAAAAGTTATTGTTAGGAGTTATATAATATTGTGTGCAGTTGCATGCAAATTCTTGCAAAACATTCACGTTTCTGTGGTCAGGAGAAAACTGCATGACTCCAGATTTCCTGAATATCCCACATTCGTCCTGTTACCAGATGGAACTTGAGAAATCTCAGACAATTCAAGACTTGTTACTTTGGAAAGCAATGCATCCACATGAGAACATCGAGTTTCTAACTTCTCTCAGCTACAGATTGAGGCACTGTTAGCTACTGTGCACACCAATGTATGTGTTGTCCGTTAAAGTGCAGCTTCTGCCCAGTTAGTAAACGTTTAGTCTCAGTTATTTTTTGACACGGATGAAGTCAAGTTACAGAACTCGCACCTACAGCACGCAGAGGCGTTATAAGGAGGAGACACGGCTCTCAAACAATCCTAAACTGAAGGCTACCGGAGCTGCAGCGGTTAGCAGCGTTGCCTCACAGCAGGAAGGTTCCTTGTTTGAATCCCCTGGTCGGTTTGCAGGCGCGAGTTCACTCCAGCATGTTGGGTTAAATGGTCATTCTTTCAGTGTTTGGAGGAAACAGCTGTTTATTTTGGGATTTAGATTTAAAAGTCCCCAAAGGTGTCGGCTAGATGATATAAGAGTGCTGAAAATGTTTGTTGGTGCTCTTCTTGTTGCTTTATTGAAACCAGTGACTTGATAAAACAGCACTAATGTTGACTTTCTTATGATCAACACTTTTGATTATATTTAAATCTACAGTTTAAGCAGAGGTGGACGGGTTTATCTACTTTAGGATTTATCTAACCTTATGTTGAGATCAAACTACAGCTGCTTGGAAAGATTTCCTGCTTTCCTCAAAAGGACTTTCTTGAATTATACTGTGGATACATTAAGAGCAAACTAGCTCCTTTTCCTCAAGTTTCACAGGATTTTTCGCCACAGGATGAGAATGTCAACAAAGGCTTTCTAGAAGCAAACACAGCCACTCAGCAGCTACGCTGAAACACCTCTGGACAATTATTTTAAAGCACTACCTTAAATACTTTTAATTTCACTGGTGACCAGGACATAAAAACTGCACTTACAGAAGCAACAGTCAAATCTAACCAAAGCAGCTCTACAGGTTTGACTTGAAATAGGCTTTTTTTCTCCTGTAGGTTATTATTTTTTGTATTTGTAGATTTTCAGCTGAGGATTCTCTGAGTGCCACGTGTCTCTCTTATGTCTTACATAAATCCATAAAGCCTGCACGACTGCATAAGATTTTTTGCTTTAAAGGTTAAAATAAAAATTCAAAATCTGCAAACAGAGTTAATCTTATGTTAACAAAATAAAAGGGAAAATATTGCTCAAAGTTTTTTGTTTTAAGGTGGAAAAGCTGACATATAAAAAAAAAAAAAGCTGTTGTTGAGATCAACAGTGTAGCGCCCGTCACTGCTACTGTACACCACAACTGTTCAAACTCTATGATTACCAAATTATTTCAAGACTATGAAATCAACAGCAGATCAATCATTAACACAAGTGTCACAAATATAAAGCAGCAGTTTACTGACCCAACACATTGTTCCCAACATTTATTTCAGATATTTTATACAGTTTCTTGTAGATTTTTTAAATGATTTTAAAATTTTTTGTTAAGTTTCAGCTGCAAACTTGACTCCATCCATTGTTTGTATCTTCAAGGCATCTGAGGTTTAAACTACTATTGCTCAATCTGCTTCCTGCGATTATTAAAACCCTGTTTCCAGGTTAGCGAGGAGTGTTGCTCAAACATGTTAGTCATGTTACGGTGATGAAAACAAAGCGCCTATCCTTTCTAACACCACACCCACGGTAAGTCACTATGGCTGAAGGCACTGTTTAAATGCGTCTACCCTCCCCCCCTCAGTTCCCATCTGGGTTAATAATCTCCTCCTGGTCCACCTCCACCTTCTCCTATCATCCTCCTCCTCCTCTTCTTCTTCTTGTCGTGGCGTCTACAACAGAACGCAGCGCTTTTTGGGTTTGGTGTCCGGAGGCTCCAGAGCTGCCAGGATGGCCTCGTCAAACACGTTCTTCAGTCCCCTCTAAAAAAAAACAAAAAACAACCCATTAATAAATAAATAATCATTAATTAAAAAAAACAGAATTCAAATTTAAATTTCAAATTGAAAAAAATTATTCAAATTTAAAAAGAAAGAAAATTCTACAAAGGAAACTAGAAATGAAAATAGATGGCGTCGCCATCCTTTTAGACCGAGGTGGAGGAGTTCTGCCACAGATCTTTACATGCCTCAAATTTACTTGCAATAAAATAAAGTAAAATAACAAATACTTTTTTCTAATAAAGGGAGCTCCTGTCCTCTCGCTGAATGTGCTAGGGGAGGCGGTTTCTGTCTAGCTCTACCAAAAAACACATAAAAATAAATAAAAGAATTGACTAAATAACATGACGTATGTAGAATAAGTAGATTAACATGTAGGAGGAAAGTCTTCTGTTTTTAACTAATCAATTACATTTAAGAAGACTTTTTTAAAGCAGGTAAACAACTTGGATCCCCCCCCCCCCCCCCCCTTCCCCACCGCAGACCATGCAAAAGATTCAGAAGTGAAGTCAAAAGGAAAGTAAGCCAAGTCTGCTTTACTTCTAATGGAAAAAAAAACAAGACTTCTGGTTGTATAGAAGTCTACAGAAACACAATCTTTTGCTCCCTTCCCTCCTCTATGATCTCAGCAAACACTTTCTTGATAACTTTTTTGGCTCAAATACTAGTTTCAGTTCCTATTTAATACTCACAGGTAATTGTCTGATGATGATTTATTTTTAAAAGTGCTTTTTAAAAGCTGATTAGCAGTTGTAACCAGAATCATGCCCAGTACACGGAACCACGTGGAAATGAGCTGATGTTTCCAGTTTCACATCTGGACACAGTCAGTTCTGTAGCTACACGTCGCCACGCTTATTAGACGTAACTGTGAAACTTCCTTTGACCTCGTCAGTTTATCTTTTCAGACCCGAGCTCATATGGATACTAAAGGCCTGTTTCTCCCCCCTCAGGCGACTACTTCTCTCTCCGTACCTGCGTCAGAGCCGAACACTCCACGTATTTGACGGCCTTCAGCTCACGAGCCAGTTTCTCTCCGCTCTCACAGCTCAGGGCTCGCTGTTTGTTCTTGGCCAGCTTCTCCAGGGTGTTGCTGTCGTCTCTGAGATCCACCTGAGTCCCCACCAGCAGGAAGGGCGTCCGCGGGCAGTGGTGTGAAATCTCTGGCACCCACTGTGAAAAGACAAGGTCAAGGTCAGGCTTGATGGACTTTTAATGCAACTCCAACTGACCTGAACCCTCCTCTGTGTCCTTAAAGTTACACCATGAACAAATTTAGATCTAAAATCAAGCTGATGGTGTTCTCAATTAATTTTTACTGAGAAGACAATAACTTGTCATAGTAAATAATTTGGTTTACAGATGATTCTGACAGCCCTTGTTTAAAAAGGTAAAATGTACATGCGTCAATCTTAATCTAGAAACAAAAAACACAGAGAGAGAGCTAAACAAACCTTCTCTCTGACGTTCTCGAAGGATGAAGGCGATACAACAGAGAAACAAACGAGGAAGACGTCAGTCTGAGGGTAGCTGAGGGGTCGCAGTCTGTCGTAATCCTCCTGACCTGCAGGGGGAGGCACAAAATGACAAAATTAAGCTAATAGAGATGAAAAACAAACAAAACAAAGCTTCAGGTCCAGTTGAGGTGGGCTCCAGAACTGAGTCAATGCCCATATTAAAGTGTCCAACTTTGGACCACACATGAACATGCTCAGCATGCTACAAAACAAAAACCCTCCACCCTCTTCACCATAACGACGCAGCGGGTATTTTCATTTAAACATATGGATACTGTAAGGGTTTAATCTTAGGAGTGTGGCTTGTTTATTTGACAGGTAAATGTGGAGCAGATCGCAGTCCACTCGGTCTCACCTCCACCAGCTAACATCTCACTCTACCAAAAACTCTCACTCTCTGACTTCCTGCTTTACCAAAAGTGGTGGTGAAATGTAGCCAAAAATTAAGATTTCATGATGTCATTTTTTTCCCCCAGGACGTTTTCATCATGTTTTTGATAGAAGAGGGTTAGCACATTGACTTAGTTTCATTTTTAGGTTGTCTTAGTACTTTTAACTGCACTAAAAAACCTTTCTGTAAATATTAGGCAGTCACTGCTCGTGGGAGTGTGTTCGGTGTTCCTACAGTGAATTAACTGAAATGGTTTTAGACTTCTTTTTTTACCTGCAGTGTCAAACAGTCCCAGAGTGTACGGTTCTCCACCGATCATCACCGTCACGGCATAGTTGTCGAACACCTGGGGGACAAAGAGGGGAAAGAGTGAGGAAACAGAAGCCGGATGATGTGACAGAGAGAGCAGAAAACAAAAAAAGGAAGTAAAGTGTAGACTGGAAGAAGACTTGTTGAGTTGTTAAATCGTTGAAAAAAGAAGTGCTTTCCTAGTGTTTTTGTTTGACAGACGTTCAGCACCGCTGTCATACAAATCAGACAACTCCAGTGTTGAATATGCAAAGTTAAAAAGGCTAAAATATGAGCACATGATACTCCATTAAGCAAATCTTTAACTCATTAAACAGTGGATAAGTGCGCCCATCAGCAGTTTCACACCTACAGTTTATTTCCTCCAGTCAGAATCAGTTCACAAGTTTCTAAACGTGTCAACTGAAAAAGAACAAGGAGAATTTATGTCGGGTGGCTAGTTGCTAGCCTGTGCACATCTATAGTACCTTGCCGCTTCACAGAATACAAAGAAATAACCGTACATGACTACGGGAAGCTTTTTTTTTTTTTTAGCTCAAACTTTCAACATCTACCTGGTAACTGGGCCTGACTGAGCTCGTATCCTGTTCACACCACAAACGTACTGCTGGGTTCATTTGGAACCGCACAGAGACGTCCTCCAAAGGGTCTCGGTGCGGTTGTTTTGGTCCGCACTCGAGCGCGATTATATTTACATCTGCACAAACGAACCGCACCAAGACGGAAAATTAGAAATTGATTTAAACTGACTAAACACCGCAGGCGTTCACCTCCATGAAACAGATCATTTCCAGTGTTGAGAATGTGTCTGAAGTGGATTTCTTAACATTGTGTGCTATATCTAAGACAACTGTGTCTGGATCTGTATGATGTGACTCAGAGCAGTTATTCTCAAAATTGCCATCTTGGCCAGAGAAATCCAACCTACTTGCTGTTCAACCCTTCTTTTTGAGAGGTGCAGCTACTTGGCCCGGTGTAAAATAAATCAGGATTATTGTGAACTGTGAATCATGCAAAGCTACTGCAGTAGGGTCCAATGATAAAGATATGGAACTGGAAATGGGTAAAACAGCTGCCCTTTAGATAGTTTATTGCATACATAATCTTTACTGAATTACATGAAATGATGGAAACTGAATATTGTTTTGCTGTTGTTCAGGTAAGCAGACCTGCTGCGTCTTGGTTCAGTCCTTCCTTTTATTTAATCACAGCCATACCTTCAGGCTGCTGCTGTGTACAATAAAACAGTCCAGTCCCAACATGCCTGCTAACCTTGGCTCAGCGGACGTGCGCTAAAGCAGGGAGTGTTAACGATGATGACCTCACGCAGTATACAACAAGGTACGGTTACAGTAGCTGACTGGAAATGATTGTTGCACGACGATCTTCATAGAGACATGTTTCATCAGCGAGTTTCAAGCTGCTCGACTGTTTCACAAAACAATCAGCATTATTTCGAACTATAACTGTAATGTTATTTAACACAATTATTCATTAACTTAAAAATACAGGCTCAGCTTTTAGTCTCATCTTGGACTGAAAACCGTTTCAGTCACTTAAAGCAATGAGTCTTCACAAGGAGTTTACTTTAAATACTACTCAGATTGGAAACATTGCAAATAAAATGATTAAATAGGCAGAGCTGATTGCCCTGCAGACAGTTGGGTGCACACCAGTGGGTGTTTGTGCTTGTGAAGCCCATCTTATTTGGGAGCTGCTGGTCACTGCTGGCCCACAGCCTCCATTGTGTCTCTTTGTGCAGACGGCTGCGAAGCGAGACCCTCGTGACAGCAGACTTGGAGGCATCAGAAAAATTGGATGGTAGTCACAGGTCGAGGGAGAAACAGCTAAAGCAGACAGCCAACAAACCCTTTGGTCGCACGCCACCAAAAGTGAATCAGGCAAGATGAGTCAGCAGACGACAGCTTTTCTGGCACGTAAAACATTTTGGGACCCACCAGAGGTTCTGGTCTTCCATCAAAGTAAAATGTTTTTGTTTAATTGCTGAAACTTAACAGAAAGTTCAGTCAAATGACCGAGGATAGCAGGAAACTGCACTGACATCTGTAAAAGTCACACAGACTTTTCGCCTTAGTTATATGCAGACAAATCATGATTATGTGTAATCACGCTCAAAGATCCTGAGCCAGTAAGAAATCCCAGTTAACTGTTAACTGGTTTTACAGGATTTAGCATTAACACGATGGTTTACCATCTTTTTTAACCCAATGCTAACCTAATGTCCAGAGAAGCTGCTGCTACAACTGTTCAAAATTTCTTCTACTTGTCTGTTTGTTGGTTGTTTACTTTTCTTCCGAGCACAGAGAGGCAGAATTGACCCGACGTTTGACAGACTGATGAAACAGTTCAGAGTGCGCGACACACACACACGCAGAGAAATGGACAAACAGAGACAGAAGTGCTCTTCGGGTCAAGTTTGGACAGAAACACTGAGTAACTGGCCCCTCCACTCAAACATACACCACACAGACAGAAGAAGAGACACAGGTTTGATGGTAAGAGCTTTGGATGGAGCTCAGACTACAGAAGCTGCTGGAAACAGATCACAGCAGACACAGTGGGGAAAAAAGCACTGTGCCGAAAAGTGTCCCAACTGTGCTGTTACGATAACTGTATTTATATGCTGTTTCAGTTTCATACAGAGCCAAACAACAGCCTGAAATGAAACAATAAACACACTCCTTATAAAATGTGACAGGTTTGACATCAGATTCCTGTAAGGTGACTTGTTTGTGAGGAATTACTTCCTGGAGTAGACTTACTCTCTCCTAATTTCTTACTGTGTTGCTTGTTTGTCAGCACAGTGACAGGAAACAATGCAGACACACAATACAGCACTGATGTATAGTTGCTCAACACACACACACACACGTGCACACACACACACACACGTGCACACACACGCGCACACACACACACACACGTGCACACACACGCGCACACACACACACACACGTGCACACACACGCGCACACACACACACACACACACACACACACACAGAGCAAACATGAAACAGAAAGCATACAGGAGAATAAAGTCTTTTGTCTAAAACAAGACATTGTTCAACTTAATGCTGCATGATGACTGGTCTCAAAGATTAGGGTTCATTAAGTAGCATTAAGTAAGTTGGTGACATTAAATAATAAGGCTGTGATTAACAACAGGAGAATGCAGGTAGGAACAGGATGTTGCACAGGAATAACAACAATGTGACAGTAAGCAATAAAAACAAAATAACAGCTTTTGCTGAATCATGTTGGAGGTGTGTAAAATCGTATTACTATTCACTGATGATAAAAAATAATAAGCATAAAAAGTTGCATTTATCAGCAAAGAAAGTAAAATTTTAGAATAAAACTTTGTTTTTGATATATATTTTTTTTTTTACATTTATATGAAAGTATTTCCACTTCTGTCTTGAATAGCACCTTTATTCTGAAAATATTACAGCCTTCCTGTTTTATGTTGGGCAATATCTTAATCAATAATGCAATATAAATGAAATCTTAAGGTAATTTAATACAACAAATGTTTTACACCTTTATTCTCAAAATATCACAGTAATTATAATCAGTACTTTGATAATAAAGTTAAGTCTTTAGTACTTACATAAAGGTTTTCCTACATGTAGCACTAATGAGGAAAAAAGGAGCTCTATGCTAACAGCAAAAAGCTACTATGCCATTGTTTTCGTTAGTAGGAAGCCACAGACGAGCTGAAAACTACAAACAGCTAATACTTTAAGATATGTTCTTACATTATTTTTTTCAGTGGGTAATAAAAGTGCTCAAACAGGACTGAGAAAACAAAGAAGAGCAGACAGAAAGCAAACAGTCCAGTCTCGGCAAACAGAGGTGGTCACGTGATGCCCTCACTTCTACTCTTGTTGACTGAGTTTAAGAAGAAGCAGAGCGCATTTTTAAATATGAAAGGGAAAGCTCATATGCACTGAAAAATAATGGAATAACAACAATGTGGCATTTAAACAACGCATTTGAAATAAAGTAGTTGTATATAAACAAATAATAGATAAATACTGACATGACCATTACTGCATATACGAGGTACGCCAAACATACAGCCCGGGGAAGAACGAGCCTATTAAAGCAGCGGTCCCCAACCCCTGAGCCACGGACCGGTACCGGTCTGTGAGACGTTTGGTACCGGGCCGCGAGAGTTGAGGCTCAGGGGTGAAATTTATGGTTTTCAGGGTTTTTATCATTAACTCTCTTTCCCTAGGTATTTTCCCATTGGTCTTTTAAATGCATTAAAGTTTAAAGTACTTTCTGATCTTGATAAGGTTTTAGAATCATAAAGAGGTAAAATGACAAATACTACTGTTGTTTAAGCTGCAAAACAGTCTAGATGTGAAGGTTGTGCTTTTATACGACAACAATAATCAGTAACAGCCGTAGTAATATTGGAAAAACAGTTCATTTTTTTAACTTAAAAAAAAAAAGATCTTGTTTTAGTAATTGGTGGCCGCCAAAAATCGTAATAAAAATTCAAACAGAATTGGTTGCACAACATTTGTACTGAAGAGTTAAAAAATAGTGGAGTGGAAGAGAGGTGAGTGAGATGGACAGTCTGACAGGAAGAGGAAGATAAAAGTTGAGTCAGCACTGTTGCTTCTGCAATTCTCAAACAGTGCTGACTGCTGACAGACCAAGCAATGGCACCAACAGAAAACAGAAGACAATTACTCATCAGTTTGCAGTCACTACTCACAGACCCTACCCATCATCAATTAGGAGGCATTTCAGATATTTCTAGCAGGGCTGCAGAGCCTGTCAACGCTCAGCAAGCCGTTTTCTGATGGCAACAAACCACAGAGTCAGAGAATGCAGGATCAGCTGAGCTGAGGCGTACATGGACCACATTTGTGTCACGCTGCAGAGCTTGCGAAGCTTCTTCCTCATCGTGCTGCTGCAGCGTGACGCAACACTTTTGAATAGTCACGAATCAAACAGGACGTCAGGAGACAAGCACACATTTCTAATCCTGCAGGTACAGACATGAAACCACCAACTGCACGCACCAAAAACGACACAAACGTGTACAAGAATCAGAGCAAACAGCGAGCGCTAGAAAGTTAACAACTTCAAGGAAATGATGTGCAACACTCTTGTAGGTGTGAAAAAGAACTTTTTACCAAAATATCATCCAGGTTCATGCTTGAGTGCAAAAGGGTGCTGCTACCAAGATACAATTCACTCTAACAAATTAAAAGAGGACAGCTTAATGAATGCAGTAGGAGCTTGGACCCAGTAGCAGGGTTTATAAGTCATCATTTAACAAGCGTATTGCAATAACTTTTAAGCCCTTCATTTTTATATGCAACATTTAACTTGTAGCATTTTCTGTGTGTGAACTATCACAACCTCTCTCTGCCTAATGGAGAAGCTGTAGCTCAGGAGGTTAGGAGCGGCTCATCCGTAATCGCAAAGTTGCTGGTTGGATCTGCAATGCGTTCATTGGAGTAGCAATGTGTGTGTCTGGTGGATAGAAAGCACTAAAGTATAAACAATAAGTGTTTGTATGAAAGGGCCATGTTGTATAAACAGAGCTGAAAAGCACTACATAAGAACCAGTCCACTTACCATTTATCAAGATGTCAGCTTAAATCTAAGGTGGAGCTTAATCAATATTTGGCTCTGTTAGCTCAGCAGTATGAGAAACAGACCTCGAAGTGTAACGTAGTGTCTCCTTTTCTAACATTTCTTACTCTCTATCAAGAACATTTTGTTTTTTTCACCGTGTTATTATAGGTATAAAGAAAAGTCAACCTTGAAAGCTGTAACATCAGCACAAATTTAATTTAGGAACCATTTTTCAATAAAGATTAGAGGAAAGTGGGTCAACCAAGTTATTCCATGTAAAAATGTTTGAAGACCATTACTGGTTTAAATCTATATTGAGAAAAAATATTCCATGAAAGACAACTGACCTTTGTGGGAAATGACTACTTACATCACTGATACACTGAAGGTTTAAGATATTTGAGAAAAATACATGTGATGTAATTTCAAGGTGCTGCTGACCATCTGCTGACCGAAAGATAGAGTTCCACTGAGTTATAATAACACTAGAAATGTTATTAGAAAACACTGGATATATCTGGAGACCAAACATCACGTCTCATACAAACTTTGCCTACTATAAATGAACACAGTGAGACCAAATGCAAAAAGGAGGTTTGTTTCAGTTTGAGTGTCTGAAAAGGTGTGTTTTATTGTTCCTTGAATCCACCTCACCTCTGCTTGAATGGCACGTGCATAGTTGATGCACTGTAATATAATAACTCTGAGGGCAAAGCTTGTGTGAGCACAGAAAATTTAAGGGGACATGGATGTGTGCACATGTTCATCATCGGATGAAGAAATTTACAGCACTCAGTCTTAAGTTGTCCTTACCAGACTGGTACAGGTAAGTATAATTGGTCTAGGTAAACTAAAGGGGACGGGTCTTTAACTTATCTGATGAAATTTCACATATTTTTGTATCATTTATGACCATTTGTTGACCAAACTTTAGTCATAGCGTTCCACAGGGTTCTGTGCTAGGACCAATATTTTTCTCATTATACATGTTTTCTATGTCACAGAAACACTGCACATATTTTGATTTCTTTGACAATGATACACAATTAGATTAGGAAACACATAAATTAGTAAACTACAGGCTTGTCTCAAACAATTAAATTCCTGGATGACCTGTAATTTTCTACTTCTACATTCAGACATATTTACACACAGAAAGCTTTGAAATGACTACTGAAGTCTGTTGATTTCATATTTAAAAAAAAGACACACATTTATATGTGCTTCACATCAAGAAAGTTTCACATCACTAATTTGCCAGTGCACTTCTTCTACAACTTGTCAACCACTACATGATGTTTTGCAGTGAAACACTACTAACAGACCTAGAGAAGTGAGAGTTACTGCTGCAGCACGCTTCATTTTGAATTTATCTGCACAAAATATTTGAAATGTTACAGTTACAAGCAAGACGTTTGCTTATATATCGTTTTACACAGCATAATGAAAATAAAGGATGAACAAACAGCCTGACTACAATGACTTGATTCAAGCATGTTATTGATCAAAGTAAAGTTCATCCTGTTTTTTTATTAAAATGATACACTCGTACTGCAGTACATGCAATACGTTTATGTACATATAAATGAAATGTAATCTTGTTTGAAGGTGATGTGTGTTAACGCATTTTCAATAGAACTGATTGAAGCCCATCAAAAGCCATTAAAAAAATATTTCAGTATAAAATATGATAGTCATAAATGACCCAACTTGGTCCTTTCAGTTCTTAAAAGACTTCAGTTTTATTACAATGTACTACTACCAAGTTTTGGTACTCATTCCCATCTTTTAAAAATAAAAGTGAAGCTGAAATATGAGTGACACTCTCTCACTGAACTGGAAAGGTATGTGCATGCTGTAAATACAGTGGCGTCGATACTGACGATACTTTTTTCAGAAACCTGTTTATGTAACCTACATACAGCATTTACCCATCTATGAGTATCACTCCTTCTGCAACAGGAAAGACCTGCACACTGGGTGTTACAAGGAATAAAGCGGCCCGTGCTGCTGCTGTGCGTCAGCACACTGTCATTTCAAGTATTATTACTTTGGGGAAGTGAAAAAGTTAATCGTGTTATTTGAGACTACTCACCGTAGGAACGTATTCAGAGGGAAACTTGTTCGTCGTGTATGAGATGAGCAGGCATGTCTTTCCCACTGCACCGTCACCCACCACCACACACTTTATAGTTTGCATCTGAGGAGGAGAAAAGTAGAAAACCTTCTTATTAAAGCAAACACAATTTCCGTCTGTGTGTTTGTTTCTTTATGCCTGAACTGATCCTAAAACCACAAGGAGCTAGCTACCAAACCTGGCACACAGGTACACCTTAGATCTCTGAGGGTTCTTATGTATGTCATACATTTAAACGTCATCATATTGCCTAGTAACCACATACCAATGGGCTGATATGGCTCATTTATCGCATTTTTGCACCTTACTGAACCTTATAAAAAAATCACCATATCATTTTTATTTCACACAAAATTTTATTTTTATCCACAAAACTGAACTGTGCACCTATATAACGCACCTACAACACCTTATGAAAACACCTTCTTGTTTTAATTTCATGATAATAACACCACATTTAAATCCACAAAAGTTAGCATAGTAGCATAGTGAGCATATGCTGGTTAAGAAAAAAGGACATATCAGCAACTAAGTGTACAACAGAGGTGAGACAGGGAAGTGGGGTCTCTGGAAGACTGCTGGAATGACAAAATAAGCCCCTGACAGACCTTAATCAGGTGTTTGTCCATAATGAAAGTCATTATATATGTTATACATAATGGATATCACCTGATGAGTGTTGCCTTTAAGACAAAAGCAACTTTTTAGACAATCTGTCCCAAGTCTAAAAGGATCTATGAGAATAATCCAAGGTTTAATCTAGGGCTGGGCCATATCATACCGTTCACGGTAATACCGGTGTAATGTTGGGCAACGATAAGAAAACGAAATATCGCGATAGAATATGGGTAAAACGTGCATGCGCAGTGCCTTTGTTTTCATACGCACATGGCGGAAAAAGCATGGCGGCGACGGAGAATGAGAAGGGCGAAAGCAGATCGTTGAATGAAACGGATGAACCAGAGTTGGTTTGTAAAAATGCTGCAACTTCAGTGGTGTGGCACTGGTTTAGCTTTCGTCCGTCAGATACACAACAAAGCACTATTTTTGGTAGAGCATGCTAGCGGGCCGTCGTTATTACCGTGTTTTTTGGAAAATACGGCACACTTAAAATCAATCCTTTGATTTTTCTGAAAATCGACAGTGCCCCATATAATCTTGTGTGCCTTATATAAAAATTCTGGTTGTGTTTACTGACCTCGAAAGGATTTTATGTGGTACACGGCGCTCGAAAATCTGTCAAATGTTTTAGTACGACTTTGCTAAGCTACGAAGCCGCACCGCTTGATGGATTGTCGGAGCGTTACGGCTATCGTAGGCAGGAGCCTCGCAGAGTGATACGTACTGTGCTTCAACATAATGTTACCGTATTGTGTGTGTATAACCTCTTTTTAAGTTTTGCGAATATTATACATGGTTATGCTGAGGATATGTCGGCCAATTTCCACTGGAAATGCCTTTTGGTTAAACTGTCAGCAAGGAATTTGCATTTGCACTGTTAAATTTTTATATAACTTTAATGCACATAAAAAACAGCTGCTTGTTTAAGTGAAAATACATTGATGGGTTGTGTTTTTTTGCACTAATAAAGTTGTGGAGTTGTAAAGTATTTTGTCTAGTGTCAATTATATCGTCAGTTATATCGTTATCGCAAATTTTCAAATGTATATCGTGATAAACATTTTTGGTCATATCGCCCTGCTCTAGTTTAATCTACTTGAATCACTGAGAATGAAAGTATTAATTTGCTGTAGTTGTACTTCAGTCATTATCAAACTGAGCATCCGGTGCAACTGCTACATTTCAGGGGCTTTCCATAAGCGAGGTGATGCCCTGCTCTTGATTCTGCACCTCCCACCAATGCTTCATGTGCAGAAGGTTAACCATGGCAACATAATTGTATACAAACAAGCCTGGACAATATGAGACAACAGACTTCAGTCATTACAGTCTATGCTTACGACACAATTTCCAGATACTTTTAATTAAGTTTTAGTGCAAGCAGACGCAGCTCCTCTGTAACAGGTTAATTTTATACAGAAGCAAATAAATGTGAGAAAATAACTTCACCAACCACCCTCATAATCAAATGATTTTTATCTACATGTAATTTCCACACTAACTTTAGTCTATCAAATGAAGTCATGTATAAATTTTAGCTTCATACTGTGAGTGTTTTCCAAGTCACAGGCCCTCAAAGTAGACAACGGGCTAAATTTTGTGTCATTTCATATGTATTATTTTTTCACCTTATCTTCAGGGCTAAATAACACATTTAGGTGGTGCTAAAAACATCACTCAAATCAATCAAGTGTCCAAATCTAATGCCAAAATTTTGTTTAAGAATTGTTTTCCAACTTTGAGCATCAGTTTACAGGGATATATCACCAGCAAAATCTCACACAGTAATGCCAATAGGCATTGTTCCACTGGCTCTTTGGTCTGTTTTCTTATAACTCCCCTGGACAAAACCTACATGCATTTCTGGACAGCTTTAAGGGTCATATTACCATGCGAGATTTTCTATGTAGTTATGTTTTGACACTATGCTCAACTTGCCACTGTGTTGTGTCAAGTAAGAGGGCGAGGCATTAACTAATTTACTATGTATAGATTGCTTATGGGTGATCAAAATGTAGATTAAATTACTTTTCCAAACACCTGCTCAGTTGCATGTTTAAGAATTATTAAATGGTTTTTATGCCCTTTTTTTCCCTGCCTGTTTGCATCAGGTGATATGAAAATGCGGAGTCAGTATGAGACTGGCTGATGGAAACACTGCCTGGTCTGTAGCGCGATGTTTACTACACAATGACTAGAGAACCTGTGACCTCTCTGATGCCGAGCAGCTCTCATACCCACTCTGCGGCTTCATTAAGAAGGACAATGGTTAGAGGGCTATGGCCTGCCACTTCATCACTGGCTCTTTGTTTGGGTAAATTGGCAGTGCCAGAATTCAGCTGAACTCTGATGAGTCAGAAACAAGGTGGCCAGTCATTTGCAGGCATGATGACACCAGTTATGTCTGCAGAATTCATTCGTCAGCAAAAGATAGTTTTGGGAAATTAGCGCTAGCTGAGTCTTTTCAATGCCCCTTTCTGCCCCAGTTGCATCCAGATAATTTTCATTACATGGCTCATTTCTAAAACCCTAAGCATTTTAGCTTAGGGGTGGGCTGTAGCTCAGGCAGTAGAGCAGGTCATCTACTGATCAGAAGGTTGGTGGTTTGATTACTGGCTTCCCCCTAGTCTACATGCCAAATATTCTTGGGCAAGATACTAACCGATGCATCCATTGGAGTGTGAATGTGCATGAATCTTAGATAGGCACTAACAGCTTAGAAAAAATGCTTGTGTGAATGGGTGTGACTGGCCAAATGAATTTGTTGTATAAAGCGCTTTGAGTTCTCAGATAGAGTAGAAAAGCGCTATATAAGAACCAGTCCATTTACCATTTAGCAGAGTTCAGTTTGATCACAAGTGGGACTAAAAAGACCAGTGAAAGATAATGTACAATTAATAGTTAGTATTCTGTATATGCTGAAGGACATTCTCAAATCGTCTAAATACAAATTACTTTGGACGTCAGTTTGCGTTAAGATGCAACTACTGCTACAACTTTCATAGCTCAGTTTTTTTGGTTGCCTGAATTGCTGTCCTTATTCAAGACTAGTGAAATATTTATTGTTGAAATATGTTAGTTTAAAAGACTTGCTGTTAGACTGTACTGCTCTATTCTTGTCAGTTTACTTTGCTTTTATCGGAAAACAGAAAATATGTTTTTATAGAAAAATAACATTTTTTATGTCTGAAGAAAACTTCAATTACACTTGAGGCCGACTCCAAAAATTAGCCAAATTCATTAGCTAACAACTTGTCAATCATAAGTCATTTGCTAATAACTGCAGTTTAACACTTAGATCCACCCATCACCTGTAATGCAGTGTTTCAACACACCAAGATGGTAAACGCAAGCCTGGGACGGGACTTTTACTAGAGTAGGATGTCACGACAGCTATGTCTTTTATCCATCTGTACTGTAATAATGGTTGTGGCTGGCCGACACATTTCTACTACTGTTTGTGAGTAAAAACATTTTTTTTCATACTATTTGGTATTTGAATGATATCAACATTAGCAATACATCAGAAATAAAGACTTGTGTTAAATATTTTGGGATATTTTAAATTTTTACCCCTGATTCATCACAAAGGTTCTGGATGGCGCTCATTTGTAGTGAGTGTAGGCCATCAACCCGCTGTTTACTACAGCTTTCAAAATGCCAGCTGTAAAGCGTCCACATCTATTTACTCAGGAGGAGGTTGTAAAGCTTTGTGAAAATAGTCCAATATGAGTCGATGAGTCAGTGAATCTCACTTCTGACCAATGACAGCTATACTGAGGTGAGATTAACCTTTCTGCCGGTAAGCACTCCTGCGTTTGCCAGTGTTACCTGGTATTACTGAAAGCTTCTTTGAAATGGATCAGTTGTCAGATAACACTAAGCAAATAGCCTCTCATACCATTTAAGAACATAGTCAAGTTGTTTATCAGAGGAAAAGTGTTATTTTTACACACTCAAGCCATTAGCTGACATAATATTAGCCTATATCGGGCTGTTGTTATAAGCGGCTCATTGTCAGCTGCCCAGAGATGGGACAGTTGGATGTGTGATCTGCTGACAATACAATCATATAAATATGCCTGTCGACATACACATTCTTATGCTAGAGCCCTGACTTGAGTCCAGGAGATCAGGCTTTAGGTGAAGAGGATGAGATGGAGATAAGAGAGGAGAGAGCGGTAGTGGAGGGTGTAGAAGAAGAAGGGGAGGATGAGAAATGTATCATAATTGACACTTCACAGTAGTACTCAGGAATCTGGAACGTGCTAATAGAAATACAGTGGGATACAGAGAGTTATACATATATTATATAATTTGGCACTCTCCCGCTTAAAGTCACTTCTGACTCTAAAAATAAAATTACATTAAAAATAACACAGCAGGAGCCAAAACAGTAACCTTGAGGCTTTAAAAATCCAAGCAGAATGCAAAATTAATGATGCTGGTTGCATCTGTCTTTTCTATACAGTCTATGGAAACAACAGACAGACAACAGCACCTGACATTGATAAATTTTATCATTTGTGCAGATAATTAGTCAACGCAACCCGTTGGACCTTACAATATAAAGCGCCTTGAGGCAACTGTGTGATTTAATGCTATATAAATAAAATTGAACCGAACCGAATAGTCTTTAAAAGCTAAAATATCCAAAATTTCAAAACGGCAACTTCAAGGAAAGCATAGTGTTTATAAGTTTTATATAAGACACTTGCAACTTTCGTTGTCAAATTTAAGATAGATTTTCTATGAGATACTACCAACAGCAGTTTAATAACACTGACTCGTCAAATAGAAAAGTCAACAGAACCCTGAGCAAACACCGACAACTTCAACTTATTTATGGCACCTTTTTCAGCTGTAAATGGTTAAAAATCCATTCAAGTGTTGCTGCTTTTCATTCACTTCCGCATATGAAGCTGTGCCACTTACTTACAGTAAGATTTTAATCGCAGGCCTGCTACTTGTACAGTAACTGAGTACAGATTTCTTTATGTTTTAAGGCCTAACGTCGCTACCTGCTGACAGTTTTTTCACGGAAATAATCTGCTAAAAGTTTATCATTAAAAGTTTTACTTCTTCGAAGCTCGCTAACTGAGGCTAAGCTAACCTAAAGTTACATCCGCCCAGACCCCCACCCACCGCAAAATAACCTGCTTAAAAGTATTTTAACATAAAGATAATGACAAAAAACAAACTTAAAAGACGCGTGTGTAAACTTTATAAATAAGAGGGTTAAATGTTGTAGTTTACCTCTCAAAAATATAAAAACAAAAAGACAACAAAAAAAGATCGTACCGGTAACTTTGGGCAGAGATTTAACGGCGAAGCTAGCTTAAAGTTAGCTCAAGGAAATCATTTGTTTTGACAACTACCGTATAGGAGAGTGAGCTGTCAGCTCACTAACAGTCAGTTTTAACTCCGGAAAGATGAGCCCAACACCTCCCGGTGATTTTTGTGGATATTTCAGTATTTACCACCGTTAAATCGTTAACGTCACTTACAGCGCCTACCTTTTCAAGCCACAGCCGCTGGACTTGCTATAATGCGGTGCTACGTTCAGGTGCTTCCTGTAAACTGCCACTCCTCACCCGAGACGGAAGGCGGAACTATGACCCATGTTATATTCAAGTTCCTCTGTTTTTATTACTTTTCATGTATATAAGCGTTTGTTAATTGCATCTCAATTTACTTTAGTTAACAGCACAGAAATATATACAAATTAAAAGTTATGGTACATGAGGTTTTATTTATTATTTATTATTATTTATTTATTTAATTTTTAAAAAATCAAGCGTTGTGTGGAAGGTATGTGAGAATTTTTATGGCTTATCATCACCTTCCTGTACTTAAACCAATGACTGTAAAATACAATCTTTATTAGTCTTTCAGTCTTAATTTTATCAGTCTTTTATTCTGTAATTGATTTAAAACAACACAACCGCAGGTAACAGGTAATGTATTCATTATTAAAAAAAAAATCTTATTACAATAACACTGCATTACATTATAGTTACATTACAGTGCAGGTGTAATGTAAATTCTTGTGCAATCACAAAAAACAGGCAGGCACTCAAAGGTCTGCTCATGCCCCGTTATGAAATTTACATCACTGAGAAATTTTGCATCTGTAAGAAATGCTAATTTTATATTTTTTAATTTTATATATTTTTTATATTTTTCTCAGAAAAGATATAAAAGATATAAAATTAGCTTAACATGATCAAACACCCAGTCAGGCCTTCACCTGTCCAAGCCCATGACGGCAGCAGATTATATTCAAGGCCTTATGTCCTATTCATGCTCACCACATTGGTGGCTTTGCGCACAGTGACATCGTCACAGCTCGGAAACACTCCCAGTGAGAGCATGAGTAGGAGTAAAGATTTTTAAAGTTTCATCGTTTCAAACTGTTGCAACATCTCTTTCATTAACATTGCAGTAAACGCCAACACGATCATAAACTTGTGTCTTTAATTTGGCTGTGGCAGCAGGGGCACTTGCTAAAATGGTGGGAAACCTGGGAGGTCAGCATGGCCAAAACAGTGCAGCTAGTGCCTGCGGATGTGACGTCACTTCGTCGAACGACGTAGTTCTGCATTAAAAGGTACAACATAGAGCCATATAATCAAATTTAAAACTGATATTTTAGGTTAGCAGTATAGATTCGCATTAATAACCTGGCTCCAGTTCAATAAAATGTAAAAACCACACACAGACTGACAGATTTTCCTCAGTGATCACCAGAGGGAGATAAAGTACACACTGGGGGTACTTTTGTTTTTCTTTTTAGGGTTCCTGCAATGCTCACTGTCAAGGGTCATTTTACATGTTTAACACAACCAGAGAGCATCCTGGTGTCCTCTGCTACTTCAGAAATCTCCATGGATTCATACACTCCACACTTGCTGACATTTCCATTTGAGCAACGTAAAAATTAGGAAAAGATTTCAAATTCAAGGCACCCTTAAAATGAACAATTCAGTCTGTAACGTGTTACTTTTTTTTTTTTAGCTGTTTAACAAAAAATGTTAAATTTAATTGTATATGATTAGTATTAGCCACTGAATGCTCGCCCTGCTTGTTTAATCTATAGACAGCATGGATGTACCACTGTGAAATCGCTCATCGGTTAATGAAATCCTGTTTTGGAGCCTCATGCTGTTTTTGCCTTCGCTATCTTGGCGTTTTGAACCTGGGTGAGCGAGACAAGGTTCTGACTGTTCACTGTATGTAGACTTATTACTTACAAATCGTTATCTGGAGCACATCCCCTGAATAAGCCTTTTCGCTGAGTAAAATAACAACTATACTTTATTTAAAAAACAAAACACCCTGATATAATATTTTATTCAATATGACCTGAAATAAGTGGCTAAGGCAGAAAATGATTATTTACTGCAGTAATAGAGCGAAGAGTCCAAACTTTTTTCCAATAGTCTTCTGTGCAAACAGATTTCGTTTTGCAACTAGAGGTGTTGCCCCCTGCTGGCCATTGAAAATGCCTTAAAACAAGTTTAAAATAGATTTTAAACATTTAAAAGATGCATTTTAAGTCATCCAAGAAATAACTAAGTATATTATAGTATATTATACAAGTTCTTTCACCAATCTAATCTAATTTGTTTCCCTTGACCGCAGTGGAAAACAGCATGAGGTCAGGGAAGAGCTGTTCTGCTGTGTCGAAATGATCAGACTCTGGTCGATAATGAGTTAGGAATTGGATGTGGACAGTTCATAAGCTTGTAAAAATAGCCATGTAGATGAGTATGAGTGAATATGTAAGCTGGTCCTCTGTATTATGTCTTTAATAGGAATAAATCAGTTTGTTTGGTTGGCCTGGTCAGCACTTATGTGCTGGAGGTGAAGGGAGACCTCGCCGAGGGAAAGGCTAGTCGACCTTCAGCGGTAATGCAGCAGAAAATTAGATAATTACAATGCGAGGCGCTCCTCTATTACCCCGTCCCTCTGGATGGCCTCGCTGTTTTGCTCACTTCACAAGCATTTCATTGCTTTTTGATCTCATCAGTGCTTTTTGGGAAAAAAAAATCCTCTTTGTTGCTCCCTCGTGTTTTTTTCTCATCTGCCCCCATTTATTTCTCTCTCTCTCTCCTTCTGTATATATGTTTCTCTTAGTCGCTCACCCATAGCTAACCACAGGGATTGATGTCAATGACGATGTGCCGCTTGTCTCCCAAAGATAATCCCATTAAACTCAGGAATTTAATTATAGATTATCTCACACGCTCGCACACACACAGAAGCGCACCCAGAGACGTTCACACAGGTGGATGTATGCACCTGCCCGATAATACTCTTGCATGCAGGCAAAGACACACCATAATAGACAACCGTGACACACACTGAGCACACACTGGCTTCACCCTTTTGCCCTATCAATGTGTATCAGTGTCACTCTCGGCATTAGCAGCGTCACCGGTCTGTTTTTAGAGCAGCAAGGACACAGCTCAACACGATTCTGCACAGAACAAAGGAAGAACAATGAAGTTATGGTGAGCTCTGCCCAGAACGCATTCACAGTTCCTGTAAACTCATCAGTTTAGAAGCATTTTCAGGACACGTCGGTGGATATGCGCCGCAGGCCAGAGTTGATTTGGTGAGAGTTAAATTTTAATGGTGAAAGATCACTGGAGTCTTTGGTTACACCACCATAACTTAACCAAGTTACAAACAAATGAGGAAATATCACACAACATCAGTGAAAATATAGAGTTATAAGTTTTAGTTAAATCATAATTACAAGTTAATATGGAAAGCACCTTCGCTGTGTGGTAAAAAGTGGATACATTAGCGTGTACGTGCATTAAAGGGACAAAACTAAAAATCAAAACAGAAGAAACGAAGCTGGTTAGTTTCTCAAGAGCATTTCTTTCATCTCTCATTCTGTAAAGAGTAAACATGCTTTTAGCCTTCTGCCCTTACACATGGATATCTACTCCAGTATAAGAGAAAAACATCTGCTGGGTAAAAATGAATAGGATGCACAAAACATGAAATCCAGGCAATTCATTTTCTTTTTTACAGACTCCCAAACAATCACTAAATTAGCTCCTGGAACTGACAGCCCTCATAATAAACAGCTTCAATTTAAGGCTTGTGGTTTTATTCAAGCGCTGAATCGTCATAAATTTAGGTTATATATGCTTAAATGCACATTTTTGGTAATTACGCTCTGTAAATTTTACATTTTCACCACCAGAGGGCAGCATTTTGCCAGTCGGTATGTTGCTGCTGTTCTTTAATTTCTTTAATTTCTTTTTTAGCCCTACCTCATGTCCCCACAAGGATTTTCCCGTTTTCAGGCAAACACTGTAACTAACAGCTGATGTGTTTAATGACCGCCTGGTTAAACAGGTTAAATCAGTATTACAGGAAAGTACAGCATGGCCATAGTTCAACTTCACTTGATATCTTTTTAGTGCAACACACAGTTTTTGCTTGTTATGTCATATTTATCTCCCTACAACATGAGCATTACACACACTGAGCATCATGTCGTGTGAGTATAGTGGAGAAGGCTCAATTATGTAACCATATATACATCAGCTGAACCCCACTGCAGCACCAGAGAGAGGCAGGGAGACACGCAGCGCGAGAACCGGTCCTGCCTTCATCTATTTTTACCTCCTCTGTCAGGCGAAGAGCCTCTGCACCCCATCCTCATCCCTCCGTCCATCTCCTCCTTTTTAATTAACCCTCCTCTTCCTCTCCCCATCTCCCTTCTGAGTCATCTCCCTCCCCTCCTCCCTCTGACACACACTCGCACATATATATCACCCCCTCCTTCTCTCCTCTTCTCTTCCTCCTCCCCTCCTGTTTCTCTCTCTCTCATCGCTCTGCCTCTCCAGTATTTTCTCAGTCGCCGTAAAAGGCAGAACTCACTCACACACACACACACACACACACACACACCGGCATCAGGTAAAGGCAGGAAATCCTCTCTTCCTCTTTGCATCTTTGTGTTCCTGCATCATTGTGATTGTGTGTCTTTTCTGTGTGCTGCATAGCGGATACAGAAGGTTGTGCACGAGAATGCGATGCTTCAGTTTTAGGTCTTACTGCATGTGTGTGTGAGAGGTCGTAGTCCAACTGTGTGTGTGTGTGTGTGTGTAAGACCGGAAGTCATGCATGTGTGTGCATGTACTGAAAGATGTGTGTAAGCGTCAGTTTTAGATGTGTGTCTAAATGTTGCATCGTTGTGGCTTTCAAAAATGTATGTGTGCGTAGACAGGAGGAAGGAAATGATGTGTATTTGTCTGTGTGTGTTTTGGCAACATGCACATTATGTGTGTGAACAACCTCTTGCATTCAAGAACACGTTGGTTTGATGTCTTGTGGCAGCTTGTGTGTGTGTGTGTGTGTGTGTGAGAGAGAGAGATGCAGTTTTAGATGCTAATTTGTGGTTTATTTATGTGTGTCATGGCTTTTTGTGTGTGTGAGCTGGTTTGTGAGAGGAGGAGGAGGGTTAAAGCTTTCAACTGTCATTATGAAGTGTAAGTGTGTGTGTGTGTTTGCTAGATGTGTTATGACAAACCATCTAACAGAAAATGTGTGTGTCTGTTTGCTGCCTGCATTTCCTTTGGTTTCTTGTAAAATGGCTGTCAAGTGTATTGCGTGTGTATTTGGTCATGTGAGTCTTGGCTGTAGGAATGCTATGTGTGTGTTTGTGTGTGTGTGTGTGTGTGTGTGTATGATCCTGCAGTCAATTACGTTTGAGTCCTTGGTACATCAAGTGTGTATGTGTTTGATCGAGAGGCACAAACATGTGTGTGTGTGTGTGTGTGTGTGTTTGTTAGTGCTTTTGCAGCAGGTACATTTATGAGTGGGGGTTGACTGAAGCAACAAATATTAATTAATAAATAAAGTACAGCGGTGAAAATTGATATGACAGATAGAATGAGATGGTATTAAAACAACAATATTTCATAACTTGTCCTACATTCAGCTTTTACAGCAGGAATCATTATTTAATCATTCCAGGAACGCGTCCTCAAGGGAAAAGTAACAAACAATAACTGAAAAAAGGAAAATTAAGGGTTTTGAAAGTGTTTGCAGACTAGTGAAATGAATACGGGCGACCTGGTGGTGCATGCTGGCTTAAATGGCCTTAGGTGTGGATGTGAGGTGTCCGTGTGTGATGGACTGGTGATCTATTCAGGGTGTGTCTCACCTCTTACTGTATGAAAGCTGGGATAAGCTCCAGCTACGCTTTGTCAGTAAACTACAGAAGCGGTGGAGAAAATGGATGGATGAAATATATATGATTAAAAAAATAGTGAGATATAGATTTTAATTGATTTGAAACAGTGATAGATGTTTATTTTTTGCTGTTTGCATGTCACATTTCAAGCAAAAAGGATGAATGCATCATGTATTTGTCTTACTTTGTGGCTAGCTTCTCTCTTTATTGCAGCTGGTTTGTTGTTTTTCATCCTTTAACCAGCAAACATCTCAGAAAGGAAGAACCTCTATCTCGTGCATTTGAGCTTCTAGCATGAGCACTGTCCTGACGAGTTTATGGTCCCATCTTAAGTCGATAGTTTTAAGGCTGATTGAATAGAACATGAGGCCTGTTTTGTATATTTCAGTCCCAATTAGAGCCAAGGAGGACTGAGGGTAAGCTTTACTGTGTGACTGACTAGTTGCTAGCCTACACAGTGTCCATCGATTTCACAGTCAGCTCCATGACAGCTAGTTTTAAAAAGCTGACATGGCTCAGCTTCGGGCTTCACAGCGGGACTTCAGAACCCAGTGGGAGATGCCATGGTTGCTTTGTAAATCTTATATTTACTGTCTGTACATATAATGGCTTCGAGGCCTTTGTGGGATTGCACTTTGAAGTCTGTGACTTCCTGAGTTGAGTCTCCAGGTTCAGAGGCTTAATTGATAAAGAAACAATGATTCTTGAGCATGTCACACCAGGAAATAGCCACTACGTTCTGCCATTTTTACTTATATATCCAATAAGAGCACAGGTCAAGTGAGAAGAAGCATCATTTTCTCATAGACTTCTATAGAGCCAGACATCTTTTTTTGAAACCACAGGATTTACCGCCTTCTGTGCTGACTTCACTTTCCAGACAGAGAAGCTACGTCAGTCTTTGTCTACAGTCTAAGCACCATCAGCTGTTCCTCTCAAAGAGCCAAGGGTTAAGAGTAGCACATTAGTCAGTTTAGTAATTTGGCACATTTACAAAAATGTTGTTTATTATGTTTTGTAATTTTAGACTGAATGAATAAAAGTGCATCCATCTATCTCAAAGGTATAGCATCTGTTTACACACTATAGTGACTCAACTTCCCTTAAGGGAGAAGAGGCATGATTCTGTAACATGAATCATTAAGACTTCGTTTCTCACGTCTAATCCTGGAATGAATACATCCTCCAATCGAGCTTCACTGAATTTTTCCTTTAATCCGTGACTGTGCTTTAGCCATAATTGGGAAACAGGCTGCAAATATTAGAGTGAAGATGGCTCAAGAGTTAAAGAAGGAATGCTTATGGTCAGAGTGGATCTGATATTGTGAATAGACGCCATATTGCACGATGATCTTTGTGTCTCAGGGAGACTATTTGTTACTGAAAATTTTAGCAAGTGTATCTCACAATTTCAGGATGGATGGATTCTTTATCATTGCACATATACAGCTGTATGAATAAATATTAAAGAGACTTTTATTTCTGTTTTAAAAAAATATGTCGAACCCATCTGGATGCAAAAATCCGTCTGGAATCAGGGACTCCAGCTTTCCTTGGTGGGGGTGATTTATTGCCAAAATGTGTTTGTGTGATTCTACAGTCAATTAGTCCTTACTGTGTGTGTTTTCTGTCTGATGCTTTTTAATATGGCAGCACTGAAAAAACCCCAACATGTCTCTGATTTCTTGGAAAATGGCTGTACAGAGCGTGTGTGTGTTTTGGCAGCAGGAGTCAAATGCGTGTGCGTTTGTGTTTGATCCGACGCTTGATTGTGTTGTGGTCTGGTGTATCAGCAGCGCGTGTTCGGTTTCTGCATCTCTGGCTGCCTGCTGTGACGTGTGGGCGGACTTAAGTGTGTGCGAGTACCTGCGATAATCGCCAGCTGAAGCTACATGTGTGTAAACGTCGACACATTATCAGCATTACATACAGTATGTGTGAGACTGCTTCACTTCCCAAGTGTGTGCCATAATCAGCCTTCTGTTCCCTGCCTTCCTCCTCCTCCCCCTCCCCTTCATCCCTCCATCTCCCCTCTGTTCTCCAGCCAAACACAGTCATTTAGTTATTTATCTTTCCCTCTTTTCTCCTCTTTTTATCTCTCTCTATCGCTCTCTCGCCCTCCCTCATTTCCACTCACTCTCCATTTTGTCCTTCATCACTCCCTCCCTCTCTCCTTCCTCCTGGCCATTCCCTATGTCTCTCTCTCTTTCAGTTTGCATATATTTAAAGCCACATTTTAGCACTTGCTCCTCTGTGTTTGCCTTTTTCTCTCCTTCTACAGCTGCTTTCATTTGTTTTGTTTACATATTATTTATGAAAATAAATGAACTGAAAGTGTTAAAAATAGACTTTGTAAATAATCAGGGTTTTCACTCACAGGAATAAATACTGACCTTTGCATCTGTTTGCTATTTGCTGTATATAAAAGATGGCAGCATGAATTGCATCACCCAGTAATTTGTGCACTCCTGTTTGAAGCTTTTAGTTGGACATTTTGTCGCCTTGTGTTTTGGTGCCAGAATGAGTGATCCTAATTGGTTGAGAGGGTGGAGAGCTACATAATTAGCTAATGCTAGCTAGCTTGGTTTGCAACCATAGACTATACATAAAAAAGACAGATGCTGCCAACCTGCATTCTTTGTATAGATGTCTGCTGGAATACAGACCATGGCATTTTCCAAATAACTTCATGGTTTCAATGACTAATTTTATGTCTTGAAGTTCATTTAGAAAATATGTTTAATATTAGTCTAGAAGGGAGATGAACCGGGGGATGTTTTCAGTGTGACTGACAAGCATTAACCAGTAAGTGAGCAGCATGCACAGCCAGAATTTGTCCAGCTCCAAACCACTTAGCTGAGACTTCACAGTGGGACTTCTTTAGCTACTGGGTGATGTCATGGTGACTACATTCATCTATTTATATAAAGTCTATGCCAGCGGTCCCCAACCATTTTTTGCACCACAGACTGGTTTAATGTCAGACAATATTTTCACAGACCGGCCTTTAAGGTGTCGCAGATAAATACAGCAAAATAAAATGAAATGACCAAGACAAAAACTGTGGTATTTTGTAAATGTAATAATAAACGTGAATTCACTGTGTAATTGTGTAACTTTATTAGCAGCGTCCTCCTGAAATGCACCAACAACATTGAGAGTAACATCCTCCTCTCTGCCCCTTAATGCTCTCTGGTCGCTATGGTAACGTGTAAATATTTATTTCAAAATAAGACACACAACTGCAAAACGGGAAAAAACCCAGGGAAACTGAGTTAACGATAAAAACCCTGAAAACCATGAATTTCAAACCCAAGCCTCAACTCTCGCGGCCTCAACCGGTACCAGTCCGTGGCCCGGATGTTGGGGACCGCTGGTCTGTGCCATGAGTCAGTTTATGAGTCATATAAAACTAGAGACCAAAACCATTGTAAACATGTTTATTTCTGCTGTAAAGATGAACAAGTTGAACACTGTAACATTGGAGTCTATGGGGACTGACTCAGTTTGGAGCCAGCCTCCAGTGGCCATCAGGGGACCTGCAGCTTTTGGCACTTAAGCGTTGCCTTTATTTCTCAGCCTTGGTGGGTGCCATTTGATTAAAATACAGTCTACATGGGCACATAGAGTAGGAGGGAAGGAAACAGATGGTAACTTTTGCCACATTAGCCATGCACCGTGCAATAACTAATGCTCCTGCGAAGTGGGAAATGCCATCAAAGTCCTCAGCTCCTCAGCTGCGAGCAGTGCAGGAAGAACATTAGTTACGTTAGGTTTTGGATTGTGGAGCATTTTGAGCACCATTAAATTAGATTATTGTCTATTTATGCAGTCCGAGGGCTTTCAAATGGGAATTTGCTTCTTTTAGTGCTTCAAAATGTGGTATATCTTAGGTACAGAAAGTAGATTTGGTTGTTTTAAACGTTTTGTGAGTTTATGAAGAATTTGAGGGTAAAATGGGTATGCGGTGTTCTTTTTACAGGCTGTATTCTTCCTCTCGCTCATTTCTCTCCTTCTCTTCTGATGATTTTCATCACATCTGTCTTGCTCTTTTTCCTTTGATCCTGTTGTCCCTCCAGCCACATACAGAGAAACACAGAGTTGATGTTTTTCTGCTTGTGTCCTTTCCTTGTGTGCCCTCATCTCACTCTCCCTTCTCCTCGTTCACTTCCTCTCTTGCACGCCCTCTTTTGGTGCTTTTTTTAAAATGCTGGTACATTTTCTGCTGAGCTCTGCAGTCTCTGGTAGGTGTGGTGTGTTCATGGGTTCCATCCCTCTCTGCTGCTGCTGCTGCTGTTGCTGTAGAGCTTACGTAATACACAGCAACGTGCCCAAACAGCACCGGGCGAGATGGAGAGAGAACAAGAGAGAGGAGAGAAAAGAGGGATGGAAATGAGGGTAATGAGATAATCTCATTAAGGTAGTGACAGATCAGGAAGCAAGAACATGTGTGTGGATATGAGATTGCTGCATGCAGTTAGTAGTGATATTAATGCACAACTTACATTCAAATGTCTTTATATTAAAAGAATGCATTGCCTCAGACTATGAAACATAAACATAATTAGGTTTCTCGATGCATTAAGACACAAGTCTCTTTTCATTTGCAGGCTGTAGGAGGCACTAAAATATTTTTTCTCTGTATAAATGAGTGAAACCATGACTGGGAGGCCACACAGCAGATGACGCAAGACCTATATATCTGCAAGGCCCTTGAACAGTCCTGACACAATAATGCTATAATTAAATCTCCAGGCAGTCACTCGGTCGCCTTAGGAAAGCAAGTTTTACCTCGTGAAACTATAACAGTTTAGATGAAAACTGGGAATTGTGGGGTTTCTGAGGAGGTATCTCATGCTGCTCCAGCCCAGGGAGAAACTGTTTGGAAAAGTCTGCAGTACGGCAGGGTGGGGCTCCAAACAGCACCAAAACTTTAAAAAAAGAAATAATTAAACCACCCACACATCCCGAGTGAGCTGAGGCTTCAGTATGCTGATGGCACCTTACTGTATCTGCTTTCTCTTCTGCTGAGCACCATTTATACACTTTACTCATTTTGCTGACACTTTTATCTCCTGTGACTTACGAGTGTAAGAACTGAATAAGCATAAATTTTCATAAATGCCACAATAAACCAATGGTGAGGGGAAAATGGGTGGAAATAATGTCCCTGAGCTGCGCAGAGGAATCGTGATAGAGCAGTGCTGAGCGAAGGAGTCAGAGGACTTTGCATTGGGTTAAAAGGAACACACAAGGGAAATCGTGTACCTGGTGGAAGAGAAAGAAGGTGACACCTGGAATTAAAAAAGGAAACAAACGCTGTCTGATGTTTGCAGGAAAGATTCACATAAACAAAAAGGGTTTGCATTCAGGATGTGAGTCAGATAAATACCGGGGGAAATAATAGAGGAAGAAGAAAGATAGCACAAGGACATAAATTATATAGAAAAATAGAACAAATCACTTTTTAAAATGTGCTCCCACAGGAACACCGGCAGGTTAACTCGACAATAAAACGAATGAAGATAGGCCAAGGAGACCATCTTTATTTATTTCATCCGGCTCGTTTTTCTGTTTATGTTTCCACAGTTAGAAGATTTGGTCTCATATTACATGTTAAGCATATTAAATCTCAGACTTTAGTTTATAACCTGTTAAAAAACAATGAGTTCAGAGCATATTGTGTAGATGAACTCATAATTAAAATAATCATTAGTTGCCGCCATCATTTCATACAATTATTTTCCACCATGCTTAACAGCAGGACTCACACTTTGTTTCTTTGGTTGTTTGTTTATTTGTTTGGTTGATTTGGAATCCTTAATATCAGCATTTTAAACACCTCTATGTTTTTCTTCTGGAGCCAGCAGTGACCGTAGTTGGACTAAAGGGTAACCGATCAACTAAGTCTAATTACATCCAATACCTGTGCACACATAGACACCTGCTAACTAAGTACCAGTCCTATAAAACACAACAATCAGACACATGTGGAGCACAAACCTTTTCAGGCAGGATTTATCTGCAGTTAGAGGCTGCCTGTGTTTGAGCTGATCGATGAAAGTGGCCATGATCCTAACAGTGATGACTTTAAAAGCATTTATCGTACTAGGCTCTAATCATATTATTTTTCATGTCTGAGCATGTCTGTTTGACAGGTTGCTGTAGTTTTACAATTTCACTGGCAGCTGGAAGCCGGTAAGCTGCTGTAAACCTTTTACAGTAAAGCTCCTATGAACACTGCAAATTTCATTTTCTTTGCATCATTTCCAGTGACGTTACTCTAAATGGCATTTACAGAAAAACCTTCCCTTGCTGTAAATGTAATGGAATTGGAGTAGTGAAGACTTACTTTAATGAGACAATATTTTCCCACAATTCTTTGCCATTTATGATTTACATTCAAATTACTGCCTGTAGCTATGGCAGTGTCATAGTATTCAATCAGCAGAAATGAGCTACAGTGAGACTTTTGGAGCCAACTTTTTGGGGAAGTACAATTTCTTTAATTTGCATTTTTCAACCCCAACTTTTTTGAAAAGTACTCTCATCCCAGATCATACTCTTTGAAACACATTTAAATCTTGATATGACCACAATTTACACAACAATCATCACATTGTGTTAAACAAGACTTAAAAATAGTGTGATATGAGATGTAGGGTGACTCAGGATTTCCAGAGAAAGTTGCACTCTGCTGGTCTTTAGGCCTGGAAGCTTCTTCCATATTTTAGAGATAGAAAATTAAAGTGACATACCCTTTAATGTGCATTCATACAACGTGGAGCTGATTTATCATTATCGTGATTCAATTGAACTTCTAAAACAATGTTGCCATATCTTATTTATACTTCTGTAACCAAAAAAGATGTATTGTGCAGAGATATGAGGACGAGCCCTTCCTCCGAGCCTGCATATTTCTGTCAGTGCATCTGAAGAGGACAGCCTCGGCGCCAGGTTTCTGCAAGCTAGCTGGGAGCCAGATTTAGCTCACAGATCAATAAAGTATTCATACAGTACGGAGGGATGAGGACGGCATAAAAAGCCCCTTTTTGATGTATCGCTGCAGTTACAACGCTGAGTGCCTGGACTGTCAATGAGAAGGAAGAGAGGAAACACCCACGGAGGAGAATAGAATTAATGAAAGCTTCAAATGCTCTTGAGGTTATGGCAATAATGTCACAGTGGTACAGAAATTAAAAATTCAACATCAAAGTGATGGAATACATTTTTAATCTTGTGCTGTGGAGTTCAGTCTCTCTGGCTGAGAAACAGAATTTGAAAGCTTTAAGTTAGTTAAGGGTACACGAGAGATTAAAATGCCATCTTTGACTTTTGTGTTTTTAAAAGCTGATATTTAAATTATCTTAATCGTATTCTAACATTTGCTCGACTAAAGGAAATCTCCTTCTCTCTGGTTTGCACGGAAAGTCACAAAACTCTCGCCTCCATCTAGTTCAGAGTGCAGCAGCTCGGCTTCTTTCTGGTTTTAGCAGATGGTATCACATCACCACAATCCTGGCTTCTCTCCACTGGCTCGAAAATGGGTTTGAAAATTGAAAAGATCGTTTTCAAAGCATGTCTGTGTCTGTGTCTAACTTATCCATAACAGAATTAACATAAAAAACAAAAAGAACCATGAGGTGTAAAAGTAATACTGACAGCTAGTAAAGGAGGGTTAATGCTTCCTTTATTACCTCCTTTAGCAGAGGATACACTAGACCATCCTTTATGAAAGGAAAGGAGATAATGTCGCCCCACAGTTGATGGCAACGCACCATCACACAAAACAACATGAATGACAAGCAGTGCACATCATGTAAATGTTAATTATAAGTGTGCTTGCCATTGTCTGCCATAAGCTGCTGATATGTTTTGAACCTCAACAACAGGCTGTTAAACCCACGGCTGAACTCTGAGCATAACACTGTGGTGATAAAATCTGCTTTTTTTATTTAGTGTTACTTTAGTTGTTTATTTATAAACGCCATGACAACAAGCATCAATCATCAGTGTGAAGGTTGACCTCTCAATTCAGATTCAAGTAAAAGCACTAAAAAAGCAAATAAACAAACCAACAAAACAATCATTTTAACCGATTAAAAGTTAAATACCAAGAGTGTTTGTGGCTTGTAGCACATAGCATCTGTACCAGTATAACATACTGTATAGGCACATTCTGAGCGATAGTCCAATCACTCTCTCCTTCTGTATCTAATGCACATAACCACTTTTAACATGCATGGATTTAGAAACAGCATTAGTGTTCAAATGCTTTTTTTCTTCATTTTTTAATTCTTGCATTTAAACAGAACAAAGGTCCAGAAACAACCAGAAGAAAAGTGTTGGCTGCAGTGGCCTATTTAGAAGAATGCCATGTAGTCAAGCTGTGTTTTTTCTTTAAGTGTCAGGTTGCCCACAGAGGAGCATCCTTCCTGCATTAGCACTGAAAGATTTTCCGAGATCTCTCTCCTGGGATACAAGAAGCAGCAGTAAACAGCAGCAGTAGAAGCCTAAAAAAGCTTTGCCAAGGTCAGACTGGTGGCTAAAACCCCTGCTCAAAACCTTTTCTCTACTTTCTTTATTGAAAGAGATCAAAGTTTTCAAAGTATGTTAACTTAAATAGATCAGTGATCAGAAGGGTTATGAAGGCAACATCATTTTTTACTTCAATCTCTTTTATGTATTAATGTTCACTGTATACATGTGTTTAATTGTTGGGGGTCTTACTGTCTGAACTGCATTTATACAAACACAGTCATTAAGTATTCATTATATATCATGATGCAGAAAAATACACAAACTTAAGGATGACTGTAAGAAAGGAAGGAAGTAATACCCCACGCAGTAGTACCAGTGTTAGTTTGATTACATTTTCCACTTTATATATTTTTTCTTGGACTCTAATAAATTAGCTTTGCATGATTCCTTGATCAAAATAATCCTTTTTTGATTTAAACTGGACCTCAGTGCATCCTTTAATTTCATTCCAGTTTAGCTCCTCACCTTTAAACAAGCTCTCCTCTGATTGGCTGCCCAAAATGTAACATCTGCCATAAATTCATAATGTGAGGAATAAACTGATACTAAAACATTTCAAACAGGATCAAGCCCAGTGATTATAGCACCTATTCTCAGAGTTGTACTATTTAGCAAACGTTTTGAAAGGCATGTTGCATTTGTTGGGAACTTTCTCTGTAGTAAATTAACAGATTTGTGGTGCCGTGGAGAATATTCCTGGCTGCTGTGTGCAGGAGTAAGACAAAATAACAGTGCTTTCAAAGCAACAAAGGAAACTGTCAGCCAGCGAAACAGAGAGGGAGAAATCGGCGTGGCTCCGTGAAGAAAGAAAAAATAAGATCTATCAGGCTTTGATTCACAGTACTTGTTTGTATGATCAATGCCTCACTAGTTTTGTTGACAATGAGAAAAATATAGAACATCACCACGAAACCAGAATAAATCAGCAGATTCCAGTCTGGATAAAAGCAGCGATGAGCTGATGCATTATTTAAAACCCCTCTCTCTCCTACTGAAGTTTTTCTTTTTGCTGCTTCCAGAAACAGAAAAGTAACTGCAGTGTGTGTGTGTGTGTGTGTGTGTGTGTGTGTGTGTGTGTGAGAGAGAGAGAGAGAGAGAGAGACAGAGAGAGAGAGAGAGACAGACAATGCACTCCTCTGTAGTGAGCTTTGATTTCTGCGCTGATGTTGCTCGCCGTCTCCCCTGACAGGCCGCCGTGTGTTTGTGTTCACTGTAAAAATAGATCTTTTCATCCAGGAGCTGAAGTTCTCTGTGTTTCATCTCCTTGGTGCAGTTAAGGTGAAGTTATAAGTTAAAAACAGTTAACGGTGGGCTGTTTTTCATTTCTGTGTCTTTCAGGATGTCGATCGTCAGCATAGTTGCCAGGGAGATCTTGGACTCCCGTGGAAACCCCACTGTTGAAGTGGACCTCCGCACAGAAAAAGGTGACCGCTAAAGAGCCTGTCTGAAAATGTCACAGGAAGAAAATAACACAATCTTCACCACCAGGAAAGCAGCTCACACTTACCATGCCAGAAAGCTAAAAAAATAAAATAAAAATGGAGAGCTTGGTAGTTTGAAGCAGCTGTTTGGGACATCAAATCCCCTTCAGCTGGCCTCTAAAATGAAGCTGAGCAACTGCAGGGATTATTAAGAAATGACACAAGGCATAAGGAAAGCAGTCTGAGATGAATCTCCAAAAGTTGATTCTGTTCATCTGGATGTAGCGTTTTGTGGGAGAAACGTTTCGTCACTCATCCAAGTGACTTCTTCAGTCTCAGCTGACTGCAGGTTTCCCCAATCTTATAAACAGTACATTTGCATAATGACTGAAACCAGCCCAGTGAAGGAGCAATGGGCTGGGAGGTCAGTTCCTTAATCATAATTGTTCCTTCAGTGGGCTGGTTTCAGTCATTAAGCAAATGTACTGTTTATAAGATTGGGGAAACCTGCAGTCAGCTGAGACTGAAGAAGTCACTTGGATGAGTGACGAAACGTTTCTCCCACAAAACGCTACGTCCAGATGAACAGAATCAACTTTTGGAGATTTACTTTCCTGGATGATTGAGAATGCATCAAGAAGTCTGAGATGAAGACTTGTCTAATATCTATCACATCAAAACCTTAATTCTTTTTCTCTTAATTCGTTTTCTAGGTCTGTTCAGGGCTGCGGTGCCCAGCGGAGCATCCACAGGGATCTATGAGGCTCTGGAGCTCCGAGATGGAGACAAGAGCCGCTACAAGGGCAAAGGTATGAAGATGCATCAGCTGAGCTTGCACAGACTGTTACATTCGATGAGAACTTAAAGCTGCATTCAGTATTTATGACCACAAGAGGGCAAACAATGAAGAGATCACTGACTAACAGAAACAGAGTGCTGTTTTCAGTGAAGAGTGCTGCATTTATATGATAACAAACACTGAGAGTAATCACTTCACATTTTAGAAAAACCCAATAAAACAAAATAAAAACATAATAAACATAATATAGATTTTTATAAAAGCTTTATATACCCAACAAAAGTAAAATCACTTAAGAAGAAATAAGCCAGATGTGTTGACAATGAGAAAAATATAGAACATTCAGAGACCTTTAAAGTATAAATGACAGTTTTCTAGAAAGTTTCTTTAATTCAGTGTTTGTGACGCTGATAAAATCTTTGGCCTGTCGACGTATTCCTCTCACAAATAGTTTTGCAGTGTAGATGTTTGGACATCTTATTTTTATTCATAATATGACACTAAAATGCCACAAAAGTCTTGATAAAGTCCAGCATTTTAAATTTGTCTAACAAATCATTTTTACTGCTGGCAAACACTGAAAGACACTTTTCCGTGACTATAAAACAGCCATTAAGGCTACATTACTCACCTAACCCTCAAACAAATGAATCCACAGTACAGTTCACCCTAAAGTTAGCTGCAAAAGCAATCAGTGCTGATATGAAAACATTTCCACAAGTAATTTGGAAGAACACTAATAGATAAAACTGTGCTCTGTTTTCACTACAATTTAACATTATTTATTATTGATAATTCACGTGTTCACCTCACGTTTTTGTGATGCTGTGCGTCTGATTTCCTTCTTTGTCGCTTTAGGTGTTTTGAAGGCAGTTGGGCACATCAACGATACTCTGGCTCCAGCCCTTTTAGCCTCTGTAAGTCCTCAAATCACTTATATACTATAGACGATTAACGTTAATGTTAAACTTATTTTCTGTTATGTACTCGCATTTATATAGTACTTTCTTAATCGAACTGACCACTCAAAATAATTTTCAGCTACGAGCACTCTGTGATTCCTGTGAGCTGAAAAAAAAGCTGCAAACATCTGCATTAAAGCACGGATTTCTGCTTTTTTCCCATTATGATGGGAGTGAAAGTGGATATCTTTCATATGGTCATCTCAGACACAGATGCCCCGCCCACATCCTGTTCTGAGCAGCAGCCAATCAGACAAAAGTTGGCTTAAAAGAAGGAAGAAAATAGCCAAAACATCCAAAACAGCTTGATTATCATGATTATTGTGACCTTTTGATCACACTAAGCTGCTTTAGTTGGAAATAATGGAGCTGAAAATAAATATAATAGGTTCCCTTTAAAGGGAAATTTAATTACCATTATGAATGTCTTCTAATTAATCATTGTGTTGGGACCCATGCATTAAAAACTGCACACATGTGTTAGTGTGTCTCCTCATTTTATAGCCTTAAATAATTAGCTGTTTGAGTTATTGAGGCTGAAAATGTTAAGACTTGAAATGTGAATAATTGTCTTGGAACAAAAAAATTGTCATCAGACGACAGCCGATGGATTACCATACTGACTATTTAGTAACTCCAGAAGTGGATTTTATATGTGGTAAATGTTCCTAATATGTCATACTGGTGGAATGTTACACTTTTTAAATAACAGAGCATGGTAGTTTAACTCCTGTGTTCCCCCAACGAGCCTACGCAATGAGTGTTTGTCTTATTTGTTCAGCCTAATGTGTAATAAAGATTTAAGAAGGAAGCTTTTACTGTGTATCAAACCCTGATCTTAATGTTTCTACACACACAAAAGTGGGATTTTCATCAGTAAGCAGCACAATAAAGTTCTGTGGTTTATTTCTGTAGTAAAACCCTGAAGTGGAGGTTAATGACAGAAATCTGAATCCTTTGAATATTATTATAGAAAAAAAAGATTTTTATTTCAGTCGTTATTTATAATGTTGTCAATGTAACAAAAAACATGTAAAATTATAAATGTTGGCAAATAATGAATTTAAATGAAAAGAATCGCAGGTTATTCACAGAAAAGGTGAAGGCTGAAGCTTTAGTGTATTACACATGCACTATTTAAAACATTTTCTAAATGGAAACTCTTTCATTGCTCAGTGCTACTACTACTAATAACACAAACCTGTGTGACATCATTGGAATACATTTGCTTTATGTTAGTAAATCTGCTAGAATGAATGATTTTACTCAAGGTTTAGCAATGACATTACAAAAATCTGAAAAGAGGGGCTTCATGGGAAAAAAGATCTCATGTCTTTTACATTTACTGCAACTAAATGTATGTATGTAACATGTATGACTGTAGACTATAATGCTTCAACATATGTGAATATCACCACTTATTGTTCTGCTTTTGTCTGCAGGGCATCAGCGTGGTGGAGCAGGAGCAGCTGGACAACATGATGATCGAGATGGACGGCACAGAAAACAAATGTGAGTTGAAACCCGACAGGAGCAAATCGAGATGACTAACAGCACATCATCAGAGTCTAGCAGCCAGCTGGAAATCTCCCCGTTCCTGCAGCTCAGCATCCATTCGTGTGAAGTCACACACATTTTAAAAAATGCTTTGCGCTGAAGGTTTGTCACAGAGCGCTTCGCAGAGCGACGAGAGGCATAAATACAGATTGAGCAAAGAGATTTGTGTTCCAAACAAGCTTTGGCACGATCAATGCAAACTCACATCCTTAATAAATAAATGCAGTGCTCATTTATTATAATTTAAAATCATGTTTAGTAATCATTTCAGGCAGCAGTGTAATCAGCCCTCAAAGTAATGTCGTTTGGGAGAAATTAATCTCAGCCAGCACGGAAACCTGAAACCTGTCAGACTGAACTGCAGCTGAATGTATCGGCTTTCTGTCCATGCAACAACAAACATGGTTATATCCAAAGAGTCAGACGTCGCATTTCACTTTGCTTTAGTTTTTACAGTTACACAAATTTAAACTCATTTTTTAAATCCATGGTTAAAAAATAGTGAGATCATCTTTTTAAGATTAAAGCAAAAGATAAAAGAATTTAAAGCAACGACATATCGAGGAATAAATTGTTTTTCAAAAGAATCACAAAATGTAAGGTGACATGAAAAAATGTCACTAAATAGAATCTGATGTTAATTATGGAATATATATCAGAAATGCTAAAGTTTGAGTTTAAAGGTTTTACTTTTGGCTCTTTAAAAATCATCTAAATTTGAATGGATCCAATACTCACTACAAAATGTTGCAGCTACTGTCGTATTAAAGGTGACAGATACTTCTGGATGTAGGCTTAATCCAGGAGAAATCCAGGGAAATGGCTGTAAATGGAATCTTACCTGCCAAAATTGGTCATGCCAAATACGATCTGCATTCAACATTATTTATTTAATGTTTACCAAAGAAAACAGCATTAATCATCATAAAAAAACCCACATCTACCTGCCTGTCAAAGTGGCCACGCTCCTATAATGTAGCCAGATTGTAAACATGTTTTTTCTGCTATAAAATTGGACCTTTAACATAGAAGTCAACGGGAACTGACTCCTTAAAATAGTTTTTTAGGGTAAGTGATACGATGTGGCACATTTTTACCAGTAAAACTCAGACACTAGACACTGTGGATGCTAACACCCATCACTTTCTCTCTTATGACCTTTCAAACAGCCAAGTTTGGGGCCAATGCCATCCTGGGAGTGTCTCTAGCCATCTGTAAGGCTGGCGCAGCAGAGAAAGAAGTCCCCCTGTACCGCCACATAGCCGACCTGGCTGGAAACACAGAGCTGGTGCTGCCGGTTCCTGTAAGCATTTAAATCACTGCAGAACACCTAAAGTCCTGTGAAAACATTTACACGGCACCTTGTTGTTCAGTATGTCACTGAAGGATTTTTTAAATACCATGTAATGTAACATTTCATATATTTAATGCTTCTGTTTACACCACATTTAAATACTTCTGCACACTGGCAAGACGTTTCTACTAAAAGTCTTTTTGATTAGTTGCTATAGAAACACAGAAAGTGATGGATTCGAGGATCTTTAATTGTTTTTAAAGCCTTCTTTCTGCCTTTTTGTTTCCTTTCCTCTTCTTTTCTCTTCTCTTCAGGCCTTTAATGTGATAAACGGAGGATCTCATGCAGGAAACAAACTGGCCATGCAGGAGTTCATGGTGCTGCCAGTTGGGGCTGAATCTTTCAAGTAGGAATTCACCTTTAAAACCATTGACTCATAAAACTCAGATTTCTCAGCTGCTAGATTTATTTGATTGCATCGTTAAATCATCCTGCTTTGTTGAGGTATCTCTTCTGTCTCTCAGGGAGGCGCTAAGGATAGGATCAGAGCTCTACCACACACTGAAAGGAGTCATTCAGGAGAAATACGGCCAAGACGCCACCAACGTTGGAGATGAGGGAGGATTTGCTCCCAACATCCTGGAGAACAGTGAGGGTGAGGAACAGATATTTGAATAATTAACAATATGTTTGGGTCTGTTCACAGCAGCTTTTAAGCCGCCTTCTTTAATTGGAGTGGGAATCAGTAGATAGATCTGGGAAAGCTTTGATTTTGGAAAATTTCTGTAAACATGATCTTTACTTGACTTCCATTGGTAAACCGAACAAAATCTAAAATGGAATATTTACTGACATATAAGTTTAATATTACTTAATAGGTTTAGTCATCAGAAATCCTTTAGATGTTTTCCACCTCTCAGTACTGCCTGTCTGCAGCCTGAGAAGCTAACTCATACAGAAGACACATTTGAGCCTAATCTGGCCTACTTTCAGCACTTACAGCTCAGTTATAGTACTCACACGGGTTGTGGCCAAATATGGACCAAACATACCTGAGATGTGGCCCATATATAAATTGGACCTGTGACTCAGCCGAGGCAGCCGATTCATCCTGAGTCAACGCTGTCAGTCAAAGCTAAATGTGGACCACGTGGACCACATTTGGGGCAAACATGCATGCCTACCCGAGAAGCCTGGGGGCAAAAGATTCAATCCATTTCTTATTTTACATTCCCCCTTGTCTCTTTCTTTGTTCTTCAGCTCTGGATCTGCTGCAGACAGCCATTGAGAAGGCTGGCTTCACAGAAAAGGTGGTAGTCGGGATGGACGTTGCCGCCTCGGAGTTTTACCGTGAGGGGAAGTACGACCTGGACTTCAAATCCCCACCAGATCCAGAGCGACACATCACTGCAGAGGAACTGGCTGACATCTACCAGGGCTTCGTCAACAGCTACCCAGGTTTGCTTATTTAAATTTGTACAAAACTCAACCAGTGTTTGGTTCAGTGCAGTTCAGTCAATGTCAAATGGTTAAAAAAGTAGTTCTTTATCTAGTGATAAAATAAGTTAATGTGACATAAAGGTGAAATGCTTATTTCTTCAGTAGTGTTGCTGGACTGCAGAAACACGAGATGCTTTTAAATCCAAGGTTGTTGACTCTATGAAACCCAAAGAAAAATGGCTTGGCCTTTTAGCTAGCTGACATTTTCAGCTGATTTAATGATTTGAACACAGGACTTCAGGGCCAAATGCTTTTCTCTCCACCCTCATTTACTCATTGGGACGGTGAAAATTCAGCATTTTCTCCATTAGTGGATTACTCTCAGGCTCAGTAAAATTTCTGGGGTTTTTTCAGGGTACTTTTAGGTGGATATTTCCGCTTTATTATTTTCCCTAAAAGAGACTATTTCTAATACAGAAGAGTATTTATAAAACCCTTCAACAATAATAAAGACAATAATAAGGCCAACTGGATTTGGAGGATTTACAAGTATTACAGGTGATATGAAGTTTGTAGAGAAGTCACTTTGAGGGGTGACTACTATCAATGTCATACTGGATTAAACTCTGTTGCATCGTCCTTCTCCAGATGAGGCTGACTTTTTTCTGCCGCTGTTCTCTGCAATAACTTTACCGTTTAATGTCCACTCTATGACCTATTATATTTTTCCCCATTTAAGTATGTAAGTAAAGTTTATTTATTAAGCGCTTTTCATAGACAGGCAGTCACAAAGCGCTGTGCACAAAGATAAAAATAAACAGAATGTTAAGTAACAAAGTAGACAATATACACAATATAAAAGGTTAAATGTAAATACAAATGTCAAAAAAAATCTATCATATATAAACAGCTTCAGTGGTAGAAGCTCAAATGAAACACTGTAAGACTTTTAAATGGTAAAATCAGTGAGTGTAGACTTAATCCCTGTGAGCCAAGCTGTGTATGATGTCATTGAGAGAGGACATGTAATCAGATCCCTCCATCCATTCATCCATCTTCTTCTACGAAGCCAGTCCCAATCCAAGCTCTCATGGGGCGAGAAGGGGAGATAAATAAGGGTTGTTTTGATTCCAAGAATAGCTCTGTGTAACCAGTTGTGCCATGTGTCTCACTTCCTGTAGGGATTTTATTTACTCTGTAACACTCATCTGATCTGGCCTGAAAAGACCTGTGAGTTGTCTGCTATGTGATATACTTTGAAAAGTCTAAAACAGTCTAAAACACTAGTTAGCACTAGCACTCCCCCTATTGATGAGTAACAGACAAAAAGGTTAAGAATCATCTCTTCCTACAATATTTACCTCTCTTTTTTCACTTCCAGTGGTGTCCATCGAGGATCCGTTTGACCAGGATGACTGGGAGGCCTGGTCCCGCCTGACGGCCCAGGTGGGGATCCAGGTTGTTGGGGATGATCTGACGGTGACCAACCCCAAGAGAATAGAGAAAGCTGCCGAGGAGCGAGCCTGCAACTGCCTGCTACTCAAAGTGAACCAGATCGGCTCTGTCACCGAGGCCATACAGGCGTACGTCTGCTTTGTCCAAAGTTCAATGAGAAATCCCAGCGTGGACACGATTCACATTTTGGAAATAAAAACAAGGCCATTTAATAAATGAAAGAAGTTACAAATTCTTACATATTGGGCATTTAAAGATCCATAAATTCAATTTGTCACTGACACAGTGTTGTCCTGAAGCTACAGAGTAACCCTTCACCCCCTCAGGCAGGTCCGAGACCTCGAAGCCTCTGATTGGCCGAACAGAGCTTTCAATCTTAGCTGAGGTGACAGAGAGAGGCACAGCTGTCCAGCTGTCAGTCAAAGATGTGGAAATATAGACACACACATACACAGTGGATGTCGCTATAGTGTCAGTCACATCGGTCATTACCTGTCAGCCATGTTGGCCTTGTTCCATTTATGGCGGATAAATGAAGGACAGGAAGTGACAGAAGATGTTTAGGATAAGGTTCAGCTATCGGTCAAACATACTGCTAACGTGGGTTGGCACTGCTGTGTATATGTTTCTGTACACTTGATGATAAATTTGTGAAGAGTGTGTGTGCTCCAGTCTTGGATGTGTGTATCATCAATAACAGACTTACCAAACTGTCACTCAGGGTTATGAAGCTATCAGTCACAACAGTGTAGCTGGATTAGAGCAGGAGGGGAGGAGGGAGATTAAATGATAGAAACAGAGCTGATGACAGTAAAGGTGATGTATTACATCCATCACATGAAAAGCTTCCTGCATCGTTAATCTGATATATTAGCTACTTTTTTTATAGCTCACGTGAACCCCGAGGGGGCAATACACTTTATGTCTTAATCTTCATGTTGTTAGCAGGTTAGCATGCGAGATGAGCCGCAGTTACAAATGAATTATATCAGATTAATTAACTTGTCCAATTAGCACAGCGCAGTTAATATATGCAACACAGTGTGGCATCAGTGTGTAGAGGGAAGGTGAACTATGTGCTCCCATGACCTTCAGTGCTGCCTCGTACTGTGCTACAGTAGTTAGCATCCAACCCTCTTCAGCAGTCCACCTAAATAAAAACTGACTCTTAGAGTATAAAAACTTTATAGGGATTTATTTCATTGTTGGATGTTGTTGTCCTAGGGTGTCAAACGTTACCCAGTGAACATTTCAACACTGGGAAACCACTGTCTGACTGTCTTTTGTAGTTGTCTAGTCTTGGTTGAAAGAGTTTGAAAATTAAGTTATGATGGCTTTGGAGATGTAACTTTGCTATCAGTTAGAGATCGTTCTTAGCAAAGGGAAGTTTGTCTGTGGGAACAGTTTTATTATCCTTTTATCAATTAGAGGAAAATGAAAATGACTAACAGAGTGCTTTGAAATAAACTTTGTCCTTCAGGTGTAAGCTGGCTCAGGCAAATGGTTGGGGTGTGATGGTCAGCCATCGCTCAGGAGAAACAGAGGATACCTTCATTGCTGACCTGGTGGTGGGACTCTGCACTGGACAGGTAAGTTTAGAAGCTGACACCAACGTTTAAGTCTCTCCTCCAAACCAAAGTCAATGTTATGTCTGATGCAGATATAGGTTTCAGGTTTTTGTCCTTGTAAGGATGTAAGAACCCACAATAAACCTTTTAAATCGTTTAGCTATTTTTTTCTTGTTGCCTTTAAAATGTCAGTAAACTAAACTTACAGTGAATATTAAGTTTTGTGAGTTTGTTTTAAATATATAAAATAAATTGTGAAGTAAACTGAACAAGATAAAATAAAGATATTAGTGCAGTTCTTGGTGTTATGTTTTAATATTCTGTAGGTCACCTGCAGGATAATGTTATCTTACTGTTGCAGATTAAGACTGGCGCCCCCTGCAGATCTGAGCGGCTGGCCAAGTACAACCAGCTCATGAGGTCAGTGTGCTGCAGACAGAGAGGTCTCTCTCACATGAACTTATGAAATAAAGACAGTTCAGCTGCTGCTCTGTGAAGATTTATTTTTTACAGCTGACTTGATAACCTGCTTTGGTCCACACATTGGCTGGTTTGAGTTGGGCTTCCTTCATGGCTTACTCATCTTTGACACTTTATGAAAACAAGACATTTTCTGTAAAAGAGTTTATATATATATATATATATATATATATATATATATATATATATATATATATATATATATATATATGTATATATATATATATATATATATATATATATATATATATATATATATATATATATATACATATATATTTAATGTGAAAAACTTTCTGAATCTAGAATTAAAATAACTCTAAAAACAATCCTTTTCTTCAGTATTTACTCATAAATTCCTAATTGGTCCTCTGGCCTGTTGAATGTTTAGTAGCCCCTTTTTTTAGCTCCAGATCAGGCGGCAGCATTATAGCGCAGCTCCTCAGGTGCCTGCCCTGTCCTAGTGCTTACCATCAGAGAGCTAATTGACATGACAGGCGACAGGAGCGCTGGTGTCACCCCATGTGTCCAAGCCAGTCAGTGGCAGGGGGAGGTGGGAGGAGGAGACAGGAGGGAGGGAGATTGGATCGACTCAGCGGTGTAATCCCATTGGACTGCTGAGGACCTGTTAAGGGTGCAGAGACTTAACGGGGGCATTAACGAGCGATAAACGCTAATCAGCGCAGTCGAGCGTGAACACACACACATGTGAGAATCTGTTGTGCAGCAGGTAGATGCTGTAAAGCAGCACATGAGCTTTTTAAAAATGAAAAACCTGAGTTGTGATTTGCATTTTCGCATACATCCTGTTTTATTTTTTTATATGACCAAAGATCTTCTAATGTTGATTATTTTGCTTTTATATAGGGATATAAAGGGATTATTTTGCCTGCAGCTGTGGTGTAGTGACGTGGCAGCTTGTCGAATTTTTGTTGATTTGTTGAAGTTTTTATGCAAAGCAAATTCTAAGTAAGAAGGCTGTGCTGGACATGCAGATATTATTTTCAATAGATATGATCACATGTCACCAGTGCAAAGAATATAAACTCTTCCTGGTTACAGGCTGACCTTATGAAGCAGAACAGAAAGGATTTCCTTCAAAAACAATTAAAAAATGTTGTTTTTGTTTCTGTCTTCCCTCCACTGTAGGATTGAGGAAGAGTTGGGCGACCAGGCTCGCTTTGCAGGCCATAACTTCAGGAACCCCAGCGCTCTGTGAAACTGACTGACGAATGACTTGCAATGACACACACGCACACAAACACACAAACACAGACACACACACACACAAGGAACGAGCCATGTATAAAGACAGATTACAGATAAGCAAAAGAAAAAGAAAATAGCTAAAAATAACTTAATAAATAAATTATGCACTGAACTTAAAGGTAGGGAGATGAAACTGTATGCACACACACACACACACACACACACACACACACACACACACACACAGAGTGAGCAGATGCAACACGTGTAATGCACATGCAGGGGAATAACATAAAATCTGAATATTTATAAGCCAGACATGCACTGTTACTGTAGTTTTAAAGGAATAGTTTGTGTACAGCCAGAGGACGGACCTGCAAAAATAAAGATTAATATTGTAAACACAGAGAGAATAATGAGTAAAGATATCAGAAAACCATGAAGACTAATGCTCGCAACTAAACGATGCATTTGTAAGGAAAGCAGCAGTTTCAGGGATGGAGTGAGGCTAATAACTACACACTGTAAACACCTGAACACTTACACACTCTGCCATGTCACACTCTTACCTGGACACTCAAGTACCTGCACTCCTCCCACTTCTGTCCTCTTCTTTCTCTCTATTTTCGTCTCCTTGTTCTTCTTGTCGTGTCTGTCTCTCGGTTCCAGTTGCTCCCTTTTCCTCTCGCCCAGACGTGATTCTGATTATTTGTCCTTTGTCTATGCTTGAGATCCTGCCTCTTTCTCAGAGAAAAAGAAGATAGAATATATGAACCCCGAGTCCCTTTGTTCCTTCGGTTCCTCCTGAATGTCTTTAGAATAGCTGTGATCAAAAAAGAAGAAAGAGAATTAAAAAAAACACATAAAGAGAACGCTTGTCATTGAAAATAATGTGAAAATATGTGAAATAAAAAAGATGGTAATTTACAATTTCAAACACAGCTGAAGGAGTTTTGTCGTTTTGTGTCTGAATCTTTTTTTCAGTGAAATGTCAGAATATGAGCATGTGGAGGTTTCTTTGTATTTTTTTTAACTTCAGCTCAACAGCCAACGAGCTCTGCCAGGGTGAGGCATCTGTTTTCCATCAGTCCACAATTCACCACTTATTTTACAGTAAGCATGTAAGCAATGTAGTCAAACCTGCACACATTGATCACCTAATGGATCATCACTCAAACTGTGCTCAAGATCAAGATCACATTTGTTGATATACTCGCAAAAGCTGTGAATTGTGATGAATATGAGCTACTACATCACTGATCTTCTGGTTTTTAGGTCCCAGTTTAGTTTGGTAAGTTATGTATTTTGCTATTTAATGTGATAATATTTAAAACTGCAAACTGACTTAAAACTATAGCAACTGCTTGGGGACTTATAATCAATATACCTTAGACAATACAGGAGACTTTTTTGCCATGAAATTAAAATTGTACCATTAATATGTGACTGAAGGACCAACGGTGTTCAGCCATTATTTTGTCGCTCCAGTCCGTCCGTGTTTCTTCTGAGAGCTCAGCTTTATCCTCTGATGACGACTGCTATCATGAAGTCATGAAGGGAGCTCCTGGAGGGCAGTGCCTCCATTCAGAGGCCTCACTGAGAGGATGAAAACAATGTCACCTAATGGAACAGCTACAATCTCTGGCCATTTCATTAGGTACATCAGTTCAGCTGCTTGTTAACACAAATATCTAATTAGCAAATCACATGGCAGCAACTTATTGCATGTTGACATGTTCACGATGACCTGCTGAGCTCAATCTGAGCAGACGGGGGAAAAGTTATTTAAGTGAACTTAAGCTATTTACCAGATTAAAACAGTTTTTTACATTTTCTAAAACATGTATTAAATAAAGTGGATTTATGAAGAAAACCAGTTTTAAATGTTTAAAAACAGCCTGGGAAGCAATGGACATGTGACTAAACAGACTCAATCAACTTGTCAACCAACACAAGTATTTGATCAGATATGACATCAGTCAGCACAGACCCAGAAAGCAGAGTGATTTCCTGTGATGATAACAGAGCTCTGTTGTGAACTCATGATAGAGCCAACAGTGAAAACGTTTGTCTGACACGATGAGTTAAAAAAGAAGAACAAAAACGCAATATGACCCTTTAAAAACTTTAACTTGTTTTAACTGCTCATAAGTCACATTTAGGTTTCTTTAAATGCATTCAAAATGGGCAGTGAACCACAAAATAAAATACACTTTTTCCACATTTATGTATTTATTTATTTATTTTACTTCTTACATCATTTATATCCCTGATTTCTTCAGTCAGTGTTAAACCCCAACTACTCACTCCTCAAAGCTCAGTACCTGCAGACATCTTTGTTTTATCATTTCAAGTAAATTCTTTCTGAAACTTTATTTGTTAAAGACCTAAAGTATCAGTTAGTGCAGTTAGGTGAGACACATAAAGTCAAACACATAAAGCAGCCTGGGCTGACCGATCCCTGATTCTCTAAGTTCACCTCAGTTTAGCAGCAAATAAAGAATTTAAAAGGAAACTTTACATGGATCAGATGAATCACTTCACCATGCCTCAGTGGATTTCCAGTTTTTAATTCTAATTATCTAAAGTTTCCTTATTTATTCAAGGCAGGAAAATAAAGAATGGAGTGAAAAAAATCTTTTCTTAAAGGTATTTAGCAGTTTAAATATTCAACATGTGGTTTGTTTTATGAATGTAAACCTCCTCTGGTTTAACTGGATCAGTCAGCCCAGTTTGCAGAAACAAGGTGATACACGGTGAAGATCTAAAGGGCAGGGTGTTTTCCATTGATCCTGCTAGAGTAGTTAAGTGCATTTGTTATGCACGTGCGTTGATGATGTCGACAAACTCTGGCTTCAGAGAGGCCCCGCCCACCAGGAAGCCATCCACATCGCCCTGAGACGCCAGCTCTCTGCAGTTTGCTCCTGTGACCGAACCTGGAGAGGGTAGCAAAATTAAACCGACCTGTGACATCTGCAGAGGTTGTACATTTTAATAACACCATTATTTTTTGTATATGAAATTGTTGCACCATCATTGAACTTAACGCAATCCTACTGTAAAGTTTGCTTTAGTTATGCTCACTGACCTCCATAGATGATGCGTACAGAGTCGGCCACATCATCGGAGACATTTGCTCTGAGCCACGCCCTCAGCTTCTCGTGGACCTCCTGAGCCTGCACATGCATTGATTAAAATGAGACCTATGCATAAATGAATGCTCCAAACCTCAATGAATTGAAGTGATGTACAATAACATGAGAGACTGATAAAGTCATACAGAAAATACTTCATACACTGTGTAAACTCTCTTTTTCACATGTGACTGCTGTGAGATTATTATACTATCTTATGCCACGTTATACCTCTAATCAAAGAATTGTTGAATCATTATACAGCTATAGGCCACATTATGCCTTGGATTAAAGATTGTGAAATCATTACACTGTTTTATGGTGCATTATACTGCTGATTTATAAGAAATACTGTTTTCAGAGAATCATGGCCTTATTTGTCTGATTAGAAAGAACAGAACATACTGCACAGGAAGCCAAGGTCATAACTTAGGCTCACTGAGAGAGAAAGAATGTGGATGTTTAGGTTTTACGACTTTGGACGGGGGCTGAAGCTATAAGAATGTGAGAAACGGTCAGACACTTCGAGATCTGGCGGACACCCTCCTGTCCACATCTCCCGACCGGACGTTTTTCAATGCTCAAAGTGTTGTATGGAATATGGAATAAAGAGATAATTGATTGAGCATTTATACACCGAGTGTTGTTCTTCCTTCAGTCCAAAGGTGAAAGAATGGGGGTATTTAACACTGCAAAACTAAAAAGACTAGAAAAAAATGGGTTTGTGTGCATGAATAGAATCATTATACCGTCACATCTTCAAAATCAACTCTCAGGATTCATATCCACGGAGCACAGACTTAAATCTATAACAATTATGTTACGTGTGCAGCAGATTTGCCTGTGTGTGCAGTTATGTAAAACTAGATATTAAAACATGACAAAGATAAAAATTGGAAATAGGGCAAAACATCCCACTGGACTGGATGTAATGTGAGAAATTATGATTATTTATGTGCTCACTTATGGGCCTTGTAGTTATGTGGCTGCGGTATTACCTGCTCAGGTGTGGCTGTCTTTCCTGTGCCGATGGCCCAAACAGGTTCATATGCCAGCACGACTTTCCCCCAGTCTTTTACATTCTCTGCAACCAAACATCATTCATGCATAAACACCGATAAGTAACGGTGTGATCGCAGACCCGCATCTACAATCCGTTCTCAAGGTGTTTTATCAGCTGCCACCTGCAGCCAGTCATTGAGCACAACGTGCATTTGGGCTGCAGCAATATCAACAGCAAAGAGAAACTGCTCATTTTAAAGACCTGCAAAGTCTGTATAAAGAATATGGAAGGATAATGGTGGAATAAGACAACGGTTTATCAGCCAAGAGGCCGTATTTCACATACATCACGATGCCATAAAACAGGACTATGCCTGACAGCTACCTTAATAATTAACATGGTTATTATTTTTATTCGAAAACAAATCTGTCTGGTGTCATTCTTCTTTAAAAGGTTTCCCTACCTTTCAGAAATAATAAGCAAACCTTAGTATGCAAACTCAAAAGGTCCTTTCTGATCAGGCAACATCCTAAAAGCAGACCACGGCTGCAAGCTGCCATCAGTTCTCCACCTTTGTTGGCTTTAAAGCTGCAAAGCCTGCTTTAACAGAGGCAGCTGTGTCTGTTGAAGGCAGAGACCACTGACCTATTTACATTTTAAATCAGTACGCGGCCTACTTTCAGTACAGAAGCAGAATACAGGAGGCCAAGATGGAACCAGGGAAAAGATCATCAATCAGGTCTTGTAAAGCCTCAGTGCAGACAGAACAAATCCAGAAGCAAAAGGAACTCGTTTTTCTATCTTTATGCACATAATAAAAACAGAGTAGAATCCAGCAGTTCCCTTTTATGTTTCTGTAACAGTTTTTTTGTCATTATTAATCAGAGAAACATTTGAACCATTAAATAACCAAACTTTTGATCTAAAAAACATAATAGTACAAAAAAGGTGTAAATACATCCGATTTATTTCAAACTGCTCGTTTTCCTTCAAAATATTATGTAATGAATCTTGTTATTAGTTATTATAACTTTATTCAAATGAAATATTTGAGTAAATAACTAATTATTTTAATTTTACATATATATGTAGAAAAAGTGCAAACATAATAGTGCAACAATAATCATGAATAATAATAATAATAATAATAATAATAAAGTAATAAAACATTAGAATAAGAAACTGGAGAAATGAATGACTTATTTTTTTTCCTGTTAAGGTAAAAACAAAGATTAAGCCATAAAAAAAGATGCAAAAAATAATATAAAGCAGAAAAGCTAAAATAAAACAGATCATGAAAGCCTACAATTAAAAAAAACAGAAAAAATGTTAATATTTCTCTCGTATTTACCTGCAATGACCTGCGTCTGAGCATAGACGACTTCTTCGGTGGTTCCTGCCTCTCGCTCCTCCAGCTTCTCACCGATGCAGGCGATCACACCCAGATCGTTCTCCAGAGCATGAGCCACCTGAAACGCCAACAAAGTCAGAGTCTACCTGCGTGAACAAGCTGCCATCACTGTGGTGGCATCAGATGAACATATGAACCTGTTTTATGCTGATACAAAATTCTGTTGTGCAAACTCTTACAAAGAAATGTGCCCTTGAAATCCAGATAATTAGAAAGTTCTGTGACTCTCACCTTCTGGCCAATCAGCTCGTCACTTTCCCCAAACACATGACGGCGCTCTGAGTGTCCCAGGATCACCCAGTCTGCCTCGCAGTCCCTGATCATGGCTGGGCTGGAGGGAGAGGAAACATGTAGGACAGCCCGTGTCAACTCTACTTGTGGCCGAATATTGACGTGAAGAAATATAACGCAATTTGGCTCTTGAAGAAGGGATGGTTTGTTTTTTGTTGAGTACAATGTTAAAATAAGTTCTTTAAAGGGCAAAAAATGATTTAATATGAAGGCAATATGAGCAGAGAGTACAAACATGTTGAAGGATTAGCTGTGTTAGTTCAGTGAAAGAGTTAACACTAGCTGTCAAAAATAAAACCCAACTTTATTGATGCATTTTAGCTTCAAATATCTGATTAAAATACACATTTCTGAAAAGTTTTATGGCACAGGGGCATGCGGAGAAATAATTTTTATTTCCTTTCATAAGTGCAAAATATGCACAAACTTGCTGATGTCAACAATTTAATTTGTTTTTCAGTGAGTGTCTTATAGAGCAACTAGTTTAAATTATGCTCAGCAAGCAAAGCAAAAAGGTGGAGGAAGGAGAAAAATCAGGAGCAAGAACAGGACTTTGTATGTGTGAGAGAGAGAAACATCTAGAAGCTGCTCCACTGGAACTGATTGTTGAATAAGAAACTCTATTAATGAGTGTGTTTGTTATGCAGTGATCCATCCAGTCAGTTTGTGAGGACCTGTGGCTGATGGGATTCTCTCTTTTGTCCCATGTTTATGGACATTACAGCTGTCTTTCTTAATGTTGTGTGTCTATAGCATAAGCTTAAATAATAACCTCTGGCTGTGGTCGCTGTCCGTGGTGCTGATCAAAAACTGTAATGATTCTACTGATATTATTTTTGCACAAATTTTGTGTGTGTATTTGTGTTTGTGTAAGAGACACAGCAAATGTGAGATGCTGTGTTTGCACCTGTACAACATAACAGTAAGGGCCCAAATAATATCTGCCCCGAGGCCGATCACAGAGTGGTTACGCCTGTGAGCACAGCATTATAAATTCAGTATTTGAGTTAGGAGAGATACCTGATCTCTCCAGTAAACGCTCCCTTGGCCACCTTGTAGCAGTTCTGTGCTGCGACGGAGATCCTGGGATCCAGATTGGATCGGGCAAAGTCCAGGTAGATGGAGGGAGCGGCACAAACCACCTCTGAAATCAGACAGAATGACTGGTGTTTGCTGTGATGATTGAGTTTTACTTTTATTCATTAGTTAAACCAGTGTAAAAGCTCTAAGAGCATTATTATTGATTTAAATCCTTCTTTGCTCTGATCTTTTTCAACTGTTATAACTGAATAAATGAAAGGAAAACCTGAATTCTGCATTTACAAACACCTACTGGATTTGAAACAATCCAGAGACCCTGAGAGGCAGTTAAATGGACATAGAGCTAAACTGTGATTCTGGCTGGAGACTGAAATGATTTCATCTAACTGAAGAAGGTTACAATTGCTTTCATCACCAACCGCCTCCAGCTGCCTGCCTCATTTTAAAGACATTAAGAAACATTTAAATTTCATTCTGCACAGTCATGAGTACACTGTAAGAGAAAATAAATGAATGCAGAGCTGCTTAAATATAGCAAAGAGAATCAGTTACTTTGGTCAATAATTATTTAACAGAAATTGAGAAATTGTGTGTTTTAATCATCGTTTCATGCATATGTATCTGTTCTGTTCTGGACTGGACTGCGTGAAAGCAAAAGCAAAGAATTAATTTTTAAAAAGTGCTTTATCTCAGTTGTCTGGTTTTGAAAACTCGAATAAAATAACTTGAATAAAATTTGAGTAGTTGCACACTCCTATGTACAAGCCCTTATCATAAGCATATGTTTTTGTTCAGTGATGCAGCAGGCTTGTACTTCAGTGATGTAAAGTAAGAGTAATTGAGCCTACATGATCATGAATGAGTGTGTAAAGACAGAGGCTAAAGACTTTGTTTTTGCAACAACAACAACAAAAAAAACATCAGTGTGTAAAAAATAAATAAACTGCTAGAGCACACAGTTTTATGTCAGAGTACAGCATATTAGTACAAAAAAAAATCTTTGATTCAAAGATTTGGTGTTCAGTATTTGCTTCTTTGTCAGTTTGGCGCTCTAAAACGGCCAAACTGAAAACCCAAATGAGCCTCAAAAACGTCTGACTGGTGGAGGGAACCCAAGCTCTGAACTGTGTGAAGACACAGAGACTGTTTACAGACTCAGTGGACTAACCTCAGCTGCCAAGCACAGCAATAAAAACTATGACTGAGGTTCCATTTGATGGGGAAAAGTATGAAGAGGCAGAAAATTAATTCCTCAAAGTGAAGTGAAAGAATGAGAGGCCTTCATGTGACGCCTCCTGATCACGTGACTTTCAATGTCACTGTGTCACCTGTGAAGCATCAGCAGCATCCCCCCCTCCTCCTCTGTCAGCCTGCTTCCTCGCCCCTCCCATGTCACCAATCGCTTTTATTGATCCCCTCTAACCGCCACACACAGTCAGTCAGCGGCCCCGGCAATAATCTGGGGTTGTTACCGGTCTCGTCGTGCAGGCTGGCGGTGTTCAGGGTGCTGATGAGCTCTCCAAGACTCTCTTTGTTCCCGTTCATCTTCCAGTTTCCACCCACGAAGAACTTGCGAAGCGCCATGGCCGGCGAATATTAGCTGATAGCCGGAGAGGAGAGGAGCTGGAGGTCGATCTGGAGCCGGTCCGGTGTGCAGGTCAGGTGATGCCAGAAATATCAGCTCCAAACACCGGCAAACATCCCTCTTCTTCTGCGTGGGATTATGAAGGCAGTCGCAGAGCTTCACGGGACGTTACCTCCACCTGCTGTACAGAAGTTGTCCTTCCCACCATGGATGCAAAAGTACACGTATAAAGTACACGTATATTCACAGGGTATTCTCATGGAAACCGCTCAGAAATGTTAAGATTTTGAATTAAGCTTCTCATGGCATTTTTTTTTGTTCTTTGTTTCTGTTCTCTGGTTGTCTCTACTTTCAGTTTTATTTTTTCCAATAAAAAGAGACAAAAGACACAATGAACAAAGTCAAACTTGAGTGTTGACAATATAACAATTTTATTGTTATTTATATTTTCAGTAATATTGTTATTGTGAATCATTTTGGGCATGATGATCATGTAAAAAAAAACGTTTACACAGGATTTAAATGGATGGAACTTAGAATAATCAGACTTCCTTTAAAGTTATCAATATTTTACTTTGGTCAGTAACATTTAATTGATTCAGTTCACTGTAATTATAATACCTTGAAAATGTATTTCCCAAATTTACAATCATAATATGTAAAAATCGGATGTTTTTACTGTGAAAATCATGCCAAAAATACCATAAAATCACAAGCAAGTCATTACTGTAACATTATATTCTGTCTAAATTATACATTTTGCTAAATTCTACCTTTATGTACAAAACTTTTGACTATTCAGAAAACTCGTACCTTACATGACGTTTATGTTTGTTAAATAACTTAAATCCATCCATTCTCTTCTGCTTATCCAATTCAGGGAGAGGCGGGGTACAGCCTGGACAGGTCACCAGTCTGTCGCAGAGCTAACACATAGAGACAGACAACCATTCACACTCACATTCCCACCTATGGGCAATTTAGAATGATCAGTTAACCTAATCCTACTAACTGTATGTCTTTGGTCTATGGGAGGAAGTCAGAGTACTCAGAGATCACCCACACAAACCCTGGCCTGATGGGGAAGTTGAACTCAGGACCTTCTTATCAATGTGAGCAGTGGTCTTTTTGTGAGCTTTTTAAACTTTTTGAATGAATGATATATATATATATATATATATATATATATATATATATATATATATATATATATATATATATATATATATATATATAATATTTTTTTTTTATTTAGCTTCTCTTCATTGATTTTTTGAAAGAGAATGGAGGTTTTCTGGAACAACTTCAGTGACGCCCAAAGTGCATAGAGAAGAACAAGGGTCTGAAGCTCCAGCAACACTTATAGTATAAAGAGCAGTTTTATTATTTGACCAAGGCTGTTTCGGCCTGTGGCCTTCATCATGGTCATCCATCCATCAGGTCGTTGTCTTCATTGGTTGACTGTACATTTTAGAATTTACTTTAAAGTTTTAGTTTTTCCTTTTAGGGTCCTACATGGTCAAACTCCCTCAGTATATCTGTCACCGTGAAGAACCTCATTGAGCTTACAGGTCATCAGGTCAAAAGTCGCCGTTGGCTTCACTGTCAAAGTTGAGAAATTGTCTTTGCGCTGTAGAGACTCCACTGACTCTTTTAAGAAGCAGCTGAAGACATTTTTATACAGACAAGCTTGTAATTAATTTGATGTTTTATGTTGTATTTTATTATGTTTTATGTTATGATATACTTGTGTTTTTCTTGTGTTTTTGTGAAGCACTTTTTGCAGTTTTTATCAGTGAAAAGTACTGTTTAAATCAATGTTACATACTTTTACTTATTCTCTGATTCCAGTACATGTGATGCAGAACCTCAGCACTTTGTCTGGAGACAATTCAAACCTCCTCGTTCACTGTAGAGCTTCATTTCTGCACCAGCATCTCTGTGTCTACCCTGCTGCTGTTTGCAGGTATGACTCACACTACTGAGGTGTGCTGACCTCTAATGGGATTCCCCTCCAGGCATTTTTGCCCTCTGATGATGAGAGCAGCAGCCGCAGGGACCAATCTAGATTCTGGAGGACTGTATGTGCATGTTAATGTAAGAAATTAAAAGTAACCCTCATAACTAAAGGTCAGACCTTGTCATTGAAACACAAAGACTCTGACATAGTCTTAATGCAGAATTCTATGTTTATTAGAAAGATTTCCAACAAAAATCTTGTATTTGTTTTGTACAGAGGAACTGCTCAAGTTTAAAAGTACAACAAAATGCAGCTGAAGCCAGAGGAGTAAAGCAAGCTTACAGGAGTGTTTTACAGCCACTCTCACAGCCGGGTTCCACCTTCAAACCATCATCCACGGGTCCATCAGTGTAATTTTTACCTGTGAAGTGGGGAAAGCAGCCAACTTGGATCAGAGTCAGCTGGTGGTAATATGGGACCCGAGAAAGCAGCTCTACCATACAAATACACACTCAGAATATGTGCAGCCAAAAAAGCAAACAGATCAGATACAACAAAGAGACTCTGTACATAGACTTTTCTAATGTGTTAATCTATAAAATATAAATAAATATACATGTCAGTCTTTTTTTTTCTAGATGATTGCAGTGCTCTTTTAGAAGGTCAAAGACCTCGAAGACAATAAAAATAAATCTGTAGCTCTATCTTCATATTTTCATTATTTACTGTTCTTTATTCCGTTATTGTCAGAAAATCTAGAGATTTTTATCATTTTCAATAAGAGCTTATTTTCCGCTCCGTTTTGATTAATAATCTATTTTTTTTAAGATTGACTTTTTTCAGTAAATAAATCAACAATAAAGCTTTCTTGTACATGCAGTGGGATGCATCATGCATTGTTTAACTGATGCCATTTGCACAATATGACTCATTCGCAACCTTTTAAAATTTGCATACATGTATGAGGAAGAAGCAGAGCGGGAAAAAGAAAGAGAGGAAGGTCAAATATCTGCACCAAATCTCCAGCCTCACTTCTCTGCCACTATTTTCCTTTCCTCTCGTCCTGCTCCGTTTCTTCTTTGTCTCCTGGTGTTATTCTCTGCAGGGACGCCTCAGTTCCACAGTTTGAGGAAGCTGTCCCAGGATCCTGTGCAGACGCCCATACCGTCACCAGGGACGCCGGTGCAGCTCACCCTGTTGTCATGACCGGACAGCACGCCTGGTGTTGTAAAACAAGATAAAAGATATGAAAGAGTGCAGAAGGAGTGAAGGAAAAGTAAGAGGTCATGGTTGTATGCAATGGAGATGAGTGAATAAAAGTAATTATGAAAGAGAAATTAAAAGGAGAGTAAAGAAAAGGAAAAAAAGATGCTTAGAAGGCACAAGATGAGTCAATGAAAAACAAAAAGAGTGGAAAGTACAAACAGAGGAGAAAATAAGACATCACAAGAACAAAGTATATGAGGAAAGCAAAGAAGAGCAAATGGAACAAAAAACTTAAAAATGCCCAAAAAATCAGGGAGGGGAAAAAATCATATGAAAGTGACGAAAGAAAAATATAGAAAGAAAAAGAAGAAATTCAAGGAGAGGACATGGAAAAGAAAAGAGTGGAAAGCAGACAAGAAAAGAGGGGAAGGAAAGGAAAAAGATGAGCGAATGAAGCACACAAAGGAAGGAGAATTAAAGATGAGAAGAAAGAACATTGGGGAAAATAGGGAATAACATGAAGTGACTGTAAAAATTAAGAGTAAAAAGAGCAGAAGAATGAGTAGAGTGTAAGCAAACAACAAAATGGAACAACATGTAAGGACAACACCAAAAATAAAAAAAGAGATAAAGAATGGAAGAGAAGAAAGGGAACAAGGAGAAAGAGCAAAGGGAAAATGATGGAAATGATTAATTAAAGGAAAGGAAAAGAAAAAAGAGGGGAAAACAGTATGGGGAAGAGAGGAAGCAAGGGAAGGAAAAGAAAAGAGAGGAAAATGACAGCAAGGAAAGAGAGTAAATGAAAAAAATATAGGAGACGAATTGGGGAAGGATGTGTAAAGGAAACAGCAAAGGAAATAAATGCTAAAGGAAATAAATGTATTTTCTTTTTTAAGAAATAAAATATTCATTTTTGAAAAAAAAAATGAACTGTTCCGTTGGAAGCAAAGAGATCATAAAAATAGTGCATCAGCACCATCTACAGGTCACATGTGGAAGAGCACCAACTTTAATGAAAACTTCACTCCCTATGCTCCCTTTTAAAAGTCTGTAAATTAAGATATCCATCCACAAAATATACATATTTAAATGTAAGTAATTTTGAATAAACTCTGCTCACCGACTTTCTCTCCCTTCAGTGAGTCCCAGATGTGGCAGTTGAAGTCATCGTAACCTGCAAAGATAAGGCGGCCTGAGCTGGAGAGAGCCAGAGATGTGACACCGGCGTTCAGGCTGGCGTCCTGGTAGCAAATCACCTCCTGGTCGGCGCGCAGGTCGTACATCTTGCATTGGCAGTCATCGGAGCCTGTGATGATGGCATTACCATTTGGGAAGAACTACAAGTGGGAAGAGAAGAAGCATTTGAGTTTTAAACCAAGAGAAAATATTTTTGCTAAGGCAGCCTTCAGGCCACAACTTTCCCCCTATAGAAATAGTGTGATTTGTGTGTGTGTGTTGTGAGTTTCTGGGATATCCTCACAGAAATGGCATTAATGTCGCTGGTGTGTCCGGAGAAAGTCTGCTTGCAGGCGCCTTCCCTCAGATCCCACAGCTTGGCCAGAGAGTCACAGGCTCCAGAGATGAAGGTGTTCATGTCGGGGGAGAGAGCCAGCGACATGCAGTCTCCAATGTGGTTGGTGAAGATGACCTTCTGCTTGCCGGTCTCCAGGTCCCACAGACAGCTGAAGATGAGAGAAGAAGAAGACAGAGACACAAATCAGGGGTTTTAGACCAGATGGCGTTCTGATTAACTGTCTCAGGTCTTTTTAGCTTACCTCAAATCTAATTTCTACTAAGTTTTATGCATAAACTGTATATAAAAGATGTAAAACAAAAATAACATTAATTTATTTGTTAATTCATATTTTCAAGCAATTATCTGAGATTAATGTTATCCATCTTAACTGTTTAAAAACAGGACATATGAGGGGTAGACCTGCCTGATAAAATACACGGCATGCACACAGGTAGCTACGGTAGCCATGCCCTGTAGGACACCAGGTGCACATGTCCATTTTTCTCTGAACCATACAACATGTTCTAGTCAATAAACACACTGAGAGAGAGTTTCATGGGGTTCATAATGAAGTGACAACTACAGTTGTTTTCTTATAGACTTTTATAAAATATGACTTATTTTTAATTTAATTTAACTTAATTTAATTTATATAGCACCAAATCACAACAGTCACCTCGAGGTGCTTTGTAGTAAAAGGCAAAGACCCTACAATTTGCAGCGACTGGCTCCGCCCCCCACTGGTCGTTAGAAAGAGTGCAGGTTTAAGGCACTTCCCCTTTACGTTTTAGAAAGATTACCTATAGTGTGTGGTAGTATGAAGACACCATAGAGCACATGATTGGTGAACAAGTGTCATGTTTTTTTTTTAATACCTTCAGGCTAATGGGAGAATGCACAGCCTTAATACTGATTTAAAAGCTGCTCTTTTTCCCTTGTTCACTGCTGTAGGTGGGTTGATAGACATGACTGACATCAAACACTAAGAAACACAAACTTTAAACTCACCAGGTGGTGTCACCGGAGGCTGTCAGGATCTCAGTATCGCTAAGGAAACGGCAGCAAGACAGGTAACCTGGGCGAGAGAGAGAGTTTTGTGAGCGTCTCAGCTTGGCTGTGTGTGCATTCATTGGTTTTGATGCTGTGAAGTAAGTTGAAGGCATTTAAAGGAAGCTTCAAGGCTCTCTCCTCACCTGTGTGTGCGTCTAGCTCTCTGAGGGTTTTGGGGCTGGCCGCCTTGATGTTGTAAACTGTGCAGATGTTGTCCAGACCACCGCTGGCCACCAGGTTACCAGAAGGGGCGAAGGCGACACTCATCACCCAAGCAGACTTCAGTGGAACAGCAATCAACTGGGAAGAAGGAATTCAGTTTAAACAACCAGGAAGCTGCAGCTCTGTGGTTTAACAATCATGGACAGTGTTTGAAGACTGGAGAGACGATGTTCTTGTTGGCTGTCTGTGCTTCCACTGAGGTCTAAAGGCCTGCGAGGAACCACTGCAACAGCAACAAAAAGCTTATCGTGACACTATTAATCTTTGTTTACTGCTTTAGAAATAGGTTCACTGAGTCATCGCTGGAAAACAGATGAACAGTCAAAGTAGAATCAAAACACACAAAATGCTAAATGTAAATTAAGAGGTTTTCACAAATGTTTGTGAAGATTCATCAAAACAGACCAGTTGAGCTAAAATGCTAGTAAATGTTTCTGGACTCCTGTAAAGCACTGACCCTCAAACAGGGGTTCTTTAAAGGGTGCTCAGAAATTCATTTAAACTCTGAAGCTTGCTCATCCATTGGGGACGATCCTGCAGTGGAAACTCAGCTTTAGTCAGAGTAGAAAGTTAAACCGTCACTGGCTACTTAGCTCACTGCTGAAATCCTGGGTAATCTAATTATGTTGGGATTTACTAAATAAATACTGAGCTCCAAGCTCAGATTGAACATTTTCTCCTTGTTCTTCTCTTCTTTTGTTTTTAACACTTGTTCTCAGTTTCTGTTATTATCCATTTGTGTTAGTCATTGTTGATATATCTAAAAGACCATGAACTAAAAACTACTAACTTACTAAATGAAATTAGCAGTTGATGACTGATTGTTTCATAGAGTAAATATGCAGTGTTTGTCTTATTTTGCAGGTTGTGTATGGTTCAGTTTTACTTGGTCTATTATGTATTGCTCTCCACAAATAACATACCTGCACATTTAGATTAACTATGACATATCCCATGCGGTCCTACCTTGTTCCCTGTGAAACAGTCCCAGATGAGCAGCTTTCCGTCCTGTGATGCACTGACCATCTGCCTGTGAGAGAAAGAAAGTGTCACTGTGTTTGAAGAGGACTTCAATCTTCATTATTTTAAAGAAAAACATCTCAGTGAGATAATGTCTCACTAATGATGAATATTTCTGTGGCTGTTAGAAAAGACATGTCGTGTAGCAGCAACTATTGTGCATTTTAAATTCACATGGATTGAATGTATGCTGGAGTTTATCTCATTTCTGCATCTAAAGTTTGTTCACATGCGAAATAGTTTGGCTGTTATCACAACTAATGTTTGCATCCTGCAAATTTTGATGTCAAAGTCACAAACATATTATTAATATGGATGAAAATCAGCAGTTTATAATCTTCAAGACACACATTCATTTTCATTACAGCACATACACACTGAGTGCACACAGTGTCCATATAAATCAGGTAATTTCAGTATTTCTTTAATATTACAAGTGTTTTCTTCAAACTGTCAAACAGGTGATGTTATATTTACATATTACGTTTTTTAAGCATTAAATAGAGGTTTCTAAAAAGTAAAGGGATGAAACTTGAGTATTCATATACAACCTATTGTTGAATTTGATTACAGATCTGCTCTTTTCTTCCACAAACGTGCCACCCTTTCATCCTCACCTGGAGTCAGCTGACCAGTGCATGGCATAGATTTTAGCCAGGTGACCCTTGAGTGTCTTCCTGAGCTTCAGCTGAACTCGACCCACTGAGGCCACCCCTGACGCTGCTGCAGACATGCTGCCGTCATTCACAGCTTTGCGGGCCGCCTATTGGTCACACAGAGAATTACAGGTTTGAAAAAAGAAAAACTCTGTGTTTTTCCTCACTCCTTCCCTCTGTGATGGCATCGCAGCAATTCTAGCATTAGGAAAAAGGAAGGAGCTCCACTAAGTCCTCCACTAAGGCGAATTAACCTCCAGAAATTATAAAGGAAAGACTAAGAGTAAGTAAGATCTGCAATCAAAAGAAACCTCTTCACAAGGGTAATATAAGCACCATGGGTCCATCCTCTATAATTATTAGTTTTTACCTGTCTAGTGAAACATGTTTAAATAAATATGATTATTAAGGCAAACAGAAAGTGCAGCTGTTATTTTATTTTCATGTTACCCCCATCCTGAACATTTTCCTGTTGTTTTGAACTTACAGTGACTCAGACAGACAGATATGTATGTATATACATATATATGTGTCTATGTGTTAATATACCTCTCTGCATCGAATCATATCTGTTATTAAATTCTCTGTCTCTCTTCCACAGCATGTCTTTATCCTGTTTTCCTTCTCTCACCCCAACCGGCTGCAGCAGATGGCCCCGCCCCTCCCTGAGCCTGGTTCTGCCGAAGGTTTCTTCCTGTTAAAAGGGAGTTTTTCCTTCCCACTGTCGCCAAAGTGCTTGCTCATAGGGGGTCATATGATTATTGGGTTTTTCTCTGTATCTATTATTGTACGATCTACTGTACAATATAAAGCACCTTGAGGCGACTGCTGTGGTGCTATATAAATAAAACTGAATCGAATTGAATTGAATTGAATATCAAAAGATTACATGCATATCTGTCACGTGACAGATGGAGAGAGACTGATTACTTGAGGTTAGTGTTAAATAAATACAATAACATTAATATCCACGCTAGACAATATGAAAAATATGGTGTCACGGGGGTGAAATCAGGATTGTTTTTACGGTGTTGAAAGTAATAAAACCTGGAATTTCCTCCCACAGGAAACGCTCACCTCAATCTGTGCACGGAGGCCATCGCACTCCTTTTTCAGTGCATCCATTTCAGCCTTCTCAGCTGCCATGGCGAGTGCTGTTTATTGATGTTACTGATGAAAAACCAAACGACACTGAGAGGAATAGGAAATGGGGAAAAACACAAAAAAATATTATTATTTACTTGGAAAATATTCACGTGTGGATTAGACATATTTGCACAGACAGCAATGTTTGGAGTTTGCTGCAGCTCATTGTGAAAGATGATAGTGCCGTTAGTGGAATGACTCCCAGCCAAACGTATCCTCACGTTTGACCCTGCTGTGAAATAAAGTAGGTACCACTCAGTGACCCTGATTCCTGAACTGGAACGCTTCGATTCTTGTTGCACCACCAAGTCTACAGAAACAATGAGACACTCAGGTGTCAGCCGTCCCTGAACAAAGAGAGGAAGGGAACCGTTTAGAAGTATTAAAGAAGACGGGGAAACATTCTGCAAGGCACAGAATCAACGAGGGGATAAAAGGGGACAAGAGGAATGAAGGATAGATGTGTAGGACTTAGGAAAGAAGGAAGCAATTACATTACTCTAAAGGTCTAAAGGGCACTTAGTACATTTATTTTTGCGTAATTTAGAGGATAAAATAAACCTCTTTAGTTTTTACTAACTGACTCTTTTTATTCTTTATGGTTTTAAAGAGTTGGATCAGTGTTGAACCTTCCTCGTAAGGAATTTATGGTTGCCTTAACTTCAGTGTCCATTTTGACCTCACCAACACCCTTCCAGTGTAAAACTTTAAACCCTCAGGTTACATCATATTACATCACATCACCAACATCAAGGTCAAACAGCTAAAAGTTAACAGTCAGAAGCTGAAAAAACAAACAACAATAAAAGAAAAGCTGTTATTTCCAATCAGTGTCATCGTTTTTCTTGGTTTGTTCTTTTACTTTGAAACTTAGTGTTTACAATAAGTGTAATTTATTTGGCTAATACTCTGTAACAGGATGCTGATGACTGTCTAACTGAACACTGATTAACTGTGTGCATGTTTCTGCACATCATCAAACTATCGAGCTAAAAGCCTGAACCCCCATGAGTGAAGTAAAAATTACTGCTAATGCAAAACACAGAGATTCCAGTGAGGAATATTAAAACTTCCAGAGTTGTGCTACAGTTTTAACCTTGCCTGACTTGTTAGTCACAAACCATAAGTAGAGCTTGCACAGTAGTCACACAGGAACAGGCAGGAGCTTTTACAGCAGACAGAGACATGATTAAGAATAAACATCCACTGATTAGCACAAGTGAACGGTTGCATCAGTCTATGTGCAGGTAGCAGCTGCACATACACCGTGGAGGGTCGAGGATATGGTGGGGGCAGAGGTGAGGGGAGTGTGGGATGGGTTTCTACAGGGCTTTAAATCCCTGCAGGAGAGCTTAGGAGAAGCTTTACCGGTCAAATCTCCTGTCATCTGATTACTGACTGCTCTTTACCCTGAGATCAGAATGAGAGGGAGGGACTGCGACGTGGACAATAGAAGAAATGGAGCTTCTGTTAGAGTCAAGACCACAAACTGCTCCTCCTCTACTGTCCTGTTTACTCATTTGAGGTGCACTTGTTGTTCAACATGTGAATGAAACACATGTGTCCATTTTCCAGAGCTTAAAGCCAGTGAAAATCTGAAACCTTATTACACCAATCTCCAGCACTATAAGGACATTTTAACACCACAACCTCCTGTCAGTGTTTTATTCTTGCACGCACACTTTAATGTGCAGACTGGAGGAGTCATGAGTTGACTCATTACACTCATGGATGGAGCCATCTGATTAGCAGACCACCTGCTACCACCAAAGATATCCACAAAGTGAGCTGGATGAGGTTTGGCCCTTTGTGACCGACCAGGCTGCAGCTTACTGCTGCTCCACCTGAAGCTCCAATCCTCTTTGGCAGAGTCGCTACAATCCAAAGATCACCTTCAGAGGGTTTAAGGATGCAGTGGGATTGATAAGTTATTCTGTTGTTTGAAAGAAATTGATGACTTAACTCAAGTTGCATTGGTCAAATATCCTGAATTTGATCAAATCATGTGTCAGAAAATACAGAAAATACCCAAATCCACAAAGTTGCTGATCACTTTTAGCTTTGGTAGCACGGCACTGCAAAAGTTCACTTCCTGTTCTCCCAAATAATAAAAAGTAAAACTCCACTTTTCTTCTTCAAATGGTGACAAAGAAAGATGATGAGTCCCCACAGCTGATTCAAAGCAGCTCCAACTGTTCTCCAGCAGCATTCCTTAACTTTAAACTGTCACAAAGAAGCACCAGATATGCTGAAACTCACCTTTTCTCTTTTTCTGCACCTGTGCAGCTCCCGATCGCAGACACCTGCGTTCCCCCTTTGAGCCGTTTCAGCTTCCACAGCTCCACAGGGTGCACAACCTGCTCGCTGGCTCCTCTGATGCTCTCCCACCGGCTGACTGCTAGTGGCTTTACTAGTGAAAAAGTGTGAGCCTTCCTCCACGGTGAAGAACAGATGAGGATTGGAGGGGATGAAGGAGATAAGAGATGAAGGGATAAGGCTCAACGATGGAAATAGGGAAGGAGAGAGAGGAAAAAGGAAAGGGAGCGTGGTGAGAGGAGGTAGGTAAAGCGATTGGAGGGAGAAAATCAGGTTATGAGGTCAAAAGATGAGAAGAGGTGAAGAAATCCAAGAACAAGGCAAGAAGAGGAAGGGAACAGATGTCATAGCACAAGAGGAAACTGAAGGAAAGAAAGACAAAAACATTAGAGCTTTTCTGTTGCACAGAGATTTGTCTAAAGCAGGAAGATGGGAACTCTTCAGAGCACAAAGTTGGTTCCACGAACAGAGCAGTGGTTTCTTTTTGTGTTTAATTTATCCTATTAAAGGTTCAACAAACGCCAGTTAAAAATGTTCATTTTAATTTCCACAGCTGTTTGTTCTTTTTTAACCTATCCACAAATGTAAGATATTTCAGATATTTATTTGAGTATCTAGTAGTTTTATTAATTGGTGCATTGGTACGTATGCTTTGAATGCCCCTGTGGTAGCAGAGAGGTGACATTGGTGCCTTGATTCCTGACATTGCACTGCATGTTTTTGGATGTGGGAGCAGAAATGGAGAGATGGACTGAGGCGGAGGTTTACAGAGGGGGTGAATTGGTTTGTCGGAGCTAATGAGCTGAGCCCAGTTAATCAGGGTCTAATAGGATATCCGGGGACGGGCAATCTCATTAGGGAATTAGAGCAGGTCAGGCTGAACGCGCGTCACACCTGACACACAGCAAAGGCACGGACGGAAAGTGGATCAAGAGTCAAACGCAAAGGTTTTGTCTCAAAATTAAAAACTTTGATGCTGCACTTCTAACGCAAGACTGGAAGAGATTCGAGTTCCTTATAAAGATTCAATTCTTCAAATCAAGCAGTTTTTGTCCTTCACCTTAGGTTTATTATTAAAAAAAAAAAATGTAAATCAGCAGTAGACAGACGTGCAGGAGAGCAGGACATTGGATCTGTTTGGATGCAGACACTGAGAGAGAACATGAGAGAGGTTTTGGGTCGTGTCCTGCAGAGCAGGTACTCGTCTTCCACGTGAGCTGATCTTGGCTCCGCCCTCTTAGCATCTTTTAATCAGACTTGCAGCTTCAGGGCAAAGTTCCATGATTTTTATCCAAGAAAACTGGGGATAGAAAACTTCCTTTAGATCAGTCCCCTCATTCATTCCAGAAGAAGGTCAGAGGTCAGAGTGAGCACACGGGCCGTGCCCACGTTGGGATGCTAACATAGTCGACTAAGTGCATCACCTGTAAACTGTATGAATGCAGTGCACAGATGCAGACACCTGTGACACAGACACATGCAAATATAAAACAAGAACTAATCTCTCACTTCTTGTCCAGTTACAGCACAACGAGCCACATTATTTGTCAGATAATTAGAAACACTCCAACAGCACTGATGCCACAAATTAGTGATTTGCTCTGCAAACAGCCAGGGTTAAAATTATCCTCACCAATTACTTAAAATGTATAACTTTGTCTACAGACACCAAAACGTTTTGTTTATTTCTGCTACGGGGAGGCATTATATTCTGTAGTTTGTTTTTATGGTTTGTCTTGACATGAAATACGCTACTAAACTACTTATTTACAGGGCTTGATGTTCTGTAAATGAATACTTCAATTATTCACTTTCCAAACTGACTTTTCCCTTGAAGTGATTTCATGTGAAATATTTTAAGCTTACACCTGTTTTTATAAAACATTTAACAAGCATGTGTGTTGAGAACAGACGGTCATTTGCACAGCAAACAGTGACTGAAGTTTGATCCTGTCATGACACTTTTAAGCTTAGCTGTTTCTTACTGACAGCGTTCCAGTTGGCTGTTTGTCTGCTGAACATGTTTAAACACTTGGAAACTGTTTACAACTCTGCTCAGCAAATATTGTCTAGTTACTCCACTCCAAGTCGTAACTCACATCCTATTGGTTAAATATCCAGGTAATCCATCCTCTATGATCATAGGTGCGTGCTGAAATCAACAATGACGTTCGACGGCCTCCTCTAATGAGGACTTTTAGCTTAAGCTTCACCTCGGGCTGTGTCCTGTTTTAAGCAGTTGATGCAACAGGTTTAGGATCTGGTCTGATGATGTCACACAGCAACATCAGTGTTATGCAGCAGTGGTTGTTTTTTCTTAACAAGTCAAACAAAGTTTTAATGGCCTTTGTGAACCAACTATCAACAGTAGGTGTCCTTAAGAAAGACAGGAAAGTCTTTCAGGAACAATATAATCAAGTATACTATATGCATTATGAAGAATACAGTCAGCACTTAATAAAATGTTTTGTAAACTTTTTCAGATCTCTTTTAAATCCATTTAGACGTGACGCCTGAGACAAATCTACAGCTGTAGGTGAATTTAATTTAGGGATTTGATTTGTAAATCTCCTTTTGTTCTTTCTCCGCCTGTGTAGAAAATAAAGTGTCGGTGTCTGATTTTTAATTCTCAGTTCTGAAGCCTGAATTTCATCACACCGACCATCTTATTTTGAGTCAAAACTACAAAATAATGCAGGGCTCAGTTATCAGATGGCATCAACATAGACTGTGCAGGTGCATTGCACAGACACAGAAACCTGCAACATAACATAAAAATAACATAAAAATGAAATACTAGAGCTTCAATCCACAAATACAATAATCCATAAAAAATCCATAATATCTGTGAGCTCCTAAAGGCACCAACACCAGGGGTCCAGTCTAGTGAGTGGAAATAGGCCAGAGCCCCTAATAATGCAAACTTTCACACTCAATGAGTGAGTTATTAAAGAGGTAAATACAAAAAGTACAGTTGTTATGAATGGTGTAAGTAGTCATAGAGATGAAACAGACTGTAAATATGTTGATTCGTGCCACTGAGTGTCGTGCAGTGAACTTGTGCTGAAAATATGTGTAGTGTTTTAAATTATACAGCTTGTAGAATTTTTTTTAATATTAAATATTATCTAACTGAAATCTGTTCCCTATATGGGGCGATCGTGGCTCAAGAGTTGGGAGTTCGCCTTGTAATCGGAAGGTTGCCGGTTCGAGCCCCGGCTCCGACAGTCTCGGTCGTTGTGTCCTTGGGCAAGACACTTCACCCGTTGCCTACTGGTGAAGCTCAGGAGCTGGTGGTCAGAGGGCCCGGTTGTGCCAGTGTCCGGCAGCCTCGCCTCTGTCAATGCGCCCCAGGGCGGCTGTGGCTACAATGTAGCTGCCATCACCAGTGTGTGAATGGGTGGATGACTGGATGTGTAAAGCGCTTTGGGGTCCTTAGGGACTAGTAAAGCGCTATACAAATACAGGCCATTTACCATATATTATAAAGCAAACCACGAGCTAGAATAAAACTCCACCAAAAACACTTCTTGTTAATCTGTCATGTGATCTGTTTATGCGCCAACAAAACGAGCTCTCAGCTGTAAAGTGGACGACAGCTGGGACGCACTGTTACCAACTTATATGAAATTACTTCCTGAAAAATAAAAAATCTGACAAACTTATACACACACACCCCACACAAGCAACTTATAACTCATACGTTTATGAACAGAAGGGTTATGACTGTCATAGTGTTCAGTTTGGATGACTGTCGATGCTATTTGAGCTCTTTGTATAATAATTTTCATCAGTGATCACTTGAAATCTTCCTGGTGTGATTTGCTGGTTGAACATTATTATAACAGTGTCAGTAAGGAGTCAGCGTGTTCCTCCAACCCAAGCTAATGAACCATGACAGAAAAGGGCTAATTGACTTCCTGAAAACTCCATGTGGCAACAAGCTCAGGAGCTGGAGTACAAACGCAGGGCTCAGCAAACACTCTTCATTCAGGGAGGATTTTGACCCACTTTAACAAAACAGGAAGCAGACGAGATGAGGGAATGTGGGTCTTTCAGCTCGGCAAGGACGGAATGAGACGTTTGAGACTTGTTTTTTGTACATGTAAATAATAATAATGATAATAAAAGAGCTGATATAGTGAAGGAGAAGTGAAATAAAAATGAATTAGAATAGATAACTAGATTTCTTTTTCATCATGATATCTTATATATCTAAATTATATTTATATTCATTTTGTTGACCAGATAGAAAATAATAAATCACAATAAATGACTTTTCCCTCAGGGAACGACTCTAAAACTGATTTAATCTAAAAACACAATTTAAAACATTCAAACTGTTTTTAATTTCAGCAACTTTACAGGAAATTATTTCCCAGCAGGAAGAAATTACACACATAAGTTATTTTAAGTGACTTATTTTAATTTATTGTAATTTTAGTCCACAGACTCTGCTGTAGTCAACATCCTGACAGGCTGATTGTGGTAGCAGCGCCACCTGCAGGACAACAACAGCAGTGCTGGGAGGAGACATTACAAACATCATGTTTCATGAAGAGAACAGATTCATCATTAACAGACTGCACATGTCTGCTCCGACCGAAGGTCAGGACGGGATAGGTGCACTTTCTGTATTCACATGGCAGATATAACTATGAGTGACAGCAACAGCTGACACACATGGAGAAAATACAATCCTTAGTCACGCCACGGGACAACAAACATTTTTACTTCTCAAAGTACATCTTCAAAGAGAGGAATGTTACACATGTGGCTACATCACATACAGATCAAACATGATGTGTATTTTATGTACAGTATATACACACAGACATCTAACACAATTCATATCTGATTCCAAATATAAAACATTTAAAAACATTTATAATTAGCTTGAATCCCTGATTTAAGTCTGAAAGTGAATCATATAAAAATATATAAAAATAATTATGCAGTTTAAGGCACAGAAACACTGAATCAACGCAACATATCTGAAACTGATAGAAGCCAGCGACACATCCAGAGGAGGGCTGGTGTTGCTCCTGTTAATGGCACTGAGCACAGAGAGTCCCAGTGTACGCTACTCCACTATGCTTTGAATACAAACACATTTTTCTTACTTCATACAGTTTCTTTTAAAGCTTTAGTTATTATTTACTGCAGATGTTAAAATAAAAGTCTAGGACTATATAATGCTGTGCTCTTATAAAAAAATATACATATAACTAATCAATAATCAGCCGATATTTTAATGTATATAGTTCTACATAATGATTGTTTTAATTTACTGTAAGTATAAATGAATGCTAAAGGTTTTGTACTATTACTAAAGTAGAGTTATAATGTTTTAGTTTCTCGCACCACTTTTCAAAACCAGCTATTTCATACAAAAATGATTAAGCTTTTGAAGAGACGCAGTTTCCTTGCGTTACCATCTGATACGTAAGTAAGTGTTGATTAACTGACTACACTGTGACAGATAACCCAAGCAGCCTGTAAAAAATACTAACTGGTTTTCTTAGTGTGGTATGGCAGTGCTCGCGCCGGGGCCCATCTCTTTCTCACAGATGAAGGGTAAGTACATGCTGCAGGGGGCGTCGTACCAGCTCCGGATCGCCACTCGTTCCAACACAAGTGTTTTCACGATGTAGCCGCAGTCTTCATTGATGTGGTTGTTGGGCTCACCCTCCTCCCAGAAACTACAGTACGGAGAGAGAAAGGGAGCGAAACACACATGTATAAAAACCTTTAACATACACTCATGTTCACACTGGATCTAATGGTTCATGTTAAACATGGCAAGACGAAGAGCTAGGGCAGTTTTATTCCTATAGTGCAGTGTAATTTACAAAAACACCACTTCTTTTGCCTCCTAAGATTATTTTTCAAACTGGACAGCTTGCTTTCAGCATCCACTGACAGCTTCTGCTCATCTCTTAGATTTGAGCAACTTTGGCAAAAGTAACAGAGCAACAAAGTCTAAATTCATGTTTAGTCCAGTTTTAGGGATGGACACATTTTCCTCCCTCCTATTTTTGTTTCCCTGAACATGATCATCACATGTGGAATTAAAATACCACATTTTGAAGCTGGAGGTATCATTGCACTACTTACCCCAGAGATTATAGTTTGAATCCTTCAGGAAACTCTTCATTTTTCTTCATGGGTTCATAATTTTAATACTTTTAATTAAAAAGAAAGAAAGACTTTTCCATTAGGTATATAAAGGCTTTAAAGTTGGACCCTTTATTCTGATGTAGCCGAGCAGCAGGAGGAAATACTTTATTAGAATTAGGTCACATAATAATTACTGCTGTCATCTTCAGTAGATTCCAGGCTGTGATCAGCTGCCGGCCTTGTCGTGTGTTCTGATGGCTTTTCCTGCTCTTAAGGATTTAGAAACTACATTCTACAATATATGTTGCTCATTTATATGGCTATTTTTTAGCATATAGACCAGGGGTGTTAACTCCAGGCCTCAAGGACCGGTGTCCTGCAGGTTTCAGATATCACCCTGGGTCAGCACACCTGAATCAAATGATTAGTTCATTACCAGGCCTCTGGAGAACTTCAACACATGTTAGGAGGTCATTTAGCCATTTAAATCAGCTGTGATGGATCAAGGACACATCTAAAACCTGCAGGGACACCGGCCCCTGAGATCTGGAGTTGGAGACCCCTGATCTAGAAAATTTTAAGTATAATGGTTTAATCCAACAATTGTTACTTCATCAGCTTAAATGTCTCCATCTAGAAGCAATTCCACATACACAGCAATGATATTTAAATACATCTAATCTCTTATATTTATGTTTTTGCAGCATATTCTAAATTAACTTTCATCTTTGAGGTCAGCGACAAATAAAAGTCTATGTACAAAATATCCTGTCAAATCTAATGAAAACCACCTACAAGTTTGCTTTGCACTCAAATAGAGTGGAAGTTATGTTTCCACCACCATCTTTACTTTTATAAAATTCTCTCATAAATTTCAGTTCACAGTTGTGAACTGAAAAAAGTGGCTTCCTCTTATGATGTCTCTGGTGGTACCCAGGACTTTAGCTGCTACCAAGAGTATAACAGTGTGCAACATAGTTTATCGCTATGAATTGAACAACAATACTGCAGACTACACAGTTTAATTTACACTTACTATCCCGAATAAATTCTGAATAACATCGAAATAATGTATTATATTTGATATTTTTGTCCATCTCAGAGAGTGAAGTCATGATACTTTAATGTTTTGTTTTTTTTTCATTGGAAACTAAAACCCTTTTACCTTTAGCTAGCTAGCAGGCAGACTGTGTGCCAAACTGTACAGAGACAGTTCGTGCATCGTATATGATGAGCTGTTAGAATTTTAAACTACCTGCTGCTCCTGTTATGCTCACTCCAGCATAATCGGAGCTAGATGTCGAAATACCACAAAGAAAACTTTCATGACATCAGAACCATGAACGCATGAAACTGACAAAAGGATACGTGCAAGCAGGAATTATGTGGTGACTTAATTGTGGCATCAGCTAAAAGGACCACCAAACCGCAGCACATGAAAACTGACTGCATTCTACATTAAATTGGCTATTAGGTTTAATTCATCCTCAACTGAAGATGCTGAAAGACTGTTCCAGATCTTTACTGTTCACACTAATCACTGGGTTTAGTAAAAACGATTACAGATCACGTCCGTATGCAAACATAACTGCTTCTGCTTTGTTATAACCCTGTTTTCTTGGCTGCAAAGAATACAAGTTCGAGAATACTGCTGAAGATAGTTACACTTCAAAGTTGTGCCTTTTGTAACTACATTTTAGCACTATCTCTAGCAATTAAAAGGTGTGTTCTTTTGAGATCAGCTGACTGACTTTGCCATTGTAGAACGTCCCATTTCTTAGCCTCGAGAAGCTCTTAGGTCACTTTTGGCGCATGCTTTGGGTCATTTGTCTGAACCTGAGCAGAGACTGCAGCCCTGTACACTTTCATCCTACTATCGGCAGTCACACCTCAATAAATACTAGAATTTGGTTCCAATGGCAGCTATCTGTGGTCATGTGATAACGCTGCTTCCACCATGTTTGACAGATGATGTGATATACTTCTGATCATGAGCTTTTTCTCTCCTTATCCATACTTTTGTCCTTAAATCATCCGGGTGCAAGCTCATCTTGGTTTCATCGGTCCAAAGATGTTTGGCCTCCTTCGCCTGCATGTCTCTTTTAGTGAATGCTATTAAATAAAAAGTCAACACTTTGACCAACTTCAGATTATTTTTTTTGGATCTGTACTGAAATACAGTCTGGACAGTTTAAAGCAGAAACAATAAAACAAAAGGTCAAATTATACAAAAATATCTTAGATGAGTCAGAACATCACAAGGAAAAAAAACTTTAAAAAAATTACCCTAAAGAGGAAGAAAAGGACAAAACAGGAATATCAACAGGTTTGTCATCTACAAATAGAGGAAGAGAAATCAGGTGGTTCTTAGAAAATCTGTTGAGTTTGCACAAGATGGGAAATAAAATTACAGTGCGTCTGTGAGGTGAAGCAGAAGTAACATCCAGAGCAAATGAAGCAACTCAGAGATACAATGAAACATTTTGCAATAACCAGGAGATGAAGAAAACCACACTTTGTATTTTCATGAAAAACAACCTTTGCAAAGTTCCCAGTTTGGCTCATATTTTTTATCGGAGTTCAAAGGTCAGGGTCTACGGCTGCCTGATGAAGCTGCTCAGAGCTGCTGTTTGCTGCAAATCAGGCAGCCCTGACCCAGCTCTCCCTCCAGCTGTTATCTAACATGTGGAGCTGCAGTACAACATTTAACTCTTTAGTGACTCTGCTGCACTTTTTGTTTCTCTATTGATCATCTTTACTTTTAAATAAGGTGAAGAAACTCAGTGTTCAGGCTAAAAAAGGGTCATGTCTAGTGACTTTGAGCATGAAGGCAAGATGAGGAGGAGAGCAGCAGTGCGTCTCGGTGTGTCCAGTGTTCAGTAGCGCCGCGTTTGACTTGACCATTGGGATGCCGCTGGTCAGACCGGTAACCTCCGTTATATCAGTGATGACAGCAATGATTCTGTCATTGTTTTCTTCTGTGGTCTTTCTGTGCTGCTGAGCTGACCACTACATTCATTCTTTTTAAGAATGTACCAGATTGTTGATTTGGCCACCCCTAACGTTGCTGTTTTCCATCAACAGTTTCATTAATATTGTCAGCCTGATGATGCCTACGTCACTTGGATAAACAAACTTATATTGAGTTCCAGTGAACAGCTGCCAAATACAGGTTTAGGACCTTTTATTTGCTTAATCTGCCACAGAAACAGCGAGGGGACACATCCTGGCCTTGAAACTGCTCCACAGTCAGTCGTCAAATTAATTTTCAGTCTCTCAAATGTTCATGCAAAGATTTTGTTAAACCCTTAAAACTGAAACTGAAAGTCTGCATTTCAATCCCATCCTGATTGTTTCATGTATAATTCATTGTGATGGTGTAGAGAGGTCCATGAGTTTTAAAAAATAATGTGTACATTTCCACAAACATATGGACCTAACTGTAGGATGATATTTCCTGAACTGTGCTAAAATTAATCAAGTGAATATAAATTTGGTAAAAAGCAAAATATGAAGAAGAATCAAGGACAGCAAAGTTCTTAAGACTGAATTGGACCAAATTTTCATGCTGATTCATGCAATAGTTTACGGTTCGTAGGACCACAAATTGCTGACTTTGAATATAATTGTATCCACTTCCCTGTTTTTATCTGCTGCCTGCACCAAATTTCTTCATTTGTCTTTTAGTTTGAATAAGCCTGGCAGCCACCAATGTGCTGCTGACAGAGTAAATATCGTGTGTGTTACAGATCAGTGTTCTGAGGTTAAAGTTATGCTTAGTCTGTCTTTGTGTGAGTGTTTCTCTAGCTGTGTGTCTCCACAGATGTGAGGTGAAAGACGTTTATTGCACAGAAGCTCCTGACTACATTTATTTCTATTCATGCCCTGTACTATGGTTTTAATCCATTCCAAATGGATAATTAAATTCTACACATTTTCTAAACTTTTGCACTTTTTAGATAGTCTACTGCATGTACTTTTCAGAGTACACACTGTCTATTTACTCTAGAAGATAATCAGTCACTATTTACAAACAAAGAGCTCCAAGTTTTTTCTCCTGTTGAAGTCAGTGTGTTGACATACATTAAACATATTTCAGAGCATCAGTGGCAAATAAATCTGCTGGCCTTAAACGATTGAATCCCAGTTGTTCTTACACTGCTGGGGCACAGAGCGTGAGAGACCACTGGGGAAATGTAAGCATTGCTAAAACAAAGTCAACATTTTGTATAATAATAATAATAATAATATATGTAAGTATAACTTTTTGTTAATGATTAATTAATGATCATAAATCATCAATCAAAATCAATCAATCACAAGTGAGGTTACAGGTCAAATTAGACTCCCCACATCCTAAATGTTGCCAATACAAACAAAGACAGTAAGTTTTAAAGATAAAAGATATAAAAGTTTTATCTGAAGATGAGATCAGAGGTCCTGATATAAGTAGCCTGATATTCAGAAGCCTTATACAGTATATCATTGCCTTTATGCGTTGAAGGAGGTCAGAGGTCCAGTGTGGCATGATATTTTAAATTTTTATATGGGATTGTGCGTATGTTGACAGTACACACCTCACTTGTCAGAATCTTAGTTTCTAAGTTAGAAGACTTTTTGTTAATTTTTGACCGATGGATCATTGAGTTAACATCTTGAAGACACGCCTGCAAAGTTTTATCAGAATGCATTCAAAACTTTTCACACTGTTGTGTTTATTGTCGCTATAGTTGCGTTATTGTCCAAAGCAGGAACAAAAAAAAGAAACTGAACCAAAGGAAAAACGAATCTGCCCAAAAAGAACAGCTGTTGTTGCTGCTTTGCAATATTGCCCAATAGGTTAAGCAACACAACACATTTGGCACCAAACTTGTTTTTCATTCACACTGTAGGCACATTGCATCGTGTTGTAAGGCAATGCTAACATGGCCACTTGTTAAGTTTTAGTCCTGAACAGGTTGGGAGGAAGGTAAGCAGAGAAACAAACGACCTACCCTCCGATTACCGGAGTGCCGTCGACCCATTTCCACTCATCTTCTGTTTCTCCGTCAGTTATTCCAAACCAGTAGGAGTTCCAGTGTCCTCTGGGAAGAAGATTCCATAGAAATGTCTGAAAGGAAACATACAGAGGAAGCATTCACATTCAAGAAAGCATTAATCAGTAATGACCTTTATATAGTAAACAGTATTTATAGAGTCAGCTCTTTCTTTGCTCTGTTTACAGGAAGTTTACATAAGAAAATTCCACAAAAGCCCAAATGAGGCAGAAGTAATGCTTTCTTGTTGTCAAAGAAAAAAAGCCAGAAATCAGTGTATCTCTCCTTGGCCCTGAGCACCACATGCATACAGCAGAACTGAACTGCTAAACTAGCCGGATTTATACAGCATGACTGTATCTTTAGTGGAAAACACAACGGTTTGGAGCTGAAAGTGAAAGAAGGTCAGGAAGGAATACGCCACTGTTTATTGTTTTTTTATAGATGATTAAAGCCAAGCAACACACAGCGTCCATGCTGCTGACGCTCTGCACTGTTCAAGGTGTTTCCTGTCAGATGTGCATGTGAGAATCAAAATGTGTGATACTGTAGTAAAAAATCTGTGTGTATGTGTGTTGAAAATTAGGGGGGGGATCGAAGTCACAGAAGATAGTAAATCAGGGTATACTTTTGAGATTGACAAGTCAGAACCTCAGCCTCTCAGTTAGATTCCCACCGTGCTCCTCACATCTGGTTTTAAAACACAAAAATGGAAATACCAAAAACACACAACTGGAATCTTCATCAAAGATATGAACTCGTGTAAAAATACAGAAACTGTATGCAAGGGAACAGATCTTTGTACAGGAAGTTTTTTACTTTTAAATAAGTAGTGTCAAAAAAAGAGACTCCATAGCGTAGAAGTTTACACATTCATCTAAAAAGTAAAAGATCCACTGTTTGATCCCGCTGGGGTTGTATCAGGCACAGCATCCGGTCTAAAACTCTGTGGTGACCTCTTGTGAATAAGCCACTATTCATGTTAAGCTTCCCAGTGCAGAGAAAAAGAGGAACACATGTAAGATACTAGTGCCTGTATCTGAAGACTGCGTATTAGTAGCTTATTTTGTTCAGTTTCTTTGGAGATGGCGGTATTGTAGTCAACATAATGAAATTTATCAAACTGTACCTGCTCCTCAGGTGTGTGGATGATGGCCAGGTGAGCGCCTTTGCTCTCACAGAATGACTTGCTCTCCGGCCAATCCCGCGAGTTCCTGGAGATTAAGTAACAGCTGTTGTTAAAGAGCTGCCAGTCGTTGGGGCAGACGATAGGAGCCCTCGTTACCACGGCAGGAGCTGATGAGACAAGAAAGAAGGAAATTAGTGCAACATGAAATACTAACAAGAAAAACTGATGTTCAGATATTTAATCAATGACTGGTAATTGCTAGATGGGTTACAAAAATGTAATCTTAAATTAAATCAGACTAAAGTCTTATTGAAATGATCCAGTCTGTGTTTGAGAGCTCATAGAGACGATTCATTCTTGTGGCTGTACAAAGATGCATGAATGAACACGATAAAGAAAAAACAGAAGTCTACCTTTAGTAGCCATCTTTGCAGCGAGCTTGGCCTGCAGCTCCTCCTTCTCTTTCTGCAGCTGTTGTTTCTCCTGCTGCAGCTTGGCGATGGACGCTGTCAGAGCTGACACGTTTGCCTCCTGCGTCTGCTTCCCTAAGGATGCCTCACCGCCACCCTGAGGTTTGTTTTTATCTGTTAGAAGTATGCAAGTAAGTTACATACAGTACTGTATGCTGAAAGATTACAATATACTGCCAAAAGTATTTGCTTGTCTTCCTTCACACATGTATGAACTTGAGTGACATACCATTCTTAATCCATAGGGTTTAATATAACATGGGCCCACCCTTTACAGCTATAAAGGCTTCCTCTCTGAGAAAGCTTTCCACAAGGTTTAGGAGTGTTTATGGGAATTTTGACTATTTTCCCAGAAGCACGTTTGTGAGGTCAGACACTGAAGTTGGAGGCTTGACTCAGTCAGTGACTGACCATCAGTCAGTGAATTAGAGAATTCATTGCAAAGTTTCTATGGTGTTGAGGTCAGGACTCTCTGCAGGCCATTCATGTCTCATTCACAGTGTTGGGAAGGTTACTTTTAAAATGTATTCCACTACAGATTACAGAATACATGTCCCAAAATGTATTCTGTAACGTATTCCATTACGTTACTCAATGAGAGTAACGTATTCTGAATACTTTGGATTACTTAATATATTATCATGCTGTTTACAACTACGTGAATGTACTATTGCTGTGTGATTTATTACTATTACTGAAGGTCCGCGGCTCCGAACCGTAGTAAAGGGACATCTGAATAATACGTCGGGTTCGTGTCGGGCTCGTAACCGAAAAATAGCTTTACTTTGTTGTCTGGGTCAACTTTACTTGCGAGAGTCAAAGAGAGGCGTTGAAAGGCTGCTCCAACGGAACTTATTGTTTTCGGAGGAAAACACGAACACAGTGTACAGTTGAGTCTTAATAGCTTACTTACATCTGGGCTCGTCAGGCACTGTTTTTGGCTGCAGTGGTTATTATTATATTTACATGATTCCAGCTCCCGTTTTTGCTCGATGACAGCCCGTACTTTTCCACTCTCCTTTTTCTCCCTCCTCTTGCTCACAGACACATAACGGGTATGGCAGTCCATTCTCCCTGCAGTATGGACTACACTGCCCATGAGGCTACATTCTTTAGGGCTATGTCTGTAGCATTCTGCCTATTAGCTTAGCAATCCTGACCCACGACAATATGAAACAGGAAAGTACCGCAATGTAATCCATTTATTTCAACAAAGTAACTGTATTCTAAATACCACCTTTTTAAACGGTAACTGTAACGGAATACAGTTACTCAAATTTTGCATTTTAAATACGTAACGGCGGTACTTGTATTCCGTTACTCCCCAACACTGCTCATTCATGTCTCATTCATGTCTCATTCATGTCTTTGTGGACCTTGTTTTGTGTTTAGTGCGCAGTGATGTTGGAACAGGAAGGAGCCATGGCCAAGCTGCTCCCCCAAAGTTGGGAGCATGTAATTGTCCTTAATGTCTTGGTATGCTGAAACATTAAGAGTTCATTTCACTGGAACTAAGGGGGCCGGCCAAACTCCTGACAAACAACCCCACACCATAATCCCCCCTGCACCAAACCTTACACCTGGCACAGGCATATACTGCTCTCAAATGCCAAACCCGAAGTCTGTAGCTTCTGACTCTGCACCTCAGCATCCACTGATCGTGGCTGTAATCCACAATCACTTTCACTTTGTTATAATAACACTAACAGCTTACTGTGAAATATTTAGTAGCGAGCAAATTTCACAGCTGGGCTTGTTGCACAGATGGCATCCTATCAGGGTACCATGGTGGAGCTCCTGAGAGCGACCCATTCTTTCACAAATGTTGGCCATAGAAGTGATCCAAATGATTCAGTGGTTTGGAGTGCATACTTATACACAATATAGTGTATTTTCAGCCAACATGAAACACATACTGGAAGAATATTCATAGGTGAGGCTGTACTGGTAGCAATGCTAACTTGGTTACAATGACATTATTAGCTTGGCAGTATAACGAATACCATGTTACCATGTTCACCATGTAAAGTCTCAGCATGTTAGAATATTGTGATTAGAAATAAAAACTCTTCATGGAGTTATTTCTTTCGCAGGAACTTAACAAAACACAATTTTAACCTGATGATTCTAGTAAATTAAAAATCAGTCAACCAAATCAGCCATGAGCCTGCATTCTTCCTACTGGCCAGCAGGGGACGACTCCTCCAGTTTCCAAAAATAAGCTGGTCTGTGACCTCAGAACACAAACTCTACAATTTATGGTTTTAACCGCGAGTTTCTACATGTGGTCAGAGGTTTACAAACACTCATCACGGGCATGAATTTTTCATTTTTCATCTAATTTCTTTGAATAGTTCTTTTTCCAGTGTGGAGTGATTGTATAACCTACTTCTTTAACGACTTAAAAAAATGAGAATTGCAAAAGCTTGTCAGTAAAGTTGTGTACTCACAGTGTGCAGTGACAGCTATGATGGAGATCAGCAGGACGGCGCACAGCGTAGCCAGGCAGATGGTGGCGAGGCGGTACAGCCCGGGACCACTCGGCCTGGGGAACACTCCGACTTGCATCACAGGATGAAGTGCAGGTGATGGGAAGAGAAAGATGGTTTATTAAAACACTGCTTCAGCACAATTTAGAGAAGTTATTTTCACATATACTGATGATAGTTTCAGTTAATTCTGTAAGATTTAAAACAACCTTTAAACACAGGAATTTAGAGTAAGTACCTTTAAGAAAAATAATCCTTTTTTGTTCTGCAACACTGACAACAGTGACCTTTTTGTAACTTGACATATAAATGCATTCACACTCTTTGATGACTAAGCAGTCCGTGCAGTGGAGCTCTTTGTCCACAGAGGACTGATCTGCTCAGACTTGTAAATGTCAAACATGCGAGAACGCGTTCAGGGAGATCTGTTTGACATTTATAATTATCTAACAAAGCATCATGCAGGTAGGAATTTATTATCATTTGTTTTTGAGTAAGACATAAAGCTATATATAAAGATAGATATATTCATCCATCTGAAAATGATAAATGTTAGTAAATAATAGATATTAAACGTTTTACTTCATCATTTATCAAAGATCACTTTTATATTAAAAATTCAGGATGGAAGGAAACATGCTGTGTCCATAAAATAAAAACACAAAAGCAAACAAACGGATAAGCAAACAAAACCATCACAAAGGGCCTTAATATGCACACAAAAACATGCAAGCCAGGTTATTCTAGTAGTTACCTAAACCCAAACTACAAGGGACACTTTACAAGAATAAAAACTCATCTAAAAAAAAAGAAATCCACAAACTGAATTGAAAACAAACAAACAAATAAACAAACATGAGAGCTTTGATTGGGCCCTTTGACACATCTGTCTGTTAGTGACAGCCATGGCTGCATTTTGAACTCATGATCAGCTTCTGCATATTAAATTATTTAATTATCAGTTAATGAATTAATTAAATAAATAAATAAATAAATAAAGCTATATTTGGGCGTCACAGTTTTAGAGTCTTACTGCAGACTGACTCCAGTGTGTATAAAATTGGATTAAGTATATAAAAGCTCAGGGCTGGGTTCACAGGGCGGAGAACTCCAACTAATGTCCCCACAGAACGAGGAAGGATGAGGCTCCGAGTATAAAACCATATGCTTGAGCCTGTAAAGTGTAAAGATTTAATTCAGCTTTTACACCATCATGTCTGTCTGTTATGTAATACAGGAGTTTGGGACTTTAAAAAGCACTTTGTTAATATATCTAAATGTTTTCTGTCGATAAATGTTTTTTTCTTTTCTTTTTATTATCCTTAGAACGTGTAAGTAAACAATTACCAGTGAAAGCCTGCAGAACAATGGAAATTACATAATTTTAAAGAAAATACAATCATGACGTGACTGATACGAGAAAAATGGAAAAGTGCATTTTCATGTGAGAAGCTGCAAAGTGACTCCAGTGGTGAGAACCTGAAGGCAAACATGTACAAAAGGTAAGCTAACAAATCTCAGGTTTACCAATTTGCTGTCCCCTTGTCTCCATAGTGATAACACACTGTGTCTTCAGTAACAGGACAAAGTCAGATATTTTAAAGCAAAGATAAACGAAACCGTCTGCATTCCTCCACAGAGGCACAGCTGCAGGGTTAAAGTGTAACTGCTTACCGCGGTGTCCCACATGTGGCCTGTGGGGTAAGTCGTCATGACAGGGCTCGTTGTCTATGAGTTGGGAGTACATCCCCTCACAGTTCAGGGAGCTCCCGGTGGTCGACATTTCACCGCTGGAAGACAAACAGAATGAAAAACAACTAAAGTTCTTGGTGGAGAGAGAGGCTCTGAGTCAAAGCTCCACCACAGCTGTGATTATAAAGAGCCCGGGCCTGACACCGCTGGGGTTAAACACAGTGGTGAGAGAGGGGGTGAGTTCCGGTTATAACTTTCAAAATAAAAGACTCTTCGGTAACTCGAGTGGTCAAGAAATTAAATTAAGGGAGATTACGTGCTATGAAAATCCTTAAAAAGACGACAAAGAGACCCCCAAACCCCCCAAAAAACAAAAAAAATAACTCAAAATAACTACAAAAACAGAAAATCATAGAGGAACTCAAAAAAAAAAAAAAAAAAAGAAAGAAACCCTGCCCAAATAACCAACAAACAAACCGATAATAAAGCAGTAATATGTACACAAAAATTACTGAGCACAAAACACCCAAAAAACACCCATTCAAACAATAATGGCCAGTCAGAGGTTAAATTCGACCTCAAAAACATGTAAACAAACCATTAAGTGCCCGAAACAAGAAGTGAAATAACTGAGAAAGACTCAAAAACAAATGTTCTTTAAATAAACCAAATAAACACTATAGAGTCATGAATAGAGTCACGACTGCATTACAGGACATTTGGTACAGGATGTCACCCACCTGGTTGTCCACCAAACCCTGTTATGGCGTTCACACTCTTATTTTACACCAAAATAATGTTAAGCATGAAATTTGCCGACTTTTCTTAAAGTGGCCTAAAATACACAAAAATCATAATATTTAAAACTTTCACACTGTTGTACAGTTGCTACATTTTTTCTGTATCCTGGACCACAATACATCAGCATACAGAATGATGTCAAATGTAAAATGCTTTGCTAAGTTTAAACTCTAATTTTAAAAAAATATTTTGAACTTTTCAAGAGGCCAAATTTTGTTCTTTACTGCACTGTAGCATGATGCCATTAAAAATACTGCATGTTGATCATAAGCATGGCTACATGGTCTTGTTGTTAGTACGGAGACGAAGACTCAAAAAGGGCATTTGGTATAAATCCAAACCAAATTTGGATCCATGCACCGTGGCAACGCTTTAGAAATGAAGGAGAAGCTGGAAGCTAAGACGACCTTTCAAAATGGCCTTTTGTCTTCACAATACTGTTTTATAAAAAGAAAAAGAAAAAAAGAGCACATCTATATTTTTTTCAAACTAAAAGAACCAAAAACATTTTTAATTCAAAGTCTAAACTTCACTTTCCATTAAAATACAGTCTCTTTATTTAAAACGAAACATATTTGTCTTCCTCTCTTCCCATAGTTTACATTTTCTCTGGTGTAAAAATAATATAATTCTAACAAAATTTTAGGAATTTTATTTTTAAGGAAGCATTTGCATGCTATAGTGGATTTTTACGTGACATTTATTTGTGCCACCAGTTGTTTTCTAATAGTGATGTGTTGCGAACGAAACCGCTCTTAGAGCCGACTCTTTGAAGTGAACAACGCGAGCCGACTCCTTATTGAGAGCCCTGCTTTGTTTTGTTTTTTGTCTCACCCTCTCACTCGCACTTTTTTTTTTTGCTTCACTCCGCACGTGAGCAGAGGGGGGAGGGGCGCTGTAGCACTCACAGTACCACAGGAACAGAGCGGGAGGGAAAGAGAGAGAAAGAGAGCCAGGGGCAACAACCAGAGACAACATCGTCACATTAAACAGGTATAGTAATCATCCACAACTATTTTCATTGCAGATGATAAAGGATTCATAAAGTTTATCTATGCAGTGAATCCTATGTATGCAATTCCAAGCAGGAAAACACTATCCCAAAAAAACATCCGAGGCCTGTATGACAGAGAATGTACATCTTCTTTTTGTTTTGCAAATTTTAATTTATATTTTATAGTGTTGTGGTTTGCAGTGTTTTGTGTTGTTTCATTTTAAATTTGTTTAAAAGGAAAAAGCTGAAAAATTAAATAGTTAAAAGTTGAAATGTAAATAGTTGTTTTTTGTATTTTATAATTTATTTATAACATTTTATGTGGACTGAATAAATAAAAGTATATTTACGGTGGCCCCTAGAGACACAATGGAAGTGCTCCTTCCTCCTTCCTAGTGGATCCTAGTGGCTACAAGCCAGGAAGTACCAATGACCAGATTTGGTGTGTGGTAGTAACAGGTAAATGAACATTTTTTTTAATTTATTTGAATATATATGAGTGTTTGTGTATAAATATACAAACAATACACATATGCTTTCAATTGTGTAATTTAAGTAATCTAGCTTTGTACGCGCTTTGGAGTTTGTACATGTTTTGGAGTTTGTACATGTTTTGTCTCTAGGGGCCACCGTATATATTTATGTATAAACATTTATAAATAAAAACACTTTTGTTTACATTAGTAATTCCTTTTGTGCATAATTTTATATTGTTGTTGATAGTAAATTAATTCAAGCGACAAAACAACCTGAAGAGCTAGTTGGGAGCCGAAAGAGCCGGTTCTCTAAAAAGAGAGGGAATTCCCATCACTATTTTCTAAACTTTGGGGGCCATTTAAGAGAACATGTGTAACAGTGTTTGTGTCAGAAGCATGTGGTGACGCTGATAACTGAACAGGAGGAGTTTGGCTGTTACAAATTTTACCTTTATGATTTATTTATTTATTTTTTTCATTCTTGATCTTGTCCCGTACTTTGAATTTATCAACATACATATTTAGTCCTTATAGGATGACTGCAGCCAAAATACCCTAAATTAAATTCGTTTAGTCTGAAATTTGATGACTTTTCAAAAAAGTGGCGCAAAATACACATGATAAAATTTTTCAAACTGTCTGTATCTCCACCATATTTGCCCACAGAGACAGATATCTGCTGGTCTTTGAAGGATCATGGTGGAATCTCCAAACAATGCGATAGTAAAACAGCACAGGGGTGATCATATCTGATGCACATAAAGAATAGTGACCATGTAAAGATCAAGGAGAGGGTGCCTTGGCACAGACATGAAGTCTGACATGTGGTGGCATGGTGGACTGACAGCATGAAGCTTCCTGGTTCCTGGAGCCTTTATAGATGGAGTTTGCAAATGTACCACGTTACATTTCACTTGCTTCCTCCCACAGTGCAAAGACATACACGTTAGGTTAATTTAATTCTAGACAGGATGTGGATGTGAGGTAGATAAGGTGCTTTAGGTGCACAGGGTAAAGTGCTGTATTAATTTATCGCCTGTAAAAATATAAAATGTGACTTTGAGTGGTCAGTAAGAATAAAACATAAAAGTGAGTATAATATATTACAGGTGGCAAAAGCCCAGCTCTAAACAGCACGGACAGATCCAGTCCTTAAATGCAACGCAGTAGTTTTAGAATAGAACAGAATTTAACTTTATTGTCATTGCACATGTCACAAGTACAAGGCAACAAAATGCAGTTTGCATCCATCCAGAAGTGCTTTAGCCATAATATAGATGTATTACAAAATATATATTAGCAATAATATAGCTATATAGATATATTACAGAAAAGGGTCTATTATGGGTATGTTATAATGTACACGGTATGAAGATATGTTATGAATATGCTATAACTATAAGTATGTACAGGCTGTAGTGGGTGTACAAGCTATGTACAGGCTATGAACAGGATATAAATAGGAAAACTATACAGAAATATGAACTATGCAAGTTATAAACAGTTGTAGAATTATATATTGTATTGTTTTGCAGAAGTACTTAATTGAAACACAATTCTAATGCACTTTTACTTAAGTATTTCTACATTTTACTGTGTTATGGTTTGTTCTATATACTAATATATGAACCTGTCTCCATAGCCATGAACACACCCAGGTCATGGCTGCATGTATCAAAGTCATCTGGTCTTCCAGGTGATAGAGGCAACTGAGAGGAAGACAGCTGAGTATGGGAAGTTTGCAGGGGATTGTCTAAGCAGGAGCAGCTATTGCCAGCCCACTGAGGTCCTGCCAAGGTTTTGCCGGGCAGACACTTCACACTTCAAGCTGTTATGATTCAGGGGACTGCACAGTAAGTCTCCTAAATCAGGCGCATCAATATTGCAAAGAGGGCATCAAATCTGCTGTGGATTAAAAGGGGCAACCCATGGATCACATAAGCTACCTAGACATGAGTTAAATATTCATCACTCAGGCTGGGGCATCTAGGTGGCTTTATTTCCCATCAAACTGCAACCACATTGAAAAAATTCTCTAATCATGTGTGAAGATTTTACTGGACCAGAAGATGTCACCATTACACAGTTTACTCAACTTTCAAACCACCAAGTTTCTAATATGAGGCACTGCATGATATCAGGAGCTAGCCCAGATTGTAGCATCAGCACTCTGGCACTCTTGGTGGTGAGACGTCATGACCTGCTGTGGTTATTTGAAGGTGATGAGATGACCTGCCACATCTGTTTGGGGTTATATCACAGCCTGTGGAGCAGAGGTATAATGCTCTGTTTAGTTTTATCTCCTTTGTACAGCTAAAAAAGGCAGCAAGTTTAAGCAAGTAACACATTTTTAAAAATGTATTTTAGTTTTGTTTAATTTGCTTTGACTTATTAAAAAGTTTAATATTATCTTATTTTAGATTTTTCTAATCTAGACATGTACAAAATCATCCTTCAACATATTTATGATACCATATGGTCAGTTTTCAAATGTATTAAATTAAAAAAAAGCTAATACACAAAATAAAGTATAAAATAGAGTATATAACCAGGATCTATCTTGTATCATAGAGCAGAAAACTTATTTATTCATAGATAAAATGGTCAAATCTGACTAGACAATCACAAATGAATGGGAAAATTACTATACACAGTTGTAAGCACTGAAAGAAAATCAATTAATATGTACTAGCGAGATTAAGTGACAGTCTTTTTAATAAAATGCATTTAAAAAATTACACATGCAAAATATTTCAGAGTTTCTGGTTTGCAGAAAACAAATGAAAATTACATTTTCAACCACTCTTTGATATGACGTACTGATTAGCTACTAAACTATTACCTCTAGCATCACATTTAAACTCTGTTTGGCAATTTAAAATAAAATCTTGAAACTGGAAATTTCTAAACATCCCCTTCCATAATACATCCTTCCTGATAGATTTGAATATTTTTTTTTTTTAAAAAGTGTTCTTGTCATGCTTGTGCAACACATGAGGGCGCTGTTTACTCACAGAAGAAAGGTTTCTGCATTTAAATGTACTGAGTTGTTATCGTTATGGAGACTGTGTCATAAATAAGCAGTAGTTTTGTGCTGTATTTTTCACTATTATTTATATACAACAGGTATCTTTTCTTTAAAAGAGGTTAAGAAAATATTAAACGGTAACAAATCAACACACAGTGTAAAGATATCTGACTTTCAGTGTTTGAAACAGTCCAGTCTCAAACATCAATTTCAAAAGACCAAAAAGTGTAATGTTTCATTTTGTTAACAGTTACAAGGTTACTGTTCATTTATTCTTAAATGAAGCTTTCTGAGATTCATTCTCTGATATTTTATGATCACTTAGTGGGAAAATTTCCTGATTCAACTTTTGCTTCTGTTTGCTTCAAATTCCACGAGAATCCAATGAAAGCATAAATCAGAGTCCACAATATTCAGATTCTATAGAAAACATGGAAACTGTATTTACACTAAACATGTTCATTGGTTCCCTTCAATAAAAATCAATCAGTTCATCAAGTAAAATCTGTTGATTGACTCGATTTGATTGACAGCACAGTTGATTAGAGGTGCAGAGTTTTTACCACCATCATTTAGACAGGGACTGAAGTATGGGTGGAGTTTCTGAATGAAGGAGCAGCTAGTAAAGGAGTAGATAAGAGCTGCAGTATCCACATCATAAAAAGAGACCAGACCCTCCTCATAATCCACAAACACCCCCACCTTCTCAGGACCAGACTGAAGACAGAGACGGACTGAAGGGCTAGCAAAAGCTCTGTACTCATTTCCATTTCTCAAGCCTATACTCCAGAAACCATCCTGAGGAGTCAGTGTGATTTTTCCCTTCCTGTTGACCAACTCGCTGGCTACTCCTAAATCCCATGCAGTCTTTCCTTTAACCTGAACCTCGAAATAAAATCTGCCTGAAGATAAACTCTGCTTTCCTAAAACATTAGGACATGGTGAAAATCTCTGTGGGATGTCTGGAAGATTCTTCCTCACATCACCACAATGCACCTGTTTTCCATCATCAGATAGGATGAGTCTAGAATTTGCTGTATCGGGATCAAGAGTCACATCCACTGCATACTGCTGGACCCTCTCCAGCTCAGCCTCAAGCAGCTTCTTCTTCATGCATTTCCTGAGTTTCTCCTCCAGCTGAGCCACAGCTCTAACCACAGTTCCCTCATATGAAGGTGGATGAACTCTGATCTCTCTCCAGTCCTTTGCGGGTAGAACAGTTTTCAGGGATGAGAAGTGTTGGAGGAGGTGCAGGTGGTCTTCAGAGTGTGAGAGCTGCTCCAACTGAGAGCTTGTCTTCTTCAGCTCAGAGATTTCTTGTTCCAGATCCTTGATGAAACCTTCAGCCTGTTTCTCTGTTGTCTTCTGTTTGCCTTCGATCTCCTTCATGAGCTTCTTCATTCCTCTCTCAGCAGACTCCTGCAGAGCAGTGAACACCTGAAAACCTTCTGCTTTCTCTCTGTCTGCAGAATCTTTACTCATCTTTACTGACTTTTTGATCTCCTGAATTTTCAGTTGTCTCTTCTGGATCATCAGCTGAATTTCAGCCTCTGTCTTCCACAGCTCTGCCTTCTTTCCCTCATATTCTTCTCTCAGAGGAACAAACTCATGAGTCTTGTGTTTGAAAACAGAGCAGAGCGTGCAGACACATGTCTGGTCAGTCTTACAGAACAGCTCCAGAGGTTTATTGTGCTTCATACACATCCTGCCTTCCAGGTTCTCCACAGGCTCTACCAGCTGATGTCTTCTCAGACGTGAAGCTGTCAGATGAGGCTCCAGGTGCGCCTCACAATAGGAGGTCAGACACACCATGCAGGACTTCAGGGCCTTCAGTTTGCTTCCAGTGCAGACGTCACAGGGAACCTCTCCTGGTACGGCAGCTTGTTGCTCTGAGTTGGCAGACAAACTCTGCAGCAGATCATTCCTGCAGATTCTTTCTAAAACCTTCCTGGTCACCTCCACAGCTCCAGGAAGAGTGTAGGTGTGCACCATCAGGTCCACGGTGTCCCGTCTTTTTGCCGTCTGCAGTCGGCTCTTTTTGATGGTTGGTCGACTTGCAAGGACTTCGCCCTGCTGCAGGCGCCACTTAAAGCCTTCAAACTCATCGTCTGTTAAATCTTCCAGGGTGTTTAGGAGCTCCTCTGGTCTCATCATGGCTTTCTGATGAAGTCAGAAGAATATTTTAGCAGTTATACATTTGGGAATATCCCCCATTCACGTTAACAACAAACAGACTTTTTCCTTTTTTCTGTGGGTCATTTACATTAAATGAATTAAATTGTGTAGTTTAAACTGTGTTTGATGAAAACTTAAAGGAAGGAATCTAGTTCTGTGACCCTGAATATTATAAAATGATTTATTTTCAGAATTTATCAAGCAATCATTTTTCTAGGTTTGGTAGCTACGCCTCAAGCAATGAAAGGCAAGAAATGAAACCAAACTTCTTCCTGGTGACTCACTTTTTCTGACAGGGACACAAAGGTTGATGATTCAACTCCTGTGTTTTCATGACCTCACTGAGATCAACAAATGCAAATAGCTGCCTATCCCCTGATGATGCTTGTAGATATATTTGAGTTTTGATTTGTTCTGTCCCTGTGTCACAGTCCCAGGTTTTCAATCCACAGTTTTCGATTACAAACTTTAAATTCTTGTCTTTATTTAACATTCTGTTTCTCAGTCACATGCTTGATTATTCTTTGAGTATTTGTTTCAGTGTTTGGCTGACTTCAGCATGTTCAACTTTTATTTTGTATAGTGTCTTGTTGTTTCCTTATTCTTCTGTGTGTCCGATCTGTCAGTTTTGTATCTTTGAGTCTTTTGTCTCCAATAGTTACTTCCTGTTTTATTTTGATAGTCTTTTGTCACTCGTGCTTTATTTTGTGTTCCACTTCTCTTGTCTCATCATCCCTGTTTGTTCCTGCTCCACCTGTTTCCTCTTGCCTCACTACCTTTTGTGTTTATTGTCTCAGTTTCCCATCATTCCTTGTTGGGCATGTGCTTCCTGGTGTTTTCTCTCCCTGAGTTCCGATACTATTATTCCTCAAGGATCCTGGTTTTGTGTTTTGATTTTTGTGTTTTTTGGACTGTTTTTTTTTTTCCCTTGAACTAAACAGTAGTTAGCCCTGTGACAGACTGGTGACCTGTCCAGGGTGTACCCTGCCTCTCGCCCTAAGACAGCTGGGATAGGCTCCAGCGCCCTCCTCGACCCTGAAAAGGATAAGCCGAAGCGAATGGATGGATGGACTAAACAGTATTAAAGACTCACATTATGTTCACCTCCATCTCTTGCATTCTGTATTTGCATCAGCAGACTACAAACTTCACTCCACAAACCTGATCGTGACAACTTTATGTACCTATTGCCATATTTGTTAGATTTTACAGACTCAGCTAGAGAAAAGAAAATGACTTTAGGCTATAAAGACTGTGGTTTGTGACACTGACTTTTGCTACAAATAACAATAAAATGAATAAACATAAATGAATGACACTTCCTGTTTGATAAAAGCTGGAAATTTTCTGTTAATTCTGGTTAAAACACAAGAGTCAGGTTTACTCACCAGTAATCAGATTCAGGTCAGATGCTGGGAAATTAAATATGAACTCAGTTTGATTTTCTTCAGAGAGAAGCACAGAGATGTGTCTCGACTGCAGCTCTGTCATCCACAAACTTTAAGGTGAATCTCGTCTGTCTCGTCTCGCTCCGCCTCTTACTGCACCTCTGTTTTCAGGTTTGTTTCCTTCTGCAGGTTCAGACATGATCACAGACACACTTAGTGCTGGGCGATATGACGATATATATCGTGTGGACGATAGAAAAGTGTCTATCGTGCCATTTGTCTTCTATCGTTTCTATCGTTTCTAACCCTAATTTTATAAATTATTACATAAAAAAGATCATTAACCCTTTACAACCGGTCGGAGCAGGCACACTCCGTTTTCCCTAACTATTTTTAAATCCCTGTAGAACTGGAACCACGTGAGGTAGCGCAATAATTTCTTTTGCATATGAAAACGTAGGAGTTGTACTTACATCTTATTCCATTAGCTTGCCCTAGGTCACGGTTTCCTTCCACATATAGCTTTGCAAAAATTGCATAAAAAGTACTTCCAGCAACAAAAACATAATATTCCAGAAACACGCTTTGCCGATCCGATCAGCTGTTCATAACACTTACTAGTTGGAATATAAGTCAGCGCGAACTATCGCATGTCCGCCATTAGCTGTCCGAAACCGGAAGTGACGTCATTTCGCGGAAAATATAGTTTTTTAGCTTCAAAGCCTATGTTGGTGTTTTTAAAAGTCATGTTTGACTTTATGCTCTTCTGTATCGTTTCCGGGATGCTTAGAAGTCAAATTACACTGTTGGAAATAGTTTATTTTGATGCACATGCTGTGTTTTTGCAAATTTGCATTTATTTATTTTAATTTTTCCTGTGGTATATAAAATTTGTGCATCTCAAAAATAAAACTATGAAGACACTCAAAATAAATTTCTCGTGGTTGGAAACTATTTTGTGCAACTTTTTTGTATTTACAGTTTTGAGGGATAAGCCTCTTAAATTTCTCTAACTAGAAATATATGTAACAACAAAAAAAAAGATTTTCAATTTTTTTGTAGTTTATTGCACTTTTTTGCAATTTATGTAGTTACTATGGACTTAATACATACATATTATTAAACTTTGGGCTATAACGGTTGTATTGATGTATAGCAACTTGAAATGCTCCCACAAATGGCACTACAGCATGTAAAATGTAAAGATAAACTCTGGCGGACTTGGTTCTATGGTAGGTCTTAAAGGGTTAAATAGCCTGTGCAAATATATTAATGTTGTCTTCTCACTATACATACTCTTAACTTTATGCAAGAGAAAATAAAGTATAAAAAAAATGATATTTTTTGCAAAGAAACTCCGTCTTGTGGTTTTGCGACATGGTGCTGCTTTACGTGCACTCGGATTTGCGACATGCTTTATGGTAACTCAAAACAACTGCACCCTCTCCACTCGCTGTTTACAGACTGCATACTTTCCAGATGACCACAGGTCAGGTGGTATATCGTGATATATATCGTTATCGTGATATAAAATAATTCATATCGTGATAAATATTTTTTCCATATCGCCCAGCACTAGACACACACATGTGAAATAAGCAGAGTTTAAAATGTTCTCATTTAATATGAATTTATTGCAGCATGGAAGAGCCAGTGTTGGTGAAAGCACTTTGGAAGCATGAACCTGTTAAACTGCAAAACTCCTCAAGTAAGAAAATGTAGCGAAAAAGAAACATTTCACATTTTTCTCTATGTCCACTTTTATATTTGTGTTCTATATGATCACTTGGGGAGTAACTTTACAGCAACACTGCAGAAATGACTGACCAGAGGAAAAAAAGCCTGAACTGCATAACTCTGCATTAGATCCCAGATGTTTTTTTTGTGCTTCAGTCTTTCACTGTGAACACTTAGTGACTGTTAATAAAGTGACTGCTCATTATTTATTTATTTATTTTTTTTAAACCTGTCCCGTTTGGTTCTTTTGCCATCAGAATTATTGTCTAAAGGCGAAGAAAGATGCCCAACGGATTTACTTTACCAAATGGACCATCCCAGCCTTGCCGTAATGGTCCATTTGATTTACCTTTTATTGTTTATTTTATTTTATTTTTTTTTTTTTACTTGCTAGATACGGGACAGGGGAAAAGAAAAGGGAGAAAGAAAGAGGGGGGAAAAAACAAAACAAACAAAAAAAAACAGCGGAGAAGAGGGACGGGGATAAAGGGCAAAAAACAAAAACCAACAAAATAAGCAGACAAAAAATACATATATCGATCACCTGGATCACCTGTTGAGAAAGAAAAAAGAAAACAAGCAGAAGAAAACGAGAGTAATAGAATAAACAACATCACAATGATATATGGGAATATAACACTAAATACTTAATATTAAACATTATTGTGCAGCACGTAAGATCGACAGCGCACAGTGTGCTTTGAGGTAGGAGCCAAAAAGGGTGTAGTTTGTGTGTGTGATCACCTGTGTGTACACCTGTGAGGATGAGCGCGCTTGTATTTAAAAGGTTCCTTAATGTAATGATCTGCTAGAGGGTGTGGGGGGCCACAGTCCCATCCTCCAGGGCATGAAGCAGGTATGGAGGAGATCAAAACTCCAGACATCCAGAGGCCCCCAGAACACAAGAGACCAAGGAAGACCAACAGAGGGGCAGCCGCGCCACTGTCCCAGAAAGAGCTGAGGAGAGTCCCAGATGAGGGATCACTCAGCAGCCGCGGAGCAGAAGCCAGGGGGGGTTGCAGTGACGTACCCGTGAGCTCCGCCGGCAGCCAGCTGTGCCTGAGTGACCGAGCCCCAGGCCGAGAGGCCGAGGGCACCCCACCCCCGAAGTGGCCCGAGCGAGCCCCAGGTTCCAGGCCCCGATAAGCAGCCACCAAGGAGTGAGCCGGTGTGTACCCGGACGCCCACCCCCGGACACAAAGAACCACCAACGCATCGATGTCTGAGGGCATCTGCCACCGGCAGGGGAAGTGGTGGGGGGAGATAGGCCTCCAAACCTTGGAGGGCCTGAGATGTCCCCAGAGAGGTGGCGTCTGATACCCAACCTGACATATAGACACAGACATACAGGCACACTCAAATACAAACATCCATTCCCACCCTCATGCTCTCATAGGCAATTACTCCACACTCAACCAACGTGGAGACAGACATAAAGAGACGCTGTACACACAATCACACTCCCCAAGTGTACTCTAAGAACCGGGTCTAGGTACCCTTGCCCCTGGAGGGGGAAACTGCACCCAGACCCAGGTGGTGTTACCCTTTTCCCTGCAGTGGGGAGAAGCAGACTGCCCCGACTCCGCAGCAGCAGGGAGGCCCCACACACCAGACCCCAGTCGGACGGCCAACTCCTCCTCCTAGCCCCCCCGCTCCAGCAGGCCGCAGAGACCGGGGGTGTGAGAAGACTCCAAACCTCCCTCTACCCGCTCATATGTAGTGTTGATGTATATGTGTTCTAAGGTGCAATTAAAACCCAGGAGGGCATGGAGCTACCTGCCAGAGAGCAGCAGGTAAGCGCATAGCCCCTCCTGATAGCCCTCAATGTCTACGTGTATTTAAAATTGAGAGGTGGGCAACGACGCCAGGGGTGAGGTGTACACCCTGATGGTAATTTGGAGTCCGTGTTGTGAGCCCACCCCCAAGATCCTATATGTATGTGTTATGAGAGTGTGAGTAATGTGAATGTCTAAGTTGTGAGATAAAATTGAGGCAGAGGCAGCCAGAAGGGGACAGAGGGGGGGGATGCCTCCTCTGCACCCTGGTGACACACCCCTACCCCAAGGCCCTGCATGTGTGGGTGATTGTGGTGGAGCGGGAAGAGGGAGGCAGCTGGAGATGGGGAGGGAAGAAAGGGAGGGGCAAGTGACCCCTCCCTGGGGCCAGCTCCCCCGCTGACCCCAGTAGGCACCCCCATGCTCTGCAACCCGCCAGGGAAAGGGGGCCCAGGCCCATCCGGACCAGGGCCCAGTGCAGCAGCGCCGCCCGGCCCCACAGAGCCCGGGACAGCCCACCCGACCCCACTACAGAGAAAACTGCACCCACCCCATCATCCACTCATCTTCCAGACTACACAAGACAATAGACGCCCAGGCTGAGATCTTCCTCCACCTCTCCTATATCTCCCCCTCCTGCAGAGAGAATTCCTGAGGAGAGGAAAGCTCCTGCAAGATGTGACAACCTCCCCCACCAGTTGAAGAGTCCCCCAGGTGGCTCGATGCACTGGCGGCGCCCTGCGCCAGGACTGGGCCCCCATACACCCACCCGCCCACAACCCCAGCAACACACCAACCAGGACCCGAGCCCCCGAGGCCCGGCCAGGGCCCCAGCCCAGAGACGGAGCGCCCCCAGAACCTCACGCCCGTCCCGGACCCACCCAGGGGCAGCCAGGCTACCAGGTCAGTAACCCACGTCCGTCAGCACAGACCCTCCCCTAGCCCCGCTGCACGCAGCCACGAGGAAACCGTCACCTAAGAGCCAACAGAGCCCTTAATTGGCCATGACCGCTACCCCGGGTTGAGCCCCCCAAGGAAGATGCTCCTGGGGAACCCCCCGACGCCCTAAGCCTGTCCCTACCCCCACACCAATCACAACAGTAAAGGTGGGACCAAACTATGACCCCCCACCCCCACTAGGTGATGGAGCTGATCAAAGGAGCCCAGAGCAATTGATCTGATGTGGTGGCAGAGGCTGTATCAAGACTAATGTAATCTAATAGATAATTTCTATACTGGTTAGAATTAAGATTATTTTTATTTTTCCAGTTCATGAGGACTGTTTTCTTGGCTATGCATAGGGCAGTGAAAACCATGTGGGCTATATCCTTTTCTGTAGTGACATGCTCTAAGCTGCCCAACAAACACACTAATGGAGAAGTTGGAATGTTACATTTCAGACACTTCGATAAGTCTTCACATATCTCACGCCAAAACTTCTGAACTGGTGGACAGAACCAAAGAGCGTGGATATAATTGTCCGGTGAATTGGTTTGGCAGTGTGAGCAGTTGTTGGAAGATGTAAAGCCCATCTTGAACATCCGATGACCTGTATAGTGCACTCTATGTAGTATTTTGTATTGAATTAATTGAAGACTGGGATTTCTAATTAGATGAAAGGTTTTTAAGCAAATCTGAGACCAGAAGTTTTGGTCTAAGTTAACTGATAAATCCGCTTCCCATTTTGCAATAGGAAGTGATATTGATTCATCTATTTTAGAAAGCATTCTGTATATTTTGGATAGTAATTTGGGGGTTTTAAGAGTAAGAAATTGAACCACACTTGGTGGTGTTTGTAGTTCAACTTGACCCGGTTTAAATTTCTTTTTTACTATGGATTTAATTTGTTGATATTCTAAAAATCTTTTCTTGTTGATCCCATATTGTGTAACTAGTCTGTCAAATGAAATAAATTCTGTTCCTTCTAGTATATGTTCTAAATATTTGATTCCTTTACCACTTGTAATATTTAAAGAAATTAGGTCACTGCTGAACTGTATCTAACCATCATCCTTAACATTACATTAATTATCATTTCATCAAAGTGTTTATTGAAGCTGCTGGCATTGTTATAAGTTATATTATAGGGGTTATCATAATCAAATATTAACATGTTTATTACAGGTGCAGTTATAACTACTTTAAAATGATTGAGTTAATATATATATATCATAACTCAGAGCCTGAGTATATTGTTACAGTAAAATAGTAGCTGAGCAAAGGCCTGAATGTATTCAGCTTCTTGTGGTATTTGAGTTTGCTTAGTTACAGGTGACGAAAGGATGTCCAGTCCATGGGGACCTCAAAGGCCTTAGATCATCACCATATTCGGAAGAGTATGCCACAAGGGGAACTTCTGTGTCTGCAGTTATCTCTTAAAATACATGAATGTTCTCTACATGCAAATTATGTGCTTGTAAACGCAAGAGGGGGCGTTACAATACCCTGATGTTATAAAAGCAATCTAGAGTGTATTTTGGGTAGAGATGTACAACTGATGTTTTGCAGTTTGCACCTCTCCACGCTGCGTGCATTCATTAAAATCAATTGTTTGAACGACCTCTTCTGGACCATCATTGTTTTACTCTCGTCCTCAATTTCGAACCCGTAACATTTGGTGCATTGGCCGAGGGTTGAGGGGGAGAAAGTTGGAGATTGAGACCGAGAGGGTCTGAGGTGCTCAAACGGGCAGACACGAGTCAGTGGTCGAAGTGAGTGGACATAAGCCGGCTTATTCAAAGGTAAGGCACTACCTGTTGAATTATTTCCAAACAGTGCTGAATTGGTTCTGACAAAATTGAAAGTCTACTCACTGAAAATTACTGGTAAAGGTCTGTTTTGATTTTGGTGAAAATCTCATGAGAATTGAAGTTGAAGTAATGATAATGTAAAGTTAAGTGACAGTACTGATTAAAGGAAAAGCAGTTGGACTGCTAAGGAAAGAGAATTTAAAGTAGTTGGACTACTGAATTTAGGATTATAGGTAATTTGAAAACTGTGTATAGTAATACAGTCATAATTGAATATAAAGCTGGGCTTGGACATTAATAGAGTCGGTTTGGTGGTTTTATAGGATGTCTTTAAAACATAACTAAATTTAAGTAGAACGGAACTGTGGGATGTTCTAAGAAGTGCATTGCTCAGAGGTAACGCTTGCCAACGGTTCGGACGCGCGCCATTGTCCTCTAGGAGGGATAGTCAGTTGGTCACTGTGGAGCTTGGGGCACTCCAGAATAACTAGTGGTTGGACCACTTTACCGTTTGGAACGGTACTTGCGCTTTTTTGGGTAGCAAAGGTTGGACCTTGGGCGTTGGACGCTTTTAAATTGATTTAGGAACTTTAGGAATTAGACCAGATACAGTTTGGAACTGATACTGTGTGAATTGATGATAAAAAACTTGGAGTTTGTCCCTTGGAGGGTTAATTTAAAATTTGTCGAAATTGTGTAGGTTTTAAAATGTCAGGCCTAATACTGCAGTTGTAATTATAAAGACGTCTGGGTAAAATTGTGTGTCAGAGGAGTCTGTGAGTCAGGCTGGTACTATTTTTAGACTGTGTGTGTGTGTGTGAAAATGCAAATAAGGAAGCTGAGAGGTGCATAGAGTATGAGGAAGTTTATAGAGACTGCTAGACATTGCTTATGGCTGTATTTAAGACGCTGGATTTGTTTATGACAATATTGTAAGTAAAGTTTTATTTCTTGCCATGACTGTATGACTTTTTGAGGGGTTTTGAGATAGGATACATAAACTGTTGATACTTAGGACCGTTATTTGGGTTCTGAGAACTGAAATTGAATTTGAGATAATTTAATTAATACATATGTCTGTAAGTGATGTCTCTTTTGGTGTCAAACTAAGATGTTTTAGGATTTTTAGATGGGTTTTGTTTCAGTTTGAGATAATATATACAGTTACATTTTTTGTGTGTCTGTGTGTGTGACAACATGCGCAGTTTAAATTGGGCGCTGTTCCTTCCTCTTTTTAGTTTTAAAACACAAAGGCTGTTAGATTAAAAATTACTGTGTGAGTAACGGTTTGACTTTTGACTAGGGAAATAATATGCTTACTTTGGGGTCTATGAAGATATTTGACTTTGAGTGATGTTATGAGAGGTTGAGTTTATTTTTCTGTTTAAAAACACATAAGTATATGCACTTAGTACACCCACTCAAGAAATGATTGTGTGACTGATGCTACAAAACTGACCTAAAGAATGGTGATGTGTGTGGAGAAGTGTTAGTTGTCCTGATGTGTGAAAGAGCGCTATTAAAATGTGTGTGAGTGAAATGAAGGCATATTGCTTTTAAATAAAGATTTAGTAGAATTACTGATTATTTGTAGACTGTGAAATTAAAAAGAAGTCTCTGCAGAAGCTGTAGAAACAGGAAACCGTGTGTGTGTCTGGGACAGGAAATGCATGCCCATAAAAGGGAAGCTCACGGTGACAAGTGTGCACCCAGAGTCGAGAGAGAGAGTTAACTGTGGGCAGATGAAGTAAAAGGGAGGTTTTAAGATAAACAATGAATATGATACTAATTATATGCTTTAGTGTGTTAATACAGGTGAACGTCTCTAAACCTGGAACCCTTGAGCACAGCAGCAAAAGCATAGATTAACACAATTGGGAAAAACAGGCCACTCTTTGGCTTAAAATTATAGCTTCACCTGGCACTTTGTCCTTGACTCTGAGAAGAAGCTCAAAGGCCAGCTAATCTCCTGATGAAGACCGACAGAACATCGTGGATCAACAGCAGACAAAAGGAACCGAATTATTAACACTGACGACGCCAGCAGCAGCAGGTATGCAACATGTACTGTGAATTACAGGCTGGGCAGTTGAACAGTGGGATAAAGAACTGTGGAAAAGCATTGGGCACTGAGTTTCATGTTTCCCATGCTTGAAAGAGAAGACTGAAAGATGGCTGGAGAAGAACAAGACAGCAAATGAAAATAAGATTGACTGACGACTCCAGAAGCAGAAGGGAGGAAACCCCATGATAAAATATGCAGGGGGAACTGGAGGCTGGTCAAGAACAGTGTCAAATGACTGGGGGGCACTGAGGCGAAGGAACTGAATGTGGTATTTTGCCAGACTGGAACTTAACGTAAAAGAAGACGACGGAAAGATCAAGACAGAGAAGAAAAAGACTGTGTTTGCTTTGAAGGCTGAACAGGACAGTGGGAAGAGAGGGACCAAGGTCAGGTGAACCAGGACAAGTTTGACTGCGAGCATATAGGATATGATTGGGTTGAAGTTGAACGCTGGACTCTTGAGGTTTTAGGGATGTCCACCACATCACAACAAAGAGGTAAACAATACAAAAGATAAAGATAATCAAAATAACTGACAATTATATTAATGAATAGAAAACACACATATACAAACTGTTACATGTGAGACTATTTTCGAAACGAATCAGAAGTGAGATAGCTTGAATGTAGAGCTCAGTGAAAAGATGCATAAATTAAATATGAATACATGAAAATGCAATGAATACATAAGGATGCAATGAAGAAGCAGCTTACATTCATGCAATGAAGAAACTGCTTACACTTAATTAAGATGATCACCTGGCATGCAATGAAAAAAACAGCTTACACTGCATTTACATGACAACATAACGCAAGGAAGAACACGCTTACATACATGACATAATTGGTATTTTTGACTAGAAAAAGAGAAATGGGTGGTTTAGTGGGTCGTTTAGGCACCCGTGATAATAATGCAAATGTCTTAGTTTGTTATTTTTAGGAGCAAAGCAGACCCGGACCAACTCTCCAGATCCAGCAGTTGGAAGAAAATTGTAGGTTAACGCCAATGGATATGTTAAGGCAAGTTTCTGGTTGAATTGTTCACAGAATCATGTGTCCATGAACCTGGAAAACAGGCCCTAGCTCCTGGCTGAAGATTAGGAGTGCTTATTTAAGGTGGGAAATTAAAATAGAGGGTTAGTAATTCGGGGAAAGAAAAAACTGACTGCTTAACTGGAGAATTGGGAAGGAGTTTGAAAGACTGCGAAGCCATAGATGCATAAATAACACACACAAACAGAAAATGCATTAACTCTAAAAAGACAAGCTCATGAAGTTTAATGCATAGAGACATTGAATAAACCTGGCTAAGAACATAAGCATATGCAATGAAGATCTGCTTGCTGCTTGTATGAGTGAGAGAATGGTGTGAATGGTTAATAAAATTGATGGAAAGATTTAAAAAGATGGAAAAAACACAAGAAAAGTATTAACGCAGTTTTAAAAGAGTGCCTTAGGAGTGCTCTCGTACTGATTGATAAAAGTAGGCGATTAGTATAGAAAGAAAATGAAAATAATTGAACAATATGATAAGGTCTAAACATGTATTTATCTTGTGACTGAGTATGAAAATTAGTTGGAGAGCTAATGTGAGTGATGACAGAGGAGCTTGCTGTGTGTGTGTGGTTGAGGCCTTGAGGAAAGGAAGCAAAGTAGACTGTTACGAGATGAAAATTTGATTAAGAGATTTATAAATTAGTGTTGACATATTGTGAGAACGTGCTTATATGTTTGGTTGAATGTGAGTTTGGTAAAGTGCTTAAAGGGGGATATTGTGTACGAAACGGTGTAGCTTTTTACGTTTTGGGTGTGTTCTATGGCTGAAATTTAAGATTGTTGAAGATTTTTGAGGTTGTTGTTTTATTTTTAAAGAGGGAGTTTTAATAAACATGGACATGTTTAAGGGGTTTTGTAACAGTGCACTTATAAAGAAAAAACCTGTCAGGTGATTTTGTTTTGTACTTTGATGAGCTAATACTCAGCTCTCTTTTTTCTCATTTTTGTTCTAAGCAGGCCTGCAAAAGACAACAATGAATATCGGCGCCGACAATAGTCTCAGGAAAACAAAAAGTAAGGTGACCTTTTCCGAATTACAATGGGTCAGATTGTGGGTCCCTGTCTAAGAGGATTGCAGCGAGCCAATCCAGTCCAAAAGTATAAAGAACTATTTTACTAGAGACAACAAAAAAGAAAATAAATGAGTATATAAATTAACTGAGTTTGCTGAAGGTGGTAAATCTGATTATTTGTGCGGAAGTCAACCAATACCCGATGTTAATGCGTGTGAGTGAATGTGTGGGTGAATGGACGGACCAGGCAGACTATAGGTTGGACTGACTGGACACTGACAAAAGACTGGACTAAGGTTGGACACATGACTGATAATTGTTATGTTTTAAGTTTTCTTTTATAACACAGGTTGGATCATAAGTGGAGAAAGTGAGTATAAAAGGTGATGTTCTGGTTAACACACAGGCTTTTGTTTATAGGACGTTTCAAGGATGCAGGCTGTGGATGGAGCCAAGAAGGGATTTTGACATGATGATTAATTTGATTTCATTCCTTAAACACAGGTTTGAAGGCCCGGAGCATTTATATCTAATATGATATGATTAACTTTTCTTTTAATTCCCTAACCTGAGTGAAGGATTTTGAGTTTGTAACACATGAGATGTGTCACAAAAAGGGGGGTCTTAATATATGTGATTAGCTACAGGAAATGAGCTACAGGAAATGTGCTCTTTTAGGGTTACTAAGCAAATGTCTACGTGACCTTTACCTAACAACCTTTGTGATGATAAACTTGTTTACCGACTTGCTTTCTTGTAGAACATACAGACTTAGGAAAGGGGAACCTCAGCTCTGAGTTTTGAGAATAACTCTGTTAAGTTGACAGGAAACACGTCGGAACAGCCATATAGGGCAAATGTATTAGAGCTTGTAATTAAATGTGGGACTTGAAAAGAGGAAGCAAGTTTGGTACAGGACGTACTTGAGATGATTAGATGAGAGAAGGAGAAGGTCAGGAATAGTTTAAAGTAAGACTGAGAAATTAAATGGGGTAAAAGGGGGTGTAGCTTCAGGGCAGTTCACAGCCCGGCGTAAACGCAAGGTGCTGTCACACAGCTTAAGTTATTTGGTTGATTTATTTTATGACAAAATAATAAGGAAATATTAAAAATATACAACACGTTGAGGAGATCTCTTTTGTTATATTTTAGTGTTTAACATGAAAGATGCCTCTCTGGAGCTTCTCTCCTGATGCTACCCCACCAAAAGACGCTTATCCATAGAGACTATGTCAGCTCCCAAACAGACAACAACAAACCAAGACTAGCAATAAACAATCTAAACATAAATAATAACAAATAAAGAACAATACAGAATAAAAATTTGAACCGAAGAATAAAATAGTGAAATGTGGATTATTAAATATTAAGTATTTCTCTTCAAAAGTCTCTGTTAGCTGACGCCAAGCGGTCGCAGCAGATGGCTGCCCGTACCTGAGCATGGTTCTGCTGGAGGTTTCTTCCTGTTAAAAGGGAGTTTTTTCCTTCACACTGTTGCCAAAGTGCTGGCTCAATAGGGGGTCACAAGATTGGTGGGTTTTTCTCTGTATATATGAAGCCCCTTGAGGCAATTTTTGTTGTGATTTGGCGCTATATAAATAAAATTAAATGGGAATGTACTGAAGTAAACTTAAATGTCATAAACTAGGAATTAGTTCATTTCTCAGGGGAGAAATGAAAAAACGGGGACTGGTGTTAGGAATAAAAGCTATATTTTTAATATGAATCTGCTCATTATCTTGTTTTATGTACTTTAATAATGAAGGCTGGCTTGTAGAGCAAGGCCACCTTTTACTCACAAACAAGTGCTCAGCCAGACTGAAAAACAGGAAGTTTTAGTGCACAAGGCATATTAATAAATATAGACACAAAAAGAGGAACTCCCCATATAAACAACATTCAAAATGTGTGAAGTATAAAGTACCGAAATAACACTATATAAGTCACAGCTGATGATTCTAATGTTAGAGAGCTCTTGCAACTGGCGTCTGAGCTGTGCAGAGGTCGCTCTTAAGACAGGTACTTATGTAGGTTAACATAAGGTTGAGTCCAACAGAAGCAAGGCACCCTAAATGCGCACAGCATGCAGCAGGGCTTGCCAAAATAATATAGGAAACAGCACATGTAGGGAGAGAACACTCACTAAAAGTTCTGACTAACACAGTGTGGTGGCTTATGTGAACTTGCAGGCGTTCACTATGACATCATTAGCATAACAGAGACTGAGTAAAGTTTTAGATGCTCGAAATCTGACACTTACACATGAAGGAATCAATATGGCAGATGTAATGGGATTAGGAGGACCTAATTACTGGACTAAGAAAGTAGAACTTGAAGGGAAAGTCAGAGAAGATTTAAAAGCAGGACCTGTTGGGATTGGGGATTTAGAGATTCTTTTATTGCTATCATATAATCTGCCTGATGATGACTGCATTAATAACAGGTTGTACAGTATAATTTTAATAGTATTGAATATGTTTGTGATAACAGTGATGTCTCTATTTACAGGTTGAGTTTATTTCAGACACAATGCATAACTGTGCTTGTTTAGAGTTGATGTTCCGTCCAAAAGGGTTTTAAGCTTCACTGGTGAGAGTGTCCAGGTGATACATGTTGAGGGAAGATGAGAACATAGCAGGTTAATTGCATGCACGCTTACAAACACACATGATTTAAATATAGGCCAGGCCGAAGGCCTGGACTTTATGTAGCTTTTAAATTTACAGCTCCTAACTTGCAGGAATGGCGTGGAGTGTAATGAATGAATGTAAAACATGCTTACAGACACAAACATGAAATGGATTTATTTTACAGGGTAAAGGTGGAACACATGTTGCTTTGTTTCTGCTTAGCAACTGCTGAGGTAAAAGGTGTTAAAGATAAATATGCAATAAGTGAACAGGAAATGTGTGAGGGTGAGCCGGGTGAAAAAAAATGTTGTAGAAACTTGTCTAACTGGTATGAACAGTAACTTTTGCATGTTATGTATATGCTTGAAGCAAAAAGAGGCGTAAATGATGATAGAAAATTTTGAAGTGTGTTTTCTAGCGGACATTTAGGCTGACATAGGGATGGTGTATATTTTACCCGGGGTGTTTTTAAATAGAACTAAAAGCGTTGCTCACACACATAAAGAGTATTGAGATTAGGTAAAGTTAATATAATGGATAGAGCCCAGAACATGATATTGTCAACCAACTTTGAATAATTAAAGGAACATTAGATGAACAAAGTAGGTTAGTGAGGTGTAGCAGAGAAAGGCTGTTTGTTTTTTATCCCTTACAGGAGAAGATTTCCACTAGAGAGGGACCCAGAAAAGGAGCAGAGACCACTTAAGCATGAAGTGTTTTCAAGTGGGAGCTGGTGTTTTATTACTGGACCACCTAGAGGACATGAGGTGGTTTTCTGATTTGCTGAGTCAGAGGACGGCTAGAGAGGGTCAGAGCGAAGGCAGTGGAGTTGGGAATGGTGGTTTCGGCGCCCATGAGGCCATTAATGGATGTAGAGGTGACAGAGTGGGTCGAGGAGTGACACAAGGAAATGGTGTGGTGATGTCTCTGGAGAGACATCAAGAGAGGGAATTGTAATATTTAAAGAAATTAGGTCACTGCTGAACTGTATATAACCATCATCCTTAACATTACATTAATTATCATTTCATCAAAGTGTTTATTGAAGCTGCTGGCATTATGTTATAAGTTATATTATAGGGGTTATCATAATCAAATATTAACATGTTTATTACAGGTGCAGTTATAACTACTTTAAAATGATTGAGTTAATATATATATCATAACTCAGAGCCTGAGTATATTGTTACAGTAAAATAGTAGCTGAGCAAAGGCCTGAATGTATTCAGCTTCTTGTGGTATTTGAGTTTGCTTAGTTACAGGTGACGAAAGGATGTCCAATCCATGGGGACCTCAAAGGCCTTAGATCATCACCATATTCGGAAGAGTATGCCACAAGGGGAACTTCTGTGTCTGCAGTTATCTCTTAAAATACATGAATGTTCTCTACATGCAAATTATGTGCTTGTAAACGCAAGAGGGGGCGTTACAATACCCTGATGTTATAAAAGCAATCTAGAGTGTATTTTGGGTAGAGATGTACAACTGATGTTTTGCAGTTTGCACCTCTCCACGCTGCGTGCATTCATTAAAATCAATTGTTTGAACGACCTCTTCTGGACCATCATTGTTTTACTCTCGTCCTCAATTTCGAACCCGTAACACACTCCAATCTGAAAAGTTTATCATATTATTGTTTTGTAATATGTCAGGGTTGTTCCAGATAGGTGTACGTTTGCATGGGATTAATGAAGACTCTGTCAACTTCAGAAACTCCCACCATGCTGTCAGAGAGGAGCTAATGTTGACGCTTTTGAAGCATTCATGTCGTTGAATGTTTGAGCTGATAAATGGTAGATCTGAAATCTCTAGATTATTGCAAAGTGCTTGTTCTACATCTAGCCAAGGTTCATCTAAGAGGGTATGTTTTAGCCATCCTGAGATAAATTGGAGCCTGTTGGCTAAGAAGTAGTGCTGAAAGTTAGGTAGTTCTAATCCTCCTTTATCCTTGGTCTTTTGTAGTGTTTTTAAGCTTATACGTGGGGGCTTATTTTTCCAAAGGAATTTGGACATATATGAATCTAGAGATCTGAACCAATCTTGTGGCGGTTTAGTTGGGATCATTGAGAATAAATAATTTATTTTTGGTAAGACCATCATTTTTATAGCGGCAACCCTTCCCATGAGTGATATGGGTAGACATTTCCACCTAGCCAGATCGCCTTCTACTTTCTTTAAAAGTGGGATATAGTTTAATTTAGTTAGATCTGCAAGCTTGGGAGAAACATTAATACCTAAATATTTTATATTTCCCGATTGCAGTGGAGTAGAAGAGGAATTATGGAAGGAGCAATTAATCGGAAGGACTGTAGATTTTGACCAGTTAATTGAGTAATCTGATATTCTTGCAAAAGAGTTTATCAATTCAATCACCCCAGAGATATTGGTTTGTGAATTTTGGAGAAAGAGTAGCACATCATCCGCATAAAGGCTGATTTTATGTTCCACGTTCTTGCATTTTATGCCCTTAATTACTGAATTCTGTCTAATTGCTGCTGCTAGTGGTTCAATAAAAATTGCAAACAGTGAAGGGGAGAGTGGGCATCCCTGCCTGGTGCCCCTCAGGAGACAGAAGCTGGAGGATGTCTGGTCATTTGTTCTGACACAAGCTGTTGGGGAATTATATAATATTTTTAACCAGCTGATGAAAGAAGATCCAAAACCAAATTTGTGTAAAGTTGCAAATAGAAATTTCCAGTTAACTCTGTCAAACGCTTTTTCTGCATCTAAAGAAAATATTGTAGTTTCAAGGTTTTTACTGTATGAGTAGTCTATCAAATTAAGTAATCTACGTGTATTTGTTGATGAGTGCCTACCTTTTATGAAACCAGTTTGGTCAGGATGAATTAAGAGGGGGGTTATTTTCTCTAGTCTCTTCGAGAGAGCTTTGCAGATTATTTTAAGGTCTACATTTATAAGGGATATTGGACGATAGCTTGAGGGATATACAGGGTCTTTGCCTGGTTTTAGCAGGAGATTAATGTTTGCAGAATTCATATTTGATGGGAGCCTGCCATTTTCTTTGATTTCCAACAGCGTTCTGTAAAAAATTGGGGCTAAAATCGTCCAGAATTCTTTGTAGAATTCTGCAGGAAAGCCGTCTGGACCTGGAGCCTTATTATTGGGCATACTTATCAGGGCTTCCTGGAGTTCACCTGGTGTCAGTGGCGAATCCAATGCCATTGCTTGAGAGTCTAATAATTTTGGGAGAGTTATGTTGTCTAAAAACTGATCAATTTCCTTTTTAGATGGGTTTATTTGTGGTGAATACAACGTTTTATAGAAATCCCTGAAGATGTTGTTTATTTGTTTCGGGTCATATACTGTATTTCCAGATGAGTCTTGAACAGCACATAGAGTTGTTTTTTCTTTATTTATTTTTAGCTGGTTTGCTAGAAATTGACTGGATTTATTACCATGTTCATAATTTTGTAAGCGTAGTCTTTGTACTAATAATTTTGTTTTTTTAATCAATTATCTCATTTAATTCTAGTTTTGTTTTGCGTATTTTGTTCAATGTTTCCTGATCTTGGTCGGACGCATAGGCTTCTTCTAGTGATTTGATGGTTTTTTCTAATTCCTGGATATTTTTGTTTTCTTTTTTCTTTTTATGTGATGAGAAAGAAATTATTTTACCTCTCATCACAGCTTTCCCTGCTTCCCATAGAACAGAAGCTGATGTTCCGGGAGTGTCATTAAAGTCTAAATATGAAGTCCACTCTTTTTTAAAATATTTAATAAAGTCTTCATCTTTAAGCAGTGATGTATTAAATCTCCAGTTTTTACTAGGCGTAGTATTATTCTTGTGCATTAGTGTTAAAGATACAGGAGCATGATCGCTGACAGCTATAGGGTGAATCTCAGTGTCTGAAATGTCACTCAGCAGTGAGCTGCTGACCAAAAAATAATCCAGACGAGAGTAGGAGTGATGGACATGTGAGAAAAAAGTATATTCCTTACTGGTGGGGTGAAGGGAGCGCCATGCATCGCAAAGACCAAAGTCGCTCATATACTGTTTGATTATATTTATGGACTGCCAATTACGCTGAGTTCCTGCTGTATTGAGCCTATCCATTTCTTCATTTAGTCCAAGGTTGAGGTCGCCTCCAAGAACAAGTGTGCCATCTAAGTGTTCGGAGAGTGCACTGAAAAAACCGTGAAAGAATGAGGGATCATCAACATTTGGACCATATACACTTACAATACATAGCTTTTTATCAAGTATAGATAGTTTAATGATTAAGAATCTGCCCTCTGGATCTATAACTGTATCGAGTACTGTGAAATTAATTTTTTTATGGATTAAAATTGCTACTCCCCTTTGTCTAGAATTATAACAAGCTGAGAACACATTAGGAAACTCAGGTGTTTTAAGTTCATTCTTGTAAAAGGACAACATCTGCCTGTAGTTTTTTGAGTTGGTTAAATATTTTTAACCTCTTTTCTCTGGAGCCAGCTCCATTTACATTCCATGTAACGAATCTTAGTGCACCCATAGATGTCTGTGTATAACTAGGGGTGTGCGCTGTGTGTGTCGCTTAGACAGGTGGAGAGAATACATCACTTGTTCGTAAATAAAAAGAGGGGGAGAGAGAAAAAATGTGTGGTGAGATGCTCCCTGAGTCTGACTATGTGTGTGCATATTTACTAATATGAGTACGCTTGGTTTAAGTGTGTGTATCCTATACGACTGTGTGCGCTGTCTGATGTAAATGTGCTGCCGTTGAGCGCATGGCTGTGCGTGATCGTGCTGTGCGTATGTGTCCAAATAAAGGATGTTGTTTGTGGATGAGTGTGGAAGCAGGTGATCGAAGCAGTGAAAGAAAGAAAAAAGAAAGAAAGAAACCAAGGACAAGGGTGAGCAGCATAAAAACAAGAGGGGGAAAAAAGAGAACAAAAAACGAGAAGAAAAAAAAAATCCGGAAACATTCCGATCAAACCATTGACGGAGAGTGACGGTGTTAATTCTGCTATGAAATCACACCTAAGATGTGATTTGATACTAGTAAGTTAAACAGATGTTAATGCAAGTTAGTGTGAGTGGGTGGGGAAAGGGTGTAGCGGATTCTTATCTGGTGTGAAGTTAATACAGCCACGGAGTGATGTCGGGGTCGCGGTGGAGCTGTCCGTCCACGTACAGCCGGTCCACAGCGATGACAGCGCGGGAGCCCTTCTGGATAAAGCTGCGTCGGATTGGGAAGAGGACCCTGCGTCGTTCCAGGATCTCTTTGGGGAACTGGTCGTTCACGCTGAAGTCCGTTCCTTTTAATTCCCTGCCGCGGCTTTTCACATGTTCCTTTTGTTTGAAGTGGCCGAATTTGGCCACGATAGGACGTGGTCTCCCGGCCGCAGCCCGAATGGGGCCGAGGCGATGCACCCTATCAAAGACGATGTTCTTCACCGTGTCCTCGGGCAGCTTCAGGTGGGTTTTGATGAAGCTTTTTACCGTGGTCTCCGCGTCCTCTCCAGCGGCTTCTGGAATACCAGAAAATACCAGATTATCACGCATGCTACGGGCTTGTAGATCTATAACTGTTTCTTTTATTTTTTTATTTTCTCTATTTAGCTGAGTAACATTGTCTGTGAGACATTTCACCGACTCCCTTAGCGTGGCATTTTCAGCAGCGAGCGTTTCCACCTGCTGCTGGCTGAACTCCAGGGACTCTCGCAAGGATTTAAATTCCCGGTGAAGAATCTCCACCAAGGACAGCCTTGCATCGAAACTGGACAGTCGTTGGTCGATTGACTCCAGTATGTCGACAATATCTTTGCCGGCTGGCGATGTTGTGCCGGGGGAATCTGCCGGGCGAAGTCTTTTCGACGACGGCGTCTCAGGTTTGGCCGGGGAAGCTGCACTCTGAGCCTTCTTCATCACGAGATCCTGGAAGTACTGATCAATGTAATCTTGGAGAGCCTCTAAACTCTCCCCGTTGTTCTCCAGGGTGTTGGAGATGATTTAGACAAATGTTGTTAGTTATAAGACAATTGATAAGTGTATTTGGTTATACTGAAGCTTAAAGGAATTTATTCAAATCTAAACTACCATTCGCTTTAATTTTCCGCCAAAATCTCCGGCGTCTGACGTCAGTTACAACATGAGTCGCTTACCTTGTCCGTCACTTCCGTCACTTACCTCTCCACTCTGACTGCTCATTATTGCCAGATTTTCTATCATTAAAATGAACTGAAATCATAGACTTGAGGGTTGAAATAAAGTAAATAAGTCACAATGAAACACTGGAAGTGAGGTGACTGATTAAAATCTTTAGCGCTGATTCATTTATTGTAAAGAGACGTGAAATGCTCAGTGTTCCCTCTCTGCTCCATAACGTTGTGAGACCAACCTGAGACAACAGCAATAATGAAAAAGACAAATTCTTGGAGAAGTCAGAGAGTTAATTTTCTTCTAATTTCTCGTGTAATTTTAAGTAAGATTTGACAAAACAAGTGTTTAAGATGACTAAAATTAAAATTCATTGTGGTAATATAAAGAACCAAAATTAGATCAAAGTTTGTCCAAATATTTATGGAATTAACTGTAGTTCCAGCTTTATGCAAATATTTCCATCTGCAAATAACTCCACTCACAAAACTTCAATGACTATGTATTTTTAAAATTTTGTTCTTTAAATTAGTCTATATGTTGGCCAACAAAATGCACAAACAGTGAATTTGTTTTTAAATTGAGACTGTGTGTTTATTGATTCTGTCTTCAGACTAAAATCTTTGTCTCACTGGAAATAGAAAATGTAGAACTTATAAACAGGTTTATATTTGTTACATTTCCATAAAGGTTTTTTTTCTCCAAAGTTTTCAGCCCCCTGAGTTGCTCTGTCCCAGTCATTCACCTCTGACTCTCAGTCTTGCCCCACGGCCTGACCAGCCTCCAAAACGAGTGCCCCTCCTGTCTAGCCCTGTGGCTGTGCCAACACCCTGAACTGTCTCTTAGCTTTTTTTGTGCTCCCTGTTTTTGTTTTCCTTTTGCGTTCATGGTCCTGATGGCCTCTTACTTGCCCACCCCTGGTTTAATGCGGTTCTTTTTTTATGATTTGGTCATTTTTTGTACATATTTTGGTCGATATTTCAGCGCTGACAAGATTTGAATGAATGTGGGCAAAAAGTATCCTGGGAGGAATGGTACATTTATCACATACATGTCAATAATAAATGGACGCCTCCATCTGCTGAGGAAGCTCATGTGTTGTCACTGAAAGCTCTTCAACAGGTACTGGCTGTATCTCAGGGTGAGATTGTTTCATCAAATGTTTAGATTATTTAAAATAAGACCTCTTGTTTTCTTTGAGTTGTATTGAGTTTAATTTCAAATATGTTAATGAAAGTCTTTTTTTGCTTACCTGATTGTTCATATTTAACAAATCATAGATCATATTGATATCATCTAGTAAGAAACTGAGGTCAAAGGTCAGGATAAATTTTGAAATAACTGTTCCACTTTGCTACCTCTTGACTTTTTTAAAAACAAAAATAGAAAAAAAAAGGGAACAGAATTTTCTTTTAATGTATGTGTTCATTTATGATTGGATAAAAAAAACCCTCTCCCTCTGTGCATGTGTTTGTGTGTGTGTGTCTGCGTGCGTGTGTGTGTGTGTGTGTCCTCAGTGAACTGTATCAGTCTCTGCAGTATCTTCCAGCTGCAGCAGTCAGTTCAGTTTCTGTTCAGTCTGACTGAGGGAGGTTTTTGTACGACTGTTTTTCACTGTGTGAACACATACTGACTGTTAGGATAGTGAAAACTCTGACAGTAATAAACTGCTGCATCTTCAGCCTGGACTCCACTGATGGTCAGAGTGAAGTCAGAGTTTGATCCACTGCCTGTAAAACGAGCTGGAATCCCTGATTGTCGAGTGCTAGCATAGGTAATGAACAGTTTAGGAACTCCTCCATCTTTCTGTTGATACCAGGCTAAACGGTTCCCACTATCTACACGCTGACTGGTCCTACACTTGATGTTCACAGATCCTCCCACAGCAGAACTCACTGCTCCAGGCTGAGTCACTGTGATCTGTCCTCTGGACTCTGAGGATACAGAGACAAAAACATAAAGCAGCTTCATGGTTTTGTGGGCTTCATTTCAGAGGGACAGATGTTGATAGAGGAGAGGAGTTTGATTCTCTGGACTTTACCTGTGAAGCAGCAGCAGAGGAGAGTCCAGATGAGGACGCAGATCAAAGTCATGTTTTTGATGAGGAGGATTTCTGTGGCTTCTGTCGTGATGAAGGACAGCTGTCAGTCATCCAGTGTTCAACTCTCAGGACTATAAACTCTCCCAGAGCACTGGAGCATGGTGCTGCTGATGCAAAGTGCCTCTCTATGGAAATGATCTGACTTTAGCTGTTTATCAATAGATCAAACAGTATGTTTGGAATTTATTCTGTGTACGATGACTGTATGCAACATTTGACTGCGCTTGTTTATGTCATGTCCTCAAAGCAAATTGCTTATTTCCCCTAATTATGAGTGAAATGAAATAGAATACATAATCTTTCTTTCTTATGATTTATATTTATTAATTATATTTAATAATCTATTTCAAATTTGTTGAGTCCAACTTTTTTTGCCTGGTAACAAAATTCTAAAACCACTGACACTGGAATAATGTTTAGAATCAGAAATCACTTACCGCTGTGGTTGAAGACTCTAACTTCTGTTTAGAAATTGTTTATTTATTTTTCTGTACTTTTTTAAAAACTAAAAAAAATATTCTAAAATCTACTCTACACACACAGTGAGGCCATTGTAATGGGAGACGTTAAACAGATAGTGAGACTCCTTCTCCCTATCAGGGATATAAATCCTTGGGTGACTGCTAAGCAGAAAACAAGGTCATAATTCTCTCTGTGAGGGAGAAGGTATAACCCCCCCGTGAGAGGGGCCAACATGTGAGAGTTTTTTGTTTGGGAAGGTATAAAAGAGTTCAGGGCGGTGTCCATCCTCAGAAAACTGTTTGGTGTTTGATCTGAACATTTTCTCCACTGCAGTATTTTTCTTTTTCTTTAATAAACCTCACTTCAAAAGACACGCTCACCTGGTAGTTGCAGTTTTATTTAAGATTTTCCACAACGATCCTTTTCTATAACTCCATGTATTTCAGTGTAATATAAGTTTTGTGTGTTTTCAGTTGAGGGTAATACTGTAATTAAGATTAAGAGGAACTTCTTTTTTTTACACTTGATGGTGGAAATACCTGATGGCAGTGTAAGATCTATTAAAGATTATTTGATAATGTATATTGTGTATTTATGATTTAATAATTTTTACACTAAAGACAGTATATAGGATGTGTTGTGGTTGACTGGGTGAGTGAGTTGTTGAATTGTCTAGTTTGTATTATTCTGTGTAGTTTGTTTTTCATTTCTATTTGTTAGTTTGAGTTTTTTTCTTTCTATTATATTTTTAGTGGCTTGTGTGGATTTTTTTCTACTTTTTTTCAAGGTCATTGTATTTTATTTATTTATTTATTTTGTTATTGATTTATTTTTTATCTACAGTCATTTGCTTCTAGGAAACATGCATCGTTTTTCACTATAGGATCAGATTTTTGATTGGATGTTAGCGGTCATGTGACCATTCACAGTTGATTAGTGTTTAGTGTTTCATTGAGTGATAAAGAGCATGTGTGCTTGAAATATCACTAGTTGCAAGAAATACGTAAACTGGAGTTCTGCAGGGTGGGAATCGTGAATTCTTTTTTCTTTGTCTCATGTTTCTGGCTCTACACCTTCCCCACAGGATGAGGAGGATGTGCGTAGATTTCTTTTTGTGCTCCATTTGTCTTTCTCCTTTTATATCATGGAGGATGAGATCAGCTTTGCTGGAAATTGTAGCTCAACCTTTGCTTCTTTCTGTCTCTATAATATTATACAGCCATACACAGGATACTGTCACAGTCCGGGTGAGCTGCTGGAAAATTCCACTGAGTCCATTTTCTCCTGTGCCTGCCCCAGGGCGGAGCTGTCATCAGCAATCTCAGCAATCTGATCAGGATATTTAAGTCCATTGTTTCCGCCTCTTCACCTCCAGTTTGTCAACTGGAGGAACCTTGGAGTCATTTTTAACCAGGACATGTCCTTCAACGCACATATTAAACAAATATGTAAGACTGCTTTCTTCCATTTGCGCAACATCTCGAAAATTAGAAATATCCTGTCTCAGAGTGACGCTGAAAAACTAGTTCATGCATTCATTACTTCCAGGCTGGACTACTGTAATTCTTTATTATCAGGATGTCCTAAAAACTCGCTGAAAAGCCTTCAGCTAATCCAAAATGCTGCAGCAAGAGTACTGACAAGGACTAGAAAGAGAGAGCATATTTCTCCTGTTTTGGCTTCCCTTCATTGGCTTCCTGTTAAATCCAGAATTGAATTCAAAATCCTGCTCCTCACATACAAGGTCTTAAATAATCAGGCCCCATCTTATCTTAATGACCTTGTAGTACCATATCACCCTATTAGAGCACTTTGCTCTCGCTCTGCAGGCTTACTTGTTGTTCCTAGAGTATTTAAAAGTAGAATGGGAGGGAGAGCCTTCAGTTTTCAGGCCCCTCTTCTGTGGAACCAGCTTCCAGATTGGATTCGGGAGACAGACACTATCTCTACTTTCAAGATTAGGCTTCAAACTTTCCTTTTTGCTAAAGCATATAGTTAGGGCTGGACCAGGTGACCCTGAATCCTCCCTTAGTTATGCTGCAATAGACGCAGGCTGCCGGGGATTCCCATGATGCATTGAGTTTTTCCTTTCCAGTCACCTTTCTCACTCACTATGTGTTAATAGACCTCTCTGCATCGAGTCATATCTGTTATTAATCTCTGTCTCTCTTCCACAGCATGTCTTTCATCCTGTTTTCCTTCTTTCACCCCATCTGGTCGCAGCAGATGGCCGCCCCTCCCTAAGCCTGGTTCTGCTGGAGGTTTCTTCCTGTTAAAAGGGAGTTTTTCCTTCCCACTGTCGCCAAAGTGCTTGCTCATAGGGGGTCATATGATTGTTGGGTTTTTCTCTGTATTTATTATTGTGGAATCTACTGTACAATATTAAGCGCCTTGAGGCGACTTTTGTTGTGATTTGGCGCTATATAAATAAAATTGAATTGAATTGAATTGAACTTACTCACATTGGTAACAGGCTCTCATGTTTTTTTCTCAAATCTATGTACTTACCATGTTTTTTTTGTGCTACAGTTCTTTCGTAATGGCACGGCTCCACTCTTCGGTTCAGCTCCTCACTTGGACACCCAGACATACTCACTGCCATTAATGCTCCTGTCATGGCCGGGTGGCCAACACAGGAGAGTGGACTCAGTTGCAGACAGCGCTCGGAGGCACAGGAAATGTGTAGAAAGTGAACTTGATTACAGAAAGCCAGGGGTGTCAAACAGTGAAAGCAAAAGCAATAAATGCTTAGCAAGTAAACCATAAACTAAAGGCGAGATACCCAAAAACAGGCTCTATATTACAACTCAAAATAATACTATGATCTAATATAAACTATGATGCACTGGACACTTGCACAGTACCAGAGCATAACTAAAAGAATTCTATGACATGCTATGAATAATCCTATGAGACACTTCTAGCAGTACTATGAGTCACACAAAATCACAACATTGAGCTAGAGCTTTGAGCTAGAATGTCCCCTTCCTGTCGTGTTTACAAATAAAAAAACTCATAAATATTGTGTTTTACATCCAATTACCTCAAGGCCTTATGACATCCTCCACACTATGCGCGTCAACATATAAGAGTGATGAGCACCTCTTTCGTTGAATTTTGAGTGTTTTAATCCACTTTGTTACATCTGTGGTGTTCCCGGTCACAAGTGACTGCCATAGAAAATGAATGGGAATCCACCCCCCACCCACCCCTTTGGCATCTGACCCACTGAATGGCCCACTGAATGACCACTAAATGTTTCTTATGTTAATTTAAGATCTGTTAAAACTGACTGGTCAGTTGTGACTGGAACACTAAAGTAAGGGGGGGGGGATGCACACAACAGGAGGGTTAACAGGACAGTGATGGAGTCCTATGAGGGAGCCTTGGGGCTGTCGAGGACAAGGGCTGGGAAACCTGGCACTAGTTAACATCCAGTGTAGGAACTTTGAAGCAGGAGGCAAGGGGTAGTTACGAGGTGGGGATCTCAGAGTCACTGTAATGAGGGAAACAGGAGTTAACAGGGATTCCAGATGCAGATTCGGAGAGAGAGTAGCAATTTACAACACTCTTACTTATCGCAGGTGGAGGTGAAGCATAGAGAGGAAGGACTCACTCTGAATGAAAAGTCAGAAGGTGGTTTATTTACCTGGGACACCTACTTTCACCTGGACCATCTTCCCCCTCTATGCTTCGCCTCCGCCTGTCGAAAGTAACATTCTCTGTTTACAAATGTAACCCACACACAGGATCTGCGTTCTGAATTGTAACTAACACGTTGTTTCCTTGTTTCAGTGACTTTGAGTTTCATGATTCCTCCCTATCTCGCTCATCCCCATTTCCCAGGTTCCTGCTCTGGACATTACCCAGTGTTGGGTTCCCAACTCATATCCACAACAGCCCCAAAGCTCCCTCATGGACTCCCTCACTGACCACTTAATGATTGATGTGCACCTCGTTCTCTCAGTAGTGTTTTTAGAGTAACTCATGTAGCATTTCATAGTAAGGCTCCGGTTATGTAATTTCTCAGGTTGCGTTTGTGTTGTGCTTGTGTTACTTTTCTAGGATCCAGCAGATCTGAGTCTAACGTTCATTCATAGTATGTCTAAGAGGCATTGAGTACATGACTGTTATTTGCTTCTGGCCTTTCCTTAGCGCATTGTGAAGTGCATCAACCTGTTGATCTAGTATTTGAAGTTATAGCCTAAGTCAGCAATACCTGCATTTATGTTATTACCACGAGTTAGCAAATCACGCTTAGCATCACTTTAATTTAAGTGTCACCCTGACATTCCTGTTATACTCTGTAAATAAAGTTTTGAAATTTTTGTATTCACTTTTGAGTGGTGTCTGCACCTGAGTCCCTTCACCTGTGTTGCCCTGCCGGCTGTGACACCCGACTTTGGCACAAGTCATCTCTTTTTATGTGACATCCTCTTGCGATTAATATATGAACAGAATCGCCTTTCATGTGTCCCTGATTAGGCTTAATTGGTTTTATGTGTGAAGGCTTGCAGTGACGAAATAATAACTCCCCTCAAATGATAAAGCAAAAGCAACAAGCCATTTTTTCAAAATGTAAGGAGTAGAAAGTAAAAAGTAGGAAAAAAAAGTAAAGTATGCAGCTCAAGCCCTTGCAACTGTTACAGTATATTAAAATTAGTCTTAGAGAGCTTTAAAGCATAATTTTTATTTTTTATCACAATTTTAATATTTATTATTCTTCTGTTATATGATGGAAGGTCACTCAGTGACTGGTGGAGCAGAAAAAACACCTGACAGAAACTTCTTAACAGAGACAAACAACTGGTGGTTCCTGTCCTCTAATCTGATATTTATTTTCTAGATGACACCCGTCCCACTCTGACAGTGTTGCCCCCCTCCATTAAGGAGTTGCAGCAGGGGAAGGCCACGCTCACATGTGTGGCCAACAAGGGCTTCCCCTCAGACTGGACTCTGTCCTGGAAGGTGGATGGAAGAAGCAGCAGTGACGGGGAGGAGAGCAGGAGCCCTGGTGTGCTGCAGAGTGACGGCCTGTATAGTTGGAGCAGCACCCTGAAGCTCTCTACATACCAGTGGATGAAGGTGGGCTCTGTGACCTGTGAGGCCACCCAGGGCTCCCAGACTCTGGTCTCAAAGATACTGAGCAGAGATCAGTGTTCACATTTGTGACCTGACTCACTGAGACTCTGCTGCTGCCCTCAGTCTGTTCTCTCTCTGTCTCTGTTTCACTCTGATTTCAAATGTCATGTTTTACTGTTTGTAGTATTGCTAATGATTTTAAAAAATAACAATAAAAAAAATCTTCAAATGGTGATTTTCATGTGTTTCAATTTAACTGTTGTTCTGTCTGATAACCATCCTGAGGTTTCAGTAAGGATGTTTCCACAGATCAGCACATCTGTCTCTGACACACATTTATGACACTCACATGTGCTGCATCACTTTACATTAAATTCTTGAATGTAGTTATTATTAAATACTGAGAAATAAGAAAAATGAATTGCATCCACCAGCTTCACCCAGGTATGAGTAGTTTCTTTGTTGTAGTTTCCATCATGTATGACTGTGACGGCTTCCTCTGTTGGGTTTAACAGAAACAGTAAAAGATCACGACAAGTTTCTGTAACCTGTATTTGACTAATGATGACACACTTTCTCGCTTTCTTCAGTCAAAGCCAGACTTTAGAAAAGATGAAACTAAACAGGAGATCTAAACAGTGTGCAGTCCTCATGAGGTGGGACACCTGGTCATCTGACTTATCTGCTCTTATTCAAGTGTACTGGGGACAAAATGCAGCATTCTTTATTTTATTTTTTATATATTCATTTATTTATTTTAACAAGAAAGACAAGAAAGTTAATTTAAAAAGAGGCTTTTGCACATCTAGTGTTATATTTTTGGAAACGTTTTGTGAGGCAGTTCTGCCCATTGATCCATCCAGTCATTGTCTTCTGCTTATACAAAGTGGTGGGTTGTGGTGTCAGTAGACTACAGATGCATCCTGGACTCTATTGTATTGATGGTCAAAGTCTGTGTTTGATCCATTGCCTGACGTCCGGGATGCACAGGTTCTTGATAAATAAATGAGGAGTTTGGAATTTTCTCTGTCTCTGTCTTTGTCACAGTATAATCAGGGTTAGGAGTGATGAAGATAAACATTCTGACTGGTTGTACGCTTGATGGTGGCAGATCATCCCAGAGTACAGGTCACTGCTCCAGGTTGAGTCACACTGACTTCGGGCTTGGACTGGAATGAGAGAGTCAGTGACATCATCATTGTGCTGCTGGTGTGTGAGTGGCTCTGAAAGGCCTGGACAGCCACTGATCAACACTGGCCTCTTAACAGCTGTGAGCAGAGAGGCAGGACACATATGCAAACACACAGAGTCAGTCAGCTGCAGCTGTTTACTGCTCAGTGCTGACAGCATCACAATATATATTTACATTATTTCTTTAAACAATGTCTTTTAATTAAGAGTTTTTCCTTTTATACATATAAACAGAAAGAAAAGAAAAGGATTACAGATGATCTGTACATACGGGTTAAGTAGCCTGCACATTTTGGCTGTGAAATAAAAGGAAAAAAGAAAAAAGGGAAATAAAGAGAAGAAAAAAAAGAGAAATATAAACATATGTATGATATTTCGTAATGTAATCGCTGCAAAATAATCCCATTTATTCCCACCCAGGTAACTGCCCTAGACCTGTACACTGTATTTCCACATCTGACATAAGAGAATTTGCTGAAAAATTCTTATAGATTTGAAATGCATCAAGAAAGGGACCCCACCTGCTTTGAAATTTCCCAGTAGAGTTCTGGAGTGAGTGTCTTATTTTTTCGGGTTTTAGACACTCCATGAGGTCACATAACCACTGTTTGTGAGTGGGAGGGGCAGCGTCCCGCCACCTCATTAAGATTGCCCTCCTGGCTAACAGGGAACAGAATGATAACGTCTGTTTTTCAGAGGCCGGTAGAAGCACCTCATTCCCACTGATGCCAAACAGAGCAAGAAGGGGGCCAGGGCCCAGCGTTAGGGCGTTTACCCTGCCATAAGTAAGACGAGATGACAGAATCCAGCTCACTGAAAAAAGTGTTGGTAATGAAAATGGGTAAGGCCTGGAAAAGGTATAAAAATTTGGGTAGAATGGTCATTTTAATTGAATTGATACGTCCTAAATTTACATTATTTACAAGTATACTTTTTGATTAGATTAACCAATGAGCTCAAGGATTTAGATGAGAGATAAATATAAAGTGGACTAATTCATCTAATTGTATTTTAATGTGATTGATCTTTGACCTTTGAGTTTATGCATTTATTTTAAACAATGTCAAACCTGAAGTCAGTGTTTGTGTTTTTATCTTTAGTACTGAAACCTTCTGTTGCCATGGTTCAGCAGTGATGCCTGTCTGTTGCCATAGTTACTGAGCTCAGAGTGGGAAATGAAAGATCAGCAGAGTTGAAACTTCTACTGAAATCCACAGCTGGCAGTCCTTCTCTGAGCAGTGGTTGGAGCTGCAGCAGGTGAAGGTCATGCTCGTGTCTGACCAACAAGGTCTTCTCCTCAGACTGGAGTCTGTCCTGGATGATAATCATAGCATCGATGCTAGCTTCTAAAGTGTTTCTGTTTGAGTGCAGCTTGTTGAGTATTGCAGCATTGACAGCGATCAACTTGAAGGAAAATGATGACGGAGGAAAAAATATCTTTAACATTTTGGGAATATTATTCCACGTTAACACCCGCCAAAACCTTTTCTCATGGATGCCATTTTTGTTGTGGTACAGTGTCTCTCTGTCAGGGGCGGGATTACAAGCATACGTTCCCTTACAGTGAAAACAGTGCCCCCTTGTGGTGACAACTAAAATACTGCCTCTCTGTTAGACAATAGTAACCATAATGCAGTTGAACACATTCTACAACATGAGTACACACAATGTATATCTTAGCACAGCTATTGGTCAGTTCTAGATGGTGAGGGTAAAGTCAGTCTCACACTGATTCCCACTGAAATGATCAGAAACTCCAGACTGTTGGTTTGATACATGAAGAGATTCATAGTTCCTCTGGGTTTCTGAAGGTAATTACTATGTGTGTTTCCATACTGACCATATACATTGTGTAATAACTGTTGTTATAACATGTTGTGGAGTAAAAAGAAAGTTAAAAAAATAAAATAAAACTTCCAGTTTAACCCTGTCTGGTCCAAGTCATCACTGAAGACTAAAGCAAACCCTAACTGTTCATCTTGACTCTAACACTTTATCAGAATCTGTGATTTTTAGCAGTCAGTGAACAAAAAGAAAGAACACAAATGACAAACATCAAAATATAATCCTGAGACCACCAAAAGTAACACCTTCAACTCACATCTATAAATCATTTCCATAGAAATTATGAATGGAATTGGTGGAAATGTGCAGACTATCAGGAATAAGTCTGCAGTATTGTGGGAAAAACTCTGAACAACCTATCAACAGGCCTGATATCCCATACTTCAAGCTTATTCCCCACAGGACACTCCAGGGGACAGAATCAAATATCTGCAAGTCCACTGAACTGAACTGCTGGGCAAACTCTCCATTCACCCTCGAGTGTCTTCAAAAGTGTAAAGAGCTGATCCTGTGATCCACAAACAGGACAACAGGACATATCTTAAGAAAGGAGAAATATGACTGATTCTAAGAAATTCTATTAATGAAGTCAAACTTACTAATGAAAAGATGTTAGTAGTTTAATTTAAATGCAGCGTGTGTGTGTGTGTGTGTGTGTGTGTGTGTGTGTGTGTCCTCAGTGAACTGTATCAGTCTCTGCAGTATCTTCCAGCTGCAGCAGTCACTTCAGTTTCTGTTCAGTCTGACTGAGGGAGGTTTTTGTACGACTGTTTTTCACTGTGTGAACACATACTGACTGTTGATCTCATGATAACTCTGACAGTAATAAACTGCTGCATCTTCAGCCTGGACTCCACTGATGGTCAGAGTGAAGTCAGAGTTTGATCCACTGCCTGTAAAACGAGCTGGAATCCCTGAATATCGACTGCTAGCAAGGTAAATGAGCAGTTTAGGAATTCCTCCATCTTTCTGTTGGTACCAGGCTAAACAGCTTCCAACATATACCCTCTGACTGGTCGTACACTTGATGCTCACAGTTCCTCCCACAGCAGAGCTCACTGCTCCAGGCTGAGTCACTGTGATCTGTCCTCTGGACTCTGAGGATACAGAGACAAAAACATAAAGCAGCTTCATGGTTTTGTGGGCTTCATTTCAGAGGGACAGATGTTGATAGAGGAGAGGAGTTTGATTCTCTGGACTTTACCTGTGAAGCAGCAGCAGAGGAGAGTCCAGATGAGGACGCAGATCAAAGTCATGTTTTTGATGAGGAGGATTTCTGTGGCTTCTGTTGTGATGAAGGACAGCTGTCAGTCATCCAGTGTTCAACTCTCAGGACTATAAACTCTCCCAGAGCACTGGAGCATGGTGCTGCTGATGCAAAGTGCCTCTCTATGGAAATGATCTGACTCACACATTTTATGATGTTGTTTTTCTTTGTATAAAAAAAAAAATTGAGAAATACAAATAATCAGTTCAATCCAAATTGTTGATCAGTGTCTTCATCTGTATGTTAGTTTATATTATATTAGGTGGAGGTAATTATGATGTACAATGCTAACGTACAAACTTAATGTCCAACTATTTTCTTGTATTCTGTAACAACTCTCGATATTGTTATTTTTGGTCAGATAACAATGTGAGGAACATAATAGCATATAGATCTGTCTCTCTTACTTTTGTTTTCTTTTACTGTTTTCAGACAGTAAACATTTGTTCTATAAATAGATTCTGATTCCATCGGTCAGCTCTCTGACAGCACTTCCATTCTGCACATCTCTAGATCCTTCCTCGGGTTTGTTTGTACAGCAGGATGTTCTTCCTTAATGTATCAGTAATATGAAGGACAGCTTTCTTCAACATAACATACTGTTTCCCTCTCAGTGATTCCTGATTGATTAAATAATTCATGGCATCTTGTGGAAGAACATAAATTTGATTTCCACCAGTGAAAAATGTGAAACACTATAACAGAGAAAACATTTTAGACACATTTCTAACAAAGATGATTTTAATTGAAGAAGCTTCTCGGATGAGAGGTGAAACATCTTGAAGAAACTTAAAGAAGTCCAGCTGTTTTCTTTTCAAGCTCCTTACACTACCATGATCTGGATGACTGAGGACCTGCAGCTCAATGATCTGACTCACACAGAGACATGGATCAATCTGATGATTTCTATCATTGGATCAATCACTTCATGATAATATTGACCAACAGTGTCCAATTATTATTATTATTATTATTATTAATAATAATAATAATAATAATAACAATAATAATAATAATATTAGACCAGTACATGTACTCCTTTCAAAACACCCAAGGACACTTTACAGAACAAATAAAACAAGCATAAAAGCAGGAAATGAACACAATAATAAAACAAAGTAAGAGCATGGAGTAGTTATACAGAGTAGGCTATCTTGAACAGGTGGGTTTTGAGGGTGGACTTTAAAAGGGGGAAAGAACTGATGTTTCTGAGGTCAGGGGGTGAGGAATTCCAAAGTCGAGGGGCAGAGCAACTAAAAGCCCCGCCCCCCCATGGTAATAAGACGAAATGAAGGAACAGAAAGAAGAAGAGAAGAGGAGGATCTGAGGCACCAGGATGGGATGGACATCTGTACCAAATCAGAGAGATATGGTGGGGAGAGAGAATGAATAGCCTTAAATGTGTAAAGGAGTATTTTAAATTAATGCAGAGTTGAACCAGGAGCCAGTGAAGCTGCTTCAGGATAGGGGTGATGTGGTGAGTAGAGGGAGTCCTAGTAATAATACAGGCAGCAGAGTTCTGGACACGTTGAAGCTTGTTGATGGATTTTTGTGTAAGGCCAAATAAGAGTGAGCTACAGATGTCAATCCGAGAGGTAACGAGACTATCGACGAGAATAGCAGTGGCATGTGGAGTGAGGAAGGGGCAGAGGCGGTTGATGTTACAGAGCTGGAAATATGCTGAGCGAGTGATATTATTGATGTGAGAGTTAAAGGATAATGTACTGTCAAGACATTAGACTTATTTGTGTTGAAATTGTTTCTTTCTGAATGTCTGTTATTTAAACCCACTTAATTTTCCTACAACATTATTTTTTTCATACCATTTTAAAGCTCTTTAAAGAAGTTAAACATTTTCCACTTTTATTTTTATATTCACATTGCATGTGCCCTTTTTACGAGTTGGCTCTCTGTGTTTTGAGGGTCAAAAGCTTCGTCCAGCACTATGTCTGGACTGAAATATTGAGAACTGACTTAGAAGAGCAGAGGGTCACTTTTTTGCTGCATGCTTACACATCACACTAGAAAACGGTTAGAAGGATATTTTCTGGTCCAAAGGGAGTCCAAACAGAATGTCCCGAAATAGATAAATAGAATCAGTATCAGGATAATATTAAATAATCAAGGCTGGGCGGGCAGGTGTTTTTGTCTCTGTCATTCCAGGAAAAGGAGCTGATAATGAGGGTGGTGAGCAGAGAAGGAGGCTTGAAGGGAGACAACAGGGTCTTTCTGAGGTTCCTGTTTGAAAATGACATGTCCAAAATAAACAGAATATTTCTCTGCAATTACAAACTCTGTGTAGACAATCTTGGTATCAAATAAAGCCGACACGTGCTTAGACTGTTCTTCCCATTCTATGCAAGGTCACCTGGGTTGGCTGGAAGACTGTTTACTTAGCCTGGCAGGGCGAAGGACACTGTCTCAGCTGAACTCTGGACACACACATACACACACAGATATACTGATACGCACTCACTCATCCCCCCTCCCTTTCCAAACGCCTTCGATGGTTGTTCCCTCCTGGAGAACACGGCGGGTCTGGGCCCAGCGCTGGAATAATAGCGCAGGGCAGGATGGCTGCTGTGTTTGCTTCGGATTACTCCTCAGCCCCTGCCCATCCCTGTTGCTTTTCACGTGCTCCATAATGTTGTGATGTGGACATTTATGTGCTTTCTGTGCAGAGGAGTTTTTTTGTTTTCTGTTCTCATGCTGTCCTCCCATAGGAGCCCAGCATGAGTAGAGGCCTCTTTTTTTCACTCTTGGACTTTCCCATTGTATTGTACATTTCAGTGTTTTTCCGTAATACTACCACTCTCCGACCTGTCTCCCCGTGTGATGCCTACGTTGTGTATGTAAGGTCGGGGGGGGGGGGGGGGGGGGGGGGGGGGAGGGGGGGGGGGTGATTGATTGACTTGTGAGATTTCATCAAAGGTGTAAATATTACAGCAGATGTTACTGTATCAAAGTTACTGAGGTGGGAACACAGAAAAAGTACGTAGATTTTTTTCCTCGCCCAATTTATTTTTGGATTTTATTGCATATAACCATTTTGAAAATATGCTTCACTAGCAAATAAACTCCAGAAAGCCAGTGATTAACATTTGAACATCATCTGTGCAAAGACTGATGCTGCTGAAGTGAAACACAGAAATGTTACAGTGGGTTGTATAAACTCATAGTCAGGCATTTTGCCAATTGAAGAGCAGAATTGATCTAACTAAAGATGTTTGTTTCGAGAATATTTTGAAATGAGCTACAGAGAAATGGCATGCATAAGTCTTGATTATCATATTTGACTTTTTTGACATATTTGTGATCTTCTTTTGCAGCTGGTTCAGTGAATTTTGATCAGAGCGTGAAGAATCTGTGAGATCTCTGCTTTTGAAAAATGTTTCATTTTCCTGTTAGATGCTGAGGAGTGAACATGGGGTTCAACTTGTGTTTATGCAAACTTTCCAAAATGACATAACTGCTCTTTTAATTGTTTGTTGTTTTCACTGTGTTTGGTGGTTATAGAAATGATTTATATGAGCTTTTAGCTGAGATTCAAAGCAAATAAAGTTATATTTTTTCCTGTAACAACCACAAACATGTGTATTGAATCATATTTCATAACTTTAAATGTAAATATAAATTGTCAATTTTAAAATCCTATGCACAAGTTTTGCAAACAACAAAGTTATTTGCAGCCATTTACCTTTTACCCATTTTTTTTTTTTTTTTTTTTGTCTGTCCCATTTGGATCTTTAGCCGTCAGAATTGTTGTCTGAAGACCAACAAGGATACCCAATGGATTTACTTTGCCAAATGGATCATCATGGCCTTGCCGTATTGGTCCATTTGATCAACCTTTGTTGTTATTATTTATTTTATTTTATTTTCAGTTGTTACAGACGGGACAGACATGACTGGGGGATAGGAAAGGGAGAAAGAAAGATGAAGGAAAAGAAAAACAGAAGGGAAGAGGGACAGTAAGAAAGGGCAATTAAAAAGAGAAAGAAGAGAAAAAAAATCTCCTGGATCACCTGTTGAGAGAAAAAGAAGAGAAAACAAGCAAAAAAAACAAAACAAAGCAACATACTAAACACAACACCATCACGTTAATCTAGCTAAGTGTAAACAGCAGTAAATACTAAATATTGAATGTTGTTGTGTAGCAAGCAGGACCGACAGCTCACATTGTGCTTGGAAATAGCAGCCAATAAAGGTGTAGTTTATGTCTATGAACAGTGAACACCCGTGTGCACACCTGTGTGGATCAGCGCGCTTGTATTCAAAAGATTTCCCCATGTAATGGTCTGCTAGAGGATGTAGAGAGCCATAGCCCCGTCCCCCAGGGCATGAAGCAGGCATGGAGGAGATCCAGGCCCCAGTCATCCAGAGGCCCCAGAGTGCGAGAGCCCAAGGAGGACCACCGGAGGGGCATCCGTGCCACCCTCCTGGGAAGAGCTGAGGAGAGCCCCAGATGAGGGGTCACCCAGTAGCCATGGAGCAGAAGCCAGAGGGGGCTGCACTGGCGTGCCCGCCGGCTCTGCCGGCAGCCAGCTGTGCCAGAGTGAACCGAGCTGCAGAGGCCCAGGGGCTGGAGGCCCGAGGGCCCCCTTGTCCCGGAAGAGGCCTGACCGAGCAACAGGCACCAGGCCCCACTAAGCAGTCACCGGGAGTGAGCTGGTACATACCTGAGCGCCCAGCCCCGGACACCAAGAACCACCAACTCACCGACCCCTGAGGGCATCAGTTACCGGCAGGGAGTGTGGTGAGGGGAGATAGGCCTTTGGAGGGCCTGGGAGTTCCCAGAGAGGTGGAGTGTAAGACCCGACCTGAAATATAAACACAGACAAACAGGCACACACAGACACAAACATGCATTCCCACCCTCATGCACACATATACAAATACTCAGCACTGGGGGAGAGACATAGGAGAGGTGGAGAATAAACTTAACCTGGGTGTCTACTGTCTTGTGTAGTCTGGGAGATGATTGAATGTTGGGGTGGGTACAGCTTCCTCTGCGGTGGGGTAGGGTGGGCTGCCCCAGGTCCTGTGGGCCTTGGCGGTGCTGCTGCCGTAGGCCCCGGTCTGGATGGGCCTGGGTTCCCTTGCCTTGGTGGGTACCAGAGGACGGGGGTGCCTACTGGGGTCAGCGGGGGAGCTGGCCCTAGGGAGGGGCATCTTCCCCTCCCTTCTTTTCCTCCCCATCCCTGGCTGCCTCCCTCTTCCCGCTCCACCACACCCACCCACACAGGTAGGGCCTTGGGGTGCGGGTGTGTCACCAGGGTACAGGGGAGGCATTCCCCCCCCTTCTGTCCCTTTCTGGCCACCTGTGCCTCAATTTTATTCCACAACTTAGACATCCACATTACTCACACTCTCATAACACACACATATAGGGCCTTGAGGGTGGGCACGTTAACGGCGTCCAGTGGACGGTCTGTGTATTCAACCCCACTTCTGGCGCTGGTGCCCACCTCTCAATTTTAAATCAATGGAGACATTGAGAGTTCTCGGGAGGGGCCGTGCTAACACCTGCTGCTCTCTGGCAGCACCACCATGCCCTCCCTTGTTTTAAATGCACTTTAGATCAACACGCAGCAACACTACACATGAGCGGGAGGAGGGAGGTATGGGGTCTTCACACACCCCCGTTCTCTACTAGCCATCGGGGCGGGGGGGCTGGGAGGAGGTGTTGGCTGTCCGATTGGCCTCCCTGCTGCTGCGGAGCCTGGGGCGGTCTGCTTGCCTTCACCACGGGGGAAAGGGTAACATCTCTTGGGTCTGGGTGCCGTTTCCCCCTCTGGGGGCGAGGGTACCTGGACCCGGGGTATAGAGTATGTTTGGGGAGTGTGATTGTGTGTACATGTCCATTTATGTCAATCCTTACGTTGGGTGAGTGCTGAGTGTTTGTATATGTGTGCATAAGGGTGGGAATGCATGTTTGTGTCTGTGTGTGCCTGTTTGTCTGTGTTTATATGTCAGGTCAGGTCTTAGACTCCACCTCCCTGGGAACTCCCAGGCCCTCCAAAGTGTGGAGGCCTATCTCTCCTCACCACACTCCCTGCCGGTAACTGATGCCCTCAGGGGTTGGTGCATTGGTGGTTCTTGGTGTCCGGGGCTGGGCGCTCAGGTATGTACCAGCTCACTCCCGGTGGCTACTTGGTGGGGCCTGGTGCCTGTCGCTCGGTCAGACCTCTTCCGGGGCAAAGGGGGCCCTCGGGCCTCCGGCCTCGGGGCCTGCGACTCGGTTCACTCTGGCACAGCTGGCTGCCGGCAGAGCCGGCGGGCACGCCAGTGCAGCCCCCTCTGGCTTCTGCTCCGTGGCTACTGGGCGATCCCTCGTCTGGGGATCTCCTCAGCCCTTCCCAGAAGGGTGGCACGGATGCCCCTCCGGTGGTACTCCTTGGGCTCTCGCACTCTGGGGCCTCTGGATGTCTGGAGCCTGGATCTCCTCCATGCCTGCTTCATGCCCTGGGGGACGGGCTATGGCTCCCTACACCCTCTAGCAGACCGTTACATGGAGAAACCTTTTGTATACAAGCGCGCTGATCCACACAGGTGTGCACACGGGTGTTTACTGTTCGTAGACTTAAACTACACATTTCTTAGCTGCTACTTCAAAGCACATTGTGAGCTGTCTGTCCTGCGTGCTGCACAATAACATTCAATATTTAGTATTTACTGGTGTTTTCACTTAGCTAGATTAATGCGATGGTGTTGTGTTTAGTATGTTGCTTTGTTTTTTTGCTTGTTTTCTATTCTTTCTCTCTCAACAGGTGATCCAGGAGATTTTTTTTCCCTTTCTCACTGTCCCTCTTCCCTTCTGTTTTTCTTTTCCTTCCTCTCTTTCTTTCTCCTTTTCCTATCCCCCACTCATGTCTGTCCCATCTGTAACAACTGAAAATAAAATAAAATAAATAATAAAAACAAAGGTCGATCAAATGAACCAATACGGCAATGCCATGATGATCCATTTGGCAAAATAAATCCATTGGGTATTCTTGTTGGTCGTCAGACAACAATTCTGACGGCTAAAGAACCAAATGGGACAGACAAAAAAAGAAAAAAAAAGATTCAGGTCAGATGCTGGGAAATAAAACATGAACTCAGTTTGATTTTCTTCAGAGAGAAGCACAGAGATGTGTCTCGACTGCAGCTCAGTCATCCACAAACTTTAAGGTGAATCTCGTCTGTCTCGTCTCGCTCCGCCTCTTACTGCACCTCTGTTTTCAGGTTTGTTTCCTTCTGCAGGTTCAGACATGATCACAGATACATACATGTGAAACAAGCAGAGTTTAAAATGTTCTCATTTAATGTGAATTTATTGCAGCATGGAAGAGCCAGTGTTGGTGAAAGCACTTTGGAAGCATGAACCTGTTAAACTGCAAAACTCCTCAAGTAAGAAAATGTAGCGAAAAAGAAACATTTCACATTTTTCTCCATCTCCACTTTTATATTTGTGTTGTGTATGATCACTTGGGGAGTAACTTTACAGCAACACTGCAGAAATGACTGACCAGAGAAAAAAAAACATGAACAGTCTAACTCTGCATTAGATCCCAGATGTGTTTTTGTGTGTGCTTCAGTTTTTCACTGTGAACACTTAGTGACTGTTAATAAAGTGACTGCTCATTATTGCCAGATTTTCTATCATTAAAATGAACTGAAATCATAGACTTGAGGGTTGAAATCAAATAAGTCACAGTGAAAAAGTGGACGTGAGGTGACTGATTAAAATCTTTAGCGCTGATTCATTTATTGTAAAGAGACGTGAAATGCTCAGTGTTCCCTCCCCGCTCCATAACGTTGTGAGACCTACACTGATGTTAAAATAACTGTCATCTCCGTACACAGCACTAACCTGTCATAATCTAAATTACGTTTTAAGTAACAGAAGTAGTAGCAGTACAACACATTTAACAACAGGAGGCGTCATCGTGACACCAACCTGAGACAACAGCAATAATGGAAAAGACAAATTGTTAATTTTCTTCTAATTTCTTGTGTAATTGTAATTAAGATTTTTTAAAAAACGAGAATTTAAAATTACTAAAATTAAAATTCATTGTGGTGATATAGAGAACCAAAATTAGATAAAAGTCCAACTTTTATCTAATTTTGTTGTACCAACACACTGAATTCTCTCTAAGCTTTTTTTGTGCTCCCTGTTCTTGTTTTCCTTTTGCGTTCATGGTCCTGAGGGCCACTTGGAAAAATTACTTGCCCACCGCTGGTTTAGTGCAGTTCATTTTTTAAGATTTGGTCATTTTTTGTTCATATTTTGGTTGATATTTCAGTGCTGACAAAATTTGAATGAATGTGGCCAAAAAGTATCCTGGGAGGAATGGTATATTTATCACATACATGTCAATAATAAATGGACGCCTCCATCTGCTGAGGAAGCTCATGTGTTGTCACTGAAAGCTCCTCAACAGATACTGGCTGCATCTCATGGTGAGATTATTTCATCAAATGTTTAGGTCGTTTAATATTCTAAGATCCCAACTCTCCACGGCATGCATTTTTAATTTCTCTTTGATATTTGGACATATTGAATATAAAAACAAAGAATTACCAGGACATTAGCAGTATAATGTCCTCGTTAGTGGATATCCGCCATTGTAGAGAAAAATTGAGTATTTTGGTCTAAATAACCCAAAATATGATGTCCACATATTTGGACGCCAGGTCCTAGGAGGTTAAATAAGACCTCTTGTTTTATTTGAGTTATACTGAGTTTAATTTCAAATATGTTAATGAAAGTCTTTCTTTTTCTTATCTGATTGTTCATATTTAACAAATCATTGATCATATTGATATCACAAAAATAAAGAAGAAGGGAACAGAAAATGTTTTAATGTATGTATTGAATTATGATTAGATAAATAAACCCACCTCCCCCCCCCCCCCCTCTCCCTCTGTGTGTGTGTGTGTGTGTGTCCTCTGAACTGTATCAGTCTCTGCAGTATCTTCCAGCTGCAGCAGTCAGTTCCGTTTCTGTTCAGTCTGACTGAGGGAGGTTTTTGTACGACTGTTTTTCACTGTGTGAACACCCACTGACTGGTATAGTGAGCACTCTGACAGTAATAAACTGCTGCATCTTCAGCCTGGACTCCACTGATGGTCAGAGTGAAGTCAGACTTTGATCCACTGCCTGTAAAACGAGCTGGAATCCCTGATAGTCGAGAGCTAGCACGATAAATGAGCAGTTTAGGAACTCCTCCATCTTTCTGTTGGTACCAGGCTAAAAAGTCATTGTTATAAACATTCTGACTGGTCCTACACTTGATGCTCACAGATCCTCCCACAGCAGAGCTCACTGCTCCAGGCTGAGTCACTGTGATCTGTCCTCTGGACTCTGAGGATACAGAGACAAAAACATAAAGCAGCTTCATGGTTTTGTGGGCTTCATTTCAGAGGGACAGATGTTGATAGAGGAGAGGAGTTTGATTCTCTGGACTTTACCTGTGAAGCAGCAGCAGAGGAGAGTCCAGATGAGGACGCAGATCAAAGTCATGTTTTTGATGAGGAGGATTTCTGTGGCTTCTGTTGTGATGAAGGACAGCTGTCAGTCATCCAGTGTTCAACTCTCAGGACTATAAACTCTCCCAGAGCACTGGAGCATGGTGCTGCTGATGCAAAGTGCCTCTCTATGGAAATGATCTTAATGACTCACACAGGGAGTTGGATCACATTGAAATGTGTTTGCTTTACACAGGTTAATATGTGATGTACAATTAAAGTTAAAACATCCTCAAATATACAAATGTATAACTAGCTTCTCTAGTCTGGTATAACAGCTGTCATTATAAAAAGAACATGCCGAGGTACAAACTTCATGGCCGGTCATTTTCTCATTTCCTTTAAAAAACTGTTGATATTGTTATTGTTGGTCAGATAAAAATGTGGGTAACATAATAACATATTGATCTGTCTCTCTTATTAATATTTTCTTTTATTTTTTTCACACCTTCGTTCTATAAATAGATTCTGATTCCATCGGTCAGCTCTCTGACAGCACTTCCATTCTGCACATCTGTAGATCCTTCCTCAGGTTTGTTTGTTCACTTTTACTAAGTGAAGATATTTTAAAACACAGCAGAAGATTTACATTGAATTCATGTTTTTGAAACTCCATCTGCTGAAGGAAATCCCAAGTTTTAACTGAAGTCTTCACACCTCCACAATGTTTTGTCAGCTTCTGTTTACAAGGTCAAACTGAAACAATTATTCTTGTTGCATTTGTTCAATGATTTTCTTTACTGTTCAGAGAGTGTGTGATTTCTTATGCTTTGGTAGTTTATAGGTATAATAATTGCGTGAATATGTACAAAAAGTTTAATAGAGAGCCCAATGCATTTTTTTTATTACCATAGTATTGTTTTTTCTTCAATCATGACAGTTTTTACATTTGCAGTAATATTTTAGATTATATTTGGGTAAATGTTCATCATGAAGATATGTTGATTTTTATTATTTAGTCCAGCTGAGAGACTGTATAACAAATACAAAGATGTCTGTTATTGTCTGTTTCAGTGCAAAGATGAAGTCAGAAACACAGAAACTGTGACACACTGGGTTGTTTGACTTGTTGGCCAATCAGACAGGATGGTCAGTGTCAGGGTCGTTACTAAAAAGAGTACAACATAAGCCTGAGGCTACAGTCCCACACACTGATGTAAATCCCTAATAAAGACGTACATATGATCTTTCTTTTCATATTAAGATAACACGATTTGTTCCCAGTGATCACTAATGTCATTAAACAGTTCAGTCTTGAGTTGAGTGATCTCTTCCAGGATGACAGGAAGCACTAGAGACCAATGAATGTTTGAATGAGAATAAAAATGATGTGATTCTCGTGCTGTTTTCTACAGTCACCTGAGCTCGACACAGCTGAACATCTCTGGGAGATTTTGGAGCGATGTGTTAGACAGAGGTCTCTACATGTTTTTGGAGAATGGCCTTCATCCCTCCAGCAGAGTTCACAGTCTTAGTCTTGCTGTTCAGTGCTGGCTCAATACCATTGTATGTTTGTGTCCTTTGTCTATATATATGCATCTTTGTATGGAGTGGATCAGCCAGTTTATCAGAGGATCAAACACAAATATATCTGATTTTTCTATATTTATGAATATAGTCTCTAAAAATGTAGGGAATCAACAAAGTCTTCATTTACACTTAAATTTAATTAACATTTAAATTTCTGTAAATTAGATTCACTGTGTTATTCTCAGATTTTGATATCAGAAAAAGTCCAAAGACATCAAAGTCAAAAGTTTTACATTCCACATAAATAATTTATTATTTAAATGTGATGCACTGTAATATTTTCAGTTTTCACATCAACTGAAAAAATGATTCAAACAGTGAATTATTTTGTTGAGCTTGTTTGTTTCAGAGTCAGAGAGCCGTGTCTCTCTACAGTCAGAGGTTTTTGTACGGCACCTCAATGAGTTTGTATCACTGTGGTGGACGTTCGGTGGAGGAACCAGACTGGATGTTGGACGTAGTCCCAACAGTGCGGCAGGGAGGCAGGCAGATGAGACAGAGTGGAGACAACTGGTACCTGAGTGACAGTGGAGTTAATGGCAGGAATGACCAGTGATCTGACTGAATAAGTTGTGGGAAGGCTGCGATCCGTGGTCCATGGATTTAACTGAAGACAGAGTCAGTACATATACTAGCTAAAGTAAGAAACTTAAGAGGCCAAACACTAACAGTGATTAGCAGACGTTCAGGCGAAGAGTGGATGTTATTGCCGGTCTTAAGTACTGCTACTATCATCAGCCTCAGGTGTGGCTCCCACGGGGAATGAAGGTCTCCGCCCAGGAGTGGAGGCCGGAAGCACAGCAGACAGACATGCCACTCACCCGGACCATGAAAGGTACCTATGGTGGTAACAAACCGCATACCTTAAGTGGCTCCTTAGGGTTAATGTCTTTTTTGCCTTACCTCATCTCTTTGTTTTCACAGTCCTGGTTTCGCCACTCACCCCAACAGTAGTCTGCAGCCTCGAGCCGGAAACGTCTTGAACCACCAAACCTCACCATCTGAATTTTGGATTCCCTTCACCTCAACTGCTTGCCCTCCTGCCCTCCATCAGCTCTGAAAGTTCTTAACCTCAGACTGCACAAACTCACTCCTAAGCCAGCTACTCTGCCGCTCACTCAGTGCACGATTCCATCCAATAGCCGGAGAAAAGCCTCCAATGCAAGTAAGCTACCTCTCTCTCTCAATCACAGTCCAGATTCCCAGACTTTGTCTCCACCACTAATTCCGTTTTCTTGTGTTCTAGTGACTCACTGCTGCAGCTCCGTCAGTCACCTGTGCTCCTCTCGTGTTCCAGTGTCCCCCACGAAGTCTCCCTCTGTTTAGCCCACCTCACCCCACTGATTTCCTGATTTTCAAATGTTAGTTGTCTGACCATGAAGACAAGAAAAAGCAGAAAAAAATTGGACTCATAAGAGCTGACTGTAAAACTGTATATAATTTATTTTAAATTGATTCGATATCTGACATACAATTATTTATTCTTCCAATAAAATTTGATTTATTTACACCTGGAGAACCACGCTGACACTGAACTGACTGAGAGCAGTGTTTGTTTTCTTAAATCGAATCATTTTAATAATCTTTAGAAATTTTGAGCTTCAGGGTGACTGAGTGTTGAGATCTGTTTCTTTTATTTAAAGACAGTGTGTCTGTGATCCATTATGAAGCTGAGGTCAAAGTTCATGATCAAGCATCTTCTAACTACTCAAAGATTCACAGCAACAACTGTGTCAGTTTGAGATTTACTGAGTTTTGAGTGGGTAGAAATCAGTTTAGACCATAATAATCATTTAACACTGAACTTTAGATTTTTGAGTGATATGATGAAAAATTCAGTCCCTTCATGAAATTGTGTTTGTGCTCATTGAACTGTGTCAGTCTCTGCTGCAGCTGGAAGTTACTGCAGTTTCTGTTCAGTCTGACTGAGGGAGGTTTTTGTACGACTGTTTTTCACTGTGTGAAGAACTCCCAGTAGCTGAGATCAAATTCACCTTTACAGTAATAAACTGCTGCATCTTCAGCCTGGACTCCACTGATGGTCAAAGTGAAGTCAGAGTTTGATCCACTGCCTGTAAAACGATCTGGAATCCCTGATGCTCGAGTGCTAGACTTATAAATGAGTAGTTTAGGAACTCCTCCATCTTTCTGTTGGTACCAGGCTAAATGGTGATTGTTGTTATAAACATAAACATCCTGACTGGTCCTACACTTGATGTTCGCAGTTCCTCCCACAGCAGAGCTCACTGCTCCAGGCTGAGTCACTGGGACCTGAGGTTTAGACTCTGAGGATACAGAGACAAAAACATAAAGCAGCTTCATGGTTTTGTGGGCTTCATTTCAGAGGGACAGATGTTGATAGAGGAGAGGAGTTTGATTCTCTGGACTTTACCTGTGAAGCAGCAGCAGAGGAGAGTCCAGATGAGGACGCAGATCAAAGTCATGTTTTTGATGAGGAGGATTTCTGTGGCTTCTGTTGTGATGAAGGACAGCTGTCAGTCATCCAGTGTTCAACTCTCAGGACTATAAACTCTCCCAGAGCACTGGAGCATGGTGCTGCTGATGCAAAGTGCCTCTCTATGGAAATGATCTGACTGACTCCAACAGTCATTGACTTTTCTTGTTTGTTTGTTTTTATGATGTTGTCTTTATTTGTATTTCATGTTTATAGTTATGTGTGTGACAAATACAAATAAGCAGTCCATGCCAAATTGCTGATCAGTATCTTCATCTGTATATTAGTTTATATTATATTAGGTGAAGATAATTATGATGTACAAAGCTGAGGTACAAACTTCATGGCCAAGCATTTTCTCATTTCCTCTAACAACTCTTGATCTTGATATTGTTGGTCAGATAAAAATGTGGGGAACATAATCGCATATAGATCTGTCTCTCTTTTTAAGGTTTTCACACACAAACATTTGTTCTATAAATAGATTCTGATTCCATCGGTCAGCTCTCTGTCAGCACTTCCATTCTGCACATCTCCAGATCCTTCCTCAGGTTCGTTTGTACAGCAGGATGTTCTTCCTTAATGTAGCAGTAATATGAAGGACAGCTGTCTTCAACATAACATACTGTTTTCCTCTCACTGATTCATGATTAAATAAATATTTCATGGCGTCTTGATAAAGAACATAAGATTGATTTCTACCAGTGAAAAAGGTGAAACTCTAAAAGCAGAGAAAACATTTTAGACACATTTCTAACAAAGATGATTTTAATTGTGTGTCTTTTAGAACTGAAGAAGCTTCTTGGATGAGAGGTGAAACATCTTCAAGAAACTATTTTAAAACACAGCAGAAGATTTATTTTGAATTCATGTTTTTGAAACTCCATCTGCTGAAGAAAATCATAAGTTTTGACTGAAGTCTTCACACCTCCACAATGTTTTGTCAGCTTCTGTTTTCAAGGTCAAACTGAAACAATTATACTTGTTGCATTTTTTCAGTGATTTTCTTTACTGTTCAGCAGTGTTGGGCAAGTTACTTTGAAAAAGTAATTAATTATAGTTACCAGTTACTTTTTCAAAAAAGTAACTGAGTTGCAAGATTCTAAAAGTAATTAATTACTTGAAAAGTAACTATTGCGTTACTTTAAAAAAAGGTTTAACCCTCTGGGCTCCAGGGCATAATTGGCCATTTTTAACTACTTTTGATTTTCCCTCCACATTTTACCTTTAAAAACTGTTTACTTTGCCTTGTTTGGTTTCATCCTTTTCAGCACAACCTCACGTGTCTGAATTTACAGTTATGTTTTCATTTTGACATACTGTAACACAATTGATCTAAAATCAGACAAAAAACATAAAATCCGAGTAGAAAAAGTTATATTTTTACTGTAACAACCACAAACATGTTTAATTAATCATGTTTCATAACTTCAAATGCAAATATAAAATGTCAATTTTAAAATCCTATGCACAATTTTTGCAAACAACAAAGTTATTACCCCTTTTTTAAAATGACAACGGTAAAAACAGTAACAATAATAATATTTATATTTATAACAAGGTGCAATAACAATTAATCTGCAATAATAACAGTGTGCAATACAAATGCACTTATTCTTCTTTTTTAATACTAAGTTATTATACTGTGTTGTGTTGTTTGTGTTGCGTTGTGATGTGTCGTATCGGGTTGTGTTGTGTTATATGTAGTGCCAATGTAGAACAGTTTTCCAATTTCATTGTACTATTGTACTATGTATGACTGTGCAATGACAATAAAGAGTTATCTTATCTTATCTTCTACCTGCAGACAGCAGTCGCCTCATTGTTCTGACACACAACACAAAACTTTCCACAACACTACACATTAACTACACAAGACAACACATTAACTACACACTCCAAACACGCTAAACGTCGCATCTCAGAAATCTCTTTCTTTTTCTTCTGTCTGTCTGTCTCTCTCTGTCACTCCTAAAACTTGTTTGGGATTTTTTTTTTTTTTTTTTTGGCGGGGGTGCTCATAAGCAGAGAGTGCTTGCTAGCGCTGTCAGATTACTTTACTTTAGACAGTAAACGTGACGAAAGTATTGAGGAAAAACGCCCCAAATATATTGTTTATCATGATTCTGGTTTTACGTGGCCTATAGTGATGGGTCGTTCGCGAACGAAACGGCTCTTAGAGCCGGATCTTTGACGTGATCGACGCGAACCGGCTCCTTATCGCGAGCCATGTGTATTTTTTTTCCTTCTCTCACCCTCTCTCTCTCGCACTTTTTTTCCGCTTCACTCCTCACGCGAGCCTTGTGCTTTGCGCTGGGCAGAGGGGGGAGGGGCGGTAGTTACACTTTCAGTAGCACAGGAACAGAGCGGGAGGGAGAGAGAGAGAACGAGAGCCAGGGACAACAAGTCACATTAGAAAGGTATAGTAATCATCCACAACTATTTTCAGTTGCAGATGATAAAGGATTCAGAAAGTTTATTCATGCAGGCCCATATGACAGAGAATGTGCATCTTCTTTTTGTTTTCATATTTTAATTTATATTTAATTGTGTTGTGGTTTGCAGTGTTTTGTGTTGTTTGACTTTAAATTTGTTTAAAAGGGAAAAGCTGAAAATTTAAATAGTTAAAAGTTGAAATATAAATAGTTGGTTTTTGTATTATATGATTTATTTATTACATTTTATGTGGAGTGAATAAATATAAGTATATTTACGGTGGCCCCTAGAGACAAACCAAGTACAAATTTCAAAACACATACAAACACAACAGAAGTGCTCCAGGATGCTCGGCGCAGTGTGTAGCTTTTGTTACCTAGAGGCTTCACAAGCCAGCAAGTACCAACGACCGGATTTGGTGTGTGGTAGTAACAGGTAAATGAACATTTTTTTTAATTATTTGAATATATATGATTGCTTGTCTATAAATACACAAACAATACACATATGCTTTCAATCGTGTAATTTAAGTGATCTAGGTAGCTCTGTTTTGGAAGTTCAGTTAACACTAGAAATGTGTTTTGGAGTGTGTATGTGTTTTTTCTCAAGAGGCCACTGTATATATTTATATATAAACATATATAAATAAAACCACTTTTTTTACATTAGTAATTCCTTTTGTGCATAATTTTATATTATTGTTAATAATAAATTGATTAAAGCAACAAAACAACCTGAAGTGCCGGTTCGGAGCCGAAAGAGCCGGTTCTCTAAAAAGAGCCGGAAATCCCATCACTAGACTGGCCTATCAACACAATTTAAAAACTGGTATATATCACCTTGTTGCTTTGTCCTCTTAAAGTGGTCATGTGATTGGCTTACCACGACTACTTTATTCTTCCTCAGTCAAACAGCAGCACTCATGTGATTGTTTTGCCCCCTTAGCTCCAGGTGTTGTGCCAAAAAGTGATCGTCTATCGTCCATTACTTGTAACGCCGTGATTCCCATCACTGCTGTTCAGAGAGTGTGTGACTGTCACGGTCCTGGGTCAGTTCAACCCAGCATTTTGATTTTGTATTTTTGGTTATTTTCTTGATTTCTTGTCTGGCTGTGACGATGATGAATATTAATAAGTATGTTACAGCTTATCCTGGTTTAGGTTTAGTTCTGCCTGTGTAAAGTCTGTGTTTTCTTAGTCTGCGTCTTTGTGTATTGCTTCCTGTTTTATTTTGATTGATTGATTGATTGATTGATCGTACTTTATTCATCCCGAGGGAAATTGGGTTAAGACTGCCAGCCCTGCCAGTGCCGTCTTATCCTTCCGACTATACATACATTACACAAGCATCACATGGGGAAGACAGGTCAGAGAGGTATAACATGGAAAAGCACAACATGAGGAAAGATAAGGAGAAAAAAAATAACTCCCCCCAGACTGAGCTCCAACAGGGAGATCAGTTTGAGAACAGAAAAAAACACCTCTGCACATAGCACATGAAAAAACTCTTAATACACCAAAGAAACACATGACAAGCAACAGGGATGGGTAAAGGGTGAGAGACAGCCAGTGTAGACAGTACATCCGGGCCTGCAGCCTATGCGCTGGTCTCCATGATCCACCGTCAGCATCGGAAGGGAATAAGCGTCGAAGGCGTTTGGAGGAGGAGGGGGGATGAATGTATATCTGCATGTGTATATGTCTGTGTGCGTGTGTGTGTGTGTATGTGTCCAGAGTTCAGCTGAGACAGTGTCCTTCGCCCTGCCAGGCTAAGTAAACAGTCTTCCAGCCAACCCAGGTGGCCTTGCATAGAAAGGGAAGAACAGTCTAAACACAGTCGTTATCAGGGTGTTTTGTTCAGCTCCAGCCTTGAGACCACAGCTGGCGCCGAAGGGGTCTCCGCATGAAGTGATGGTGGTTTTTACTTTAGTGCGAACAACTCATAAGAATTTCAAAGCTGTTCTAACAGTCCAACACTGGTCTCTCAATCTCCCGTTGGAGAGCCGTGAGCTTCTCCATGATGTTATCAAACTTACGTTCCGTGATGTTGTCATTCTTGTGCTCAAAGAGCTGATTCTGAGAACTCACGACCGCAGTGCGCTTCCCAAGATGTGATCCAATTTGCACTCAGAGGTCTTGTTCTGAGTAGAGATGGCACGATACCACTTTTTTATGTCCGATACCGATACCGATATCATAAATTTGGATATCTGCCGATACCGATATTAATCCGATATAGTGTGTTTTTTAATCAATAAAACTGTTTTTTTTAATATCTTGCTGCATTTTGTATAAGTTCATACTCAAGTTTAAATAAACAACAACACTAAAGCTATTCTGTTATACCTGTATGTAAAAAATACACTGCACCCAAAATATTTCATAGTTCAGCAATACTGATCAATCTAATAAACTTAAACCTACTCCATCCTTCCTATTCTGGTATTTTAAAGAGTACTTAGCAGAAATATTAAGCAACCTAACTAATAGGGTTGCAAACTCCCAGCAAAAAAAAAAAAAAGGGAACCACCCCCACCCTCCACCTCATGATGCTTAATCGACGTAATCAACTTTAATTTGATGCAGTGTGAAAAAAATGCACAGAAATAAATTATTTTTCAAGAATAATTAAATATATTCAACATCTTTCTTCTACAGAATTGCAGACTGCACAGATGGTACTTTCCCAAAGGAAAAAGTACTATAGCTTACTAGGGTATATTAGACTTAACAGTTACTATATACAGTAATGGACTTCTATACATTTTACATCAGATTAAAACTTTGGGTGTAAGATTCAGATAATTATTTATTAAAAGCTAGACATTTTAAATGAGAATAAGAAAGATAAGTATGTTTTTGTGCCCCCTTTTCCCTGTTAATGCCCTATCGGCCCCCCTGGCTAAACTTTGCTAGATCCGCCCCTGCACAGTTACCAGCCGTCAGCTACGTAGAAAAGGATCCTGGTCTAGAAAGTAATATTAACCCTCTGGGGTCCAGGGCATAATTGGCCGTTTTTGACTACTTTTGATTTTACCTCTATATTTCACCTTTAAAATGTGTTTTTCTTGCCTTGTTTGGTATCATTATTTTCAGCACAACCTCAAATATCTGAAATTTGAGTTAGTTTTTTCATTTTGGTATACTATATTAGCACAGTTGATCTAAGTTCAGACAAAAAATTCAAAATCCGAGTAGAAAAAAGTTATATCTTTTACTGTAAAACCCACAGACATGTTTAACGAATCATTTTCATAACTTGAAATGCAAATAGAAATTGTACATTTCTAAAAATTATGCACAAGTTTTGCAAACAATAAAGTTATATGGTACTATTTACCTAAAAATGCAGCCAAGGCCTCAGGCGTTTTTTATATAACCATTTAAATCTATTTACAGAACAATCAGGTGTGCTGCATCAAATAAGAAGGCACACAAATTATTTGTGCCAGTCCAAAAACTGTAGTTTGTGTTCAGTATAAGACAGAGGAGAACACCACAGGCCTAAACCCTGCAGGTCTGACTGCAGGAGGTGCATCAGTCCAGTTTCCCATGTGGAGACAGCGTTTACACTGGAATCTGCCTTTGACGTTTTTTTTTTGGAGAAAATATGAAATTCAGCAGTATAACTGACACACAATACAAAACAATAACTACACAACACACTAACTACAGCCTCCAAACACGCTAAACATCACTAATGTCTCAGATATGAAAACTCTCTCTCTCTTTCTTTCGCTCGCCCGCTTTCCGTCGCGGGTGTCGCTCCTAAAAACTTCCCCTACTCCCTAAACAACCAAATGTCACATGTTGCCATATCATTTTTTTGATTGGCTGACATGGTAAACTAACACCCAATAGGGAAGAGGTGTTTTTTCTTTTTCTTTTTTCACTAGCAAAGGGAGAGTGTTTGCTAGCGCTGTCTGTGGAAAACGCCGTTTTTACCATTCTTCCCGCTGTAAACGCCACTGTTTTGTTCAGAAAAAAACATCGCGTGTATTTTTTATCATAACTCTGGTTTTACGTGGCCTATCGACACAATTCAAAAACTGGTATATAGTTTGAAGTCCGCACTTTCGACCCAAGTTGAAATGGAGACTCTGACTCGCTGCATCTTGTAGCTGTGTTGTCTTAAATTGGTCATGTGATTTTGACGCGCCGGCGCGTCCAGCGACCCCAGAGGGTTAAATAAATTCTAACAACAGCTTATCAAGGTTAAACGTGCTGCTGTTGTTCAGCCGCTGGTTTCCTCTTTCTGATGAGAAGTGGGCCAAAAACAAAGAAGAGAGACGGACTCGCGACAGAAAAGCCGATCAGCTGATCATTAAGCAGTTTCACGATTGAAGTAGCAGCAAGAGAGGGAGAGAGAAGAGGCTCCATATATCGGTTGTTAAGCTTAATGTAGGTACGCTTTACAAACATTCAGAGATGAACTTACACACTTGCTTTACTTCTCTCTGGGATCACTTCCTCGGAGATGAAATGCTGGATTGCTAGCGAGGCTACAAATAAACACAGCCGCTCTATCACGTGAGCACACTGCTTCGACGTGCTACGGTTACAAGCCGAGTTACGTCGTGTCGCAAGTTTTGTGAGGTGCTTTTTTGATATTTAATGGATCGGATTACATTTTTTAATTTCTCGCCGATATCCGATCCAGTAATTTAGGTCAGTATCGGACCGATACCGATACTTAATATCGGATCGGTCCATCTCTAGTTCTGAGTATGCAGCCGTAAGCTTCTCCAAGATCTTATCCGTGCTGCACTCAATGAGCCCATTTTGAGAAACTCACGCCTTGTTCCATCGTTTCAATCCCAGCGGGCAGCCTTGTGAGGGTTTGAACAGCTGGTTCCGCTTTTTTAATTCTTCGATAAGTCAGGGCCAAGCCAGCTCCGATCAGCAAGAACCCTGTTATCATGGTTCCGAATAGGTAGATATCTTCAGCACTCAGGCTCACCGGAGCCCAGACTTCTCATTGAGAAAGGGGTGTCAATTTCAGTCAGGGACCAGTTGATCAAATCCATAATTCCTCTTTTAGGTTTTAGAGAACAGACTGTGAGAGAGTGTTCCAGGGAAAAGTAATACAAAAAACACGAGACTAGACAAGGACACAAGAGGCTAAGCAGGGAAGCTAAGGGAGAGGAGAGGAGGAGGAAAAAAGGTGCGACTGCCTTCGCCAAGAGCAAGAGAAGAATGGTTATGTTTTATGTCAGTGTGTCTAACTTCGCTCCTCCTGTCTCGTTAGCCCTATCTCTCCCAGCTGTGTCTCCCTCATGTTTTCCATTGCCTGATTACTCCCCTGTGTATATAAGCCCTGTGTTTCCTTTGTTCTCTGTCGCGTCGTTAACGTCTCCTCACCCTCCGCCGAATACTTTTGCAAGCCACTGTACCTGCCCACAGAATACCCATAGCTTTTCATCATCTTGGTTTACATCCACCCCAGAGCTGATGCAGCTAAAACCACAGAGTACTTCACCAACACTCTGTTCAAACTAGAGTAATTAACTCTGGACTCTCCCAAGTTCATCCTGGGTGATTTCAATCACTGTTCCCCTGACAATTCGCTTAAAGGATACCAACAGTATGTTACATGCAGCACATGTCAGGGGAAGACTCTGGATAAATGCTATGTTCTGTACCAGATGCATTTAAAGCCCTACCCCTCCCCCCTCTCAGCTCAGCAGACCACCACACCATCCTGCTGGCCCCTCAAGAGGATTAAAAAGGTCACAAAAAACATCAAGCAGTGGACAGCGGAAAGTATCCTCACCCTACAAGGATGTTTCGAAGCCACTGATTGGGACAGCCTTCTTTCTCCCTCAACAGGGAGGTGAAGAGGGCCATAAAAACTGCTAAACTGGAGTATAAAAGAACTGTTGAAAAAAAAAATCACCACAGAAGATCTCCGCTCAGTCTGGCAGGGCCTCAAAATGATCATGGAGGGCAGCAACCCCTCCTCCCTACCTGACGACCTCAACACTTTCTACACCTGGTTTGAGACGGACAACATCACCCAGCTTGAGGAGTCCAGATCCTCACTCAAACCTGGCAACTCTGCACTCACCTTCAAGACAGAGGACGTGGTGAGAGCCCTCAGGAGGACCAGGGAGAGGAGCTCACCCGGCCCTGACAACATCAGCAGTTCTGAGGCACTGTGCAGGGCAACTAGGAAGCCTGTTCCGGACTCTATTTCAACACTCAATTGACAGTCAAACCGTCCCCCAGCTGTGGAAAGACTGCACAGTCATCCCCATCCCCAAAAGAAACAACCCAAAGTCTCTGAATGATCTTAGTCCTGTGGCACTCACCTCCCTTGTGATGAAGGCCATGGAGAAGATCATAAAACAGCACATCGTAAGAGCAACTGACCCCCTGATGGACCCACTCCAGTTTGCTTACCGTGCACGCAGAGGTGTCGATGATGCAAAAATCTTCATCTTGGACTCCATCCACAAACTTCTGGAGCTCCCTGACTCCTCCGTCAGACTTCTGTTTGCAGATTTCTCACCAGAGTTCAACACTCTGCAGCCTCATATCCTGGCCACTAAACTTCCCTCACGATTTCACCTGGATGATCAGCTGATCCTGTGGATATTGGACTATTTGACCAACAGGACTCAGATAGTTCTGGTCAAAAAGTCTCTTTCCGGTCTCTGTTCCACCTCCACTGGCTCCCCCCAGGGCTGTGTGCTCTCCCCCCTGCTCTTCATCCTCTATACTCATGACTGCAGATCCACACAGCCCAACTGCCACCTGGTGAAATATGCTGATGACACAGTTCTCCTGTCACTGCTGTCAGGCCCCTCACAACACCATAGGCCCGCTCTGCAGGAGTTTGTAGAGTGGTGTGACAGCTCCAAACTTGAATTGAATGTGAGCAAAACCAAAGAGATGGTGGTGACCTTCTCCAGTAGGCAGAGGGATCTGGCTGCTTCAGTCACCACCACCATCCACGGGAAGCCAGTGGAGGTAGTTGAGGAGTACAAATACCTGGGAACCATCTTTGACAACCTCCTGAAATTCTCTGCCAACACAGAGGAGATTCTCAGGAGGTGCCACCAACGGCTATATCTCCTTAGGAAACTCAACTCCTTTGGAGTCAGCACACCCATCATGATGACTTTGTACTATGCCTTCCTGGAAAGCATCATGACCTTCTCCATCACCTGCTGGTTCCACTCCCTTAGCCTTCAGAACAGGAACAGACTGCAGCACACTGCATCAGTGTGCTCTAAAATCATTGGCCTGTCAGGCCCTTAGATGGGCAGCCAAAATCATCTATGACCTCTCTCACATTCTTCACCCCGCATTTCAATGGCTCCCCTCTGGGCAACGCCTCCGCTGCATTTCCTGCAGGACTGAGAGGAGGAGAGCCACCTTTGTCCCCAAAGCCACTCTGCTTTTTAACTCCAGCCGATAAGAACATTTCCCACACCCAGAAACATAAACTACTCTACACTCTTTCTATACTACCGACACCTTACTCACTTTTAGTCACTTACAGTTATATATTTACTTATTCAGTCACTTTAATTTAAAACTCTGTAATTTTAAAACTGTGTACATAATGTATATTCTGTGTATTTATTATTTAACTCTTATTGCCTGTTTATGCCCTGTCCTTATCTTCAACATCATGCTGCTCTGTTGTATCCAGTGTTGGGTGTAATGCGTTACTGAGTAACGCATTACTGTAATTAAATTACTTTTCCACTGAAAAAGTAGAGTAACTAATTACTGTTCATTTTTAGGTATTTTAATTACAGTTACTTACAATGTACCTGCGTTACATTGTAAAATAATTAAACTCGCTGAATATCATTATTTAATTTCAATAATTTATCTTCTAAACGTAGAAGTAAACTCTGCCGCTTCAACATCGCTGTAGTGCAGCTGCATGTCATTTCGCGTCAGTTTGCTCCATAGTCGTATTCTACAGCGGAAGATGTCGGACTCGGCTGAAGCGTGTGGCTTTTTTATGAAATGGACATATTCCCGTCTCTTCACTTTTCTGAAACAAGCAGACAAGAACATTACAGTAATATGTAAAAACTATCGGCTGCTGTTAATAGCGCGAGTAATCTACTGAAGCGCCTGACACAGAGCATAGACGAACACTTCTGAGTGATCCTTGTTCATCATCCATGGATAACACCGCGGCAACTCCTGCTAAGCAGCAAAACGTGATTTTACTTCAGCAGCACAGAAAGTGTCTGAAGGTGAGCTTAAAAAAATTATTGCAGGCTACATTGTGGAAGACATGCTACCGCTGCGTACTGTAGAGTCTCTGTCTTTAAAAAAAAGAAAATTTATTATTTAAAGAGTTTAATTTCTATTGTTTGTCCACCCAAGATTTATAGGGATTTTAAGAAGTATTTAGTTTAAGTACTTATTTAGTAATTAAGTTACTTTTCTGACACAGTAATTAGATAAGTATTTTAAATACAATATTGACTAAGTAATTAGTAATTAATTACGTTTTTTTAAAGTAACTTACCCAACACTGCTGCATACACACCATCATTGCCTGGAAAACAAGACCTGGAAGGTAAATCAAACTTCACATTTGCAAACAATTGTAGATCATAAGAGTAATGAAGAATTCAGCATCAAAGACAAGTATCATGTGCAGGTTTTCTCAAATCATCAAACCACAATTATTGCCATAATTCGCCCCAGAGATGGATCATCCCATGTGTTTATTCAACATTCAACCGGTGACGTTCCTTAAGCAATGTCACTCACACTTTTCATCACTATGAGCTCAACAGTAATCAGATAATGAGCTCAACACTAAAAATGTCACACAATCACTGCACTTCTACTCTAACATCACTTGCCTGTCTGTGCTGAATCCTTCACAAGCACTCTTAGAGAGAAACAAACATTAGCAAAACATATGAAGCATCCTGGAGGTTTTTCCTGGATCAGCTGATTCCAGAGGTGCTGCAAAAAGATCATAAAGTTAACACTCTGCTGTAAAAGAAGTAATACAGTATGTTTGACACTGTATTCACATTTTCTACAACATTTTCTCAACAACATAGTGTAATTACATAACCAACATATAACCTGTAATCACAGTTCCCTTCACACATAAACCCAGTAATCCTGTAAGAAAAAAAATTAACCTGTTGTATATCCTATAAATCACAGAATCAGAACACATGATTAACCCTCTGCTGTAGAAAAGAGAATGTAAATGTTAGCGCTGCACAGGTGTACACACACTTTCTCACAGTGACCTCTGCATTTGGCAATACTAGGTCATAAATAACACTCCGCTGGTAAACTCACAGACACAGAAAGTGGCATTTAAAAGGCTAAATCAGCACGCAACCTAGGATGTTGCTGTCATCTTTCCACTCCTTTAAAAACAGAAACACGCATAGATGCATCCACCCTGTCGTCATTTTGTGAGTGTGGTCGTCTACACTCCTCAGGTTTGTTTTCGGGGCACCCTCTGGCGAAGTGACCCCTCTCCCCCGCATTGCTAACATTTCCCATCTCTTATTATTATCCCTATCCACATTTTAACACATTACTCTCTGCTATACACACACCTACAGCACTTCTCGCACACACACTTCTCTTTACTGCATTCCTCAGTTTCTACACACTTCATACTGCATGTATTCTTTCCCATATTTCTGAAAGAGAAAAAAAAATATCATGCAATGAAAACCTGGATTTGCCTGGACCACCCGGAGGTGGTCGTACTGCTGAGCTCAGTTTTGTGGACAAGCGCGTTTGCCGTCCAGCCTTTTCCTTGTGGTGCAAAAGTGTTAAACACCATAAACTAAGGACAGAGTCCTTCCATACCTGCTTCATGCCCTGGAGGACGGGGCAGTGGCCCCCCACACCCTCTAGCAGATCATTACATGAAGGAACCTTTTAAAAACAAGCGCGTTCATGCTCACAGGTGTACACACGGGTGATCACACACACAAACTACACTCGGGGGCGATCGTGGCTCAAGAGTTGGGAGTTCGCCTTGTAATCGGAAGGTTGCCGGTTCGAGCCCCGGCTTGGACAGTCTCGGTCGTTGTGTCCTTGGGCAAGACACTTCACCCGTTGCCTATTGGTGGTGATCAGAGGGCCCGGTGGCGCCAGTGTCCGGCAGCCTCGCCTCTGTCAGTGCGCCCCAGGGTGGCTGTGGCTACAATGTAGCTTGCCGTCACCAGTGTGTGAATGTGTGCATGAATGGGTGGATGACTGGATATGTAAAGCGCTTTGGGGTCCTTAGGGACTAGTAAAGCGCTATATAAATACAGGCCATTTACCATTTTTGGCTCCTACCTTAAAGCACACTGTGCGCTGTCGATCTTACGTGCTGCACAACAATGTTTAACATTTAGTGTTTACTGTCATATTCCCATAGATCATCGTGATGTTGTTTATTCTATTACTCTCGTTTTCTTCTGCTTGTTTTCTTTTTTCTTTCTCAACAGGTGATCCAGGTGATCGATATATGTATTTTTTGTCTGCTTATTTTGTTGGTTTTTGCTTTTTGCCCTTTATCCCCATCCCTCTTCTCCGCTGTTTTTCTTTCCCCTCTTTCTTTCTCCCTTTTCTTTTCCTCATTCAAGTCTGTCCCGTATCTAGCAAGTGAAAATAAAAAATAAAATAAACAATAAAAGGTGAATCAAATAGACCATTACGGCAAGGCTGGGATGGTCCATTTGGTAAAGTACATCCGTTGGACATCTTTCTTTGCCTTTAGACAATAATTTTGATGGCAAAAGAGCCAAACGGGACAGGCAAAAAAAAAAAACCCCAAAAAAACGAAGGACAGAGTGCTTCCCACAACAGTCCTGAAGTCAGGCGTCGTAGGTTTCCCTCCCAGTGTCCATCCAAAACAAAAAACAAAAAAACAGAAAAATCAACAACAACTTAAAAAAACTACAAACAACAATAAAAACCTCTTATCTCTTACACAACACATACTTCACCCATTTGGAGTTACCCAGACCACCTCCAGGGACACAACCTCCCCACGGCTCCTGTAGCCGCTTTGCTGAGCTCAGCACCCATTGCAGCCGGGTGTCCCCTGTGCAGCCTTTGCTTCGGTGAGAAAGTGATATTACTATAACTAATTTGATATGATTAAATATGTGATTAATACACAAGAAAAGAAATCTGCCACCACACTACATCCTGACTGGTCGTACACTTGATGCTCACAGATCCTCCCACAGCAGAGCTCTCTGCTCCAGGCTGAGTCACTGTGATCTGTCCTCTGGACTCTGAGGATACAGAGACAAAAACATAAAGCAGCTTCATGGTTTTGTGGGCTTCATTTCAGAGGGACAGATGTTGATAGAGGAGAGGAGTTTGATTCTCTGGACTTTACCTGTGAAGCAGCAGCAGAGGAGAGTCCAGATGAGGACGCAGATCAAAGTCATGTTTTTGATGAGGAGGATTTCTGTGGCTTCTGTTGTGATGAAGGACAGCTGTCAGTCATCCAGTGTTCAACTCTCAGGACTATAAACTCTCCCAGAGCACTGGAGCATGGTGCTGCTGATGCAAAGTGCCTCTCTATGGAAATGAACTGACTTTAGCTCTTTTTCAATGGATGAAATGGTATTTGTGCTGTGTACGATGACTATATACAATATTCGACTGCTCTTGTTCATGTCATGTCCTCATAACAAATCCCTGATTTCCCCAGGTAATATGCATTGTTTTTCACTTATCTATTGTTTGTATAGGATCTGATTTTTGATTGGATGTTACTGGTCATGGGACCATTCATAGGTGATTTACGAAGGCACTGCTTGGTGTTTCATTGTGTGACAAAGAGCATGTGTGCTTGAAACATCACTAGATGTGATAAATATGGACACTGGAGTTCTGCAGTGTGTGAACCATGAATTCGTTTTTATTTGTCTCATGTTTCTGGCTCTACACCTGCCCCATAGGATGAGGAGGATGTGCATAGATTCCTTATTGTTTTGGTAAATGGACTGATTCTTATATAGCGCTTTTCTACTCTCCCGGAGTACTCAAAGCGCTCAAACATGCCTCATTCACCCATTCACACAAGCACTTTTAAACACAAGTGCAAACTAAACTACATTCATACTCCGATGAACGCAGCGGAGGGCAACTTGGGGTTAGTATCTTGCCCTAGGATATTTGGCATGCAGCCAAGAATCGAACCACCAATCTTCCGATCAGTAGCTAATCTTCTCTACCACCTGAGCAACAGCCACCCACTGTTGGTCTTTCTCCTATTGTATCATAGAGGATGAGATCAGCTTTGCTGGAAATTGTATCTCAATCTTTATTTCTTTCCATCTCTATAATATTCAAAGAGCCTATGGTATACATAGGATACTATCACAGTCCTAGTGAGCTGCTGGAAAATTCCACTGAGTCCATGTTCTCCTGCACCTGCCCCAGGGCAGAGGTGTCATCACCTTACCTGGAGCAATCTGCTAAGGATATTTAGGACCAGCATTGTCATCTCTTCCCCACCAGTTCATCAAGTTACCCACGTTGGCGCAAGATTGGACTCAGTGGCCCTGTGCGGGGAGCAATCGCCAAGCAGGTAGCGGTCCTAGGGAATCACGAACAGGAGTTGCAGGCTTTAGGCACTAAGTGCAAAGCCATCAGTGACACCAAGTCAGAGATCCTAGCGTCTATTAAGGCTATTCAGGCTAGCTTACCTCCTACGTATACTCCCTTCGTGCCTCCACCAGCCGTACCTCTGATGCCTGCGATAGCTTCCCTGCTGCCGTTCCAGGTTCAGTCGGCTCTGGTAGGCTTGGTGTTTTGCGAAGCTGAGCTTCCGGATCCTGAACTGTATTCTGGGGAGCAGGGTTGCTGCGGGGCCTTTCTGTTAAAACGTTCACTTGCCTTCGCCCATTCTCTGTGAACCTTTTCTAATGACTCAGTTAAATTAGCATATTTAGTGTCCAAGCTTCAGGGTAAAGGGTTGCTGTGGGCAGAGGCTTACCTGTCAGTGCATTTGCTTTCAACCTGTTCATATGATGAGTTTTTAGGAGAGCTTAATAAGACTTTTGCTCACTCCATCTGTGCAGTGCAGCTAGGAGGTTGCTAGGGTTACGCCAGGGAAGTCGCAGCATAGCCAAGTTCCTTACTGACTTCTGCACTGCCACTGCTAAAGCAAAATGGCCTGATCATGAGCTTTGGGAGGTGTTTTGTTGAGTTCAAAATGGCAAGCTTAAAGATCAGCTAGCTTCTTGCGACAATCCTGAGTCATTTAGTCTACCTCTCTCTAAAGATTGACAATGGCCTGAGATGAAGAGAGGCTGAAAAAACTACAAAACCCAAAGATCGTTTCCACGAATGTTTCCGGTTCTGGCTATATTAGTTCCGCTTCCTGTGTTTACTTCTGTTGCAATTCCCACACAGGGGGGGGCACAGGGGTGCTAGAGCCGGTAGTCTGAGACACTGCAATGAAAGGAGAGAAGGGTCAGTGTTGCACCAGGGCATGGAAAACTGAGGGCATGGAAATTCAGGCAACTGATCTAGAGGTAATGTTACAGCTTACTTGGTTGCAGGTGGAGGGACGTGAGAGGGCGAGGCGAGGTTGCGGAGGTCCGGGTGAGTGTTGGTATGAATTTATCCAAGATCACAGGTAGTGAAGCGGGGGTGTGCAGGCGAGAAACAGAATGGAGTCTGCAAAGTAGCTGTGGCTGAGCTGTATGCAGGTAAGTCCAGCGAGCAGGTGCATGAGATAATTGTAATGGCAGATGTTTCCATGGGTAATCTGCAGACACAGGAGAACAACATAAGTAACAAGCATATAATCAGCAATCGAAATGAGTGGGCCTAGAACTAATGCTGGTTAGCAGACAATCTGGCAAAGACTAGTTGTGTGTGCTGGTCTTAAATACAGCCAAGACGATTAGCTCCAGGTGCGGCTCCAGAGGGAAAAGTAAGGCGGCTCTGCCCAGACGATGAAACATGAAGCTCAGCAGAAAAACAGCCAATCACTCAGACCATGACACATAAAGCACTATGACTTCCACCCCATAGGTCATATGACTGTGCTATTGATCTCCTCCTTGGTGCCCCTTTGCCCTCTAGTCGGCTGCTCAACATCTCAAAGCCTGAAAGAGAGGCTAAATAAAAATATATCACCGAGAGTCACTGGCCGCTAGAATTGTATGGCCGTCCTCCTCCCTTGTGGGTGCTGGATTCTTTTTTTCTTTTTTCTTTAATGGCGCCACGGTCTTCACGAAGCTCAACAGAGCAGTCCGTCTATGCCTCATGGAGAACTGGCTTTATGTAAATTCCACTCTGCTTCTGTAACTTTTCTGGGATATGTATTTGAAGGATGGCAGGTGAAGACTGACCCAGCTAAGGTTCTAGCCATCAAGGAATGGCCAACCCCCTCGTCGTCCAAACAGGTCCAATGCTTCCTCGGCTTCGTCAGTTTTTATCGCTGTAATATATAAAGCTACAGCCAGGTAGCTGCTTCACTCACCACACTCACCTCCACCAAGAGACATTTTCACTGGACAACTGAAGCTTTCAATTTGCTCAAGCACCTGTTCACCTCAGCCCCCATTGTCAGAATTAATAATTTAAGATTGTCATTTATGCTTAGAAATATATAATCTTTGTATGCTGATAAAATATCTTATCCTTATTTGGTCTGATAAGATTCTATGTGCACTTGTCTACCATGGGATGAGAGGAAGCAGCCTCGACGTTATAATTTCCATTATAGCTTTAGAAACCAGACTGTTCTGTTCTATTAAAGTGCAAGACTTCACACCTTTAAATGTTCATTTGAGACATGACCTATTGCAAGTTCCTGTTTTTATAGTTTAGTGAGACGCTTACTTCTGCTTTTCTGCATACCTCATACACACACGTTAAGTTCATTGAAAGGTCGTATGTCTATGTATGGTATGGCTGAAAACACACAGACACACACACAGAATACGGACACTGATGCTGCTCACACACACGCCTGCTTAAGACTGTCACATGTATTGGTAATTGCATATTCATGTATGACTGCTCCTTGAGAATAAAAATGGCAGTAACGAGGGAGTCCGTCGAAGTTGGCTAAGGACAGGTGAAGGGAGCATTACTTGGCCTTGACTGACTTCCCTCGCGAGCCCACAACACAGAGAGCGCCTTCTTGTTGATTGTCTTGTGTTCCAGCAGGTTTGTGCCTAGATAAACCCAACACCCGTTCTTGCTCATCCTGACACCAGTAAACAGTTTGTTGTCACTGAACATCCAGTACCATCTCTGGCGCTGTCACAGTGGTTAGACCAGGACTCGGGAAGCCTTGCAGAAGGCTGCCAACCGCCAGCATCACTACATGGACCGGCTTCAAACACCAGAATCCCTGGGCAGGAGATATGGCTATCTGCTGAAGACATTCCTCTCAAAGTAACTTCCATAAGCCTGGTTCATTGGGCCCTATGAGGTTGACACTGTCATCTAATCCTCTGCTGTTAAACAAACTCCCAGCATCTCTAAGGATCCATAGGTCTTCCACGTATCTCAGATCAGACCAGTCCCCAGATCAGGCCAGTACTCTCCAGTCCTAGATTTCTAGATGGTACAAAGTTGGTATGGATGTGGAATTCAGTGAATGGATCTCAGCGTCATCATCTAAAATTCATATAAATCTCTGGTACACTTGATGTAACCTAACTCTGACCATGAAACCACAGCCATGGTGCACCAGTCACACACTGTGGAGCTCACACTTGCTGGTGATAAGTTCATCAAATGCATTTGAATAAAAGCACCTGACAGCTACTTACTTTCTCAATTCCTTTAGAAGCAGTAATTGTGTACATAGTGTTTAACAAACAGCTGCATTTTGTTTTAATATGTGTTAAGAAACAAGGACAAAATGTCATTGTTTAATTTAATAACTGGTGGAGGAGAAAAAACACCTGACAGAAACTTATTAAAGGAGACAAACAACTTGTGGTTCATATCCTCTAATCTGATTGGTGTTTCCTAGGTGATACTCGCCCCACCCTGACAGTTCTGTCCCCCTCCGTTAAGAAGCAGGGAAAGGCCACATTAACATTTCTGGCCAACAAGGGCTTCCCCTCAGACTGAACTTTGTCCTGGAAGGTGGATGGAAGAAGCAGCAGTGACGGGGAGGAGAGCAGGAGCCCTGGTGTGCTGCAGAATGACGGCCTGTATAGTTGGAGCAGCACCCTGAGGATCACTGCAGATCACTGGATGAAGGTGGGCTCTGTGACCTGTGAGGCCACCCAGGGCTCCCAGACTCTGGTCTCAAAGATACTGAGCAGAGATCAGTGTTCACATTTGTGACCTGACTCACTGAGACTCTGCTGCTGCCCTCAGTCTGTTCTCTCTCTGTCTCTGTTTCACTCTGATTTCAAATGTCATGTTTTAATGCTTGTAGTATTGCTAATGATTGCTAAGCCAGACTTTAAAAAAGATGAAACTAAACAGGAGATATAAACAGTGTGCAGTCCCTCATGAGGTGTGACACCTGGTCAACTTATCTGCTCTTATTCATGTGTATTGGAGACAAAATAGAGCATTCATTAATTTTTTTTTATGTATTAATTTATTTATCTTAACAACAAATTTATTTATTTATTTTAACAACAAAGTCCAACAAACTCTATTTAATTTAAAAAGAGGCTTTTGCACATCTAGTGTTATATTTTTGGAAAAGTTTTGTGGGGCAGTTCTGTCCATTGATCCATCCAGTCATTGTCTTCTGCTTATAAAAAGTGGTGGGTTGTGGTGTCAGCAGACTCCAGATACATCCTGAAACTTTGTTTGATCAACTGCCTGGAGTCACTGATACAGATAAATGAGGAGTTTGGGTTTTTCTAAGTCTCTGTCTTTTTCACAATATAATCAGGGTTAGGAGTGCTGAGAGCATCACAATACATATTTACATTATTTACAATTTGATATTTTGATTAGATTAACCAATGAGCTCAAGGATTTAAATGAAAGATAAAAATAAAGTGGACTAATTCATCTAATTGTATTTTTCTGTGATTGACCTTTGACCTTTGAATTTATGTATTTATTTTAAACAATGTTAAACCTGATGTCAGTGTTTGTGTTTTTATCTTTAGTACTGAAACCTTCTGTTGCCATGGTTCAGCAGTGATGCCTGTCTGTTGCCATAGTTACTGAGATCAGCAGAGTTGAAACTTCTTCTACTGAAATCCACAGCTGGCAGTCCTTCTCTGAGCAGTGGTTGGAGCTGCAGCAGGTGAAGGTCATGCTCGTGTCTGACCAACAAGGTCTTCTCCTCAGACTGGAGTCTGTCCTGGAAGATAATCGTAGCATCGATGCTAACTTCTAAAGTGTTTCTGTTTGAGTGCAGCTGTTGGTCAGTTCACTCTCACCATCTACTGATGCTAAAAGCACCTGCTTTTAGCAGCTGCTAAAAGGCCATTACAAAGCAGCAAACACATATTTGAAGCTGCTGGTGCCTCTTGAGACCTGCGAACATCAAGGTGTAGGATCCTCCAGACACTTGCAGTTGTGCATCAACCTTCTATTCGGCCACCGCTAACCAATGCTCACATGCAGAAACGGCTGCAGTGGGCCCAGAACTACAAGAAGACTAATTTTAAAACAGTCCTGTTCACTGATGAGTGCAGTCCAACCCTGAACGGTCCAGATGGAGTGGTGGATGGTTGGTGGACAGCCACCATGTCCCAACAAGGCTGCAACATCAGCAATGATGTGGTGGAGTCATGTTTTGAGCCGGAATCATGGGAAGAGAGCTCGTCGGCCCCTTTAGGGTCCCTGAAGGTGTGAAAATGACCTCTGCAAAGTATGTGGAGTTTCTGACTGACCACTTTCTTCCATGGTAGAAAGAGAAGAACTGTGCCTTGCGCAACAAAACCATCTTCATGCAAGACAATGCATCATCTCATGCTACAAGGAATACCTTTGCATCATTGGCTGCTATCGGTGTAAAAGGAGAGGAACTCATGGTGTGGTCCCCATTCTTCCCTGACCTCAATCCTATTGAGAACCTTTGGAGCATCCTCAAGCAAAAAAATATGAGGGTGGTAGGTATTTCACTCTCAGCTCTGGGAGGCTATTCTGACATCCTGCAAAGACATTCAAGTAGAAACTTTACAAAAACTTACAAGTTCCATGGATGCAAGAATTGTAAAACTGCTATCAAATAAGGGGTCCTATGTTAATATGTAACCTGACCTGTTAAGATGTTTTTGGTTGAAATTGCTTTTGATATCAGTAAAATTGATCTCCTAATGCTGCAAATTCAACAAATGACCATTTTCAATTCTCTACAACCTACAAAATATTTTGAAACTCTGTGTGCGTAATAATTTGGAACAGTGCATTTTAAGTTGTTTATTTTTATTTTTGAAGAACATACTGTTTTTATTGGCAGTTTTGTTGAGTAACATTTAGATTATACTGTAAAGGTTGATGACGCGAAAATTATGCTGACTGTCATTTGAATCGACTAATTAGGAAAAAATCTGAGAAAAATATCATTTGCATAATAATTTGGAACGTGGTGTAATGCTGAGACAACCAAAAGTGACGCCTTTAACTCACATCTATAAATCATTTCCATAAAAGTTATGGACAGAATTGGTGAAAAGGTTCAGCCTATCAGGAATGAGTCTGCAGTAATGTGAGGAAAACTCTGAACAGCCCATCAACAGGCCTGATAGCTCATACTTCCAGCTTCTTCCCCACAGGACACTCCAGGGGACACAGTCAAATATCTGCAAGTCCACTGAACTGAACTGCTGGGCAAACTCTCCATTCACCCTCGAGTGTCTTCAAAAGTGTAAAGAGCTGATCCTGTGATCCACAAACAAGACAAAGCACCTATTCTTCCTCATGGATCCAAACTGTGACTAACAGGCAGCCTCTCGTTGTGAGAACCCTGGTGTAGATGTTTCTAGAGAGACTGAAGAGTTTGACCACCTTAAAAGATCCTTTGTCTGTATTTTTTTCATTTATATTTTATTAAAGGAGAAATATGACTGATTCTAAGAAATTCCATTACAGATGTAGTTTAATTTAAATGCAGTGTGTGTGTGTGTGTGTGTGTGTGTGTGTGTGTGTGTGTGTGTCCTCAGTGAACTGTATCAGTCTCGGCAGTATCTTCCAGCTATCACCTCGATCCATGATAGTCATTCAGGCAGTAATGCCTGGACTGGAAACAAGCATCCTTAAAACATTACAACATTCCAGCTTCTGTGTTGGAATGAAAAACAAATGTGTCGTTTAAATTAGAGACTGCACTTGTGACAGAACAATAAATATTTTATTTTGATTATATAAGTAAGTACAAAACAAACTTGTGGTAGGCCTAAACTTATTTTCAGAATAATTACATCTGAGACAACTATAAGTTGTCCTAACAGTCATCTTCAGTCTGCCCCAGGGCATCTGTGGCTACAACTGTAGCTTGCCTTCACCAGTGTATGAATGTGAGAGTGAATCCATTATTATTATTATTATGTGTGTGTGTGTGTGTGTGTGTGTGTCCTCAGTGAACTGTATCAGTCTCTGCAGTATCTTCCAGCTGCAGCAGTCAGTTCAGTTTCTGTTCAGTCTGACTGAGGGAGGTTTTTGTACGACTGTTTTTCACTGTGTGAACACCCACTGACTGCCAGGCCAGTGAAAACTCTGACAGTAATAAACTGCTGCATCTTCAGCCTGGACTCCACTGATGGTCAGAGTGAAGTCAGAGTTTGATCCACTGCCTGTAAAACGAGCTGGAATCCCTGATTGTCGAGTGCTAGCAGAGTGAATGAGCAGTTTAGGAGCTCCTCCATCTTTCTGTTGGTACCAGTGTAAACGGTTAGAGCTATAAACATCCTGACTGGTCCTACACTTGATGCTCACAGTTCCTCCCACAGCAGAGCTCTCTGCTCCAGGCTGAGTCACTGTGATCTGTCCTCTGGACTCTGAGGATACAGAGACAAAAACATAAAGCAGCTTCATGGTTTTGTGGGCTTCATTTCAGAGGGACAGATGTTGATAGAGGAGAGGAGTTTGATTCTCTGGACTTTACCTGTGAAGCAGCAGCAGAGGAGAGTCCAGATGAGGACGCAGATCAAAGTCATGTTTTTGATGAGGAGGATTTCTGTGGCTTCTGTTGTGATGAAGGACAGCTGTCAGTCATCCAGTGTTCAACTCTCAGGACTATAAACTCTCCCAGAGCACTGGAGCATGATGCTGCTGATGCAAAGTGCCTCTCTATGGAAATGAACTGACTGACTGATACAGAAATGTTTATCAATCTGATGATGCTGATCTTTGGCATGTGACTTACACAAGCCATTCATAATCCATCAGGCTGTTCTGTTTCAGGGGCATTTTCCTGAGCCACTTATTCTGTTACAGTTCGTCTAAATGAAGTATGAATGGTGTCTTCTTGGATTAAAATGTCTGAGGGATCACTGAATACTCTAATGAGAGTGGAAATGTCATGAATCGTATGCTGTGTACTCCAAGGATACCAGACAGTTCAAAACATGTTTGACGACAGGGAGATGTTAGATAGCTGTGTTAGAGCTTTGTGTCACCACCATTATTATGGTATACGGGGATATCTTTTACAAGAATGGTCTTCTTCTCTTCAGCAGTGTTCAAATAATGGGAGAATCGGTAACAAGGAGCAGTGAAGCTGTAATGTTCAGTGGTGGCTCACAACCACAATCAAACATTTTATTATGATTTTTCCTTTTTTGGCTCCATTGTTGGGACTTATCTTATTTTGTCACTGCGGAATAATGAACTTCAGATTCATTGAAAATGGTTTTATAACCATTCCCAGGTTGATGGGCAGCAACAGATGCTTCTATAAAATTATTATTATTATTATTATTTCACTGTCCTGTCCGGCACTGTTGCAATCAGAATTATGGTCTGAAGGAAAAAGAAAGATGCTGAAGATTTATTTTCCCGAGTGGATCATTATGGCTTTGCCGTACTGGCCCACTTGATTGAGTTTTATTATTTATTTCTTTTTTTTTTTTACCTTTAAGTTATTACAATCAAAACAGACAGGACCGGGGGATAGGAAAGGAAAGAAAAACAAACGAGAAGTTGGGGAAGAAGCTAACCAAAAAAAAAAAACAGAGGGAAAGAGGGACAGAGAGAAAAGACACTAAATCAGCTGCTGGGAAAAAAAGAAGAAAACAAGCAAAAAGAGAACAACAACCAAGATAAGCATAAGTTACAGTAAATAATAAATACTGAATGTTACTGAGCAGCACACAAGACCGATAATGCACAATATGCTTAGAGGCAGCAGCTAAGATAGTGTGTGTCTGTGAGTACCTGTGTGTGAGCGCGTTTGTATTCAAAAGCTTACTCCATGTAACTATCTACTACAGCACACACACCACACTGTGTAACCACAGCTGACTATGCCAGAGAAGACCGAGCCCCCGTGCCCCCCACCCCCCGGAAAGGGCCCACCTGAGCCATGGGCCTAACCGTAACCATAACAATAACAAATATTCACAATGTCTTAAAAGAATGAAGTAAATCTGGGTTTTGTGTTTTGCGCATGTGCAGCGTATGCGCAGAAACAACGGGTAGGATTGTTTGTGAGGTAGGAAGGATTCCCAGGACACCGGATGTGGATTGAATGAAAACACACAGACTAAATGCACACAGGAGGTGATCAGGGGAACTGGAAACATAAGGGGAAACAGCTGATTAGAATGAACATAATGACACCACAGGGGAAACAAAACACATTGAACATGGAACACCAGACCTCTTTAAATTAAAACAGGAAACAGGCTGTATCACAATTCAGGGTCCGCAGCCTTGAATGCCAATTACGCCACAGGAACGTGACGAAGGCTGTCCCAATTTGAAGGCTGCTCCAAATGCAGCCGACAAATGTGTCCCTTATTTACCTCAATTTGAAGGATGGGTCGTGTATGCTTCGTCCCAGGATTCATAGCGCATCGGTGGGTGTTGATATTTTTTCCGAAAAAAAGAAAACTGCCGGATAACTGAAGTTGGTGTCGAACAGTAAACTTTTGAAAGTAAGTACTGAATATTATGTCACTTATTTATGTGCAAATGTTTAATAACAAAGAACATTGCTGGCCAGATGTCGGCAAAGTTATGTGACATTAGTGATGTTTGTACTAAGTTGGTTTTAAAGCCTTTAGTTTAAAATATACGCCGTTCAATAGTCGACCTTAATCTTACAGAGAATGTGATGATTTTATGGATAATTAAAGTCAGTCATATATCCACAAACACAACAAGCTGAAAGTCAGTGATGCTGCTCGGTTTGCAGTCCTGAATATCACGGCACAAACAGGATTCACTGCACTGTTAATGTTAGCTATGTTATATTGCTGCCTCTGTTCGGTGGTGTCGAGCCAAACGGACTTTAACGTGTGTTTGAACGAGCTGACGGTTCACTCGTTAAGCTGAAAGAAAGATGCTTTAATCACAGGAGTCACACATGTGTCCACTGTACCATCTGGGAACTCTTCTTGTTTAGCACTCGTAATAACAGAAACACTAAATCCTCCTTCTCTTGTGCTGTTTTGTAGCAGTGTATACACCTGAGACTCTCACCTGTCTGTCTGTCCTGCTCTCTCTCTCTGTTTCTTTCTCTCTGATTGTGGAATAAAAGTATGAACATGTATTTATAAGTTACACTTGTGTTTGAATCCTGCAGCTTATCACACATTTGATTTCCATGTGTGACAACTGCAAGTGTCCAGAGTGAGGACAGACTGAGGGACCCACTGCTGCACATCATCTGTGAGGCTTTGCACCCCTGATGATCCACCAGGACAAACTCAGCAGTGTGTGAGGAAGAGGAGGAGGAAGAGCCAGCAGCAGCTGACAGATGGAGAGAATAGACAGACTGTTCCCTGTTTGTGAAGGGCTGCTAGGAAAGTTTAACATAACTAATTGTCTGTCCTGAATCAGTCTTATTAGGTAATGTTCAAATAATGTTATCATTCCAGTGTTTTCAGTGTGGGAGAAAGTACTCAGGGCCTTCAAGTTACACACTATGAAAGGCAGAAACAAGTTTAATGTTCAGAAACCTAAAGTATGTATCAGCAGCAGAATGGAGCTAAAAATAAATGTTTGTTTCAGTTCTATGAAGCTTTGAGTATTTTGGATTAGTAGTACTGCTGTGTTTGTTGCATCATATTGCTGTAATTGTTTATATGCTTTATATATTCTGAGCTAAGTTGATCTATAGTGTTACATCATATTCTATAAGGATGTTATGTGTTTGTTTACTTTCTGCCCAGTTTGACCCATTTAGCAGAAGTCAGCCTGTTTAAGGCCCTGATATCTATTCTGTATGACTTAAAGCAGTTATGACATGGTCTGATTTTCTCACCCAATAAAGGAATATTTAATATATCAGTCTACTCTTCATTCTATCAGAAACAGTTTTCACAGCTCGTACATTTTCCTTTTTACACATATATGTAAGAATTGAGCCAAATTTAGTAATGCCAACATATTAAAAGAACAATATTTGTCTCTTATATATAATACATCTATATATACACTGTCAAAGATACTTGTCTTTGAGTGAAGATTTAAGGTGATTGGAAATATAAATAACTGCAACTTGAATCTTTGACACAGAGTTCAAGCTCACTGCTGTAATGTGTCCTGTAAAATATATATCTCATAATCTGACAATAAATATAATATTGGCCATATTATATTTACATTACCACAGTGAGATGATTTTAGTCTCATGAACAACATTAGCTGATTGTTATTTACTAACTAATATTGAAATGACTGTTCAGTACAGAAATGAAGCCCAACAATCATGTTTTACAGTCCCGTGGTCTCAGCCTCAGATATTCAACTAATCAAAGTGATGTCATAAAAAAAATGAACTAACAAAAAAAAAACATTTTTTTCTCCTTCATTTCTGTCAAACAAAGCTGTATGAAACGTTTCTCGCGGTTAGTATCATGGTTGCTAGACAATCTGAACAGCGCAACGAAGGATAGACCGTCCCATTTCACAAGCCTCTCACTTCCGCACTTCTCGTACTTCCTAGTACGCACCGTACGTAGTACATGAACTGCGCGTACTCCAAAGCGTGCGGTCGCTGGATTGGGACACAGCCCGAGGAGGTGTAAAACTAAGCACACTGACCAAGGGAAACACAGGACCTTTACAAAATAAAACAGGAAACATAGACAAGACAATACCAGCTTAACAGACTTGGCACACATGATAAACTAGACAAGAACCCAAACACAGAAACCAAGGAGACAATGATAAATAATGGCTAACTTTAACCTCAACTAAAAGTTAAATAGGAATAACACATGAACTATAATCACAAATCTAACATAAGACAAATACAAAATACACTCAGAGCGCTGGGTCAGAAACCCAGCCAGTGACAGTAACTAACATGTTTTGAGCAGACGGACCAGCAAAGAAGAGATGTTGATGCTAGTCTTAAATACTGCCGCTTGTCCTGGATCACAATCAGGTGAGCATGGCAGGTGTGCTGACGAGGGCTCCGCCCAGAGGTGGAAGCACAGAGACATCATGGAAAAATACAGCCAACTCACCCTGACCATGACACTTTTAATGTCCATTTATAGAAAGTCATTTCTTGAACTGCTGGTTCAGTGTTTTATTTATAAATACCTGCTCCAAAACCACGGAGGTCAGGCAGAGAGATTTGTGTTCACTCTGAAAATGAAGAAGGAAAAAAACATTATTATCCATCCTGAACGTGTTTTGTCATCTGAGTTCAGGAAGTTGTTCTCAGGTCACCGTTACCTTGTACCTCAGTGTAGAACAAACAGAAACTTCAAATCCTTCATTCACTCAGCTGTTAGATTCCTGAACGCTGACAGGAGTCGTTTAGATGAATGTTTCTGTGATTGTTCATTTTGAGACATTTACCCTTCATATTCTGTTTATTTATTTTGAACATTTTTGTTCATTTTGATGTATTTATTTACTTTTTTCTTGACCTCATTGCTTGTTTATCTCTGCCTTGACCTGCAGCAGTGCTTGTGATTATTGTTTAAAGACTGTAGGCTGTGTGAGTTTGACCATGTGAGCAGGTAGTGTGGGAAAGCTGCAAACAAATTTTGGAATTAATAAAATTATCTGAACTGTGAATCTAATTTTAAAAATGCAACTTTTAAAATCATGTTGCACTGTTTCTTGTTTCAGTTTTTATTTGTATAAAATTATTCAAACAGTGAATTGTTTTGTTGAGTTTGTTTGTTTCAGAGTCAGAGAGCCGTGTCTCTCTACACTCAGAGGTTTTTGTACGGCGGCTCAATGAGTTTGTATCACTGTGGTGGACTTTTGGTGGAGGAACCAGACTGGATGTTAACTGTAAGTACATTTGACTCATTTATGAAGCTAAATTATATAGTTCTTAATGCTGATTTTATAATCTTATCGAAATGCTTTATTTTATCTCATAATTATGCAATTTACTATCATAGTTTATATTCTGCCTATATTCTGAGGTCTTCAAATAGTGGTTTTCATGTGTTTCCATTCAGCTGCTCTTCTGTCTGATAATCATCCTTCAGGTTCAGTAGTGATGCTTCCACACACTGAAAATCTCTCCTTCAGTAACTTTGACTGAGAGAATCACATGTGCTGTATCACATCAGACTGTAAATGTAAAAAAAAAAAAAAAATGAAAACAACTAAAAAAAAAGAAAAGAAGTCTTTTGTAGATGTATAATTTTCCATCATGTGGGATTTTGTGCTGAATTTTTATGTTGGGTGTGGCATAAGTAGAAAAAGATGGTGACAGATTATTGTAACCTGCATGTGACCCATAATGAGACCCGTCCTGGTCATTAGATCAAAGTCAGAATTGATAAAATAACCCAAAGAAAAACTAAACTTTCTTTATCAACATAGGAGACAATAAAAAAATGTCTCTTTCAGAACATCAGTGCAGGTTAAAAAGTGTAAATGTCAAAATAATTTATGTCACAAAGATGAAGTTAAAGACTTCATGAACTAAACTTTAAAGTAAATTTTCAGATCAAATCATGTGAAATATTTCTGTGACCAAGAATGTAGCTGTAGCTGAGCAATCTACATACATACATATATCAGTACTGCAGTTTACTAAAATATTCTCATTTAATAACTACTTCACAGTTTGAACATTTACAGGAGAGTTTCTTCATCACAGATCTGACTCACAGTATCAATTGTTTTGTGTATATCACATGTTCTTCTGTACAAGCTGGTCAGGATGGACATAAGTCTGATGTTTTGAGTCAAACCCACATTAACATTAGTGTTAGACATTAGTAAGGAAAGCTAAAGTTGTATCAGGGCCCAAGAAATTCTTTTAGAAAGACTGTGAGGTGTGTGTGTGTGTGTGTGTCTCTGTGTGTGTGTGTCCTCAGTGAACTGTATCAGTCTCTGCAGTATCTTCCAGCTGCAGCAGTCACTTCAGTTTCTGTTCAGTCTGACTGAGGGAGGTTTTTGTACGACTGTTTTTCACTGTGTGAACACACGCTCACTGCCAGGCCAGTGAAAACTCTGACAGTAATAAACTGCTGCATCTTCAGCCTGGACTCCACTGATGGTCAGAGTGAAGTCAGAGTTTGATCCACTGCCTGTAAAACGAGCTGGAATCCCTGATTCTCGAGTGCTAGCATCATAAATTAGAAGTTTAGGAGCTCCTCCATCTTTCTGTTGGTACCAGTGTAAACGGTTAGAGCTATAAACATCCTGACTGGTCCTACACTTGATGCTCACAGTTCCTCCCACAGCAGAGCTCTCTGCTCCAGGCTGAGTCACTGTGATCTGTCCTCTGGACTCTGAGGATACAGAGACAAAAACATAAAGCAGCTTCATGGTTTTGTGGGCTTCATTTCAGAGGGACAGATGTTGATAGAGGAGAGGAGTTTGATTCTCTGGACTTTACCTGTGAAGCAGCAGCAGAGGAGAGTCCAGATGAGGACGCAGATCAAAGTCATGTTTTTGATGAGGAGGATTTCTGTGGCTTCTGTTGTGATGAAGGACAGCTGTCAGTCATCCAGTGTTCAACTCTCAGGACTATAAACTCTCCCAGAGCACTGGAGCATGATGCTGCTGATGCAAAGTGCCTCTCTATGGAAATGATCTGACTTTAGCTGTTTATCAATGGATCAAATGGTATGTTTGGAATTTATGCTGTGTATGATGACTATAAGCAGCATTATTTATTTAATTTTTGTAGTTTTCGAAAACTAAAAACAATATTGTAAAATCTATTGTATTTTTTTTTGCTAATTTAATACAAAGGGATATCTTGCTTTACTGTAAACATTTAATATTTATGGTCTCTCTTTCTCCACATATCAGCAGGATGAGATCAGCTGCTGGAAATTTGATCTAAATCTTTATCTCTTTACAACTAGAAATGGAGAAATGGACATTTATCCTTTTTTATAACTCCATGTATAAGTTGGAGTTTTTCTTTATCTTTCTTATAGATTCCTGCGCTTTAACTTGAGGGTATATTGTATTTATGATTATAAGGGATTGCTTTACACTTGATGACAGAAATACCTGATGGCAGTGTAAGATCTATTAAAGATTTTTTGATAATGTACATTGTGTATGTACATTTTAATACTTTTAACACTACAGACAGTATATAGGATGTGTTGTGGTTGACTGGGTGAGTGGGTTGGTGAATTGTCTAGTTTTTATTTTTCTGTGTTGTTTGTTTTTCATTTCTATTTTTTGTTGTTTTTTGTGGCTTGTGTGAATTTTTTCTATTTTTTATTATATTTTATTCATTTGTTTATTTGTTTATTTATTTATTCTTTATCTACAGTCATTTGTTTCCAGGAAACATGCACCGTTTTTCACTTATCTCGTGTTCGTCAGATATGGGATCTGATTTTTGATTGGATGTTACTGGTAATGTGACCATTCACAGTTGATTTAAGAAGGCACTGTCTGGTGTTTCATTGTGTGATAAAGAGCATGTCTGCTTGAAACATCACTGGATGTGATAAATAATGAAACTGGAATTCTGCTGTGTGGGAATCGTGAATTTGTTTTTCTTTGTCTCGTGTTTCTGGCTCTAAACCTTCCCCACAGGATGAGGAGGATGTGCATAGATTCCTTTTTGTTCTCTGTTGGTCTTTCTGCTTTTATATCACAGAGGATGAGATCAGCTTTGCTGGAAATTGTATCTCAATCTTTATTTCTTTCTATCTCTATAATATTTAAACCTCTTATTGGTGTACACTGGATACAATTCAATTTCCCACCACAGTGACTATTTTCTTTTAGACTGAGATAAAACTAATACAAAATAAAACTGAATATAAGCTGGGAATTTAATGATATGTGCAGCTGTTATTTGTGCCAGACACGGTTTGGACTTTCATTTGAACTGTTGAATAATGATTCAGATGTGGAGATGTTGATTCTCTCTGTGCTGATTAGTATGAGAGTGTTCTTAAAGGGATATTTTCATACAAAAATAACAAACAAACAAACAAAAAACAATTTTAAGCCATTGAGGTTAAGAATAGAGATGATGTATTATTTTATTTTATTTTTTATTTCTTATTTGTTTTTCACTGGCAGGAGAAAGCACTCCCTGGAGAACAGAAACAACATCCAAGGCCTCCCTGAGTTTGAAGCTCAGGTGTAACCAGAGGTGGCAAAAGTACAGATATTCTGTACTTAAGTGAAAGTACGGATACTACTATTAAAAAAAACTTCAGTAAAAGCTGACGTACTCATTCAACTTCTTTACTTGTAAGTAAAAAAGTACAGTCTCTGAAATGAACTCAAAGTAAGAAAATAAAATAAGCTCGTGGAGAACATTTTTATTTTAGTGGAGAGCTAAATGAACCTTGTGGTATATTAACACAATAATCAAATAAAATCAGTAGATGGGAATGCAAATAAATAAATAAATAATTTCCCCTAAGCATCAATAAAGTATTCTGATTCTGATTCTGAAACTGTAATCTCATTTTTAAAATTATTATACTCGAATACATGCTTGAATCAGAAGATAAAGAATGGCTCTATTAAATAGCTCTATTTTCTGTTTTATATATTGTAGATGGTGATTTTTTTGGAAAATCTGTACAGTCAGAGGTTAAAGTGGATTCAGCAGGTGGGGAAACCCTACAGTTGGTTGTAATAGCTAAGTGTGAGGAAAGGAGTCATGAGGTGTGTAAGTTTTAAATGAGCAGTCCTTACCTTTAAATCTTCTCTTCTTCCTCTCATGTCCTGTCTTACTTATCTTTCTCCATCTCTGAGTGAAGTTAGCTCTTTCTTTTTTCTCCCTGTGAAATACAGCAGCTGGAACTTTAACTACCAACACACTGTGAGACAAACTGCAGACAAACAGTTTGTGTGTTTGCTGATGTTTGTTGAGCTGTTGAAACTGGATTTGAAATGACCTGACACTTAAAAAATGTCACTCCCTTTATGCTCACTTGTCTTCAGTAGGGTTAGCTAGAAATACAACAACCACAACTAAAAAAGTAAATCAATTAAAAAACACCGTCCTACTTTTAATCCCTGAATTTGGCACAAGTCATCTCTTCTGCTGTGACATCCCTTGCGATTAATATATGAAAAAGGATCGCGCTTCATGTGTTACTGATTGACTTAATTGGTTTGAAGTGCGTGTGTGTGAAGGCTTGCAGTGACAAAATAATAACTCCCCTCAAATGTTAAAGCAAAACCAACAAGTCTTTTTTGAAAATGTAAGGAGTAGAAAGTAAAAAGTAAGAAAAAAAGTAAAGTATGGGGATCAAGCCCTTGCAACTGTTATATAAGGATCCGCATAGCCGGCAATGAGTCTGACTCATTTCCGGTGGGTGATGGACTCTACCACGGCTGCCCTTTTTTCAACGATTCTGGACAGAATTTTTGTGGACAGAATTTCTAGATGTAGCCAAGTGGCAGAAGGTTTCAACTTGGGTGATCTCAGAATCTCATCTCTGCTTTTCACACATGATGTGGTTCTGTTGGCTTCATTGGGTGATGGCCTCCAGCTCGCACTGGAACGCACAGCCAAGTGCAAAGCAGTGCGAATGAGAATCAGCACCTCCAAATCTGAGGCCATGGTCCTCAGCAGGAAAAGGGTGGACCTTTTCATTTTGCAATATTTCTGAGGTGCAGTAAATAACACTGGGTGGACAAAGAGATCTGAGCTTCCAAATTTAAATTCTGGTAAAAAAAAAAAAAAAACAATACCAAGATGATTTGATATTAAAGTGAGGGGTTTGGTTTAACTTGTGTTAAGAAATAAGGTCAAAATGTGATTGTTTACTTAATTTAATATCAAATTTAAGACCAGGTCATTTTTTGTGTACTGAGACATAAAAAATTAGAACTACAAGACAGTATACTTTTTGTCGTGATTGTCTGTGCATGAAGTGTGTTGGACAAACAGTGAATTATTTTGTTGAGTTTGTTTGTTTCAGAGTCAGAGAGCCGTGTCTCTCTACAGTCAGAGGTTTTTGTACAGCGGCTCAATGAGTTTGTATCACTGTGGTACACGTTCGGTGGAGGAACCAGACTGAATGTTAACTGTAAGTACATTTGACTCATTTATGAAGCTCAAACCTGTATCATTAAGGTTCATTTCATTTCCTTCTACATAAATACTTCATGTTTATCATAAATAAATAAAATAAAATAAAATCTAATATCAGTGTAAATTTTGAATTTAGACTAAAATCGTCTTGTGCATTTATTTTTACTGGCAATTAAACTTTTGAGGTTTTTTTTCTTGAAGAAAAGTAGAAAAAGTTTATATATTTTACATTTCCATAAAAGTTTTGTCTTCAACTTTTTGATGCAAATAATGTGACATCCATTTAAAATTAATAGTTCTTAAAGATTTAACATTATTAACAACACATTAACAGTGTGCTGTCTGAGGTTTGCTGATTTTATGAATTTTAATGTGTGAGTAAGTACAGTTATCTTTATTGTTCCCAAATAGACCAAAAACAAGTCTATGCTTTTTTCTGTTTTATATACTAAATTGTTTATGACAAAATTCTCACATTTTAATTTCTGTTTGTTTTCTAATTATAAAACTAAGAAATTGTTCACAGATTACAGACGAGAACATCAGAAGTCAAAGAAACGCTTTACTATTTTTATCTTTGGTACTGAAACTCGGCTGTTGCCATGGTTCAGCAATGAAGCCTGTCTGTTACCATGGTTACCAAGCTCAGAGAGGGAAGTGAAACAGCTGGAGAGCAGTTTCACCCAAACTCCCAGTTTCTCTAACATCTCTCTCTCTCTGCAGTGGGTCGAGTCCCCCCCTCCCTGACCGTGCTGGCGCCCTCTAGTGAGGAGCTGCAGCAGGGGAAGGCTACAGTCATGTGTGTGGCCAACAAGGGCTTCCCCTCAGACTGGAGGCTGTCCTGGAAGGTGGATGGAAGAAGCAGCAGTGGAGAGGAGAGCAGGAGCCCCGGGGCGCTGCAGAATGATGGCCACTACAGCTGGAGCAGCACCCTGAGGCTCCCTGCAGACCAGTGGGAGAAGGTGGGCTCTGTGACCTGTGAGGCCACCCAGGGCTCCCACACTCCACTCTCAGAGACTCTGATGACAGACCAGTGTTCCCAGTCCTGAGCTGACTCACTGGGACTCTGATACTGGCTTTAGTCTGCAGCTTCTCTCAGTCTGCTCCCTCTGTGTCTGTATTGCTTTGATAGTTTTCATGTTTTCATGCTTGTGGCACTGTTGATGGTTTTAATACTTCAAATAAAAACTGAGGTCTTCAAATAGTGGTTTTCATGTGTTTCCATTCAGCTGATCTTCTGTCTGATAATCATCCTTCAGGTTCAGCAGTGATGCTTCCAAACACTGAAAATCTCTCCTTCAGTAACTTTTACTGAGAGAATCACATGTGCTGTATCACATCAGATTATAAAATTAAAAAACAAAACAAAACAAGTAATATAATCACCACCAGCTGTTTTCTGCTATAAATAGTTTTCAAGTTGTTTGTAGCTGCATTATTTTCCATCATTTGTGACTTTGTGGTGATATTTCCTGTTGGGTGTAGCAGAGGCAGCAAAAGATGGTGACAGATTATTGTAACCTGCATGTGACCCATGATGAGACCCGTCCTGGTTTTCTTCAAAGTCAGAATTAAGGAAATAACTTAAAGAAAAACTAAACTTTCTTTTTATCAACATAGGAGACACTAAAAAATGTCTCTTTCAGAACATCAGTGCAGGTTAAAAAGTGTAAATGTCAGAATAATTTATGTCACAAAGGTCAAGTTAAGTTAATGTTAAAGACTTGAACTAAACTTTAAAGTAAATCTTCAGATCAAATCATGTGAAATATTTCTGTGACCAAGAATGTAGCTGTAGCTGAGCAATCTACATACATACATATATCAGTACTGCAGTTTACTAAAATAATCTCATTTAATAACTACTTCCCAGTTTGAATATTTACAGGAGAGTTTCTTCATCACAGATCTGACTCACAGTATCAACTGTTTTGTGTATATCACATGTTCTTCTGTACAAGCTCATCAGGATGGACATAAGTCTGATGTTTTGAGTCAAACCCATATTAACATTTAGGGTTAGACTGTGTGTGTGTGTGTGTGTGTGTGTGTGTGTGTGTGTGTGTGTCCTCAGTGAACTGTATCAGTCTCTGCAGTATCTTCCAGCTGCAGCAGTCACTTCAGTTTCTGTTCAGTCTGACTGAGGGAGGTTTTTGTACGACTGTTTTTCACTGTGTGAACACACGCTGACTGCCAGGATAGTGAAAACTCTGACAGTAATAAACTGCTGCATCTTCAGCCTGGACTCCACTGATGGTCAGAGTGAAGTCAGAGTTTGATCCACTGCCTGTAAAACGAGCTGGAATCCCTGATGCTCGATAGCTAGCAGCATAAATGAGCAGTTTAGGGACTCCTCCATCTTTCTGTTGGTACCAGGCTAAACTGTTGGAGCTATAAACATCCTGACTGGTCCTACACTTGATGTTCACAGATCCTCCCACAGCAGAGCTCTCTGCTCCAGGCTGAGTCACTGTGTATTGTCCTCTGGACTCTGAGGATACAGAGACAAAAACATAAAGCAGCTTCATGGTTTTGTGGGCTTCATTTCAGAGGGACAGATGTTGATAGAGGAGAGGAGTTTGATTCTCTGGACTTTACCTGTGAAGCAGCAGCAGAGGAGAGTCCAGATGAGGACGCAGATCAAAGTCATGTTTTTGATGAGGAGGATTTCTGTGGCTTCTGTTGTGATGAAGGACAGCTGTCAGTCATCCAGTGTTCAACTCTCAGGACTATAAACTCTCCCAGAGCACTGGAGCATGGTGCTGCTGATGCAAAGTGCCTCTCTATGGAAATGATCTGACTGACTCACACACACAGGGACTTGGATCAATCTGATAATGCTGTTTGGTTTAAATAAGGAATTTTTTAAATACATTTAAAATGTTACTTTGATCCAAATGTAAGTATTCGCAATTTATAGACAGTTGACAAATTAAAGAAAAATCTGGGACCAGTTATCCAGTTAGAGTGATGTCGCATTTCAAATTACTTACAGCTGGTCTGGGTGATCACTTTTATCATCTGATGAAACCTGTCTGTCCTGTAGGGAACGATCTCTCCTACAATGAAAATGCCTGAATTCAAAGGCTCACTGAGTGCTTGGATGAGTATAACAGTGATGTAAAAACTGTGTTGTGTCCTTCACAGCCACCAGATTTCAGCTCAGATCTCTGGGAGATTTTTCTCCACCATCACGAAACATCAAATGAGGAAATACGTTTTAGAAGAACGGTCTTCATTCTTCTCATAGAGTTCAGAGAGTCAGAGAATAAATGCAGAAGATCTCTGAAGCTGCTGTGGCTGCACGTAGTGGCTGAACACAATAATAAGTAACTTTATTTTAATGATACTTTTATCTCTTCTTTGGCATTGTTTGCTTGCTTTTCCAGAAAGTGTATCAGTCAGTTTATCAGGGGATCAATTGCGACATAGCATACATTTTCACTGCTATGCAGATGACACCCAGCTCTGTCTATCCATGAAGCCAGGTAACACACACCAATTAGTTAAACTGCAGGAATGTCTTAAAGACATAAAGACCTGGATGGCCACTAACTTTCTGCTTCTTAATTCAGATCAAACTGAGGTTATTGTACTCGGCCCTGAAATTCTTAGAAATATGGTATCTAACCAGATTCTTACTGTGGATGGCATTACCTTGGCCTCCAGTAACACTGTGAGGAACCTTGGAGTCATTTTTGACCAGGACATGTCCTTCAACGCACATATTAAACAAATATGTAAGACTGCTTTCTTCCATTTGTCTCAATAACTCTTCTTTTTCATATTTCCAGGTTCATCAGGAGAAATCATCCTGACTCAGACTCCGGGACAGACTGTCTGTATCAGATGTAAAGCCAGTTCAAGGGTTAGCAGCTACCTCCACTGGTACCTTCAAAAGGACGGAGAATCTCCCAAACTCTTAATTTATTCTGCTACCAGCCGTCAGTCTGGAGTTTCTGATCGTTTCAGTGGAAGTGGATCTGGGTTTGACTACACTCTGACCATCAGTGGAGTTCAGGCTGAAGATGCAGGAGTTTATTACTGTCAGCAGGGTTACTGCACGGCCGTACAAAAACCTCCCTCAGCAGAAGAGGAACTGATCGACTGCATTCAAAGTCTGATGGAGAATGTCAGTGTACAATTGTTACTCAAATATGAGGAAAATATTTAAAATTTTATTTTAATATATTATTTAAATTATTAGAATTTAATTTAAAACAGTTTATTTTACTCTCAGTTCAGCTTCGATTTCCTTCTTTTCAAGCAAACTCTTTTCACTTTGTCATTATGGGGTCCTGTGTGTAGAATTTTCAGGTGAAAAATCAATTTACTCCATTTTGGAACAAGACTGTAGCATGACTGTGAAGAACTTCCAGACGCTCTGTACATTTAACTGCTGCCTGTTGGAGTGAGGCAGCATTTGTAGACAGACTGGGCTCTCTGACTCGCAAATGCAGTCCGACTGGCCTACCCCCCATTGATGTACTAACAAAATGAAAACACCTTAATTAATGACAGATTAATTCTTATTGTTACAGACTGTAGTTGTTGATAGTTTCTTCAGTAAATCAGTAAATCCATGTTCTTACAAAATGTCAAAAGAAATGTTTGAAAAGAAGGGAAGCATCCCTACTGAAACCTCATGAGGTCTATCAGAAAGAATACTTTATACTTGTATCTACATTTACTTATATTTTTACTTAAATTCACCAAAATGTTTTGCTTTTGTAAAAATCTTAATTATTGATGATATCAAAACTTAATAATAACACAGTGAAAAAATTACAATTACTTTCCTGACAAATTATTTAATTTCCAGATAAAAGAGAGCTTGAGTGTTTTTATGCACATTAATAAATAAGTAAGTAGACATATGCCCAAATGATTCAATTTCAATTCAATTCAATTTTTTTAGGACATCCTGATAATAATGAATTACAGTAGTCCAGCCTGGAAGTAATAAATGCATGAACTAATTTTTCAGCATCACTCTGAGACAGGATATTTCTAACTTTAGAGATGTTGAAAAACGTCCTTCAACAAAAATTCTCTCAAAAAGTGATTCCAAAATAGAAAAAGAGCTACTCGTTATGAGATGATAAGTTAATGACCTGAAGCAAGTCCTTAAAATTAAACAAGAATCCAGTGATAAGGATGATGAGCCAGATAAACTCTTGGTATCACAAATGAAACAGTGTCACATCACTGATAAGTAATGAGGTCACTATTACACATCCTGTTAAAAAAAAGAAAAATGAAACATGTCCATTACTGAAATTAAAAGAAAACGTTAAAAATAAAAATAGAAAAGCTGATTTTATTACAAAATTACACAGCTGAATTCCAGCTTCATTAACATGAATACATTAATTTGGACATAACAACTAACTTTTTACTAGACTGTCACAACCTGGCTCGAAGGATGTGACAAGGAAGAGGGAGACCACACACAGGCTCAGGAGGCAATAAGATATTTTAATGAAATAAAGTAAAGAAACCCACAAACAGACTGAGTGCTATGACTGCTATGGCTGAATGCACCAAACCAGGACAAAACCAAATTCTTCATCAGCCAAGCAGCATACACAAGAGTAAGGAGCAACAAAAGGAGCAAGCGGAGGTCTTTCTTCTTCTTTTTAATGATCGTTTGGCGGTTGGCAAACAGAAAAACGGTGCATTAAGGCCACCAACTGATGTGAAGTGTGACCTGAAATATTAAAAACAAAAAGCCCCAAATCCTCTCTTAAAAAAACAAAATATGGCCTCATAACGTTTACCTCTCAAGTTCTTGCGAAATAAATCACCCAAGTCCAGTTTCACTTTCATATCCCCAAGCTTTTAGATCAGTTGTCTTCTTTCAGCATTATATTTCTAACAATGCACTAAAGCCTGTTCTATGGTTTCTTCTTCTATATTGCAGTCACATTTTCTTGTATGGTGTTTTCCTATTTAAAATAATGTGCTATTCAAACCAGTGTGTCCATGTCTCAGTCGAGATATAACTCTCTCCTCTCTCCTGTTTTTCTTTTGGATTTTCTAAAACCATCGCCCTTTCCTCTCTTCCTCCCGTTGCTTTTGCTACTTTTCTTCCATTTTCTGCCATATTCTGCTTTTAATCTCTGTCCTACTAACACTGATAACCAGATCCACTGAAAGTCTCTTTGTAGCTTCCTTTGCTGTCCTATCTGCCATTTCATTAAACTCCATGATGCGCCCATATAAAGGTGACCATAAATCCCATCACATTAACTCTGCGCAGTTTTTGCTGAATCTCTATCAGAATGTCAGGTCTGCAATCTGAGTGCCTGTCTTGCAAAGTAGCCAATGATGAACTTGAGTCCGAGCATATCACTGACTTTAATGGTCTTGGGTCTTCAATCCACTGGACAGCTAACAGTACTGAAACCATTTGTCCCGTGTATACTGATAATCCATCACTGATCCTTTTTCTTATTTTCACATTAAATTCAGGAACAATAAATGCTATCCAGCTTTGGTTGCTGTATTCCTTGATGCATCTATTTAGATTTTGACATAACTGTAATACCGATCTATGTACGCCTGCATTGTATGTGAGTTTAAAATAAAACCCCTATCCCTGTTCTTTTTGTCCGGTAGTGTGAAATCTACTACAGCATCATGGAGTATCCATATTGGTATTGTAGGTAATGATACTGTCTGACTAATGCTGATCTTGTCCGGATTAAATTTAGCTGCTTTCTGACTCACTGTCCACCCAAAGCTCTTCATTTCTCTTTTCTATTTTTTCCAGCAGGGTTGGAAAATAGCTTTTGTTGGATGAGCTTGACCACGTCCTTTTCTACCTGTACTGCTGCAGCAAGCGGAAGTTCAGTCAGAGTTGCTTTATATTACACCTGGGCCAGGCTCACACCTGCTCAGGTGTGCTGCATCTGAAATTGTGTCAGCTCCACCTACTAGACACCTGAAAGAGACCGGCAACAAGAAAACTAGGCCAGCCTATTGGCTGTCACAAGACCTTTGCTATACAAAATAGCTAGGTAACACAAAGTAAGTAACTACAAATGTCCATGTAGTCAAAGTGTCCAACGGTTACTTCCTTCGTGTTTACATGTGACAAAATTATGTAAAGGGGTAGAAATATGAAAGTCATAAGTTTCACATGATTTAGTGAACAACAACAAAGAACTGATTATAATACCAAATTATTTAGGAGGTATGATTATAGGAACTTCACTGTACCCTCTTGAGATCTAGCATTTGAATCCCTGCTACTGCTCTCTGCATTGAAACCTGTAGATTTGTGTCCTTAAAGATTTTATTTGTATTTCCTTTCTGACACTACAGATGGTGTAAAGTTATGATAATATGCTGAGAAAGTTTAGGAAGGCAACATTATTTTTGGCCAACTCTGATTGTGTGATAATGACTTTTTTTATATGGGACTGGAGGTATTTGAAATATGTGTGAAGCAGAAGAGGTGAGGTGAAAGGTCATGAAGTGGATTACTTGTCACACTTTCTCTCAGCTTGTCTTTAGTAAATTGGACAATAATACAAACTCATAAAGAGATAAACCGCTATGAAGATTTTGTAGAGTGTGTGTGTGTGTCCTCAGTGAAATGTAGCATTAAGTGTCTGTGTACTTTATAAGTGAGCAACGGATTTAAATAAAATTAACGTTTCAAAAGACAAACTTGAAGATAAGAAACAATATACTTACCGGAGAACTGCAAGGGTTTGCCGCTGCCATCTTGCCGCTCCGAGATTCAAAACTGCCTCTGCAGACAGGCAGGGGAGACGTGGAAATTGTCTTTGGGTTAGTCAAACGTTTTCCTCAGTTCGAGTAGATGATAAAATAAAAGGAAAATTAATGGGATTTTAAGTAGGACTAGGCGTTCTGTAATGATCTCTATTTAGGAGAAAAACTTAATCACTCACCTTTAAACAGCTCTCTTTTAGGAGACACTGCTGGCTAACGGTGTCATGTGATCAACAGCGTAATTTAATTGGCTGAGAGCTGCTCGACTTGATCTAGTGCTGATTGCTCTGGCTTGGGTCATTTAAGTTCATCACTTTTGCAGTTGAAATTTTGCAGGTGAATATTTGATGGTGAATTTTTTGCAGGTGAATTTTTGCAAGTGAAATTTTGCAGGTGAATTTTTGCAGTTGAATTTTTTGCAGGTGAATTTTTGCAGGTGAATATTTTTGCAGGGAAATTTGGAGGATAAAAATTCAGTGTTATAAATTCAATGTCTAAAAATAGTTGAATTCTGATGATGCTATATTTCTTCCATAGGAATCCTGTATTCGTTTTTCATTGTCTCGTGTTTCTGCCTCTAAACCTTCCCCACAGGATGAGGAGGATGTGCGTAGATTCCTTTTTGTTCTCTGTTGGTTTTTCTGCTTTTATGTCACAGAGGATGAGATCAGCTTTGCTGGAAATTGTATCTCAATCTTTATTTCTTTCTGTCTCTATAATATTTAAACAGCTTATGATGTACATTGGATACTGTCACAGTCCGGGTTAGCTACTGGAAAATTCCACTGAGTCCATGTTCTCCTGTTCCTCTCCTGGGGCGGAGCTGTCATCACCTCACATGGAGCTAATCATACTGCATTGCATCATACAGTCTACCACTGGGACTTTAAATTTATTTGTAAAATTTAAAGCCATTGAAGCAACATTAAGAATAGAGATGATATATATATATATTGTAATATTTAAAGAAATTAGGTCACTGCTGAACTGTATATAACCATCATCCTTAACATTACATTAATTATCATTTCATCAAAGTGTTTATTGAAGCTGCTGGCATTATGTTATAAGTTATATTATAGGGGTTATCATAATCAAATATTAACATGTTTATTACAGGTGCAGTTATAACTACTTTAAAATGATTGAGTTAATATATATATATCATAACTCATAGCCTGAGTATATTGTTACAGTAAAATAGTAGCTGAGCAAAGGCCTGAATGTATTCAGCTTCTTGTGGTATTTGAGTTTGCTTAGTTACAGGTGACGAAAGGATGTCCAGTCCATGGGGACCTCAAAGGCCTGAGATCTTCACCATATTTGGAGGGATGGGGAACTTCTGTGTCTGCAGTTATCTCTTAAAATACATGAATGTTCTCTACATGCAAATTATGTGCTTGTAAACGCAAGAAGGGGCGTTACAATACCCTGATGTTATAAAAGCAATCTAGAGTGTATTTTGGGCAGAGATGTACAACTGATGTTTTGCAGTTTACACCTCTCCACGCTGCGTGCGTTCATTAAAATCAATTGTTTGACCGACCTCTTCTGGACCATCATTGTTTTACTCTCGTCCTCAATTTCGAACCCGTAACATTTGGTGCATTGGCCGAGGGTTGAGAGAGGGAGAAAGTTGGAGGTTGAGACTGAGAGGGTCCAAGGTGCTCAAACAGGCAGACACGAGTCAGTGGTCGAAGTGAGTGGACATAAGCCGGCTTATTCAAAGGTAAGGCACTACCTGTTGAATTATTTCCAAACAGTGCTGAATTGGTTCTGACAAAATTGAAAGTCTACTCACTGAAAATTACTGGTAAAGGTCTGTTTTGATTTTGGTGAAAATCTCATGAGAATTGAAGTTGAAGTAATGATAATGTAAGGTTAATTGACAGTACTGATTAAAGGAAATGCAGTTGGACTGCTAAGGAAAGAGAATTTAAAGTAGTTGGACTACTGAATAGGAATAGGTAAAAGTAACGGAAATAGGAAAAGGACAAGTTAAAGTAGTTGGACTACTGAATTTAGGATATAGGTCATTTGAAATCTGTATATGGTCATACAGTTATAATTGAATATAAAGCTGGGCTTGGACATCAATATAGTCAGTTTTGTGGTTTCACAGGATGTCTTTAAAACACGATTAAATTTCTGTAGGACGGAACTGTGGGATGTTCTAGGAAGTGCATCGCCCAGAGGTAACGCTTGCCGGAGTCGGGGACGCTTAGACTCCGTCCTCTATGAGGGATAGTCAGTTGGTCACTGTGGAGCTTGGGGCACTCCAGAATAGCTAGTGGTTGGACCACTTTACCGTTTGGAACGGTTTATGCACTTTTTTGGGCAGTAAAGCTTGGAGCTTGGGTGTTGGACGCTTTTAAATTTACTTAGGATATTTAGGGATTAGAGCAGATACAGTTTGGAACTGAGACTGTCATTGATGATCAAAAACTTGGAGTTTGTCCCTTGGAGGGTTAATTCAACTTTTGTCTAAATTATGTAGGTTGTGCAATTTAAGGCCTTGTAAATATTATTTAATTTATCAGACGTCTCTGTGTTATAATTTCTATGTTTGTATATAGGCTCTGTCTGCCACGGCCACTGCAGCAGGCTGGTTATTTTGAGAGTGTGTCTGTGTCTATGTAAATGAGATGCCTGTGACTTATTTAGAGTGACATTTCCTGTTTACTAATGAGTGGCTAATGACTGACTGCAGAGCCTGGGTTAAGGACGACTTATTGGTGTTTTAAGGGAAGAATTGCTTTTATTTCTACTTTGTTGGCATTACGGTTGTTAGATACGATGACTATTTTATGATACATGTAGAATTGGAGTATGGGTTTTGCTTTACACGTGCTTGAACGACGTAATACTTGTTGAAAGTAATAGGACTTGTGTTTTATTGACTCTTTGTACTGACACCGTGTTTTTTGACTAACATTTTATAACAGTTTGTGTAAATACACATGTTGGATTCAGGGTATTGTGTAGTTGAATATACATGGACAGGAGATGTTTATGATGTAACCTGTCGATGTCACGCTGTGGTTTCAGATACTCATTACGGCTTTTTAGTAACTTCAGTAATAAGGCGATCAGAAGAAGCATTATTAGATTTTGCATGTAGTAGTATTGTTATATTTCGGGCCCTGGAATTATACTGTAGGCAGGATAGAAATCTAAATCCCACTGACGCTGATTGAAAATACATAAGTATATGCACTTAGTACACCCACTCAAGAAATGATTGTGTGACTGATGCTACAAAACTGACCTAAAGAATGGTGATGTGTGTGGAGAAGTGTTAGTTGTCCTGATGTGTGAAAGAGCGCTATTAAAATGTGTGTGAGTGAAATGAAGGCATATTGCTTTTAAATACAGATTTAGTAGAATTACTGATTATTTGTAGACTGTGAACTTAAAAAGAAGTCTCTGCAGAAGCTGTAGAAACAGGAAACCGTGTGTGTGTCTGGGACAGGAAATGCATGCCCATAAAAGGGAAGCTCACGGTGACAAGTGTGCACCCAGAGTCGAGAGAGAGAGTTAACTGTGGGCAGATGAAGCAAAAGGGAGGTTTTAAGATAAACAATGAATATGATACTAATTATATGCTTTAGTGTGTTAATACAGGTGAACGTCTCTAAACCCGGAACCCTTGAGCACAGCAGCAAAAGCATAGATTAACATGATTGGGAAAAACAGGCCACTCTTTGGCTTAAAATTATAGCTTCACCTGGCACTTTGTCCTTGACTCTGAGAAGAAGCTCAAAGGCCAGCTAATCTCCTGATGAAGACCGACAGAACATCGTGGATCAACAGCAGACAAAAGGAACCGAACTATTAACACTGACGACGCCAGCAGCAGCATGTATGCAACATGTACTGTGAATTACAGGCTGGGCAGTTGAACAGTGGGATAAAGAACTGTGGAAAAGCATTGGGCACTGAGTTTCATGTTTGCCATGCTTGAAAGAGAAGACTGAAAGATGGCTGGAGAAGAACAAGACAGTAAATGAAAATAAGATTGACTGACGACTCCAGAAGCAGAATGGAGGAAACCCCATGATAAAATATGCAGGGGGAACTGGAGGCTGGTCAAGAACAGTGTCAAATGACTGGGGGGCACTGAGGCGAAGGAACTGAATGTGGTATTTTGCCAGACTGGAACTTAATGTAAAAGAAGATGACGGAAAGATCAAGACAGAGAAGAAACAGACTGTGTTTGCTTTGAAGGCCGAACAGGACAGTGGGAAGAGAGGGACCAAGGTCAGGTGAACCAGGACAAGTTTGACTGCGAGCATATAGGATATGATTGGGTTGAAGTTGAACGCTGGACTCTTGAGGTTTTAGGGATGTCCACCACATCACAACAAAAGAGGTAAACAATACAAAAGGTAAAGATAATCAAAATAACTGACAATCATATTAATGAATAGAAAACACACATATACAAACTGTTACATCTGAGATTATTTTCGAAACGAATCAGAAGTGAGATAGTTTGAATGTAGAGCTCAGTGAAAAGATGCATAAATTAAATATGAATACATGAAAATGCAATGAATACATAAGGATGCAATGAAGAAGCAGCTTACATTCATGCAATGAAGAAACTGCTTACACTTAATTAAGATGATCACCTGGCATGCAATGAAGAAAACAGCTTACACTGCATTTACATGACAACATAACGCAAGGAAGAACACGCTTACATACATGACATAATTGGTATTTTTGACTAGAAAAAGAGAAATGGGTGGTTTAGTGGGTCGTTTAGGCACCCGTGATAATAATGCAAATGTCTTAGTTTGTTATTTTTAGGAGCAAAGCAGACCCGGACCAACTCTCAAGATCCAGCAGTTGGAAGAAAATTGTAGGTTAACGCCAATGGATATGTTAAGGCAAGTTTCTGGTTGAATTGTTCACAGAATCATGTGTCCATGAACCTGGAAAACAGGCCCTAGCTCCTGGCTGAAGATTAGGAGTGCTTATTTAAGGTGGGAAATTAAAATAGAGGGTTAGTAATTCGGGGAAAGAAAACACTGACTGCTTAACTGGAGAATTGGGAAGGAGTTTGAAAGACTGTGAAGCCATATATGCAAAATAGCACACACAAGCATATGCAATGAAGATCTGCTTGCTGCTTGTATGAGTGAGAGAATGGTGTGAATGGTTAATAAAATTGATGGAAAGATTTAAAAAGATGGAAGAAACACAAGAAAAGTATTAACGCAGTTTTAAAAGAGTGCCTTAGGAGTGCTCTCGTACTGATTGATAAAAGTAGGCGATTAGTATAGAAAGAAAATGAAAATAATTGAACAATATGATAAGGTTTAAACATGCATTTATCTTGTGACTGAGTATGAAAATTAGTTGGAGAGCTAATGTGAGTGATGACAGAGGAGCTTGCTGTGTGTGTGATTGAGACCTTAGAGGAGAAGTAGACTGTTACGAGGTGAAAATTTGATTAAGAGATTTATAAATTAGTGTTGACATATTGTGAGAACGTGCTTATATGTTTGGTTGAATGTAAGTATGGTAAAATGCTTAAAGGGGGATATTGTGTACGAAACGGTGTAGCTTTTTACGTTTTGGGTGTGTTCTATGGCTGAAATTTAAGATTGTTGAAGATTTTTGAAGTTGTTGTTTTATTTTTAAAGAGGGAGTTTTAATAAACATGGACATGTTTAAGGGGTTTTGTAACAGTGCACTTATAAAGAAAAAACCTGTCAGGTGATTTTGTTTTGTACTTTGATGAGCTAATACTCAGCTCTTTTTTTTTTTTCTCATTTTTGTTCTAAGCAGGCCTGCAAAAGACAACAATGAATAACGGCGCCGACAATAGTCTCAGGAAAACAAAAAGTAAGGTGACCCTTTCCGCATTACAATGGGTCAGATTGTGGGTCCCTGTCTAAGAGGATTGCAGCGAGCCAATCCAGTCCCAAAAATATAAAGACCTATTTTACTAGAAACAATTAAAAAGAAAATAAATGATTATACAAATAAACTGAGTTTGCTGTAAGTGGGAAATCTGATTATTTGTGCGGAAGTCAACCAATACCCGATGTTAATGTGTGTGAGTGAATGTGTGGGTGAATGGACGGACCAAGCAGACCATAGGTTGGACTGACTGGACACTGACAAAAGACTGGACTAAGGTTGGACACATGACTGATAACTGTTCTGTTTTAAGTTTTATTTTATAACACAGGTTGGATCATAAGTGGAGAAAGTGAGTATAAAAGGTGATGTTCTAGTTAACATAAAGGCTTTTGTTTTTAGGACGTTTCAAGGATGCAGGCTGTGGATGGAGCCAAGAAGGGATTTTGACATGATGATTAATTTGATTTCATTCCTTAAACACAGGTTTGAAGGCCCGGAGCAACTATACCTAATATGATATGATTAACTTTTCTTTTAATTCCCTAACCTGAGTGAAGGATTTTGAGTTTGTAACACATGAGATGTGTCACAAAAAGGGGGGTCTTAATATATGTGATTAGCTACAGGAAATGTGCTCTTTTAGGGTTACTAAGCAAATGTCTACGTGACCTTTACCTAACAACCTTTGTGATGATAAACTTGTTTACCGACTTGCTCTCTTGTAGAACATACAGACTTAGGAAAGGGGAACCTCAGCTCTGAGTTTTGAGAATAACTCTGTTAAGTTGACAGGAAACACGTTGGAATAGCCATATAGGGCAAATGTATTAGAGCTTGTAATTAAATGTGGGACTTGAAAAGAGGAAGCAAATTTGGTACAGGATGTACTTGAGATGATCAGATGAGAGAAGGAGAAGGTCAGGAATAGTTTAAAGTAAGATTGAGAAATTAAATGGGGTAAAAGGGGGTGTAGCTTCAGGGCAGTTCACAGCCCGGCGTAAACGCACGGTGCTGTCACACAGCTTAAGTTATTTGGTTGATTTATTTTATGACAAAATAATAAGGAAATACTAAAAATATACAACACGTTGAGGAGATCTCTTATGTTATATTTTAGTGTTTAACATGAAAGATGCCTCTCTGGAGCTTCTCTCCTGATGCTACCCCACCAAAAGACGCTTATCCATAGAGACTATGTCAGCTCCCAAACAGACAACAACAAACCAAGACTAGCAATAAACAATCTAAACATAAATAATAACAAATAAAGAACAATACAGAATAAAAATTTGAACCGAAGAATAAAATAGTGAAATGTGGATCATTAAATATTAAGTATTTGTCTTCAAAAGTCTCTGTTAGCTGATGCCAAGCGGTTGCAGCAGATGGCTGCCCGTACCTGAGCATGGTTCTGCCGGAGGTTTCTTCCTGTTAAAAGGGAGTTTTTCCTTCACACTGTTGCCAAAGTGCTTGCTCAATAGGGGGTCACAAGATTGTTGGGTTTTTCTCTGTATATATGAAGCACCTTGAAGCAATTTTTGTTGTGATTTGGCGCTATATAAATAAAATTAAATTGGAATGTATTGAAGTAAACTTAAATGTCATAAACTAGGAATTAGTTCATTTCTCAGGGGAGGAATGAAAAAACGGGGACTGGTGTTAGGAATAAAAGAAATATTTTCAATATGTATCTGCTCATTATCTTGTTTTAAGTACTTTAATAATGAAGGCTTGTAGAGCAAGGCCACTTTTTACTCACAAACAAGTGCTCAGCCAGACTGAAAAACAGGAAGTTTTAGTGCACAAGGCATATTAATAGATATAGACACAAAAAGAGGAACTCCCCATATAAACAACATTCAAAATGTGTGAAGTATAAAGTACCGAAATAACACTATATAAGTCACAGCTGATGATTCTAATGTTAGAGAGCTCTTGCAACTGGCGTCTGAGCTGTGCAGAGGTCGCTCTTAAGACAGGTACTTATGTAGGTTAACATAAGGTTGAGTCCAACAGAAGCAAGGCACCCTAAATGCGCACAGCATGCAGCAGGGCTTGCCAAAATAATATAGGAAACAGCTCATGTAGGGAGAGAATACTCACTAAAAGTTCTGACTACACATAGTGTGGTGGCTTATGTGAACTTGCAGGCGTTCACTATGACATCATTAGCACAACAGAGACTGAGTAAAGTTTTAGATGCTCGAAATCTGACACTTACACATGAAGGAATCAATATGGCAGATTTAATGGGATTAGGAGGACCTAATTATTGTACTAAGACAGCAGAACTTGAAGGGAGAGTCAGGGAAGATGAGAACACAGCAGGTTAATTGCATGCACGCTTTTTTTTTTTTTTTTTTTTTTTTTTTTTTTTGTCTGTCCCATTTGGTTCTTTAGCCGTCAGAATTGTTGTCTGAAGACCAACAAGGATACCAAATGGATTTATTTTGCCAAATGGATCATCATGGCATTGCCGTATTGGTCCATTTGATCAACTTTTGTTGTTATTATTTATTTTATTTTCAGTAGTTACAGATGAGACAGACATGATTGGGGGATAGGAAAGGGAGAAAGAAAGAGAGGAAGGAAAAGAAAAACAGAAGGGAAGAGGGACAGTGAGAAAGGGCACTTACAAAGACAAAGAGAAAAAAAAAATCTCCTGGATCACCTGTTGAGAGAAAAAGAATAGAAAACAAGCAAAAAAAAAACAAAGCAACATACTAAACACAACACCATCATGTTAATCTAGCTAAGTGTAAACAGCAATAAATACTAAATATTGAATGTTGTTGTGCAGCACAGACAGCGCACAATGTGCTTTGAAGTAGCAGCTAAGAAAGGTGTAGTTTATGTCTACGAACAGTGAACACCCATGTGCACACCCGTGTGGATCAGCGCGCTTGTATACAGAAGGTTTCCCCATGTAACGGTCTGCTAGAGGGTGTGGAGGGCCATAGCCCCGTCCCCCAGGGCATGAAGCAGGCATGGAGGAGATCCAGGCTCCAGACATCCAGGGACCCCAGAGTGCGAGAGCCCAAGGAGTACCACCGGAGGGGCATCCGTGCCACCCTCCTGGGAAGGGCTGAGGAGATCCCCAGACGAGGGGTCACCCAGTAGCCACGGAGCAGAAGCCAGAGGGGGCTGCACTGGCGCGCCCGCCGGCTCTGCCGGCAGCCAGCTGTGCCAGAGTGAACCGAACTGCAGGCCCCGAGGCCGGAGGTTCGAGGGCCCCCTTTGCCCCGGAAGAGGCCTGACCGAGCGACAGGCACCAGGCCCCGCCAAGTAGCCACCGGGAGTGAGCTGGTGTATACCTGAGCGCCCAGCCCCGGACACCAAGAACCACCAATGCACCGACCCCTGAGTGCATCAGTTACCGGCAGGGAGTGTGGTGAGGGGAGATAGGCCTCCACACTTTGGAGGGCCTGGGTGTTCCCAGGGAGGTGGAGTCTAAGACCTGACCTGACATATAAACACAGACAAACAGGCACACACAGACACAAACATGCATTCCCACCCTCATGCACACATATACAAACACTCAGCACTCATCCAACGTAGGAATAGACATATATGCACATGTACACACAATCGCACTCCCCAAACATACTCTATACCCCGGGTCCAGGTACCCTCGCCCCCAGAGGGGGAAACGGCACCCAGACCCAAGAGATGTGACCCTTTCCCCCCGGGGTGGAGGCAAGCAGACCGCCCCAGGCCCTGCGGAAGCAGGGAGGCCAATCTGTCAGCCAACACCTCCTCCCAGCCCCCCGCCCCGATGGCTGGCAGAGAACGGGGGTGTGTGAAGACCCCATACCTCCCTCCTCCCGCTCATGTGTAGTGTTGCTGCGTGTTGTTCTAAAGTGCATTTAAAACAAGGGAGGGCATGGTGCTGCTGCCGGAGAGCAGCAGGTGTTAGCACGGCCCCTCCCAAGAACCCTCAATGTCTACATGGATTTAAAATTGAGAGGTGGGCACCGGCGCCAGAGGTAGGGTTGAATACTCAGACCATTCACTGGACGCCGTTGGCGTGGTCACCCTCAAGGCCCTATATATATGTGTGTGTTATGACAGTGTGAATAATGTGGATGTCTAAGTTGTGGAATAAAATTGAGGCACAGGTGGCCAGAAGGGGACAGAGGGGGGGGATGTCTCCCCTGCACCCTGGTGACACACCCACACCCCAAGGCCCTACCTGTGTGGATGGGTGTGGTGGAGCGGGAAGAGGGAGGCAGCCGGGGATGGGGAGGAAAAGAAAGGAGGGGCAAGATGCTCCTCCCTAGGGCCAGCTCCCCCGCTGACCCCAGTAGGCACCCCCGTCCTCTGGCACCCACCAAGGCAAGGGAGTCCAGGCCCATCCAGACCGGGGCCTACGGCAGCAGCACCGCCAAGCCCCACAGGACCCAGGGAAGCCCACCCTACCCCACCGCAGAGGAAACTGTACCCACCCTAACATTCAGTCATCTCCCAGACTACACAAGACAACAGACACCCAGGTTAGGTTTGTTCTCCACCTCTCCTATGTCTCTCCCCCACCTGCAGAGTGGACTTCTGCAAGGATGGAACAACCTCCCCGCCAGTTAAAGAGCCCCCCAGTTAGGCCGATGCACCAGAGGCCCCCTGCGCCAGGGCTGAGCCCCCGTGCACCCACCCGCCCACAACCTCGGCGACACACCGACTAGGACCGAAGCCCCAAGGCCCAGCCAGAGCCCCATCATGGAGACGAAGCACCCCCGAACCCCAAGTCCCCCCGCCTGCCCCGGATCCACTCAGGGGCAGCCAGGCCACCAGGCCAGTAACCTACGTCCGCCAGCACAGACCATCCCCCAACCCCCGCTGCACGCAGCCACGAGGAGAACACCCTCTAAGAGCGACCAGAGCCACTGACCAGGTTATGACCACAGCCCCCCGGGTTGAGCCCTCCCGGGATAACGTCTCTAGGGGTCCTCCAGGCGCCCTAAGCCCGTCCCAACCTCCACATCAACCACAATAGCTAAGACGGGACCAAACCACGACCCCCCACCCCCTCTAGGTGACGGAGCCGATCAAAGGAGCCCAGAGGGATTGATCTAATGTGGTGGCAGAGGCTGTATCAAGACTAATGTGATCTATTAGATGGTTTCTATATTGGCTAGAATTAAGATTATTTTTATTTTTCCAGTTCATGAGGATCGTTTTCTTGGCGATGCATAGGGCTGTAAAAACAATGTGGACTGTATTAGTTTCTGTAGTGACATCATCCAATTTTCCCAACAAGCACACTAAAGAGGAGGCTGGAATTTTACATTTCAGACACTTTGATAAGTCTTCACATATCTCACGCCAAAACTTCTGAACTGGTGAACAGAACCAAAGAGCGTGGATGTAATTGTCTGGTGTATTGCCTTGACAGTGTGAGCAGTTGTTGGAAGATGTAAAGCCCATCTTGAACATCCGATGACCAGTATAGTGCACTCTATGTAGTATTTTGTATTGTATTAATTGCAGACTGGGATTTTTAATCAATTTAAAGGTTTTTAAGCATACCTGAGACCAGAAGTTTTGGTCTAAGCTTACTGATAAATCTGCTTCCCACTTTGCAATAGGAAGGGATACTGATTCATCTATTTTAGAAAGTGTTCTGTATATTTTAGATAATAATTTGGGGGATTTAAGAGTAAGAAAATGTACCACACTTGGTGGTGTTTGTAATTCAGCTTGACTGGGGTAAAATTTCTTTTTTACTATGGATTTAATTTGTTGATATTCTAAAAACCTTTTCTTGTTGATCCCATATTGTGCAACTAGTCTGTCAAATGAAATAAATTCTGTTCCCTCTAATATATGTTCTAAGTATTTAATTCCTTTACAACTCCATTCTGGAAAATTAATCATATTATTGTTTTGTAATATGTCAGGGTTATTCCAGATAGGTGTACGTTTGCATGGGATTAATGAAGACTCCGTTATTTTTAGAAACTCCCACCATGCTGTCAGAGAAGAGCTGATGTTAACACTTTTGAAGCATTCATATCTTTTGATGTTTGAGCTGATAAATGGTAGGTCTGAAATCTCTAGATCATTGCATAGTGCCTGTTCAACATCTAGCCAGGGCTCATCTAAGAGGGTATGTTTTAACCATTCTGAAATGAACTGAAGCCTGTTGGCTAAAAAGTATTGTTGAAAATTAGGCAGATCTAATCCTCCTTTATCCTTAGTTCTTTGTAGCGTTTTTAAGCTGATACGCGGGGGTTTATCTTTCCAAAGGAATTTAGAAATATATGAATCCAGAGATCTGAACCAATCTTGTGATGGTTTGTTAGGGATCATTAAAAATAAGTAATTTATTTTTGGCAAGATCATCATTTTTATAGTGGCGACCCTTCCCATGAGTGATATGGGTAAAGATTTCCATCTAGTCAGATCACCTTCTACTTTCTTAAGAAGTGGGATGTGGTTTAATTTAGTTAAGTCTGAAAGCTTAGGAGAAACATTAATACCCAAATATTTAATGTTTCCAGACTGTAGTGGGGCAGAAGAAGAGTTATGGAAGGAGCAGTTAATGGGAAGAACTGTAGATTTTGACCAGTTAATTGAATAATCTGAAACTCTTGAAAACCAGTTTATTAGAGTAATTACCTCAGAAAGGTTGGTTTGTGAGTTTTGCAGAAAAAGCAACACATCATCTGCATAGAGACTGATTTTATGTTCTACGTTCTTACATTTTATGCCCTTAATTGTTGTGGCCTGTCTAAATGCTGCCGCTAGTGGTTCGATAAAAATTGCAAAAAGTGAAGGGGAGAGTGGGCATCCCTGCCTGGTGCCCCTCAGGAGGCAGAAGCTGGAGGATGTCTGGTCATTTGTCCTGATACAAGCTGTTGGAGAATTGTATAATATTCTTATCCAGTTTATGAAAGAGGTTCCAAAACCAAATTTGTGTAAAGTTGCAAATAGAAATTTCCAGTTTACTCTGTCAAATGCTTTTTCTGCATCTAGAGATAATATTATGGTTTCAATGTTTTTACTGCATGAGTAGTCTATTAAATTAAGTAATCTACGAGTGTTTGTTGATGAGTGTCTACCTTTTATGAAACCAGTTTGGTCAGGATGAATTAAAAGGGGGGTTATTTTCTCTAGTCTCTTTGAGAGAGCTTTGCAGATTATTTTGAGGTCTACATTTATAAGAGATATTGGACGATAGCTTGAGGGAAATAAAGGGTCCTTGCCTGGTTTTAGTAGGAGACTAATGTTGGCAGAATTCATATTTGATGGAAGTCTGCCATTTTCCTTGATTTCCTGCAACATTCCGCGGAATACTGGTGCCAAAATTGTCCAGAATTCTTTGTAGAATTCTGAAGGAAAGCCGTCGGGACCTGGAGCCTTATTATTGGGCATACTTATCAGGGCTTCCTGGAGTTCACCTGGCGTCAGTGGCGAATCCAGTGCCATTGCTTGACTGTCTAGTAATTTCGGAAGATTTACGTTGTCAAGAAACTGATCAATTTCATTATTAGATGGGTTTATTTGTGGTGAATATAAAGTTTCATAGAAATCCCTAAAAATGTTGTTTATTCTTCCAGGGTCATATATTGTGTTCCCCGATAGATCTTTAACAGCACATATAGTTGTTTTTTCTTTATTTATTTTTAACTGGTTAGCTAGAAATCGACCGGATTTGTTACTGTGTTCAAAATTCTGCAAGCGAAGTCTTTGTACTAGGAATTCTGTTTTTTTATTAATAATTTCATTTAATTCTAGTTTTGTTTTGCATATTTTGTTCATTATTTCTTGATCTTGGTGGGACGCGTAGGCTTCTTCTAAGGATTTGATGTTTTTTTCTAATTCCTGAATATTTTTGTTTTCTTCTTTCTTTTTATGTGATGAGAAAGAAATTATTTTACCTCTCATCACAGCTTTCCCTGCTTCCCATAGAACAGAAGCAGATGTTCCGGGAGTGTCGTTAAAGTCTAAATATGAAGTCCATTCTTTTTTAAAATATTTAATAAAGTCTTCATCTTTGAGCAGTGATGTGTTAAATCTCCAGTTTTTACTTGGTGTAGTATTATTCTTGTGCATCAATGTTAAAGATACAGGAGCATGATCACTGACAGCTATAGGGTGAATCTCAGTGTCTGAAATGTCACTCAGCAGTGAGCTGCTGACCAAAAAATAATCCAGACGAGAATAGGAGTGATGAACATGTGAGAAGAAAGAATATTCCTTACTGTTGGGGTGGAGGGAGCGCCATGCATCGCAAAGGCCATAGTCGCTCATATACTGTTTGATTATATTTGTGGACTGCCAATTACGCTGAGTTCCTGTTGTGTTGAGCCTATCCATTTCTTCATTTAGTCCCAGGTTGAGGTCTCCCCCAAGAATGAGTGTGCAATCAAGGTGTTCAGAGAGTGCACTAAAAAAACCGTGGAAGAATGAGGGATCATCAACATTTGGACCGTATATACTTACAATGCATAGCTTTTTGTTCAATATTGATAGTTTAATAATTAGAAATCTACCCTCTGGATCTATAACTGTATCGAGTACTGTAAAATTAACATTTTTATGTATTAAAATTGCTACTCCCCTTTGTCTAGAGTTATAACAGGCTGCTAACACAGTAGGAAACTCAGGTGTTTTAAGTTCATTTAAACCTGTGACAGGTCTGTGAGTTTCTTGTAATAAAACAACATCTGCCTGTAGTTTTTTAAGCTGGTTAAATATCTTTAACCTCTTTCCTCTGGTGCCGGCTCCATTTATATTCCATGTGACAAACCTCAGTGTGCCCATAATTGTGTGTGTGTATGTCTAGCGATATATGCTGGGTGTTTCCTTTAGACAGGTGAAGAGAATGTGAAAACATCACTTGTTTGTGAATAGAAAGAGAGGAAAAAATTGTGGTGAGAGAATCCATAAGTCTGACTATGTGTGTGAATATTCACTAATATGAAGACCCGTGGCTTGCTTATGTGTCCTGTAAGTCTGTGCGCTGTGTGAGGTTGTTGTAGATGTGCTGCCGTTGAGCGCATGTGTTTGCGTGATCGTGGTGTGTGAATATGCAGAAATAGAGGGTGTTGTTTGTAGGTGAGTGGGGAAGTAGGTGATCACAGCAGTGAAAGAAAAGAGAAAGAAAGAAACCACATTAACTGTGAGTGACAACAAAAAAAAGAAAAGAAACGGAAACATTCTAATTAACACAATAACGGAGGGTGACGGTGTTATATCTGCTATGACATCATATTGATATTACTAGGTCAAACACATGTCAAAGGAGAGCGTGTGAGTGAATAAGAAAAGAGTGTAGCGGGTTCTTATCTGGAGTGCAGTCAATATAACCACGGAGTGGTGCCGGGGTCGCGGTAGAGCTGTCCGTCCACGTAGAGCCGGTCCACGGCGATGACAGCCCGGGAGCCTTTCTGAATAAAACTACGTCGGACTGGGAACAGGACCCTGCGTCGTTCCAGGATCTCTTTGGGGAACTGGTCGTTCACGCTGAAGTCCGTTCCTTTCAGCTCCCTGCCGCGACTCTTCACCTGCTCCTTCTGTTTGAATTGGCCGAATTTGGCCACAATGGGACGTGGTCTCCCGGTCCGCGACCTCACGCCCCCCAAGCGATGCACTCTATCGAAGTCGATGTTTTTTACGGTGTCCTCCGGCAGCTTCAGGTGGATTTTAATGAAGCTTTTCACCGTTGCCTCCGCGTCCTCTCCGGGAGATTCTGGAATACCAGAAAACACAAGATTATCTCTCATGCTACGGGCTTGTAGATCGATAACGGACTCTTTTATTTTTTTGTTTTCTATGTTTAGCTGGGTCACGTTATCAGTGAGAGATTTGACCGACTCCCGTAGCGTGGCATTTTCAGCGGCAAGCGTTTCCACCTGCTGCTGGCTGAATTCCAGGGATTCTCTCAGAGATTTAAATTCCCGGTGTAAAATCTCCACCAGAGACAGCCTCGCATCGAAACTGGACAATCGCCTGTCGATTGACTCCAGGATGTCTGCAATGTCTTTGCCGGCAGGCGATGTTGTTCCGGGGGAGTCTGCCGGGCGACATCTCTTCGATGACGGCGTCTCACTTTTGGCCGGGGAAGATGCACTCTGGGCCTTCTTCATTACTATATCTTGGAAACAGCGGTCGATGTAATCTTGGAGAGCGTCTAAACTCTCCCCGTTGTCCTCCAGGGTGTTAGAGATGATAGGACAGAAGTGGTTAGTTATATGACAATTTGATTAGTATATTTGGTAATAGTGAAGCTAAAGAAACTTTGTTAAATTCTACACTACCATTCGTTCTTTTTCCGCCAAATCTCCGGCGTCTGACGTCACCTACTACATGGGTCGCTTACCTTACCCGTCGGTCGCTTACCTTACCCGTCACAGCCTTCTTCCGCCTCACCTCTGCATGCACGCTTACAAACACACATGATTTAAATATAGGCCAGGCCGAAGGCCTGGACTTTATGTAGCTTTTAAATTTACAGCTCCTAACTTGCAGGAATGGCGTGGAGTGTAATGAATGAATGCAAAACATGCTTACAGACACAAACATGAAATGGATTTATTTTGTAGGGTAAAGGTGGAATACATGGTGCTTTGTTTTTGCTTAGCAACTACTGAGTCGGGTGAAACAAAATGTTGTAGATAATAGAAACTTGTCTAGCTGGTATGAACAGTAACTTTTGCATGTTATGTATATGCTTGAAGCAAAAAGAGGCGTAAATGATGATAGAAAATTTTGAAGTGTGTTTTCTAGCGGGGATTTAGGCTGACATAGGGATGGTGTATATTTTACCCGGGGTGTTTTTAATGGAACTAAAAGCGTTGCTCACACACATAAAGAGTATTGAGATTAAGTAAAGTTAATATAATGGATAGAGCCCAGAGCATGATATTGTCAACCAACTTTGAATAATTAAAGGAACATTAGATGAACAAAGTAGGTTAGTGAGGTGTAGCAGAGAAAGGCTGTTTGTTTTTTATCCCTTACAGGAGAAGATTTCCACTAGAGAGGGACCCAGAAAAGGAGCAGAGACCACTTAAGCATGAAGTGTTTTCAAGTGGGAGCTGGTGTTTTACTACTGGACCACCTAGAGGACATGAGGTGGTTTTCTGATTTGCTGAGTCAGAGGACGGCTAGAGAGGGTCAGAGCGAAGACAGTGGACCTGGGAATGGTGGTTTCGGGGCCCATGATGCCATTAATGGATGTAGATGTGACAGAGTGGGTCGAGGAGTGACCCAAGGAAATGGTGTGGTGATGTCTCTGGAGAGACATCAAGAGAGGGAATTGTAATATTTAAAGAAATTAGGTCACTGCTGAACTGTATATAACCATCATCCTTAACATTACATTAATTATCATTTCATCAAAGTGTTTATTGAAGCTGCTGGCATTATGTTATAAGTTATATTATAGGGGTTATCATAATCAAATATTAACATGTTTATTACAGGTGCAGTTATAACTACTTTAAAATGATTGAGTTAATATATATATATCATAACTCATAGCCTGAGTATATTGTTACAGTAAAATAGTAGCTGAGCAAAGGCCTGAATGTATTCAGCTTCTTGTGGTATTTGAGTTTGCTTAGTTACAGGTGACGAAAGGATGTCCAATCCATGGGGACCTCAAAGGCCTTAGATCATCACCATATTTGGAGGGATGGGGAACTTCTGTGTCTGCAGTTATCTCTTAAAATACATGAATGTTCTCTACATGCAAATTATGTGCTTGTAAACGCAAGAAGGGGCGTTACAATACCCTGATGTTATAAAAGCAATCTAGAGTGTATTTTGGGCAGAGATGTACAACTGATGTTTTGCAGTTTACACCTCTCCACGCTGCGTGCATTCATTAAAATCAATTGTTTGACCGACCTCTTCTGGACCATCATTGTTTTACTCTCGTCCTCAATTTCGAACCCGTAACAATATATATATATATTTTTTTTTTAATTTGTTTTTCACTGGCAGGAGAAACCACTCCCTGGAGAACAGAAACAACATCCAAGGCCTCCCTGAGTTTGCAGCTCAGATGTAACCAGAGGTGGCAAAAGTACAGATATTCTGTACTTAAGTAGAAGTACAGATACTACTGTTAAAAAAATACTTGAAATAATTGAAATACTCATCAACTTCTTTACTCCTACAAAAGTTAAAAAGTACAGGCTCTGAAATGTACTCAAAGAAAGAAAATGAAAGTAGCTAATTGGAGAAGGTTTTGATTTTTCTAGAGAGATAAATGAACCTTGTGCTGCATTAACATAATTATTAAATAATATCAGTAGATGGGAATACAAACTTTAATCTAATTTTGTAATTATAACTATACTCAACTTAGGAAGATAAAGGAGGGGAAAAATATCTCTACTTTTTGTTTCCTACATTGTAGAGTGTGTTTTGTCTCTAAACAGGAAAACGTGTGCAGTCAGGGGTTAAAGTGGATTCAGCAGGCAGGGAACATTAAAATTGGTTGTAATGGCTCAGTGTGGGGAAAAGAATCACAAGGTGCAATAATTTTTACTGAGAGCTCCAGCAGATTTTCTTAGTGTGCAGAAGGCGATCAGCTGACCTGCTGTGGATGTACACAGGTGAATTCAACCAGATGTGAGCAGATGTTTCAGGAGTTTTCCTGGCTGATTTCCATCCTCTACACTGACAGGACACTGTTTATGCTGTTTTTGTTCTAGATTGTATGAAGTTGGAATTCAGTGAATGGATCTCAGCATCATCACTTAAAATTCATGTGAATCTCTGCTACACTTGATGTGACCTAACTGTGACCATAAAACCACAGCCACTGTGAACCAGTCACACACTGTTCTTTAACCTCTTAAGCCCCAATGCCCCCTGATACGGGGGCAAAAGGCAGGAGATCAGGTAGGCTTGGGGCTTAAGAGGTCAACTTTAAATCCATCACAGTACCTCAAACTAACCTGTTTATCCTGCACTAACCTGCAGAGGATTTTCATGCAACCTTTAAATAACTGTTAGACAACCTCACTTTGTTTTGCAGCATGTAAAACAAACATGAAGAACAAAATGTGACTATTAGCATGTGAAACATCCTGCATTCACACCTGTTCCTAGCAGGTGCAGGATTTTGGAGTGATATTTGCACTGGTGAACACTGGAAAACTCATGTATATTAGATCTTTTATGATCAAAATACATATTGATATTTGATTATTTTTGCTTATATAAGTTCTTCTTCTATCCTGGAGTTTCGGCACTGCACAGTCTGACCTTTCTTTCAGAACGTTTCTGGGAGGTCTGCTCCTGAAAAGTCTTGAATGTTTTCCACTGAGAAACAGAACTTTCTGATATTTTCCTTGTTAGATTATGATTATGTTAGATTATGTGAACACAAGCCTCAATGCTCCAGATCGTCAGACAAACTTCTGTGTTTATTGTGGAGCTCACACTTGTTGTTGATCAGTTAATCAAATGCATTTGAATAAAATCACCTGACAGCTACTTACTTTCTCAATTCCTTTAAAAGCAGTAATTGTGTACATAGTGTTTAACAAACAGCTGCATTTTGATTTAGCATGTGTTAAGAAATAAGGACAAAATGTCATTGTTTAATTGAATGACTGGTGGAGCAGAAAAAAAAACACCTGACAGAAACTTCTTAAAGGAGACAAACAACTTGTGGTTCTTATCCTCTAATCTCATTGGTGTTTCCTAGCTGATACTCGCCCCACCCTGACAGTGTTGCCCCCCTCCATTAAGGAGCTGGAGAATGGGAAGGCCACATTAACATGTTTGGCCAACAAGGGCTTCCCCTCAGACTGGACTCTGTCCTGGAAGGTGGATGGAAGAAGCAGCAGTGACGGGGAGGAGAGCAGGAGCCCTGGTGTGCTGCAGAATGACGGCCTGTATAGTTGGAGCAGCACCCTGAGGATCACTGCAGATCACTGGATGAAGGTGGGCTCTGTGACCTGTGAGGCCACCCAGGGCTCCCAGACTCTGGTCTCAAAGATACTGAGCAGAGATCAGTGTTCACATTTGTGACCTGACTCACTGAGACTCTGCTGCTGCCCTCAGTCTGTTCTCTCTCTGTCTCTGTTTCACTCTGATTTCAAATGTCATGTTTTACTGCTTGTAGTATTGCTAATGATTTAAAAAAAATAACAATAAAAAAAAAAATCTTCAAATGGTTATTTTAATGTGTTTTAATTTAACTGTTGTTCTGTCTGATAACCATCCTGAGGTTTCAGTAAGGATGTTTCCACAGATCAGCACATCTGTCTCTGACACACATTTATGACACTCACATGTGCTGCATCACTTCACATCAACCTCTTGACTGTAGTTATTTATAAAAACTAACAAATAACAGAGAACAATGAATTGCATTCAACAGTTTCACCCAGGTATGAGTAGTTTCTTTGTTGTAGTTTCCATCATGTATGACTGTGACGGCTTCCTCTGTTGGCTGTAACAGAAACAGTAAAAGATCACGACAAGTTTCTGGAACCTGTATTTGACTAATGATGACACAGTTCCCTGATTTCTTCAGTCAAAGCCAGACTTTAGAAAAGATGAAACTAAACAGGAGATATAAACAGTGTGCAGTCCTCATGAGGTGTGACACCTGGTCATCTTACTTATCTGCTCTTATTCATGTGTACTGGGGACAAAATGGAGCATTCTTTATTTTATTTTTTTTATATATTCATTTATTTATTTTAACACAAAGGCAAGAAAGTTAATTTAAAAAGAGGCTTTTGCACAGAATCATCACTGAAGACTAAAGCTAACCCTAACTCTTCATCTTAACTCTAACACTTTTTCAGAATCTGTGATTTTTAGCAGTCAGTGAACAAAAAGAATGAACACAAATGACAAACATCAACTCACATCTATAAATCATTTCCATAAAAGTTATGAACAGAATTGGTGAAAAGCTTCAGCCTATCAGGAATGAGTCTGCAGTAATGTGAGGAAAACTCTGAACAGTCCATCAACAGGCCTGATAGCTCATACTTCAAGCTTATTCCCCACAGGACACTCCAGGGGACGCAGTCAAATATCTGCAAGTCCACTGAACTGAACTGATGGGCAAACTCTCCATTCACCCTCGAGTGTCTTCAAAAGTGTAAAGAGCTGATCCTGTGATCCACAAACAGGACAAAGCACTTGTTCTTCCTCATGGATCCAAACTTTGACGAAAAGACAGCCTCTCGTGGTGAGAACCCTGCTGCAGATGTTTCTAGAGAGAGTGAAGAGTGTGACCACCTTAAAACAGCGGTCCCCAACCCCCGGGCCTCGGACCGGTACCGGTCCGTGAGTCGTTTGGTACCGGGCCGCGAGAGTTGAGGCTCAGGTGTGAAATGTATAGTTTTCAGGGTTTTTATCGGTTTTCAGCGTTATTTTGTTATCGTTTTTATCGTTAACTCGGTTTTCCTGGGTCTTTTCACGTGTGTTATGAATAAATCTTTTTTTCGGTACCGGTACTAGTTTTATTTTGTTGTATTTATCCGCGACACCTTAAAGGCCGGTCCATGAAAATATTGTCGGGCATAAACCGGTCCGTGGCGCAAAAAAGGTTGGGGACCGCTGCCTTAAAAGATCCTTTGTCTGTATTTTTTTTTTCATTTATATTTTGTTAAAGGAGAAATATTATTGATTCTAAGATATTCTGATAATTAAGTCAAACTTACTAATAAACAGATGTTAGTAGTTTGAATTAAATGCAGTGTGTGTGTGTATGTGTGTGTGTGTGTGTGTGTGTGTGTGTGTGTGTGTGTGTGTGTGTGTGTGTGTGTGTGTGTGTGTGTGTGTGTGTGTGTCCTCAGTGAACTGTATCAGTCTCTGCAGTATCTTCCAGCTGCAGCAGTCACTTCAGTTTCTGTTCAGTCTGACTGAGGGAGGTTTTTGTACGACTGTTTTTCACTGTGTGAACACAGCTTTACTGTTCAACCAGTGTTCACTCTGACAGTAATAAACTGCTGCATCTTCAGCCTGGACTCCACTGATGGTCAGAGTGAAGTCAGAGTTTGATCCACTGCCTGTAAAACGAGCTGGAATCCCTGATTGTCGACTGCTAGCATAGGTAATGAGCAGTTTAGGAACTCCTCCATCTTTCTGTTGGTACCAGAATAAATAGTTGGAGCTATAAACATTCTGACTGGTCCTACACTTGATGTTCACAGATCCTCCCACAGCAGAGCTCTCTGCTCCAGGCTGAGTCACTGTGATCTGTCCTCTGGACTCTGAGGATACAGAGACAAAAACATAAAGCAGCTTCATGGTTTTGTGGGCTTCATTTCAGAGGGACAGATGTTGATAGAGGAGAGGAGTTTGATTCTCTGGACTTTACCTGTGAAGCAGCAGCAGAGGAGAGTCCAGATGAGGACGCAGATCAAAGTCATGTTTTTGATGAGGAGGATTTCTGTGGCTTCTGTTGTGATGAAGGACAGCTGTCAGTCATCCAGTGTTCAACTCTCAGGACTATAAACTCTCCCAGAGCACTGGAGCATGGTGCTGCTGATGCAAAGTGCCTCTCTATGGAAATGATCTGACCACGTTTAAAGGCACAATGTGAAAAAGTAAAGGTCTGGACTTCTCCATTTGTTTTTACAACATTCTGTACGCCACGTAGATGCTGATGGGTTGTGAAGAACTACTAATTGATTATATTTAAAATAAGTTCATTTAACAGTTGCTCTTTGCCAAGATGTAGAGATGTTAGGAATTCACGTTTTTTCTGAATTCCTTCATTCATGTTTGTAGAATTAAATATTTCATGAAAAGCATTTAGTCAGTGACTTTATGGTGGTGTACAGTGGTGGGTCACACTTACATTTATACAGTTACATTGATTCAAGTAACTTTTGGAGTAAATTCTACTTGCTGGTGAAGATCATGTGACATAACTGAAATCTTGACAAAGGGAATACAATAGCCTTTGTGGAGAAACTGTTTTCTAAACCACTTGTGACACTGTGTTGGTATTTGGAAAGAATGTAATACCACATATTATTTGTATAAATGCAGTTATACTCACTGTATGTATAGTACTATTAAGTGATTCATGCTGTTTGACTTATTGAAAACACATTTTTAAATTAAGCAAATCATTTCATTGGTTTTGTTTGTGATGTTTTTGATCATTAAGGTTCCTGATGACAATGTCAGTCTTAATTCTATTTTAACTGAACAGGTTACACTGCAACAGACTGACAACCTGTCCAGGCTGTACCTGCCTCATGGCCCTGAACTGGATAAGCAGAAAAGAATGGATGGAATAGGATTGATGAACAGATGAAGCAACTGTTGTTGAACTGAGTTTGTATTTCATTCCAGGTTTAAAGGATATCACAGCACTGAAACTGCACATTTAAATGTATTAAATGTCCATCACTGTCTCAGGGGATTTTTCCATTTTAATTCTTCAGACCTCAGTGCTGACTTTGATACAGTAGATGATGGCATCCTGGTATCCTTCTCTCTTACTTGGTGCATATTATTGGCAGTAGGAACCATACAGGGAACCACACTGCAATATGTGGTTAACAGACTTAGGTGAAAACATGCTGAGAAACTAGTATAACAGATACAACATGATTTCCTCCAATACCATCCACCTCAAACATGTATTACAGTTTTATCTCAGTCGCTTTGGTGCAGTTCTCAAATCAGTGATGCTTTTCCCCAATCAAATGAGCCTTTCTCATTGTTTTTATACACACATACACACTGCTGTTGTTTCTACACTAATAAAGGGATTTGTTACTTTGTTGATCCACTTGAATCTCACAACTCTGAAACAGTTTTGTCAGACAGAACTCCAGATCTGTCACTTTGCTGAATAGTCAGAGATTTTGCCCTTATAGACATAATAGCATCATATAGTTGCTGCAGATTTGCCAGCTGGACACCTCTTTCAACCACATTCCAAAAATGCTGTCTTGAACTGAGATCTGGTGACTGTGGAGGCCATTGGAGTGCCGTGTTTTTGTTTTTTTGTTCTTATATTGTACAATTTTGGTCAATCCATGTGAATTATAACCTCAGTTTCCTGTTCTTAGGTCAGAGGCCCTGCAGTGCAGTCTTCTACTGCTGTAGCCCATCTGCTTCAAGGTCACATGTTGTGCTTGCAGAGATGCTCTTCCTGTTTGTATCAAGTGGTTGATTGAGTTACTGTTGTTACTGAGTTACTGTTGCCTTCTTATAAACACAAAAATCTTTCAGGCCATTCTCCTCTGGCCTTTGACATCAATGAGGCATTTTCACCTAGAAAACAGCTCACTGGATATTTTCTCTTTTTCAGACCATTCCGCATCAACCCTACAAATGGCTGTGTAAAAAAAATCCCAGCAGATCAGTCTGTCTGGCATCAACAACCATGACACTTTTAATTATCTTTCTTAATGATGTTTGGGTTAATCTTCAGCAGGCTGTGTTCAACATGTCTACATGTGTAAATGCTATGAGCTGCTGACATGTGATTGGCTGATATTTGGATTAACAAGCAGTTTAACAGGTGTACTTAATAACCTAATAAACACGTGCAGTATGGCTTTACTGGACTATACAGTAGTTGGTGCTGTGGTCTCAGATTGTATACATTTTCTTTTCCTGACACATATAGTTTAATGAGTATTATTTTGTTTTTCTCCATTTCATCAGTTTTGTAAAGTTTCAAAAAATGTTTCTGAAAACAGTTTTAAACTTTTCATTAGCTGTCACAGTCCGGGTGAGCTGCTGGTAAATTTCCACTAAGTCCATGTTCTCCTGTGTCTGCCCCTGGGCAGAGCCATCATCTCCTCACATGGAGCCAATCTGGAGCAATCTACTCAGGATATTTAAGACCAGCGTTGCCGTCTCTTCACTGCTAGTTTGTCAACGTACCCACGGTGGTAACAGGCCACCATGCTTCATGCTCCTTGCCCAAGTCTATGAACTTACCTCTTTTTCATGTGCTACAGCTCTCTGGTCACGCCACTGCTCCACTCTTCAGCTAAGAACGCCACTCGGACACTCTCACTGCAGTTTCATGCTCCGTCTCCTGGGAAGGATTTCAATATCACACCTGCCTGCCCTCTTGCCACTGCTTCACATGGGATCCCTTGGAGCTCAGGTCAGCCCATCTTAACTCTATTCAGCTCACCCGGACCTTCACCTACTCCCCTCAAAGTACCACCAACTCCACCTGCAACATAAGCCATACTCCTCTTTAAAATTCAACCACACCTGGAGAAGTCTGTGAACCCACTAACCCCCTTTTCCTCTCTTCCTCTTGATCACCACGCCACCTTAGGCCCCCACGCTACGTTTTCTTGTCAGGAATCCCACGTCAAGTATAACTCTGTGTTTCTGTGCCAAATAAAGATTTGTGTAAAGCAAACTCAACCGTCTCCACATGTGGTCCAGCACTTGAGTCCAGTTTCGTACAGGCCTTTGGCCCCTTGTGACATTAGGCCTACATTTTTTGCAGTACTCTTTCCAAAGTCAGTAAGGTTTTGAGAAAACAAACAAAAAAACAAACCGTTTTGATCTCTTAAAACGAAAGAAAGTGTGAAGTGGTGAAAGTGTTTTATGAAGTGTCTTTTGCATAGATGAGTCTGTGTTACATATTTTGAGAGCTGCATTCAGAGTGGTGAGAATGACGTTTCTGATGTAAGACTTTCACCAAAGCAACTGAGAAAAGCTGTGATGGGGAAATATTTACTGAAGTTCATTTAACTGTTCATGAATAAATGTAAGTGAAGTCTTTTGAAAAAGTGTGTGTGTGTGTGTGTGTGTGTGTGTGAGAAACATGTCAAAAGCAACACATGGTGATAAACCCTAATTGAATCTTAATGTTTGCCAGTTAGAAGCCTTCAACCAAACAGCACAGAGCACAGTCTTCTCAACGTGGAAGGAATTTTCAAAACTTCCTAAAATACCATTATTTGCAGACAGAATTCCAAAATAGAAATAAAAACTTGTTTTTTAAAAAATGTGTAGGCAGGGTCTTAACAATGAACATATTCCTTCGGAAATTAAAATAAAAGAATTCTGAAAAAAGTACTGGTACACTTTCCAGAACTTAATATTTCTGTGAAATTCAAAACATAACTACATGAATACGAAGCGTTTTTGAATTTTGTCATGGATCACTGTGTGCAGGCAGGAGACGAGGACCCAAACGCAGGACTCATAGAGGCAAACGTGAAGTCAAAACAGCTTTAATGCTGAACTCTAAAATAACAAAACTGAAGATACAAAAATAAACTTTCACAGGCAGGCAGGCAGAACACAGAGTAAGATGAGGGTGAACCAACGTTAACAATGCGACAAAAGCGAAAAGGCAAACACAGGGCTTCAATACACAGTGGAGTAATCAGGGAATAGGAGACAGGAGGGAAACACGGCTGGAAGACGTTAGAGCGAACGAGACAAGGGAAGCAAAACTAGACACACTGACCAAAGACACAGACCTTCAAAGTAAAACAGGTATTATACACTGACAGAACAAAAAAACGCTGGGTCAAAAATCCCAGGACCATGACAAATTTAGGCTGAAAATTAATTTCACTGTTTAGAGTTGTGAAAAAAAAGTATCAGGTTTAAAGAGAACATGTGGAAAACTGTAAAATGTACATTCTGAAGTCATATTTTTTGAATGTTGTTGTAATGGTTTTTATTTGCTTTAATTACACTATTATAATATTATTAAACGATACAAACAGTGAATTATTTTGTTGAGTTTGTTTGTTTCAGAGTCAGAGAGCCGTGTCTCTCTACAGTCAGAGGTTTTTGTACGACGGCTCAATGAGTTTGTATCACTGTGGTGGACTTTTGGTGGAGGAACCAGACTGGATGTTGGAAGTAAGTCAGTCTTAGAGCTTTTTTCTCTTTTCTTTAATTTCATTTAATAGGAACATTTTTTTATTCAGACATTCAGGACAATTTCTAATAAAAATCTGGGATGTTTCATAGTATTAATTATTATTTGTGGTTCTGATGATAAAGTTGTATTTTGAGGGCTTGTAGGTTTAGTTCAGTCTGACAGAGTCAGAGAGCCGTGTCTCTCTACAGTCAGAGGTTTTTGTACGACGGCTCAATGAGTTTGTATCACTGTGGTGGACTTTTGGTGGAGGAACCAGACTGAATGTTGGAAGTAAGTTAATTAAACTGTGTTTATTATTAAATGTTTCATCATTTTATTTAATAATTATCTCTTAGGCTGCTTAGATGAGAGAAAAGTATTTTTTTGTTTGAAATAATTTAGTTATTGATGTTTGTCCTTTTTACTGGACTAATTCAGATGAGCTCTGCAAGTTTCTCTTGTTTAATCTACATTTCTGTCATAGTAAAATATTTGTAGACAAGAGTAAACTTCATCTTATGATTAGTTTGTAAATTTCCACCACATCAGCTGCTGTTTGGATGAGTTAAAGTTTGCTTTCTGATGTTTTTATCGTGTCAGATGTTTCAGATTTAGTTTGAAATCATGTGAGCTGTTCAATAACATTTCAAATCTATATGAATGAGTAGCTGCTCTGTGCTTGTGTCCACTCATTTCTTCAGTCATCCATGATTTAGACTTCTAATCATTTTAAAGCCAAACTTCTGCTGTAAATGTTTCCACATCTGCTTCTTTTATTTCCAGTGTAGTTTGAACATATTTCAGGTCAAACTGTGTGATGATTCTCTCTGTGCTGATATGCATGAGAGGTTTCTTAAAGGGAAGTGAAACAATGTGTGAGTTAATGACTGGTGGAGCAGAAAAAACACCTGACAGAAACTTCTTAACGGAGAAATTCAAATTGTGGTTCGTGTCCTCTAAGCTGATTGGTGTTTCCTAGGTGATACCCGCCCCGCCCTGAAGGTGCTGGGTCCCTCCAGTGCAGAGCTGGACCAGGGGAAGGCCACGCTCATGTGTGTGGCCAACAAGGCCTTCCCCTCAGACTGGAGTCTGTCCTGGAAGACGAGCGACAGCAGTGGCAGCAGCAGCATCAGAGGGGAGGAGAGCAGGACTCCTGGAGTGCTGCAGAATGACGGCCTCTACAGCTGGAGCAGCACCCTGACGCTCACTGCAGACCAGTGGGGGAAGGTGGGCTCTGTGACCTGTGAGGCCACCCAGGGCTCCCAGACTTCAGTCTCAGAGATACTGAGGAGAGACCAGTGTTCCCAGTCCTGATGTCAATCACTGAGTCTTTCATGCTCTTTTTTTCTGTCTCTTTGTTTCTTTTATTTGCTGATATTTCAAAACCCATCAAATAGTCATGTTTCCATCCCATAATGACAAAAATCATAGCAACAATCTCATCTAGTTTCATCCTTTTGTGTCTGTTGTAAAGCTGTTATTTCAAACTCTTAAAAGAATAAAAACATAACGAGGAAACATGTTCTTTGACTGTGTGAGTTTAATAAATTCACATAAAAAATAAAGATTTTGTAATATTTATTAAACCAGACCAAAAGAAAAATGTAAACCGAACACAGCGAGTGTAACCTTCAGTGAAATGGTTAAATATCAGAATCAGAATACTTTATCAGTCCCTAAAGAAATTATGTGGTTGCACTTGCTCCAAGACAATAATAGTGAAAAACTGAACTAAATTCAATTAAACATAATATTTTGCAGTGATTCATTCTGATGCATGATGCTGAGCACAGGATGAAAAAGTTAAACATGACCAGAACTGAGATGTCATTTGTTAAACACAGAATCATTCATCTCTGTTTTAACTTCATATATTTATACGTTTTGTAGAATAAGGGGAAAGCCACATGAGGCTGGAAAGTCGTTCATGTCCTGAACATGTTAATTTCTGTTTTGTGATATAGTGGGTAATAAATGTTCAGCAATCTTATCATATTGACTGGTTCTGTGGATGATCTGAAGACACTGTGTGTTGTGGAAGTTTTGTGAATGTAGGTTGAAAATTAAGTTTAATGTTTAGAGTTTTGGAAAAAAAGCTTTAAAAAATGTGTCTTAACAAATTTTTTTTTTGTATGTATTTTGTATAGTATTTTTTTTCTCTCTCTCTTATTTTCTTTTCTAAATGTACCTGTATATTGTTCACATGTTGAAATAAAAAAAAAAAAACATTGTCCAGACATGCCCCATAAGGAGAGGAGGAGGAAACAGTGACAAAAGGAGCTCTGTGAGGCTGCTGAAGGCAGTGGATCTCTCACCAGTTGTTGCATAGCAGAGGTATTCAAGTATAAAAACACCAATAAACACAATTCCAATATTTTAGTTCAGTAGCATTTCCTATCATTACTTTATTATGGATTAGGTGCAAGAGTTGTTAAGTGTGGATAATTAAATAATAGATTAATGCAACAGCAAATTGTGCCTTGTTCTCAGATGGACAGCAGGTGGAGAGTGAAATGGGAGATGGAGATGGCAAAGAGTGAGTCACAGGCAGAGCCTAGTTTATTTCCCACAGTTGTTGCCTTATGGTTCCAAGCGCTGTCACCAATATTTGCATTTTATTATTATCTCATAACACTTGTTTAATCATCTCTCCTATGGATGTTTTAATGTCTGTAGTCTCAGATCAACACTAGGGATGGGTATCATTTAGGTTTTATCCAATACCGGTACCAAACCGGTACTTTTGAAACGGTGCCGGTGCTTAAACGGTGCTCGAACCAGTGCTTAAAGAATGGAAAACACAAACTTTGTCCAAAAACCTCTCATATTTAGCTGTTTTCCACTTTTTCTTTGGTCATTTTAGCCTTTTTGGCCAGGGTGAAGGGAGTATCTGCTATCAAACAAGAAGACAGCCGCATGTAACTACAACAGTGTTTGCTAGTTCACCTTACATGCATTAATGTAATAACGTGGTTAGCCTACTCAACGTAAAGTACACACGAACAACATTAAGCTACTCACACAGAGAAGAACAGCTGCTGCTGCCATCATCATCCTCATCATTTCTGCTACACTGGCAGGGCTAGGGGCCAGGACTCTACTCTTCGGGTTCTTGGGGGATGTTGCTAACTCCGGGTCCGATAACAGGCACCACACCAGCAGTAGATGTGCTCGGTGTGAGGTCTCGCAGCAAGCTATCAAATACGGTGCATTTCTCGTCTTTAAAAAAAACGCTATGTGTCGCCAGGTGTTTCATTAGATTCGAGGTGTTACCTGCTTTGACAGTATCACAGTATCACCTTAAAGCACTTGTTGCAGGCTGCTGAGTTTGCATCTTTTGCTGTGAAGTACAGCCAGACTTTTGACCGCTTCGCCTTGGGCATTTTTAATCTATAGCTCTGCTCTAAAAGAACGTACGTACCTGGGCCCGCCTACTATCCTTGGAAATGTAAAATGATTGGCTAGAATCCAAAGTGTATGATGTCTCAGGAAAAAAAAACACCGAAATAAAGCACCGAAATGTGCGCTGCTTTTCGGTCTGGTTACTACCGTTTATGTCAGAACCGGTGCCATAATGGCACCGGATACCGGTACCCATCCCTAATCAACACAGCCTTGTCCTCCAGCACCAGAAGCAGCAGCAGCAGGAGCAACTCCTCAGCAACAACATTGTACCCATCAGCTAAAACACAGGCTATGTTTGCTTTGCATTGTCCCCACCTGATGATAGTGATATAGTATGACGCGATTCCATATTAGATTCTTGATGAATGTGGGTTGTTGTCATTCAGCCTGACTCTATGTGCCCCTTTTTAACTTTGAGCACCCGCCCCTTCAAACATCTCTGCACAGCCCAGGTGAAGCTGTTTATGAAATGTGTGCCTGAGTTCTTCTGTGGCTGATCTAAATGAACAGAAGGTGTCCTCTTTGCAGAAGGCAGATGAGTTCACACTAATGCACTAAATGACTTTATTCATCCTGAACTCTGCTCTGATTGGCTGAAAGCTGTTAACATGCAGGCTAAAGGCCTCACTTTCAAATGTTTGTTGTCTGACCATGAAGACCAGAAAAAACAGAAAAACTCTGGTGTCATAAGAGCTGAATGTAAAACTGTATATTTTACTTTAAACTGATTTGATTTCTGAAAAGAAATTATTTCCTTTTCCTTTTAAAATTTGATTTATTTATTAAAAGGACACCTGGAGAACCACGCTGTTTCTTTTATTTAAAGACAGTGTGTTCTGTGATCCATTATGAAGCTGAGGTCAAAGTTCATGATCAAGCATCTTCTAACCACTCAAAGTTTCACAGCAACAACTGTGACAGTTTGAGATTTCCACCATAATAATCATTTAACAGTGAACTTTTCATTTTAAAGTTTTATGATGAAAAATTCAGTCCCTTCATGAAATTGTGTTTGTGCTCATTGAACTGTGTCAGTCTCTGCTGCAGCTGGAAGTTACTGCAGCTTCTGTTCAGTCTGACTGAGGGAGGTTTTTGTACGACGGTTTTTCACTGTGTGAAGTAGTCCCAGTAGCTGACATCAAATTCTCCTTTACAGTAATAAACTGCTGCATCTTCAGCCTGAACCCGACCGATGGTCAGAGTGAAGTCTTTGTTCGATCCACTGCCTGTAAAACGATCCGGAATACCTGATGCTCGAGTGCTAGACTTATAAATGAGCAGTTTGGGAACTCCTCCATCTTTCTGTTGGTACCAGGATAAATAGTGATTGTTGCTATAAACATGAACATTCTGACTGGTCCTACACTTGATGTTCACAGTTCCTCCCACAGCAGAGCTCACTGCTCCAGGCTGAGTCACTGGGACCTGAGGTTTAGACTCTGAGGATACAGAGACAAAAACATAAAGCAGCTTCATGGTTTTGTGGGCTTCATTTCAGAGGGACAGATGTTGATAGAGGAGAGGAGTTTGATTCTCTGGACTTTACCTGTGAAGCAGCAGCAGAGGAGAGTCCAGATGAGGACGCAGATCAAAGTCATGTTTTTGATGAGGAGGATTTCTGTGGCTTCTGTTGTGATGAAGGACAGCTGTCAGTCATCCAGTGTTCAACTCTCAGGACTATAAACTCTCCCAGAGCACTGGAGCATGGTGCTGCTGATGCAAAGTGGCTCTCTATGGAAATGATCTGACTGACTCACACAGTCAGGCTTTTTTTTTTTGTTTGTTTTTATGCTGTTTTTTTTAAATTTGTATTTCATATTTATGATTATGTACATGAGAAATACAATTATTCAGTTCATGCCAAATTGTTCACCACTAATCTTTCTGATGCTGACCAGTGTCTTAATAATAATACTTGTTTTTGTTGTGGTATAAAACTGTATTATCCTGCCCTTCCCTGTTAAGTTGACTGTTGGTTCACATTGACGTGCAGCATGCTGTCACTTGTAATTTCAACTGCTGAAATCAACTAAATCTTTTAAGAGACAGTCACTCTCCTGTATTTCCTTAAAGAAAAAAGAACACTAACCAAGTAATTTTAATATCTTTTACGGTGCAAAGATGAAGTCAGACACACGGAAACTGTGACACACTGGGTTGTTTGGCTTGTTGGCCAATCAGACAGGATGGTCAGTGTCAGGGTTGTTACTGATAATGCATTGCTTCAAATGGAGAAAATCTTGAGGGATGGCTACTGTGAGGAAAGGCAGCCTGGAAATTTTACCAGTGGGACACATCATTGTGTGCCTCAACTTTTGTCAAGAGTTGTATTCTAAGACACTTCTTCAGCTTCGAATCAGAGAGGAGAAACACACAGTTTTACTTGCAGCAAGGGTGGCCACAGAGCACTTGTACGGAAGTGAGGGAAGTGAGTGACTCGCGCCGTGCCACTGCCCTGGTCTTTATTTATATACATCAGTGGGTGTGTTTGTTTGTTACACTGGAATGTGGATGTGTATATGTGTGTGTGCGCGTGTGTGCGTGTGTGTGTGTGGGTCAGAGTGTGACCCCATAAAGACTTCCCTAAACCTGCTGGTCTGGAAGTCCAACAGTTCATCTAAACAAAAAGCACTTAGCCTAAAACAGACATAGATATGTTTATCCTATCATAAAACAATAAGAGAAGGTATGCCCTCTCCCATGCTCCCAGGATGTGGGTGTGAATGCCAGAACACTCTGGAATGCACACAAAGTCTTTGCAGACTATTAAAGATCACACATCCTATCACTACACAATCGATTATACACCTCTAAGCATATATGGTTCAATATTTCTTAATACAAATGACAATAATAAAATCTAAACCCATCATCACCACCCAACAGCCTAAGTCATCATAAGGTCAACATGCACTATTCTACCTTATGCAAACTTATATCATTAAAAGATTATACTGACTACTAAGTACAATTTTCTATTGACAACTTTACAGCTTGTTTCTGTCACAATCCTGGGTCTTTTGACCCAACATTTTGAGTTTTAGCTTATTTTGATGTTTATGTTTTATGTTTAAGTCCTTTAGGTTCTCTAAGTTCATTTCTACTATGCCTAAGTTGCCATTATACTTTATTGTTTTTCAGATTCCCCTTGTGTCTTCTACCCCTGCGTTTAAGTTTCCCCCACCCTTTGTGTGTTTCATTGTTGTCATGTCTGTATTCCATGCTGTTTCCTGTTTTACTGTGAAATTCCCTGTCCTGTGTGCAGTGTGTGTAGTTTTGCTTCACCTTGTCTCATTAGGTCTGATTTGTCCCAGCTGTTCCCCATCCTCTCATTATCTTTCTGTGTACTTAAGTCCACTGTCCTCCTTTGTTCAGTGTTAGGTTGTCTGTTGTTCCTTGTCATATCTCCATGTCGCCAGGATTTTTCATGTTAAGGTTTTTTTTATCACCTTCAAGGTTTTGTTCTTTGTCTTTTGTGTTTAGCATTTAGTTTTCCCACTTTGGTTCTAGTTAGTTTCTTCCCAGTGTACATCTGCCTATACTCTTTTTATCAGCCTTATTAAACATCTTGCCTTTTGTTAATATTCAGGTTGTGTTCCACGTTCCTTCATGTCTGCATTTTGGGTCCACTCTTCATACTTCACACAGTCTGCTACTCCGCCAGACTGTGACAGTTTTGGTCTCTTATCAAAAGCTGTTCTGCCATTTTTTCCTTTTTACCTTCCTTGGTTAGGTTTAGGTATTAGAAATTTGATCTGGATTATAATATTAAAATTTAAGGACACATCATCAGTAGTTGACCTTAAATTCACTGGGCGTTTCGGCCATTATCACCAGACACCCTCATCCAAGGAGGCCCTGCCAGGGGTGATCAGGCCCCAGAGTGTGTCACTGGTTTATGTTAAATTGTTATGTCTCTTTTACTTTCTTCTGTTTAGTCTTCTACAATTTATTGTGTCAATTCACAGCAAAACATGTCCGAGAAGTAATACTTACCTCTTTAACCCTCTCGAGGCAGGTGTTGCCGATTTGCAACAGTTAAAAACTAACAACTTGATTACCCCACATACATATTTTATGAGTGTTTTTTTGATAGTTTTCCCCAAATATCAGATTTTTCCTGTAACTAAAACTTAATTTGAGCCTGAGAGGGTTAATATTTTAAGAGCCTCACTTCTTCAAAGGGATAGAAAAGGTGATAGCGAGAAGTAAGACAAAAGAAACAAGAAAGGAGAGAGGTGAGCTGGAAGGGGGCATCTGATCTGGCATCCCACACCTCCCTGTTGGATTGGTCTGTACACTCTGCCTCCCCACTGCCTCCCAGAAAAGGGAAAAAAAGGAAAGGAAAGAAGAGTGGAACATTTTACATTTATCCCTTAGGTTTCACTGCCAAACAGGTTTCTGGTTTATCACAGTAAAAGTTCACTCTTTATAAGATAAGATAACTCTTTATTGCACAGTTATACATAGTACAATAATACAATGAAACTGGAAAACTGTCCCATGTTGGCACTAGATACAACACAACGCGACACGACACATCACAACACAACACAGTAACTTAACTTAGTAATGAAAAGAAGAATAAGTGTATTGCACATTGTTGCCGCACAGCAAGAAGGTCCTTAGTTTAATTCCACCATCAGGCCGGGGTCTTTCTGTTTGGAGTTTGCATGTTCTCCCCGTGTTTGCGTGAGTTCTCCCTGGGTACTCCTACTTCTTCCCACAGTCCAAAGACATGCAATTAGTCGGGTTAGGTTAATTGATCAATCTAAATTGCCCATAGGTATGAATGTGGGAGTGAATGTGAGTGTGAATGGTTGTCTGTCTCTGTGTGTTAGCCCTGCAACAGACTGGTGACCTGTCCAGGCTGTACCCTGCCTCTCATCCCAAGAAAGCTGGGATAGGCTCTAGCACCCCCCGTGACCCTGAAAAGTATAAGCGGGTGGATAAATATTATTATTGTTATTGGTGTTACACCAAAAAAAGTCCAGGGAGGTAGCCAGTCAGGTCAGCTGTTAGAAATTCTAGTTTTATGTTTTCTACCCCTTTGACGTCCTCTGCTGAGGCTGGCCCACAATGGGTTGATCAATCCTTGACGTGTGTCTCGTGGTTAGCTGACTGCCTTAGCTGCCCAAGTGATGTCAGCCCTCTTCCATAGCCAGTGACTGGTCCTCTCAGCAGTGTTAGCTAATTCTCTTGTAGACTGCCATTGGCAACAAAGCCCCTGCACCCCACTTCCACCGGGCGCACTTTGATCTTCCAGCCTCTGTCCTCTGCCTCAGCTGCCAAGTTGGCACACTGCAGCTCAAATGTTTCTTCAATTGCATCCTCCCATGGTATGGTCAGCTCCATTGCGATGTCCATGAGAAGAATTACTTTTCTTTCATGGCTTGCCTTGGTGTGGTTTGCAAAGTGCTTCAGAAACATCAGGAAATCTGTTTCTTGCACCCATCCTGATTTATTTCCACTACCAGTACTTCCTACTAGCCCATCTCTGACAAAGTGGTCTGCATAACGTATGTGTGGGAACACAAACATTGGAGGAATTGTGTTGCCAATGGCATTAACCACATATACAAAGGTGACCAGTGAACCTCTCTGCTGATGTCGTTGCCCCAACTTGTTTAATATAAGTTAAAGTAATAGTGTGGTAAGTTGTAACATTTGCATTATTGTTACAACTAACCCAGACTGTTGCTGTTACAACTGACCCAGACTCCTATAGCCAAGAACTAGCAAACATTACAGCCAACGGCTAAAACATTAGCACTAAAGACCTACACAGAATATATCCCCATAGACATACAAATAACATAATTTAAGTTTGATGAGTTTAAGCAGATAATGCTATTAAAAATGGAAATAAAGTAAAAAAAAAGTTTTTGTCATACAAATTACTTTTTTTCTTCTTAAATTGTCTGTGTTTGCCAAAATGTGCTAATTTTTCACATGTGATAGAAGAACTGAATCACATCATTTGAAACTTAGCCCTGATTGGAGAAATTGGAAGTGTTACAACTGACCCACGTTACAACTATCCCCAGTCTCCCCTACCATATAAGTTTGTTGTTTGCAAAATTTGTGCATAATTTTTAGAAATGTACAATTTCTATTTGCATTTGAAGTTATGAAAATGATTCGTTAAACATGTTTGTGGTTTTTACAGTAAAAAATATAACTTTTTTCTACTCAGATTTTAAATGTGTTCTCTGAATTTAGATCAATTGTGCTAATATAGTATGTAAAAATGGAAAAATAACTCCATTTTCAGATATTTGAGGTTGTGTTGAAAATAATGATACCAAACAAGGCAAGATAAACAGTTTTTAAAGGTGAAATACAGAGGTAAAATCAAAAGTTGTCAAAAACGGCAAATTATACCCTGGACCCCAGAGGGTTAATAAACTAAACACCAAAGAAGAAAATCAAAAACATTAAACCCTAAACTCAAATATTTATTTAAATGCAAATACTTTGTTTTTAATTTGAGAAAACACACATTCAGCAGGAAGTGGTGGTGCGGTCCAGTTATTCCTCTTTTTATTTAATGGCTCTAAACCCTGGCCGCCATCTTTTGTCTGGCAACTCCCAAGGATGATGGCAGGTAAGAAGCAAATAAAGAAACAAAGGTTAGTCAGAAATCAAACAAAGTAATGAACTGGTATGCATACATGAGTAAACTAAATGTGCACGGTTACAAATAGAACAAATGTATCCAAACCAATCAATAAACTTATTAGAAACTAAAGTGTGTTACTGTGTTCAAACAAAGGAATGAAAATACAAGAGTTACCGCACTGAAAAAAAATTGGAGTGACATTTACTTAAAAAAAGCTAGGCAACTTTTTCCACACAGAAAGTGCTTGTAATCTTTACTCGGGCTATTTCTAAGTAATATTTACTTACTAGAACCATCAATTTTTTATGTGAAATACACAAGTAAATTGCACTGGCAATACTCATCTATAGATTGTAACTTTTACTCAGAATACCATTGCATCCAATTACAAAACCCAAGTGAACATTGCTGATATTTCTTTGTGTTTCTTACTCATCTTTTCTTTGTTATATTCTATGTAATTATTAAGTAATGTTTATTATGAATGTACTAGTTAATATTAATCGAATTGAATAAATATTTTTATTATTCTATTAAATAATAAATCAATATTTTCCAAAACAAATATTTGCAGCTTAAGGGACACTTTTATTTCACAGTTGAAATGGCATAGATATATTTAAAATATCTACATAACATTATAACCACAAAAAACATGGCCATAGAACTTCTTGCTCGCAAATTTCAAAACAGAGCATATACACATATACAAAAAAAAAAAACATGCTATTCAAAAACTCAGTGTGCACTGTCCCCTTTCTTCTAATCAACTTTCAGAACACATACATCAACTCTGTCCATTAACAGTTGCAATCACTACCTTTGCAGACATTCTCAGAACGTTCAGGACAGAAAGAACTTGTATAAAACTGAGCAACACTTGAAATTACTGTCAGAAAACAGACAAAATGCAAACAAATTAATTGTGCTGGACAAAAGCACAAATAACACTGGAACACTCACGCTAAAAGTTTCTTGTGGAGAGACTGGACCTTTGGTGACATTTTAAGGATGTCAAGCTCAAGAAACAGCTTCTGAAATACCTCAAACGTATGTTTCAGTTTCAGTGGGTAACTTAAGTTGACAGCATAGATGACACCCATGAGCAGGAGGCAAACGTTTGTCACACTTCCGCAGTCCTCAAGAATTTCTGTCCCCTCAATGATGACCGACATGTTCACAGGATCTTGGTTTTCCTGTGCCACATTGGGATGGATTACGATGATCTTCATCATGTGATTACTGCAGTCCTCTTTCAATGCTTCTTGGCTGACGTCCTGTGAAAACAAACAAACCACAATTAGAAATAACTAGAATAGATTACAAGTAAAAGAAAAGGTTAAGAGAAAAAAATGTAAAAATAAAAAAGAGGTATACTCAATTTAGTATACTCAAATCAAACAATATTCATATGGCACTTTTCATACGTAAAGTTACAGAACGTGCTTCACAGAGCCTGACCCTGAGACAAAGAAAATCACTTTTGGGGGCCATCCAGCCTGGAGCTGTCCATGGGACGGCACGCGTGTTGGTAGACCAGAACCATTAAATCATTAAAATAGGTTATAAAGGTATAATCAAATTAAATACTCTTTTGCTCATAAAATAAAGTTAATAAGTGATCGTTAAATAGTCAGAAAAAAATCAGACAAAAGGCAAGTTAAAGTTTAAGGCAGATAAGATGAAGATTAAATATGATTTAAAAAATAAAGGGTAAGAGCATAAAGATTTAAGAAATTAGTTAAAAGCCTGATTAAAAATATTAATCTTGAGTCTTTTTTAAAAAACATCACGAGTGTAGAGAATCGTTGACCTTCAATATATCATCACAAGTGAAGACCAGATTATAAGGTTAGAAAATAATTTTAATACAGTCATTATGATCATCAGATACCTGATGGTCTTTGATCAGCTCCTCTCCACTCTCTCCAAGATACTCAACTAAGCAACGAATGATAATGTCCCTTCTGCCATCGACATGATGCTATTAAACACAAAAAGAAAATTTATTGCAGAAAATACACAACATAACATATGTAACATACATACATAACAGCACATACAGATGTAAACAGAAAGTTACCCATGGAGAATGGCAAGGCTGATCAGCATCTCTCCACTCCTAGCCCCCCTTCTCTTCTCTTTTTCCTCTCTCTCTCCCTCTCCCCTTCTCTCCCCTGTTTTTGCCGGAGCGGAACTCATGGCGGGTTCACGCCCTCGGTCCACGCCTTCCCGGATTGTGCACACCTGGGCCTCATCAGACCAGCTGGTATATTAGAAGGAGGAGATCAGCTGTTCAACGCTGGATTGTTGTGAAGGCTCTTGTCAGTACACACCTAGCTCAAGTTTCCCGTGCCTCTGTCTCAGAGACTTAACGTGTTCCTTTGTTCCTAGATTCCCCGGACCCGTTCCCGTGTTTCCCCGTGTGGAGTGTGGAAGGAGTGACAGGTCACTAGCGGAGAGGAGAGAGGCTGTTCTGAGCGCGTGTGTGTTTTCCCTGGAGCCCTGGACCCCTGCCCCTCACGTCTTGTATATAGCACTAACCCCGCACTGTCTGTACATACACTTGGTGAAGATCTGTAATAAACAATCTCTGTTTGAACGCTACCCAGGAGTCCTGCGAGTGGATCCTCTAAGCAACCCGTGACAGAGAATGTAAGCCTGCAGCTACATTCTAACGTTGTGAAGTGTGCAACTTAACATGAATTTCTCAACGATGTGTGTTAAGACAAGAGTCCAGTGCATGTCATAATCTGTGGGTCCAGAAACTGTCTCTGCCCAGTGAGGAAAGTTTTCTGCCTCATCACTGGACATGCAAATGAATTTTTCGCAACATATCAGTACCTCCTATCACAATATTAACCAGTCAAGGACAGGAATTCCCACACACAAGAGTAATATTTTGGGAAATAATTGTATTGGAGTCTATGGGCAGCAGGAAGGGATCTCGCTGCACTCAGAGGGTCACTTTGAAAATTCTGTAAATTTCTCCGCTTTTGAGCGCATATTAAGGGAGAGATGAGGTTTGTATACACTTGTAGAGACAATCATGTGCATAAATTGTTAATTGTGGCCACAGTGTCAGGATCAGGAGAACAGTTTCAGCCAACACAGACACTGATCAGATTAAAGGACAAGTTCAGTATTTTACACTTAAAGCCCTGTTTTCAGTTTATGATGAAATCGAACGATTTTGATTGAAATTTGGACACATGCTGCTGGCCCAAGCTTTTTTGGTTTCTGTGGTAGCACCCCCCACCTCCACAATGGCTGCATAGGTGCACTGGAACAATCCTTTCTAAAACGCATTAAACTTTCGTTTACAAAGACGTGAAACTCACCGAGTGGTCAGGGGTGTTCACTGATATGTTCACACAAAAATCGCTGCAAAAGATACTTTCCAACTGGTTTTTATTGTAGTTTTTGTCCAACTCCATTGACTTGTATTAGATGTGCTGTGATGTACGGTATTAGTCCGCCGCTATTCTATTCTATTATTCAAGCTCTCGGCGGAAGAATGTACAGGTGTGAGGCGTTTGAAAAAATAGGTCCACAGTTTTACAACAAATAGTAGTTGTTGGAAAGCATTTTTGCAGCGATTTCTGTGTGAACATATCAGTGAACACCCCTGACCACTCGGTGAGTTTCACGTCTTTGTAAACGAAAGTTTAATGCGTTTTAGGAAGGATTGTTCCAGTGCACCTATGCAGCCATTGTGGAGGTGGGGGTGTGCTACCACAGAAACCAAAAAAGCTTGGGCCAGCAGCATGTGTCCAAATTTCAATCAAAATCGTTCGATTTCATCATAAACAATCTGAAAACAAAGCTTTAAGTGTAAAATAACAAACTTGTCCTTTAAATAAGAGTGATACATTCTCAGTGTGTATGACCTCATCTTTTCCATTAGATTATGTAATTAAAATAATTTAAAATTTTACCTTATTCAGTGAGTCCAACATTGGTTTTATTTTGGTCCCTGCAGTCCCGCCCTTCCTTCGAAATATCTCCAGGAGTTTGGTGGTGTACCCGTCCAATCTGGACAAAAACGTTCGCTCCAGATGAATTGCGGTTATTCGCTTAAACTCCTCTTTGATCTGAAATGAGAGATAAAAACACAAAATCATGTCAAAGATGACTCATGAGATCTCACATACACTTAGTTGCTGCATGAACAAGAACTGGATTTACCTGATTTTCACAGAACAGAGAAGGCCACCTCTCTAAGAGGTCTTGGATTGCGGGGCAATCCTTGACAACCTCGGTTCTTCTCATAGCGAAAGACTTCGCCATTTTCTCATTAATTGCCCTCTCATTGTTCTTCTTCTTCATTTCCTTCAGCAAATCTAGTCTCTCCATCTCTAAGGTTTCCTCAGTCTCACCGAATGGCAGTGGTGGCAGATAGTTGACTTCAGCTTTTTTTGCCCTTTTAAAGCCTTTAAGTGAACCCTCTTCACTGGAGCATCGTCTCTTCAGTGTGTTCACCTCGAGCTCTGGAATGGCTAATTGGCGACCTCTTAACTTTGCCCTGTAGTTGCCCATTTTATACTTTATCCTCTGTTGCCAACCATATAGGCCATTAAAAGACCCTGGCTCTTTGAGGCATGGGTATTTTGCTACCAAGGCTTCAGCAACAGCTAAAATCTGGACACCAGTTGGATATGCTGTGAAGCCAAATATAGTCTCTGCAAGCTTCTCAAGAATGCTACTAGTTACGCTTGGGTTGTTCAAAAGTGTGCCATCATTTTCATAAGCTTGCTTTCCTGCTTCCAGTGCAAGGTCTATATCATAAGAGAAGTCTGGTATTTCAAACTTAAATGGCCATGGCTTAGACCTGTAGGATGGTCCACTCTCATCTGGGGAGGACAACAGGATTGTGTCGCATACAGATGAGGAGGAGCTTGCTTCTGTAGATAATGGAACTGGAGATTCGACTTCTGACATGTCCACAGTAGTGAGACTCAAAATTACTGGTTCAGTTTTTACTACTTTGAGGTTAGCTTTATCTTGTACTTCCTCAATCGAGGTCAAAGTGAAGAACTGACCGTCGAAATCCATGTCCTGGTACATAACAGTGAATGGTCCTGTAATATCAAATGTCTCTCGAAGAACATCATTGAGGTCCTGAAGTGTGCTTGGGATGCCTGCAGGTAAAAGTAGTTTGTGGACATCATCCTCCCCAAAAATTATCCGCAGTTTCGCTGAGGGTGCCATATCAACAGGAAGAAGCTGCAACAACAGAGAAGAGAAATACACAGACATTTATTCACAAGCTTCTCTCCTCACATTTCAAAAGGATAGGCAAATGTGGTGCTTTAAAGTTGTCAGGCGTCTTCCTGCAAGGGTGTATGAAGCCAAAGGATAAAAATCTTTAAGCTCTTTTTGCTCAAGTAACTGCACACTCCCTGTGTTCTCCAGCTCATAACTCCTCAGGTGTTCATTGTACCATGTATTTTGTTGTCTCACGAAAAAAGTCAGTTTGTTACAAATCACCATTATCTGTAACACTTCACAAAAGTCAGGCAGTCCTGCAGTGGAACCACAACACAACAACATTCCCACTGCATAGTTGGTGCCTAAACTGCACACATTATTGGCAACATGCACAGCTGTAACAGCAGGGAATCTGCATTTCACCAGGTCTTTTAGATCATCCTTAAGCACATCTAAAGAGACCTCTGTTGTTTTTGTGACTGCAAGTGATGGTTTGACAGAATGTGATTGATGATATGCAACCATGAGCTGGTGCTTATTTGCAAGGGACAGCAAAATATTCCTGAAACAACCAGTGTGTCTGACCACCTTCTTGAAAAAGCTGTGTTTGGCCTCGAATCTCATTGTCCAGAGGGCAGCTAGGGGAACAAATTCCCGAATGAGCTGAGGATAGTGCTCAAGCAAATGGTGCTTGGGAATGAGCTTATGTTGGGGGAAAACATCAAGGAATCTGCTTCGGTGTTCTGAAATGATGCTGTCAAGATAGCAAATGCTTTCTTCAGTATGGGCTCGAGACATGACAAGGTCCACAATGTCTTTCAGTGTCATCAGCATCTGCCATACAGGCTCTTGTTGGGGTTCTTTTAAACCTATAATCAGAGGCAAAAGACGTAATAAGCACCAATTTTCATGTGCGTTGCCCCCTACTGATTTTCGAGTCGAAAAGTTAGCAGGAATGAGATGAGGGCGATTTGTTTTATCACTCCACTTGTATGGGAAATTGGAAATGGCATCATTCAGTTCCATGAGAGAAAAATATTTTTTCTTGATCAAGTTCTCAAATGCCAAAGCCAGTTCCACTGGAACAATGCCCTCCAGCAGATCATGTAAAACATCTGGAGGGTAACCAGATGTAACATGAAAATGCTCAAGTTTTTCTGACAATGCACACTGTTTTTTTACACCATAACAATGAGGGTGATCTGGACTAGACACAGCTGTCTGTACATGCAGTGTATGTTGATCTTTGGTTCTTTGATGAAAAGACCCAGATCTCACTTCATTGGACTGAAACTTGGATCGCTCCCCAACACAAAACCGGCAGATGTATGACCCTGCAAAGCTTTCGACAAATCCTGCCACAGAGTGCGCCCCCAAATTATCTGCCACCACACTGACCACAGTCCCTTTAATGGCTTTCCCTAACGCTGGAACAAAAAGACCATCTTTCTCCAAGCTTTGGAAATCTGTTAAAAGTGGCTCTAAAACTCGCTGGAATCCAAACTGCTTGGTGTCTTCAGCCTTACACAGAATTGCAAGGTAGATTGATGTCAATGTGGAACGTAACTGCACCGGAATGTTTCCCAACACCCAATAAACAGCTGTGACTTTGTGCTTTTTTCGAGATGTCCCAAGAGGATTACATACCTCAAAGTCATCAACGTACAGGATGAGACTCACTCTGTTCTCCTCTACAGAGAAAAACTTGTTGCTTTGATAGTGAGATCCATCACGAAATGTCTGGTACTTAAAGTCATTTTCAGTTTTTTTTTCACCTTCAAACGTGTTTTCTTGAAAAGACTTACTTAGGACCTGCACCAAGGAGGGCAATATTGGGACATACTGGAAGGTTTTGCCCTTTTTTTTATCAAGTATGTGTTCTTCTGGTTCAACAACTGAAAAATGCTTCTTCATAAATTCTCTTCTCTTGTAATAAGTTGTGAAAGGGCCACCTGTCCCCAAGGCAGTACTTATAGGGTGTGTCTCACAAAGATTTTTCACTAAATCTGAGATAATGGCTGGATCCAGATCACAATTATGGCTTTTCAAGGTGGACACCACCACATCTCTTAAAAGTGGACCAGATGCAGAGGTGGATATAAACTGAAGCTCATCTACTATTTCATCAATGCATTTGTTTGGGACATTGAACATGCTTTCTAACTTTAAAAATAGATGGCCAATTTTCTCTTTTATATCTTGAAACAACTCCTGTGGTTCCCCATCCCAAAGCTCTAAGCTCTCTTCCACACAGGTCTCATCCTGAGCAAACATGGGTTCATTAGGTTTGCTTTTTAATACTTCAGTTTTAAAATCCTCAAGGGTGTGTGACTGGTGTTTTCTGTGTCTATGTGTAGCAAAGGTGGAATAAATATTTGTACTGAAGTTGCAGTTTTTGAAGACACATGCAACTACTTCAAACTTCCTTAAGTGGTTGTTAAGATGCTCAAAATACTGCTTCTCTGAATTAAAAAAAAACAGAGCAGCAAAGTAGACAAGTAAATGAAAGAGGTCCACTTTGTGTGACCATCTTCACATGGTGTCGAGACAAATGGGTCTTAAGGGCATTAAATGTTTTAAACGAGCAAGGGCAATCAGTGTGAAGACAAGGGACTGACTGGCTGCGACCACCATTTCCATGCTTTAGTCTGTAGTGTTTTAACAATCCCAACCTCTTCTCTGACTCAAAGCTACATATCTTACACATCCATCTCATGTTGTGGCACCTTAAACAGACAAATTAACCAAATTAAACCAAACTGCCACACAAATAAATTATGTGACAAGTTAAAACTAATCGTTACTAATTTGATCTTACCTTGTGGAGTTCAAATTAGCAGTCAGAAGGTCCTATGTTCTGTAAAAAAAAAATAAAATAAAAATTAAAAAAAAGGTTATCTATATGCTTTTCAACTAATTTCTACTAACTCAAGAATGCACACTGATATTATTATTTTTTATTTTTTTTACATACAGTGGCTTGCAAAAGTATTCGGCCCCCTTGAACTTTCCCACATTTTGTCACATTACAGCCACAAACATGAATCAATTTTATTGGAATTCCACGTGAAAGACCAATACAAAGTGGTGTACACGTGAGAAGTGGAACAAAAATCATACATGATTCCAAACATTTTTTACAAATAAATAACTGCAAAGTGGGGTGTGCGTAATTATTCAGCCCCCTTTGGTCTGAGTGCAGTCAGTTGCCCATAGACATTGCCTGATGAGTGTTAATGACTAAATAGAGTGCACCTGTGTGTAATCTAATGTCAGTACAAATACAGCTGCTCTGTGACGGCCTCAGAGGTTGTCTAAGAGAATATTGGGAGCAACAACACCATGAAGTCCAAAGAACACACCAGACAGGTCAGGGATAAAGTTATTGAGAAATTTAAAGCAGGCTTAGGCTACAAAAAGATTTCCCAAGCCTTGAACATCCCACGGAGCACTGTTCAAGCGATCATTCAGAAATGGAAGGAGTATGGCACAACTGTAAACCTACCAAGACAAGGCCGTCCACCTAAACTCACAGGCCGAACAAGGAGAGCGCTGATCAAAAATGCAGCCAAGAGGCCCATGGTGACTCTGGACGAGCTGCAGAGATCTACAGCTCAGGTGGGGGAATCTGTCCATAGGACAACTATTAGTCGTGCACTGCACAAAGTTGGCCTTTATGGAAGAGTGGCAAGAAGAAAGCCATTGTTAACAGAAAACCATAAGAAGTCCCGTTTGCAGTTTGCCACAAGCCATGTGGGGGACACAGCAAACATGTGGAAGAAGGTGCTCTGGTCAGATGGGACAAAATTGAACTTTTTGGCCAAAATGCAAAATGCTATGTGTGGCGGACAACTAACACTGCACATCACTCTGAACATACCATCCCCACTGTCAAATATGGTGGTGGCAGCATCACGCTCTGGGGGTGCTTCTCTTCAGCAGGGACAGGGAAGCTGGTCAGAGTTGATGGGAAGATGGATGGAGACAAATACAGGGCAATCTTGGAAGAAAACCTCTTGGAGTCTGCAAAAGACTTGAGACTGGGGCGGAGGTTCACCTTCCAGCAGGACAACGAGCCTAAACATAAAGCCAGGGCAACAATGGAATGGTTTAAAACAAAACATATCCATATGTTAGAATGGCCCAGTCAAAGTCCAGATCTAAATCCAATCCAGAATCTGTGGCAAGATCTGAAAACTGCTGTTCACAAACGCTGTCCATCTAATCTGACTGAGCTGGAGCTGTTTTGCAAAGAATGGGCAAGGATTTCAGTCTGTAGATGTGCAAAGCTGGTAGAGACATACCCTAAAAGACTGGCAGCTGTAATTGCAGCAAAAGGTGGTCCTACAAAGTATTGACTCAGGGGGCTGAATAATTACACACACCCCACTTTTCAGTTATTTATTTGTAAAATGTTTGGAATCATGTATGATTTTCGTTCCACTTCTCACGTGTACACCACTTTGTATTGGTCTTTCACGTGGAATTCCAATAAAACTGATTCATGTTTGTGGCTGTAATGTGACAAAATGTGAAAAAGTTCAGGGGGGCCGAATACTTTTGCAAGCCACTGTATGTCAGCTCGGTGTCAAATTTAAAACAGGTCAATATGAAGACTTGAGTGAAATCGAGTGCGTACATCGTTTTGTTTTTTGTTTTTTTTGTTTTTTCGAAATACACCTCATGGCAGCGGTGCAGCAATTATTTTAAACTGGACCATGGTCGTTTTATTCACAAAGACGTTAGTTAAGGCAGCAGGCGTGTGTTTTTTAGGTGGCCATCTAAGCTGTAAAGTGCTGTGGGAAATTCTGGACATACCTCCTGCCAGGAAAGTTAGTCAGCAAGTCTAGCAGGAAAATACACTATTTGCTAGCGCAGCTGCTTTCAGTGCGGAGAAACTGACTTTAGTAGGTGAGCCAACAGGAACGTACAAAGTTTGTTCCACTTAAAACTTACATTCATGGTTCCACTTCTTCCCGTTTCCGTCAAGTCTGCCAACCGTCGAAATGTGGACCATGGTATGTCTGAAGAAAGACCGCTCAAATGTGGGGAGGGGCTTTGACGTCATGCTCCGAATGCAGAGAAGGTGGCCATATTCACTGATGTCACTCCATTACATTTTACTTGGAAATATCAACTAATTAAGCCAATGAATTGGTTTAGTGAATATTACTTGGATCGAATGATTCAATTTACATACAAAACTGAGGACACATAATTACAAACAATCCTCAAGTAATGCACTACAAGAAAAACTGCTATTTTAAAGTAATAGCACTGAATTTGTATTAAAATTTATATAGCTAATTGAAATAATAATTACTGGGCCAAAAAAACATTTTTTTCAGTGCGCCTTAAGAGTGTGGCCATCGGTTTGGCCATCACACAGACAAATGCTGATGGATACTGACGCTCCTCTTGGTTCGTGAAAGGCTGCGTGTTGATGGATTTTGCTTTTGCACTCAACTTGTTTAGCTACACAACTGAGGACCTGGTTGTGTCTCCATGTGTGTCTGCCCTGAGTAAGGCTAGTCCTACAACCAACCAAGATGTGCTTGAGTGTGGCTTGGACTGTACACAGGGGGCAAACCACAGCTGCAGATTTATTGGGGAAGGTAGCACGGATGTAGCTCGGATGATGAAACTCCATTCCCAGATTTCACTCCATGTGAGTTTCCTCTTTTCAACGCTCTCCCAATTCATCCAGCGACCCTGCTTGGCCAGCGCTACGGCTCTGGCATGTCTGGCTGTTTCCTCCTGTTGACGTACCTCCTTCACCACCATTTTTTGACGTTCGGTTACAGATGCCTGTTGCCACCGAGGTGTTACTGCGCCAAGACCAAATGCTCCTCTGTCCTGTTGGATGTGACCCACCACATCACAGTGGCGAAGAGCAGATTTGGCCTGTAGCACAGCTGTGGCTGGGGTCCACTTCCTCCCCATTGCTAGGGTGGGAGCAGCGCCTCTCACTATAGGGTCCCTGAAGTCCGTGAGTGATATCTCAAGCCTCACCTTTTGCACATTTAAACTCTTTTAACAGGTTAGGGATAGGCAATGACAGTACCCCGACGCTATAGAGTGCAACGCTGCTGAGGCATTTGGGAAGTCCGAGCCACTTCCTCATGTAGGAGCTCACTAGCCTCTCCAGTCGATTGGCATGATTAAGCGAGACCTCGTACATTGTCAATGGCCACAGCATTCTGGGTAACGACACAAACTGGAAGCACCAGAGCTTCAAATTCCCTGGGAGTGCAGTGTTGCTAATCCGCCTGAGGTCATTAGCCATGTTCTGCCATAATTGTTTAAGTTGCCAGGTGTCATTGAGGTCCGCATTTTACCACCGCAATTTACCACTTAGACTTCTCTCAGACTGTTGGGATCGTTCAGCTATCAGTTTTCCTTTTATGATGGGGCTGCTGCAAGATTTACTTGGCTTAAACTCCATTCCTGCCCATTCAATGTTTTCCTGGAGCTACTGTAGCAGTCGCCTAGTACATGGTTTTGTTGTTGTAATGATGGTCATGTCATCCATGTAGGCTCTAATGGGAGGAAGACGAAGATCACTCTTGAGTCTCTCACCTCCCACTACCCACCGAGTGCCCGCATAACCAACTCAACTACCATGCTAAATGCCAGAGGGGAAATCGTGCAGCCTGCCATAACTCCAGTTCCAAGGTGCTGTCAGGTGGTAATGTTCTCAGCTGTTACACAAAAAAGTAAATCTTGAAAGTAGGTCTTGACCAGTCCTGTGATGTGGTTTAGTACAATGAAATTGTTGAAGGCCATCCACAAGATCTCATGTGGAACTAACCCAAAAGCGTTGGCAAGGTCTAAAAAGACCACATGAAGGTCTCTTCGTTCTTTCATGACAGTTTGAATCTGGTGCCAGATGACACTGTCATGCTCCAGACATCCCGAGAAGCCCGGATGTCGGCCTTCTGCATTGATGTGTCAGCATAGTTGTTTCTTTGCATAAAAAGTGTATAGTCTTTGGGCCAAGACACTGAAGAAGACCTTTCCCTCTATGTTAAGCAGGCTAATCTGGCGAAACTGGCTGATGGATGAGGAGTTCTTCTCCTTAGGGATCAGAATACCTCCTGCTCTTCGCCAAGCCCTTGGAATCACTCCTTTCTGCCATGCTACCTTCATCAGCTTCCACGGGTATTTGAGGACTCTAGGGGTATTTTTATAGAGCCTATATGACATGCCATTGGATCCTGGGGCCGATGCTGCTCTTGCCTGCTTCACGACCTTCTCCACCTCATTTCATGTGGGTGGCCTTATGTATCTTTGGTGTTCATGTGTCTGAATAGGCGGCATATCACTTGGAATAGTAACTGGCTCCGATCCTCAGAGTAAGTTTTCCTCAGATGATCTTCCATGTCTTTTAGGGACATTCTGAGGTACCCACGTTTCTCTTCGACAAAAAGGCCCTTAACAAAGTTGTATGGGTTGCTGTAGAAAAGGGTCCTTGTCCATTCTTTCTTCTTCCGTTGTAGTCTGAGGTGCTTTGCACAACTTTTTCGCAACTTAGTACGCTGTTGCTTTATTTCCTCCTGCAGGGCAGTAAGTCCCTCCCTTTCTGTCTCATAGGCCCTCCTTCACTGTTTCCTCAGTTGTCTTCTCTCTTTCACTAACCTGTCAATTTCCCGCTGTCTCCTGGATTTTAACTGGTTTAAAGGGCCTTTCTGCTGCCTCTGAATCTTGTTCTTTACCTCAAACCTCTCGCCTCCAAAGCCGTAGATGATGGTTCCCAGGTACTTCGACTTCCTTTCAAGAGGACCCTTTTGTTGATCTAGTATAAGAACCAGTTCCGAGTCCATGGTTTCCCACTCTCTCTTCTCACTGGATCTGGGCCACAGAATCTGAGCTTTCCTACAACATAAGCCAGAGGCTACAGACTAGAGCTGGGCGATAGAACGATAACGATATGTATTGCGAAATAACTTTTTCTCGATAGAAAAATTAAACTATTGCGATAGGCCACATCTCTCTTGTCCTCTTAAAAAAAAAAAGAACAGCCAATCCAAATTAAGTAGCGCAGACCCGAACCAATCACAGCCGCAGCATCACGTAACGTGACTTGTTACGTACAGCACAAGTTCCAAGCCGCACATGTGTATTTGTTTGGGAAGCAGCTAGCCGCCGTGCCACCCGGGTAATGGAGGAAATGAGTTTGCCGACTAGAGAAAAATCAACCGAGAGCGTGACCGAAGGTTACCGAAGAAAAAACCGATGATGGTTCCAATGCCCGAGAGATTGTCAAACGGAAGGGCCATAGAAGTTCCGCAGTGTGAAGGTATTTCGGCTATTTCAAGTCTGACAAAAAACAGAGTAGCGCGCACTGTAAATTGTGCCGAAAGCAAGTCTGGAAATACAATAAACCGGTGCATGCTCAATCTCTGACTAAAAGTGCTAATTCGTCATTCGGCTTTTGTCAGACTAAAGTCACTGTTAAAACTGTTTGAAAAGCTAAGCTATACAACAAGGAGAGATTGAGAATGTCCTTTTAGTTCTCAGTTTATTTGATATTGACAAAAGTTAGTCAATTTTGTCTGTTCTTCTGTAAAACAAACTAAGATTTATTTTTAGAATTAAAATTTTGTTTCTAAGTGGAATTGACAATTTAGTAGTCTGTTTTGTTTGTTCTATTTTGAAACTTAAACGCTTTAGCGGCTGCGTTTTGTGTAGTTTGCAATATTTGCCTTTATTTATCTGAAACTGAAGTCTCATGTTCCTTAAGTACATCTACCCTGTTGAACTTATTATAGGAAATAAATATTTAAATCAAAACAAGCTGCTGATTATTTCACATTTTACTTGTGAGCAACGGCACATTTAAATCTTACAAATATAGTTATTTGGCTTATATCGTGATATATATCATTATCGCCTGAAATGAAAAAAACATATCGTGATTCGAAAAAATCTTATATCGCCCAGCTCTACTACAGACCCACAGACTGATGTAAATCCCTGTCCTAATAACGAGATGCATTTGATCTTTCTTTTAATATTAAGATAACACAACTTGTTCAACAGTTCAGTCTTGAACTGAGTGATCTCTTCCAGGATGACAGGAAGCATGTGGTCGCCAATTTTGAAGCCACCCTGATAACCTTATCCCACCAATGATGTGGAGATCCAGCTTTTTTAGATCCAATTAAAATCAATGCATTCAAAAAGATGCTCTGGAAAACAGAAGAATTCTTGGAACAGAGTTTAATACACAGAATCATATGAACAGCAAGAAAATACATATAGACATTTAGCAAGAGAATTGCATAGCAGAAAGCAAGTAAAGCAAAACCCCGGGGTGAAAAGCCTTTAAGCACAAACCGCTCAAACACAAAAAATGACAGACAGGGGGGAAAAAGCAACAGTAGCAGCCCAGGGCATCTCGACCCTCCTCTTTATATAGGGTCAGTGACCCCTCCTCCTGATGTTTGGTATTTTTCCAGTCCTTGCTTTTTCCCTGTTCCATATTAAAAATTTAACTAATAAGTATTTTCTCAACTCTACAAATGTCAACATTAACCCCAATAATCGATGTAATATGTTTGTCAATACTTTTCCCCAATCAGTTGTCAATTTTGCACTTTGTTCTTCTTAAATCTCCGACACTTGTGTTACATAACCTTCTGGCACTGCTCCATAACTCTCCACGGCTGTTCCCGACATCAATCATTTTAATTAGGTTCTTTTTGACAGACTCCCAGGCCGGCAAATTTTGTTTAGTTTTATGGGCTAGAGATGGGTGCTTTGCCACCTTATGGCAGCGGAGAAGCTCCCAGGTGCAGTTCAGCAGGGCCAAGTTTATTTAACCCTTTGTTTGGACTAGTTATCATTGGCCATAATACAATCAAAGGTTACTTATTGATCCTAATCACTACTTTTCAGACATTATTGATCACATATGCTCATTCAATAAGTGGCACCAACTTCATTAATATACTTGTGAAAAATATTTGATCTAAAGATGTGGATCTTGTGATTTTAAACATGCAGGTTAAATGCTTATCACAGTGATTCCATTATATAAACACTCCAGTTCAGGTATATATATAGTGAGAGAGTATGCGAGTATATATGACTACATAGTGTATATGTGAGTATATGTCCAGTGTACACAGATATATATGTAATAAAAATCCACAACAAGCACTAGAGATCAATGAATGCTTAAATGAGAATAAAAATGATGTGATTCTCGTGCTGTTTTCTACAGTCACCTGAGCTCGACACAGTTGAACATCTCTGGGAGATTTTGGAGCGATGTGTTAGACAGAGGTCTCTACATGTTTTTGGAGAATGGCCTTCATCCCTCCAGCAGAGTTCACAGTATTAGTCTTGCTGTCCTTTGTCAATATATATGCATCTTTGTATGGAGTGGATCAGCCAGTTTATCAGAGCATCAAAGACAAATGTCACGGTGTGTGCTGTGTGGCAGGCCAATGTAGGACCCAAATCCAGGACACTCAGATGAAGGATAAACTCAAAGTGCAGCTTTATTGCTGGAGAAAATAACATCGACTACAAATTGAAACTGGAAAATTCAAATAAAAACAAACCAGAAACTGTAACCTTGGCTATGGCTGGAAACACGGAGAGAAACGCACAGCAGTGAGGATGCACGATGCGACACAGAACAAGGAAAACACAGGGCTTAAATACAATGGGCAGTAACAAGAGAATGGGAAACGGGACAAAGGGAAGCAAAACTAGTTACACTGCACGCTGCACTGGGACTATAAAAAAAAACCCCAACATGAGACAATTCGCAAACTTGCGAACTTGACACTGAGAGACAGACTGAATATGACACATGGAACGCAGGGAAGATACAGAAACCTGAAACTAGAAGCTAGAAAAACAACAAATTTAACATGAACAGAAAACCATCAAGAGAACTCAAAACGACAAATAACAATAATCAAGAAATATAAAATAAACACAAACTCAAAACACTGGATCGCATATTTTTCAATATTTATGAATATAGATGCTAAAAATATAGCGAATAAAAAAACTCTTAATTAATACTGATGCATTTTTATCAACATTTAAAATTCTGTAAACTGGATCCACTGTGTTATTCTGAGATTTTGATATCAGAAAAAGTCCCAAGTTTTACATTAAAAAATAAATATTTATTATTTAAATGTGATGCACTGTAATATTTTCAGTTTTCACATCAGCTGAAAAAAATGATTCAAACAGTGAATTATTTTTGTTGAGTTTGTTTGTTTCAGAGTCAGAGAGCCGTGTCTCTCTACAGTCAGAGGTTTTTGTACGGCGGCTCAATGAGTTTGTATCACTGTGGTACACGTTCGGTGGAGGAACCAGACTGGATATTGGAAGTAAGTCAGTCTTAGATGCGTTTTTAATTTTAATTTTTATTTTCTTCCATTTTATTTTATAAGAGGGGCTAGGAAACTTTTTGTGTAACTGATAAATTATTTTAGACATAAATTTTGTCCTAAGAAACCAAGTCAGCTTTGGAAATGTATATTCAAAACCTTAGTACAATTTTAGATAAAAATTTGGGATGTTTCATATCATTAATTATTATTTCTGGTAGGGCTGAACGATATATCGCATTTGCGATAATATCGCGACATGATCAAGTGCAATTTTCTAACCGCAAAGGCTGCGATTATACTCTGTTTACGTGACATGCGCGAGTAAAACATGTGATATGATCAAACGAGATTGTCTAACCACAGAGGCTGCACTCTGGTCACGTGACACGGGGAGCAAAGTTTTGAAACAGTCTACCGAGAGTGAACTAGCAAGCAAAGCTGTAGCCTACACAATGGCCTCAGGTTCAACAGAACCAGAGCCTGCGGGGATGCTAGTACCAAAGAGGAACTGCACATCAGCCGTGTGGGAATATTTTGGGTTTAAAAGAGATGATGTCGCACAGAGTCAGGTACTGTGTAAAACCTGTCTTGGTAGAGTTTCTACATCTCGGGGAAACACTACGAATTTGTACCAGCACCTTAAGACTCAGCACAAAACAGAGTATGATAGATGTATGGCTAAAAAATCTAGTAGTGTGCAGAATAAACCTAGTAACGTTACTCGGCAAGGATCACTGACCGAACTGTTTGAAGGTGTTACGCCATATGAACGCACTTCAAAACGGCACATGGAAATCACCAAAGCAGTAACCCACTGCATCGCGAAAGACATGATGCCCGTCAATACGGTGACCAAGCCTGGGTTCAATAATTTGGTAACTACACTGGATAAGAGGTACAGAATGCCCTCCCGCACGTATTTCAGTCAGACTGCAATACCCGAGCTACATGTGCAATGTAGGCGGAGGGTTGCAGCAGAGTTAAAGGCTGTTGAGTTTTTTGCGGCGACAACAGACATGTGGTCAAGCCGTACAGCAGAGCCCTATCAAAGTCTGACGGTGCATTACATTACCGAAGACCTCCACCTCGAAGCTCGCAGCCTACAAACGGCCTACTTCCCCGAAGACCACACAGGGGAAAACACTGCTGCTGGCCTGAGAGAGGGGCTTGCGTGTTGGGATCTCCCTGAAGACAACCTTGTCTGCATAACGACGGACAACGCGTCAAATATGGTGAAAGCAGCACAGCTGAACGAATGGACCAGGCTCCAGTGTTTCGGACACAGATTACATCTTGCTATTGGTAAGTTACTGCCGTGAGAGAGAGAGAGAGAGTGTGTGTGCGTGCGCATGCATGTATGCGCGAGCCTGTGTATCACTCTCTCCCACAAACACACCACACTATTATTTATCTTGTTCTTTACTGCTGTTATTTCTAGATATGTTATGTCAACCCCACACTGATGTACCCACCTCTTCTTATGTATTTTCTTTTTTGTTTTTGTCTTATGGTCTTATGGTCTTATGTTCTTGTATGTCATGATGTATGTAACAATAGCTTTGGCAACACTGTTCCCATAGTCATGCTAATAAAGCAACTTTGAATTTGAGAGAGAGAGAGAAATGGTGAAACCTTGCATCATAACTGCAATTGTATGTCTAACACTAATTTTACTTTTTACTTTATTTTTTTTTTCCCTCCAGAAAATGCAATCAAAGATGGTAGAGTATCAAGAGCAATTGGGCTGTACAAGAAGTTGGTGGGGCACTTCTCGCACAGTTGGAAGAAAAAGGCAGCACTCACTGAGGCACAGAAGGAGCTTAAGCTTCCTGAGCACTCTCTCATTACTGAGTGCCCTACAAGATGGGGGTCCAAAGAGAAAATGATTGCCAGAGTGCTGGAACAGATGAAAGCCATATCGCAGGTATTGACAGGTGACCGACATGCACGCTCCCTCATCCCAACCTGGCAGGATGCTGAAGTGTTGGAGTCCATTCATAAGGCACTGCATCCTCTCTCCGAATTTACTGATGCTCTTTCTGGAGAAGAGTATGTGAGCATCTCCTACCTCAAGCCAGTTCTCCATCTTCTGGCAACATCAGTCTTGGCTGAAGATGCTGAGGACACTGATCTGACTAGATCAATTAAAACCAAGGTCCTGGCATACCTCAACGACAAGTATAGTGACCTCAACACCCAGGAGCTTTTGGATGTTGCGTCGTTCATGGACCCTAGGTTCAAAACGCAATACATCAGCGCAGACAACCTTCCTGCCATTAAGGCCCGACTGAAGACAGAAATGGTGGAATCGGCTAGACGTACACATAATCAGGTAAATCCTTGAAAATTATATTTCCACAAACACATAATATTTATATATAAGCTAACTGCAAAACTAATGTCTCTCTTCCCATCTGGCAGGAGAAGAGGTCTCGCACTGAAACTGCTCAAAATTCTCCAAGTGCACAGGCCTCTGGGGGAAAGGCAAAGAAGACTCTTGGTAGTCTTTTTAAAACCAGTGCGGCCTCTTCAGCTTTGCCTCTGCCACTTGAAGATGTCGTGGAGGCAGAGTTGAATAGTTACCTGTTGACCCCTGTCATTGACGGAGAGGATGATCCCTTAGCCTGGTGGAAGGTGCACAACATTCACTTTCCACGACTGTGCAAGATGGCCCGCAAATATCTGTGTGTGCCAGCCACAAGTGCCCCCTCAGAGCGTCTGTTCAGCACTGGAGGGAATATAGTGACCTGCACTCGCTCATCCTTAAAGCCAGCAAAAGTAGATATGCTGGTCTTCCTAGCAAAAAACCTGTGAGCTAGGATGATTATGGCTAGCTGAGCCATACTCATTGTGCACTTTAGTTTGTGCTGTGTTGCTGTTACTTACTGCAGATAATCAAGATGTTCAGCCAGTTTTAATTTAAAGGCGTGTTTGTGTGTGTGTTTATACAATTGCTATTATGTTTGCACTTTATGTGTAATGTTACTGACTGCAGAGATCAGTAAGATGTGTGTATTTTTTATTTATTAGTTTTATTTATTTAATATTATTTTTTAATTTAATGACTGTCTAGTAGTTCACAGATTTCGAAAAACTGAGTGTGGTAAAGCCACTGATTTTTTTATGTATATTTCTGCAATCTGCACATTGTACTGACTTTCATTTTAATGTTTACACCAGGGTTCCTTGTCAGCACTTTATGCTCAGATGTTTGTAAGCTAAAAATAAACTATTGTGTATGTTCAAATATACTGTTGTGATTGAAGAAGTTAAATAAAAATGTCAGTCATCAATTCATGCATCACCTCATGTCATCATAACAGAGGTCTGTCTTCCAGGAAAGAACAGTTTAAAATTAATGTAATATAGTATTGGCCATACTATATGATGTATTGCTTGTCTTTGTTTAATAATACAGAAGACAAAGACCTTAAAAAATAATCGCATATCGCATCGCAATCGCAATATTGGGGCAAAAAATCGCAATTAGATTATTTTCCATAATCGTTCAGCCATAATTTCTGGTTCTGATGATAAAGTTGTATTTTGAGGGCTTGTAGGTTTAGTTCAGTCTGACAGAGTCAGAGAGCCGTGTCTCTCTACAGTCAGAGGTTTTTGTACGACGGCTCAATGAGTTTGTATCACTGTGGTTGACTTTTGGTGGAGGAACCAGACTGGATGTTGGAAGTAAGTTAATTAAACTGTGTTTATTAATAAATATTTTATCATTTTATTTTATAACCACTTGTAGAATGCGTAGATGAGATAAAATTATTTATTTTATTTAAAATAATTTAGTTACCGATGTTTGTCCTTTTTACTGGACTAATTAGGATGAGCTCTGCAAGTTTCTCTTGTTTAATCTACATTTCTGTCATAGTAAAATATATGTAGACAAGAGTAAACTTCATCTTATGATTAGTTTGTAAATTTCCACCACATCAGCTGCTGTTTGGATGAGTTAAAGTTTGCTTTCTGATGTTTTTATCGTGTCAGATGTTTCAGATTTAGTTTGAAATCATGTGAGCTGTTCAATAACATTTCAAATCTATATGAATGAGTAGCTGCTCTGTGCTTGTGTCCACTCATTTCTTCAGTCATCCATGATTTAGACTTCTAATCATTTTAAAGCCAAACTTCTGCTGTAAATGTTTCCACATCTGCTTCTTTTATTTCCAGTGTAGTTTGAACATATTTCAGGTCAAACTGTGTGATGATTCTCTCTGTGCTGATATGCATGAGAGCTTTCTTAAAGGGAAGTGAAACAATGTGTGAGTTAATGACTGGTGGAGCAGAAAAAACACCTGACAGAAACTTCTTAACGGAGAAATTCAAATTGTGGTTCGTGTCCTCTAAGCTGATTGGTGTTTCCTAGGTGATACCCGCCCTGCCCTGAAGGTGCTGGGTCCCTCCAGTGCAGAGCTGGACCAGGGGAAGGCCACGCTCATGTGTGTGGCCAACAAGGGCTTCCCCTCAGACTGGAGTCTGTCCTGGAAGACGAGCGACAGCAGTGGCAGCAGCAGCATCAGAGGGGAGGAGAGCAGGACTCCTGGAGTGCTGCAGAATGACGGCCTCTACAGCTGGAGCAGCACCCTGACGCTCACTGCAGACCAGTGGGGGAAGGTGGGCTCTGTGACCTGTGAGGCCACCCAGGGCTCCCAGACTCTGGTCTCAGAGATACTGAGGAGAGACCAGTGTTCCCAGTCCTGATGTCAGTCACTGAGTCTTTGATGCTGTTTTTCTTCTGTCTCTTTGTTTCTTTTTCTTTGCAGATTTTTCAAAAAGCATCAAATAGTCATATTTCCATCTCATAATGACAAAAATCATAACAACAATCTCCTCTAGTTTCATCTTTTTGTTTCTCTTTTCTGTTGTAAAACTGATATTTCAACCTTTTAAAAGAATAAAATTGTAACGAGGAAACATGTTCTTTGACTCTGTGAATTTAATAAATACACATTAAAAAAAATAAAGATTTTGAAAGATTTATTAAGCCAGACCTAAAGCAATATGTCTACTGACACACCAAGTGTAATGTGCAGTGAAAATGTTTAAATATATTCTTATACACATATTTGTATGTGTTTGTATAAGATGCTGAGGTCTAGTCAACCATAGTTTATCTGTGTGCTCTTCAGAACTTCTAGCTTAATGATCTACATTTTAATCTGATGATGTAGAAAAAAATCCAAATCATTGAAATTAAAGTGCAGGGTGTCATCTATATGTTTAAACAGAGATCATTTAAATGACATTTAAATGCAGATTTACTGAAGTTTGATTAATGAACTATTTGGCAGTGAAACTCTGATGAAGCAACAAAGCAGAGAAGAGTGTAGAAGCTGGTGGTGGCAGAGATGAAGCAGGTGGAGACTTAGTTGAGGATCTCTAATTGTCCAGGATGAGGTGAGATAAGGAGTCTGAGATTTAAAGCACACAAAACAGAGGCTGAGTAACTCATAGAAGGCGGCGAGACGATAAAATGTCAAATTGTTAGCATGTGATAATGTGGATGTAGCACCAAAATAGTAAATTATCTTCTTATTTTGTATTTATTCATTACTATTATTTAATTTTTGATTTCAGACAACCAAATTGTACGATTAAGAAGAGAGCTGTGTTTCCTTACAGTCAGTGTTTTTTGCTCAGTCTCTGTTGTTATGATACAAACTCTTTTCTTTCAGGAACCAGACTGGATGTCTGGAAATAAATTACATTTAAATCAGTATTTTAAATGACTTTTTGTGTTTCTGTTTTAATTTCAGCATGCAGTTTAGAAACTGACATTTAATAAAAAACACACAGAGTCAGCCAGATGTAGAAGTGTAATATGATGTGTCTCATGTGATGTTGTTTTAACCCAAATGAGCACTTAATTAAATTATTCATGATATCTATATTCATTTCATTTTCCCAGTAAATCAGCGCATTTAAACCTTTAACAGAGTCCGAGAGCCTGAAAGTGGGAAAATAAAATGACAAAATTTATAAACTTGACTGGAAAAGTTTATGAGGTCAGAAGTGAATACAGTTTATTTGAACTTTTACTTTTTTACCACTTTGCTTCAGTTTAGTTAATTTTATATCTAAATGTTTACACATTACATTTATTTCATGTTTAAATCATGATATTAAAATGGGGAAGAGAGACATTGTTCTGGTAATTTTAACATTTTTGTGTTTGGTTGTAATGAATGACTGAACTTTGCTTGAAATCATGTATGTGAAAGGTCATAGAGAGAGCAGCCTCTATGGCCTAAAATAGGGTGATGTAATGTCCTATGATGTGGACATGAAGGAGAGGAGGAGAGAGAAGAAGAACATATATAAAAACCCCATGCAGATGGAATAAGTAGTTCTGCCTCTAGTTTCCTGTGATGGTAGAGAACATCTCTCTGTATGTTCACGCCTTCAGTGGAAGCAGGGTGGACATTCAGAGGACCAGCATTTAGAGCTGGGCGAGTCTCCTCAAGCCAGACTTCCTGTATTGGGGCCGACTGGGCGAATCTACATTGTAATGCAGCACGAGCGATGAGCCGACATTGCAAGAGGACAATACAACTGAAAATAAACTGGATCATAACCTTCATATTGATCAACATTTATGAGGTTCTTTGCACTGACTGTTTAAAGGTTCAATATTAGTGTTTAAAGGGTGTAATATGAGGCTAATCATGTGGATACTTTCAGCTGGACTGTGATCTATAAAGAAATCTTTTCTTTTTTAGGACAAAATATAAAACCTTGCAGGCAATATGGACAAGAAATCAAAAAAAATTGTGTGACACTGTGTCCTGACTGAAAACTGAAAGGTTCGACTGTTTGTATTTTTGTTATCTGTATTTTTTGTATCTGTGTGTGTCCGTGTATAAGGTTTAGAAGTTTAGACAGTAAACAATATCTTCAATAATTATTAAACATACAGGAGGAAACTTTAGCTTCTTTATGATTCTGGTTGACACTGAGATTTTCTTTTCCATAAATATAAATATTATAAAAGGACATTTTGAGCGTCGTCTTATGTTTTTGTGTTGCTGACTGTGAAGGATTCTGATGCTGATCTTTGTCTTCATGTGTGTCATTTTTAAGTGTGAGTAGCTGAGACGTGTGTGAAGTTCAGGTGAAGACATGATGGCTGAACATTTTCTCATTAGGTGTCACAGCTCAGTTCATGGTGATATTTTTGGAAATGAGATAAAATGTGGGATCATGATGGGACAGAGATGGATGCTGAAAAACTGATGCAGAGAAATTTCCTCCAATCATTCATTTTAAACATGTTTTAGTTTCACCTCAGTGTGTGTGTGTGTGTGTCTGTGTGTGCGTGCGCAGCATCTCAAGACTTCATCCAAAGTGATGAATGGCTCCATTGTTTTTTCCCACAGCGTCATGGGAAATCATACCGTGCATACACACTGAGAGTGCACGTTATGTGGGTGTGTGTGTGCATGTGTGCTCTTGTATTACCACTGTTGTGGGGACATAATTCTGTTCACGCAGCTTCAGGTCATTACAGTTTCCTTCATGGGGAACAAAGAAAGTCTCCATAATGCAAATCATTTAATTTTACAGCAATGCCTTGACCCGGGGTAGGTTAAAGTTATTAAACTGATTGTTAGTCAAATGTAAGTCACTGTTATGGCCTCAGAAGTGATCAAAACAAAACTGTGTGTGTGTGTGTGTGTGTGTGTGTGTGTGTGTGTGTGTGTGTGTGTGTGTGTGTGTGTGTGTGTGTGTCTTCAGTGAACTGTATCAGTCTCTGCAGTATCTTCCAGCTGCAGCAGTCACTTCAGTTTCTGTTCAGTCTGACTGAGGGAGGTTTTTGTACGACTGTTTTTCACTGTGTGAACACCTCCTGACTGTTAGGATAGTGATGACTCTGACAGTAATAAACTGCTGCATCGTCAGCCTGGACTCCACTGATGGTCAGAGTGAAGTCAGAGTTTGATCCACTGCCTGTAAAACGAGCTGGAATCCCTGATGCTCGAGTGCTAGACCAGTAAATGAGCAGTTTAGGAACTCCTCCATCTTTCTGTTGGTACCAGGCTAACCAGTTGTTGTTATAAACATTCTGACTGGTCCTACACTTGATGGTCACAGATCCTCCCACAGCAGAGCTCACTGCTCCAGGCTGAGTCACTGTGATCTGTCCTCTGGACTCTGAGGATACAGAGACAACAACATAAAGCAGCTTCATGGTTTTGTGGGCTTCATTTCAGAGGGACAGATGTTGATAGAGGAGAGGAGTTTGATTCTCTGGACTTTACCTGTGAAGCAGCAGCAGAGGAGAGTCCAGATGAGGACGCAGATCAAAGTCATGTTTTTGATGAGGAGGATTTCTGTGGCTTCTGTTGTGATGAAGGACAGCTGTCAGTCATCCAGTGTTCAACTCTCAGGACTATAAACTCTCCCAGAGCACTGGAGCATGGTGCTGCTGATGCAAAGTGGCTCTCTATGGAAATGCTCTGACTGTCTCCAGCAGGGATGTTGTTTGTCGATCAATCAACCACTTCATGATATTGACAGAAACAAAGGTGCTCATTTCAGTATCCAATTAGACTTATTTAAATGGAAATTCTTTTTCTGAAAGTCTCCTTTTATTTAACCCTCGTTCTCTCATCAAATTTTCCACCCTGTCGACACCTTCATATACAAAAATGTACATGCAAAAAATCTGCCATAAAGTCCTCCTATGGCAATATTTATTTTTCTTGTTTTTCAAAAATAAATTGAGCCCTTTTTCCAAATTAGCTTATTTTCACAGTTTTAACCCTTTAAATGCCACTTTAAACAGTGGAGTTATTAATCTTTATTGAAAAAACTCACAAAAACTAAATATTTTCCATATAATAAATAGGATGGGGAAGAGACTGACAATTATTCGTGTTTTCGACATATCAAAGTTGAGCAACAAAACTGATTTGATTGCTTGATTATTTTTTGTGTAGTGTCAGATACTCCCTCTCAATAGCCCATTCACTTCCACTGAAACCACAATAAATACTTATATTTCAAGGGTTAAAACCCTGAAAATAATTTAATGTTTCATCAATTTGAAAAGGGCTCAAGTTGGTTAAGTGATCTATGAAAAACAAAAAAAGCTGAAAAAATATTGCTGTATGAGGATTTAATGCCAGATTCTGTGCTTGTACATTTTTGTCCACGAAGGTGTCGACAGGGTGCAAAATGTATCAACAGAGTACGGATGACATGTAAAAGTAAAAGACAACAGATTTCAAAAAATTCTACCAAAAAGAAGATTTCCTGCAACAATCCATGTCACAAGCTATAACACAGCCAAAATGATCACCAAATAAAAAAAATTACAAAAATGCTGGAGGGTGCACGAGGGCTAGGTCAGTACTTTTGTCCATTTCTTGTTGTAGAGCTGAAAGTTCAACATTTTAAATGAATAAAAATGTATCAAATTGTCATGATCCTGGGTCCTTTTGACCCAGCGTTTTGTGTTTTCTATTATTGTGATTTTGGTTCTGTTCTTCATCAGTTTAGTGTTTATTCTTTTCTGCCTGTGTATTGCTGTGTCTAGTCTGCGTTTCTTAGTCTGTGTCCTTGCATGTGTAAGTTCCTGTTTTATTGTGAAGGTCTGCGTCTTATGTGAGTGTTTTCAGTTTCCTCCCTTGTCTCGTCACGTTAATCTCTCCCAGCTGTGTCCCCCACCTGTGTGTAATCTCCCTGTGTTTCTCTGAGTGTATTTAAGTCATGTCTTCTGTCTTAGTAGTTGCTGGTTCGTCTGTGTTATTCCCCTCGGTCTTTCTGCTTCTCTCCGTCCGTTTTCCCGTGTGTTTTCCTGTGCCTCCCTGCATCTTTGTTTCTGGTTTGTTTTGCCCAGTTTAGGTTTTCCTGTTTCACGTTCACCCGCGCCCTTGCTGTTTGTATTTTCTTTTATTATTAAACTCACTTGCACCAGAGCTGCCGCTTCCTGGGTCCTAAATCGTTCTCACACGGCTTGCATTGCAACCCGTGACAGTACGAACCAGCCAACATGGACCCTGCGGCATTCAATCCATCCGAGGAGTTCCAAGACGACATCAGTTATAATGTGGAGATTCTCCTCGGGCTGTGGCTGGAGAACCCTCCGAAAGAGCTTCGCCGCGGTTTTGAAAGCCGGCTACAACGGCTCTTTTCCGGCTTGCCATGGCTACTGGAATCGCTTCCCCCGACCATGCAGGCCTTTCTCCACAACACACCACACCTTCTCTCAGCCACTACTGCCTCGCTGCCCGACCCGCCAGATGTGGTTTTGCCCGGCCCGTTGGAGCCGTCTGCGGGGAGGAAACGACGATCGCGCCGCCGGCGTGCCACCCCACAGCCGGACGTTCGGATTTCTAAATCGCCAGCTGTGGTGAGTGAGGACTCTGTTTCTTTTTCGGACCATGTGACTGTTCATTCAGGAGCTGTGTTTTGTGCGGTGGATAGTAATACGAACCACTTATCGCCTGCACAGCCACGTTCAGCTCAGTTAGCTGCCCAGCAGCCACGTTCAGCTCAGTTAGCTGCCCAGCAGCCACGTTCAGCTCAGTTAGCTGCCCAGCAGCCACCGTCCGCTCAGTTAGCTGCCCAGCAGCCACCGTCCGCTCAGTTAGCTGACCAGCAGCCACCGTCCGCTCAGTTAGCTGACCAGCAGCCACCGTCCGCTCAGTAGCTGCCCAGCAGCCACCGTCCGCTCAGTTAGCTGACCAGCAGCCACCGTCCGCTCAGTTAGCTGACCAGCAGCCACCGTCCGCTCAGTTAGCTGACCAGCAGCCACCGTCCGCTCAGTTAGCTGACCAGCAGCCACCGTCAGCTCAGTCTCCAGTGTCACCCGTAGCTCAGTCTCCAGTGTCACCGCTACCCGTAGCTCAGGCTCCTGTGTCACCAGTTTCACTCATTCACTCCATGCAGGGAGGTAATCTAATTTCTACTCAGGGTGCTTTTCATGGTTTAGCCGCTGTTGGCACAGTTTGCCACTCCAGGGCTTCCCCAGAGGCTAGGTCTCAGTCCCCAGCTGATTCTGGACCCCTGAAGTTTAAGCAGCCCCCTGAGAACTGCACCATGTCAGCGTTGCCTGGGCAGAGCCAGTGCTCAGTGCAGCGCCAGTTGCCTTTGTGTCTGCCAGAGGACTCCGTGCCTGTTGGCTTTGTTTTGGCCGGTCCGAGGGACCGCTCCGGCCTTTGTCTCCTGTCGTCGCTGGAGGGTCCGAGGGACTGCTCCGGCCTTTGTCTCCTGTCGTCGCTGGAGGGTCCGAGGGACTGCTCCGGCCTTTGTCTCCTGTCATCGCTGGAGGGTCCGAGGGATCCGTCCAGCCGGCAGCGCCACCGCCTCCGGCTTCCACGCCGCCGCCTGCAGCGCCGCCGCCTGCAGCACCGCCACCTGCAGCGCCACCGCCTCCGGCTTCCACGCCGCCGCCTGCAGCGGCATCACCTTCGTCTGGTCCAGCTTCCGAGTCTTCACCCTCGTCTGGTCCAGCTTCCGAGTCTTCACCCTCGTCTGGTCCAGCTTCCGAGTCTTCACCCTCGTCTGGTCCAGCTTCCGAGTCTTCACCCTCGTCTGGTCCAGCTTCAGACTCATCATCCTCGCCTGCAGCAGCCTTTGCTTCTGCCTCTGCATCGCCTGGTCCAGCCTCTGTGTCTTCGCCTTCAGCGTCGCCTGGTCCTGCCTCGTCTGGGTCTGCAGTTAACCGGCCACTTTCCAGGCTGTTGGTCGGGCGCCATCGCCGTCGTGGGCGGCTCCCAGACCCCCTTCGCCTGAGTCGCCGCCGTTGCCTTCCGCACGGCCGTCCCCCGGACCGGTGGTGTCGTCGCCGCCGTTGCCTTCCGCACGGTCGGCCCCCTGAACTGTTCGGGCTCCTGTGCTGTCGGTCCCCTGGCCGGCCCCCTGAACTGTTCTGTTTTGGACTCTGTTTTCTTGGGCTCCGGTGTGTTTCTTTTGTTGTTGTTTTTTGGTTTTGGACTGTTTTGTTTTTTGACCCTCTTGGTGCTCCTGTTTTGTTTTGCTTCGAGCCCTCCTTCCTGGACCCCCACTGCCTGCCCTGGTCGGGTTGTTTTCTGTTTTTGGACATTTTTATTTTTTTTTTCTTGTGTTGGGCTGTCTGGAGCCAGCCCTTGAGGGAGGGGGGGGGGGGGGGGGGGGGGGGGTACTGTCATGATCCTGGGTCCTTTTGACCCAGCGTTTTGTGTTTTCTATTATTGTGATTTTGGTTCTGTTCTTCATCAGTTTAGTGTTTATTCTTTTCTGCCCGTGTATTCCTGTGTCTAGTCTGCGTTTCTTAGTCTGTGTCCTTGCATGTGTAAGTTCCTGTTTTATTGTGAAGGTCTGCGTCTTATGTGAGTGTTTTCAAATGCCTCCCTTGTCTCGTCATGTTAATCTCTCCCAGGTGTGTCCCCCACCTGTGTGTAATCTCCCTGTGTTTCTCTGAGTGTATTTAAGTCATGTTTCTGTTTCTCTCCGTCCGTTTTCCCGTGTGTTTTCCTGTGCCTCCCTGCATCTTTGTTTCTGGTTTGTTTTGTTAGTTTTGCCCAGTTTAGGTTTTCCTGTTTCACGTTCACCCGCGCCCTTGCTGTTTGTATTTTCTTTTATTATTAAACTCACTTGCACCAGAGCTGCCGCTTCCTGGGTCCTAAATCATTCTCACACGGCTTGCATTGCAACCCGTGACACAAATATGCTCTTTGAATAGTTGGGTTGCGGTCACGTGGTTCTGATGACGTGCGGAGGCAGCGCGATTTTTGAGTGGAGGGCGGAAGTAAACATGGAGGACACTGTGGAGAGTCAGGAGAGCAGCTATTGCGCAACTTTAGACCCCGTTTCTCGGGAGAGATATAAACAGATAGTTAAAAAAATATATCGGACGTGATCCGTATTCTTTGAAAATGTCCGAATACACCACAGAAGTAAAGGATTTGCCTACTATCGAGGCTGTGGATATCACCAACTACTTGGTCCTCCAGACTTCTTACTACACTAGGCAGCAAATGAAAGCTTTCAAGAGTCTGGAGGCGTACAATTTTTTTGTCAGCGGGTGGGTCCACAACCTTGGAACAAAACGTCTCCGTGATGGATACAGTTTGGTGTTTGCAAGGGTGAGTGTTTGTTCTTATATTGCTTTATCTTAAACACGCTAACAGTTAGCGGTAGCGGCTTTAACGTCAACAAACATGCCACATCCTTAGGACTTCGTTAGAGTGACAGTTGTTTGTTTCAAGGTAAACCATTCCCAGAGGTCTAACGAGACACCTCTGAAGACTTGGGTAATTGCAAAGGAGGATGGAGAAGTGATTGCAGCTCATTGCAATTGTATGGCAGGGTTAGTAGCCTAATTAAGTAGGATGTTATTGCAATGAGAACACACACACACACACACACACACATACGCATAGGGCACTGCTAGCATTTTGCAGGTGTACTTCAGTAGTAGTGGGGAGAGAGTGTTTTCTTTTAGCTAAGAATTCATCAGCTAAGAATTTGTGTGATTGCCTTAGATCCCTCATGACACTCAGATGCATTTTTCAGATAGAGGGTAGAACTATTCAGTCATGTCATCACCTAGATAATGATTTCTCTATAGGCTGTTGAGAAAGAGTTAATGAATAAACATGTTACTTCAAATAAAGTGCCATTGCACATTAGTATTAGTAAGCTATGCATCATCAAAATGTACTATAAATATTGCATTTCATGTTAAAAAGATTATGTGCTCTATTTCCAGACTATCAGAATCATGCTCGCACGTTGGAGCTGTTCTTTTTGCAGTTGAAGCTGGGGTGAAAATGAGAGCGACATGCACATCAGAGCAGTGCAAGTGGCTGATGCCATCTCATGTTAAAAAGGTAAGCCAAAAAGCAAAATGAAGGATAAAGAATGTTATATTGGGACTTCATGTGACAGTAGGATAAAATATCTTCCCCTATACTGCTACCTTGTCGTGGTGGGGAAGCTTGAGTGCCTCAATGACCCTGTAGGCTATACCGGCGGGGGCTTCAAGCTCCTGGTAGATCTAATCAAGCCGGGCAGGTTGCAGGTGAGGGGTCAGACAAAAGGCAGTACTTTAATAAATGAAGAGTTCTATTCCAAAACGCTATAACAGCATTTAAAAGCCATTTCCTTTTTCATGACTAACATAACCATGACTGCAGAACCGTATACTGTATATCACACCCTTCTCATGCATGCCTCAACACCCTAGCACTTGTTTTCTGCGCACACACACACCTGACTGCAGCACTTTATATATTCACATTTCTCATGCATTCCTCAATACTCACAACTCCTCACACCACATTTTCATCAACATGGAACTGCTTACTTTCCACTCCTTTTATACCCAGCACATGGCACCTCCATCCCCACCCAACATACACACACACACTTCACTGCCAACCAACCACTATACCCAGCCTAAAACACACATACTCACTCCACTGCCATCACTGTTCAATTTCGAATATTTTTGGAAACGAATATATAGCGTTTTGGAAAAGAGCTTTTTAAATTTTAATGATCTTCTTTGGCTTAATTTTTCCAGATTCCTGCTTGCCCAGTAACTCTGATTGACTTCTCTTCAGCAAAGTCAAAAAAACGAAAGCTTGAGTGTTCCATTGATGGCTGCACAAGTACACAAAAGGTTGGGAAATCACTTCCATGCCCAAGAGTGCAGAGAGATTCAGAGACATACTGTAGGTTTTTTGAGAGTTTAAGCAAAAACTGTCCAAGGAGTGCAGCACTGATGTCTAGGGAACCTTACCACAAAGAATTTGTCCCCCAGTCTAGCATGCTTCCTAAAACTGTGCCTGAGTACAGAACACCAGAGACACTGCAGCTCCCCCCCAAAGACCTTGAAGAGCTATGCCTGGACTTCCAGCTTGAAGAGCTCACCCTGTCCCAAGTCCAGGCTGTAGAGAGGGCGACTCGAAGTCAGAGTGCAAGCAGTATTTGGTTTAGGCAAAGAGCTGGACGCGTAACTGCCTCTAAGCTGAAACAAGTTCTTAAGACCAACCCCCAGCAACCATCAAAGAGCTTGATCAAGGCCATATGCTATCCAGAGGCATATAGGTTCACCACAGCTGCTACAAGGTATTTAGGGTTTGATGTAGGGTAAGGCAGAGTTAAGATTTGGGGTATGAAACTGTCCATAACTGTAACTAAAAAAGTGTTATGAAGATGGAGGTTAGTTATAGGCTTATACGGCTAGGGTTATACAGGGTAAGAACTAAGTATAGTTTAGGGTAATGGCATATTGTATAATACATCACTTTACTGTTTTACACATCCAATACTAAGTAATAATTTCCTTTTCATGTTTGGCATGTGTACTGTTTATAGTTATGGATGCAAACATGAAGCACAAGCCAGAGGAGCATATGAGAAGCTTATGAGCCAGGAGCATGCAGGCTTCTCATGTATGGACAGCGGTCTCTGGCTGAACCCCAGGTGGCCATACATGGGGTCCTCCCCTGATGGGATAGTCACTTGTGACTGTCATGGAACTGGCATCTGCGAGATTAAGGTATTGACTCTGTTGTAGTCAAGGCCATAGGTGTGACATCTTTCCATAAGAATCAGTGAACTGAGTAAAAATGCAGGAAATACCTTTTCTAATTTCTAATCGATTGTTCAATTAAGATAAGATGAGGCTTTATTGTCTGTCTCAAATAGACATTTGTTTTGGGCAATGAGAGATTATGATAACACAGACCACACCCATCATCTTTGCTTCTTCACTGTTTCATCAGATAAATCTTGATTGTTGTTCTCATCACTGTGATTTTAGTGCCCACACTCTCAGAAAGATGCGGTCAACCTGCGCATGCGTGCTGGGGAGAAGGGCTTCTGCCTCATCAGTGACGGGGATAATGTCACACTGGACCCAACTCATGACTACTATTACCAAATTCAGGCACAGCTTCACATTGCAAATGCAGAGTACTGTGACTTTGTTGTGTGGAACCGCAATGACATATTTGTTGAAAGGATTTTGCCTGACCTTGAGTTTTGGGATGATGCGATTCCTAAAGTTGAGTGTTTTTTTAGAAACAGTATACTCCCAGAAATACTGGGACAGCAAGTTACAAACATACATGTGTAATGTGATAAAAGGACGACAACATAATGACATTTTGAATATTGTTATGACCTGATGGTAGTCATTATGAGTTCTGGCTATTGTATTTGCTCTGACGTAGCATTAGAGCACAAATTGTCATTTAATTTTATTGTACATTTAATTGTGTCATTTAAGTGTTGTGTAACACTACACAATGATTAAATGCTATTGAGGCAGCATAATAATACATTGGTGGTTTATTTACAAGATTAGACTTTTAAACAAATAAACAAAATAGATTGCAATCCATCTCACAGTATAATACTGTACAAACTGCCAGCACAATATGACAGTTGGAGAAAAATATTTCATTTGAAAACATTTACAGACTAATCAGGAGTCAGGACTTAGGTACTACTATTACTCTACCCTGTTCTACTTATCACCAGAGCCAAGCAGCAGATACTGGACACTACTCTTCCTCTCCACCCCCTTCTGTGAGCCGTGACAGTGACAAGACATTTAATTTTTTTTAACTGATTGATTACCATCCACCCCCCTTACTCCAGTGGGACAACAGACTCGGAGAGATTTGATAAGGCACAACAAATTACCCCAATCTTGTCGATCAATGCATGTGTCTCACCTGGCTTTGTGGACATGTTCTCTATTGGCATAGCCCTGCTCTGCAGAATGTGATATTTCCTCCTGACTAAACCTATGACTCGCTCAACATGGATACGCAAATTGGCTATTTTCCTTGTCTCTGCCACTTCATAGGCTGACAGCTGTTTTCTCCCTTTAGTGAATGCCGGTGTCTGTAGTGAAGCACAGTAAAACCCCACATTATCGCCAATATTGAACCCACGATCTGCAAGGACAATATCTCCAGGTAACAAGTTCTTTAGGAGGCCACTCTCTATTGTGATCTGCTTATCGCTAACTCTCCCTCCCCAGGCAGAAGATATGTAAGTGACGTAGCCTTGGGGGGCAACACCAATCAAAAATTTTACAGTGTGATGGTGCTTGTAGTTGGACCAAGTTTGAGCTTGTGCAAGAAGATTAGATGGTCTCTCAATAAAGACTTCAAAGCAATCAACAATCACAGCCACTTTACATCCAAATGCCTGTCTGAAACTCAGTGGCATCGTAGCTTGAAGAACATGTCGCTCTGGCCACTCAATTAGGAACTCTAACCTTTTATGAAGTATGTCAATTACTTTATGCCAAACTCTAGAAGCAGTGGACAGAGAAATATTGAACCTGAAAGCTAAATCTTTCAGGGGCAGATTTAGTCTCAGCCTCAGCAAAACTAGTATGAATTGTTCAAATTTGGACAACAAAGACATAGGTCCCGAGGTGATATAGGGCTCGCACAGTTCAAAAATCTGAATTAAAACTAAGAAGTTGGGGAGCCCTGTGTAGAACTTTGTCTTGTCTTCATTTTTTTCAAAAGCCTCCTGGCTGAACTGTGTGTCCACAGCCTTGCTCCGAAGATCAACCAGCTCTGCTGTGTTCTGTCTCAAAACATCCTCCATCTTCTCGATGTCATCCATCGTCAGCTCTGTCTGGCATCCAGCAGCCGCACAGCCTGCAATATAACAGTGGGGGAGCATAATCAGCATAATAGAGGCAACCTCAATTTTTACTCATTTTCACTGTAGGAGTTTTTTAGTGGGCTATTAGAATCTGGTGTAATGTGTTTAATTCACTATGTTAATTTAATGTAATTATTTTTTTTAATCAACAAAAAAACATGTTGCGTCTAAACAAAAAATATATTTATATGTTTCTCACCACAGAAACCTTACATTACGGATATCTTTACTTATCTGTGAAAGGAGACTGTCTGGAATCTGGCAATATAAGAACCATAGCAGTGTACAAAAACCTGTGGTGTGTGCCTGACGGTAATAAGTGCCACTTTTTCTTTTTTTCTGAATAAAATGGTATGGATTTACTCTGTGATTAAAAAATCACAAATATGTAATATGTAACTTGGACCATAATCATTACAGATAATGGCATCTTTTTCTCTTTGACATGATTCTTGTTTGTTTTACATCTCAGCACAATATCTTACCTGGATAAGTGAATGTCTCATTCACACTGAAGTCTTCTGGTTGTGGATTCTCAGCTGGAAGCTGCAGTTCGGGGTTCTCCACTGTCACTAGGCTCAAATCCGGGCTCTCAGCCGTCTGTTGCATATCCAAAATCGCCTCTGCACATCGATGCTGTTCTGCCTTAAGCTTCATTCTTTTCTCTCGTTTGAGAACTGATTCCGATCTGGGTTTTCGTTCGTAGCCGAGATTGACCGTCGGAGCCCAGTCCTCCGACTCTTCGTCATCCAAAGCACTTGGGCAGCCTATAGTCCCAATCAAGTCAATATTAGACTACTAACTTAAAAGCACTAAGTAAACGAGAATTTAACGACAACCTAATGCTAATAAGTTCGTTTGCAAACATAACATTACCTCTGACGAAGTGGTCGCTGCAGACACGGGCATTGGCAGACTCTGCTCCTCCCGACTGTAAACGTAAATTTAAAATCCATTTTTTCCTACGTTTTTCGGTTAGAATTTTCCATTTTTCTCCTCTTCGTTGGGCTATTTTTGGTACCCTAAAATACCGTTTATCGGTTTCTCTGGTCGACCTACTGGAGCATCCGTAAACACAACAGGACATAGGCATTTTGCTTACTGTCTGTCTGTGATTTTGCACTTATCTTTTTCACTTCCGACCGCCAGTCAAATTTCGCGCTTTACGTCGACGTCACGTCTACGTCAAATGAAACCTAGCTATTAAGAACGGTGAACACTTTAAAATGTGAACATCTGATCCTCTTCCAGTCCCTAAATTTATGGCTCAAAGAATGAGAGGATGAGATGAGATGCCACAAAGCTGCTGCTGTTCTTTTAATAAAGCTTTTAATAAAGGGGATGTAGTTCCTCCCTAAAGGACAGACAAAAGCAAAAGTAGGAAGAAAACCATGAAAAGTTCCAACAGGGCAGATTGTTAATCAGGTGTAGTAAAAAGGTTGAATGTGTTCTTATGTCCACGTCAGTCGAGCTGTTTGGGTCACGTCAGCAGCTGATGAACCAGCTGCTCTCCATAATTTCTCATCCTGAAGCAGTTCTTTGTCCTGCATTTGATTCTGATCATCACATTAAAAATATATTAATAAAAAGATTCAGTGACATAATTAAAGTACATGGTATCATTTGCATGGAGAACTTTACCAAAAACAGGACCAGAGAGAAAACAGTCTGTATCTCTTGTTGTCTAACAGTGAATTACTATGATCCCATTTTAATTGACAGTAATGCTAACAATAATTTAAAATAAAAGTATCTACTCTTCAAATCAGCTGTGTTAGTGGAAATACTTATAACTGTCAATATGTATTGCTAAATTATATTCAAATGTGGTAAAATGTAGTAAAGATATAATATAAAACACCTAAAACACTTGCCTGAAGTTTTTCCTTTAAAGATGGTTACATGATAATCATAAATATTTGTGTTTCTGTAGAACTTAAAGCAGGATGAATTAGTCATTAGTGTTTTGACTTTGAGAAAATTGTTTCTAACTTTCATAATTCAAAGATAAAATATTTAAATGATTGCTTTCAGTCGTTCCTCGTATCGATATTCTGTTTTGCGGATAATTAATTGTAGCAATAAATATTTATTTGTACACAAAGAACTTCTTGCTTAAAAATTAAAATAATAAAAAATAATGAAAATGTTACAACTGATGATATTAACATTTATATAAAAAATATTATAACAAAATATAAAAATATTTTATCAACATAAAATAATGTGTGTTTCTCAGCAGCTGACAGTTCAGATGATCTTTATTCTCAGTTCCTCTCCAGATGTGTGAGGTTTTTGTACAGCGTTGTATCACTGTGTGAACGGGAAGCTGTTACACTGCTGACAGTAATAAACTCCTGCATCTTCAGCCTGAACTCTGCTGATAGTCAGAGTGAAGTCAGTCCCAGATCCACGTCCACTGAAACGATCAGAAACTCCAGACTGACGGTTGCTAGCAGAATAAATTAAGAGTTTGGGAGATTCTCCGTCCTTTTGAAGGTACCAGTTGAGGCAGCTGCCAACACTTGAACTGGCTTTACATCTGACAGAGACAGTCTGTCCAAGAACAACAGACTGAGATCCAGGAGACTGAGTCAGCACTTGTTCTCCTGATGAACCTGAAAACATGAACAAGAGGAGAAAAGTTATTGAGATGATCAAACATTAGAGGATCATTTCTTTAACATGGAGAACAGATGGAAGAAGGTCAGTACTGCTGGTTTCAGAGTTTCTCCATCATAGCAGAACATCATTGTGGTGAACCTGGCTGCATGCTGAAGCAAAGTTTTCACAGAGAGTCTCACCCTGAACAAGGAGCCCCAGGGTGGCCAGCAGTAGAGTCAGTGACATCATCATTGTGCTGCTGGTGTGTGAGTGGCTCTGAAAGGCCTGGACAGCCACTGATCAACACTGGCCTCTTAACAGCTGTGAGCAGAGAGGCAGGACACATATGCAAACACACAGAGTCAGTCAGCTGCAGCTGTCCTGAGCTTACAAAGTTTCCCTCAGTGAGACTGAATAATGAAAGAATTCGTGACATCTAGTGGAGAGAAATAGTTTTGATTTCTGCTCCTGAGAAAAGCTGATAATTATTCAGAAACATAATGAACAACAAAACAGAAGACACAGATCTAACATCAATGTATTTGTAACACTTTATAATATCGACACACTAGTGAACATTTGTAAGATATTAGTAAGTTCTAAATTCATCATTTATAAAACATTACTAAGTATGTAATTTATAAATATAGATATAAATACAAGAAAAAACAGACTGTGGAAAAGAGACAGAGATTAATAATAACTAATGATTAAATACAGAGAGGTGTATAAACACATAGTTAGTGAAAAGGGAGTAAAGGTGGGAATCCCCCAGCAGCCTGATCCAACCCTAACTATATGCTTTAGCAAAAAGGAAAGTTTGAAGCCTAAAAGCAGAGATAGTGTCTGTCTCCTGAATCCAAACTGGAAGCTGGTTCCACAGAAGAGGGGCCTGAAAACTGAAGGCTCTGCTCTGATTGGCTGAAAGCTGCTAACATGCAGGCTAAAGGCCTCACTTTCAAATGTTTGTTGTCTGAACATGAAGATGAGAAAAACATAAAACTCTGGTCTCATAAGAGCTGAATGTAAAACTGTATATTTTACTTTAAACTGATTCGATTTCAGGAAAGAAATTATTTCCTTTTCCCTTTAAAATTAGATTTATTTGTTAAAAGGACACCTGGAGAACCACGCTGACACTGAACTGACTGAGAGCAGCGTTTGTTTTCTTAAAACGAATCATTTTAATAATCTTCAGAAATCGTTGAGCTTCAGGGTGACTGAGTGTTGAGATTTGTTTCTTTTATTTAAAGACAGTGTGTTCTGTGATCCATTATGAAGCTGAGGTCAAAGTTCTTGATCAAGCATCTTCTAACTTCTCAAAGATTCACAGTAACAACTGTGTCAGTTTGAGATTTCCTGAGTTTTGAATGGGTAGAAAGAAGTTTCCACCATAATAATCATTTAAGAGTGAACTTTTTATTTTTAAGTTTTGTGATGAAAAATTCAGTCCCTTCATGAAATTGTGTGTGTGCTCATTGAACTGTGTCAGTCTCTGCTGCAGCTGAAAGTTACTGCAGTTTCTGTTCAGTCTGACTGAGGGAGGTTTTTGTATGATGGTTTTTCACTGTGTGAAGAACTCCCAGTAGCTGAGATCAAATTCACCTTTACAGTAATAAACTGCTGCATCTTCAGCCTGGACTCCACTGATGGTCAGAGTGAAGTCAGAGTTTGATCCACTGCCTGTAAAACGAGCTGGAATCCCAGATGCTCGAGTGCTAGACTGATAAATGAGCAGTTTGGGAACTCCTCCATCTTTCTGTTGGTACCAGGCTAAATGGTTGGAGCTCCAAACATTCTGTCCAGTTGTACATTTAATGCTCACAGATCCTCCCACAGCAGAGCTTATTGCTCCAGGCTGAGTCACTGGGACCTGAGGTTTAGACTCTGAGGATACAGAGACAAAAACATAAAGCAGCTTTTTGTGGGCTTCATTTCAGAGGGACAGATGTTGATAGAGGAGAGGAGTTTGATTCTCTGGACTTTACCTGTGAAGCAGCAGCAGAGGAGAGTCCAGATGAGGACGCAGATCAAAGTCATGTTTTTGATGAGGAGGATTTCTGTGGCTTCTGTTGTGATGAAGGACAGCTGTCAGTCATCCAGTGTTCAACTCTCAGGACTATAAACTCTCCCAGAGCACTGGAGCATGGTGCTGCTGATGCAAAGTGCCTCTCTATGGAAATGATCTGACTGACACACACATTGAATGACTTTGTGTGTTTGTTTGTTTTATAATGTTGTTTTTCTTTGTATTTCCCGTTTATGATTGTGTGCATGAGAAACACAAATCAGCAGTTAATGTCAAATTGCTGATCACTGAGCTTTCTGAAGTGTCTTCATCTGTATGCCAGTTTATATTATATTAGGTGGAGGTAATTATGGTGAACAAAGCTGAGGTACAATGTTAATGTCCAATGATTTTCTCATTTTCTTTAACAACTCTCGATCTTGATATTTTTGGTCAGATAAAGATGTGGGGAACATGATAGTATATAGAGTTGTCTCTCTTATTATTGTTTTCTTTTATTATTTTCATACAGTAAACCTTCGTTCTATAAATAGATTCTGATTCCATCGGTCAGCTCTCTGACAGCACTTCCATTCTGCACATCTCTAGATCTTTCCTCAGGTTCATTTGTACAGCAGGATGCTCTTCCTTACTGCAGCGAAATCATGAAGGACAGCTGTCTTCATCATAACATCATATTTTCCTCTCAGTGATTCCTGATTAAATAAATCATTCATGGCATCTTCATAAAGAACACAAGTTTTATTTCCACCAGTGAAAAAAGTGAAACAGATTAAGCAGAAAAAAACATTTTAGACACAATTTTAACAAAGATGATTTTAACTGTGCGTCTTTTAGACCTGAAGAAGGTTCTCGGATGAGAGGTGAAACATCTTCAAGAAACTTAAAGAAGTCCAGTTAGTTTCTTTCTAAGCTCCTTACACTACCATGATCTGGATGACTGAGGACCTGCACAGACTGTTTGTTTCTGAGTTTCTCCATCATAGCAGAACAGCATTGTGGTGAACCTGGCTGCAAGCTGAAGCAAAGTTTCCACAGAGAGTCTCACCCTGAGCATGGAGCCCCAGGGTGGCCAGCAGTAGAGTCAGTGACTCTTCACTTTTACTAAGTGACGATATTTTAAAACACAGAAACTCCATCTGCTGAAGAAAATCATAAGTTTTGACTGAAGTCTTCACACCTCCACAGTGTTTTGCCAGCTTCTGTTTACAAGGTCAAACTGAAACAATTATTCTTGTTGCATTTGTTCAATGATTTTCTTTACTGTTCAGAGAGTGTGTGATCTCTTATGATTTAGTAGTTTACAATAATAACAATATCCCTATAATAACATAATAATTATGTGAATATCTAAGGTTTAATATAGGGCCAAATGTGTGTTATCTTTTTATTACCATAGCATTGGGTTTTCTTCAGTCATGACAGTTTTTACATTTGCAGTAATATTTTAGATTAGGTTTGGGTAAATGTTCATGTTAGAAGATAATTATGTTTTGATCAGTTACATGAAATGTATTCTTTATATTTATCAGTTAAGCATATTTATACACGACCTTTTGCCTAGAAACCTGTGTGCTAAACTTCTGCAGATACTAATCGCATCCTGTTGTTCTGAACTTTTAGATGTAGAAGAAAACCAAGCTCAGCGCTTTTACGAGAACATACAGATGTAGAAAAGGGGAAGTCCCGCTACTGAAGTGATGTTATCTATGTAACACACACACATACACACACACACACAACACACACACACATACAGACAATCTTGTATAAATAAAGGTCGCAGACAGTCGCGGTTCGCAGGTCGTGCGTCCATGGCTGCCCTCGCGAGTAAAAATGGAACTGCAGTGTTTGTGTGTTTTCTAACTCAGACGTCTCAGCTGAAGAACGGCAGCGTGATTTAAAGAAATCCCCTGTCATTTAAATTGGTCCTTCGAGCCTAGAGATGGAAACACCAGACACGTTTCTGTGACTCCAATAAGGTCTGATTGCTGCATCCTGACGTCGTGGGAAAGCCAGAACCGAAGTCTGTCGACAGCCCTCTCCAGGTAGAGGTGAAAGCCCTGGGCGTAAATTCGTATCCAGGCCGGGCCTGGTCCACGACGTTGGGGTCCAGCCAGATGACCTGAACAACCAGCAAAAGACGACTGAGGGTGAGAAAACACTTTTTAGGTCTAACCCGCCGCAAGGGTTTGAAAAGAGAAGCGCATAGGTCTTATCCGCCGCAAGGATTAATAGCGCATTAGGCTGACCCACTGCACGGGTGCACAAAAGAGAAGCGCATAGGTCTTATCCGCCGCAAGGATTAATAGCGCATTAGGCTGACCCACTGCACGGGTGCACAAAAGAGAAGCGCATAGGTCTTATCCGCCGCAAGGATTAATAGCGCATTAGGCTGACCCACTGCACGGGTGCACAAAAGTTAAAACTGGCCTGGTCCGCCGCAAGGACCCGCGCGCGTAAAGAAACAAGAGTGAATATATGTGTTTTGTGTATGTCATTTTTCTGTCTGTTGGAGGTAAACTAATTTTACAGCACAATACGCTGCTGAGTTGCCTCCAGTTGTTATTGTTATTTTATTTGCTGTAAGACGCTGAAGTACTGGTGACAAAGGAAAAGTAGGTTGGGCTCCGTCCCGTAAAACTGACACCGTTCCGCGGAAGTAGTCCCGGAGTAGAAGGGCGTGTCAGCAACCACTCCTGAGTCTCATACCAGAGAAAGCTCTGCAGTTGTGTTGTACCAATGGGGAATCAGCCCAAGAAAACTCACTGCTGACGAGCAGTGGCTAGAAAAGAAATGTCCAGGCGCCGGACAAATTAGTGCTTGTAGATGGAGAAATTCCAGAAAAAAAAAAAAAAAAAAAAAAAGTCCCAGTTGGGAAGGGAAATGCAGCCCCTCAACACTTACACAGTTGAAAGAAGCTCTTTTGCAAGAAATAGCAGAAACAAAAAACTTAAAAAAGAAAGGAAAACTCTCGCAAGAATCACAATAATTCCAGGCCTGGAAAGAAGAAGCAGCTAGACGAGAATGGAGAATAAACAAGCAAAATTTACACCTGATGAGAAATGTTTAGAAAAACAACAAACCAGATCAGGCCTAATCCAAGAGAAAGACAGAGGAATGCTTAGTGGAACAGCAAGAGGTAGAGGTAGGCCTATACACACACCAAAAAATAGCTTTAAAACTGCATACTGGAGATGTGGAAAAGAGGGACATTTTGTACGTGACTGTAAGAAACAAAGAAGCAGTTCAGACTAGGAAGTACATAATAATCCCTGGTTAAATTAAAGATTGGAAATCAAAGTAGAAGTTTAAAAAGGGTTGGATACAGACCCAACTGAATATATATATATAAATACTCTTAGGAATAAAGTGGAATAAACAAAAGTTTAAATCAAATTAGAGCTTATCTCTACTATATTCAAACTAATAATAGGGAGCATAGCAACCTGTGAATTGGCATTACCAAATGAAACAAAATTGGTTAAATAACCATGCCCAGAATGAATAGAATGAATGAAAGTAGATAATTCACACGAAAACATTTTAAAATAAAATAGAGAGATGCATAAGGTATATTAAGGCTGCGTCATTGTTCAGCCAAGGACAGAGTGTGAGAAGGTAGATGTCTCCAGCTTGGGAGGGGGTGAAACTGCAGATCACCCCCAAGCCCTGGATGGACACATAATAAATTATAAAAAAATAATTTGTGTATATTAGTAGTATAGTAGTATAGTAGTATATTCTAATATACTAATAAATATTGTAATGTACTATTGCTGTTATAAAAAAAATAACATTAATAATATTAATATTAAATAATAAGAGGCACCTCAGTCAGTTATGATGTGGGGTGGATAATTGTTAAAAGTAGTCTGATTCAAGCTTAAGGTTTGCTCAAACTCAGTACAATGATATATGAGATGAAGAAAATAAGGAAAACACCTAATCTAATCAAGTGCATAGAGACACTTGACCTGTTTGTAAACCTGTCATCCTGGATGAGACTTTGTTGTGATGAAGAGCAATCCTGTACTAACAACTAATAAGCCAAACCCTGTATACAACAGCTAAAGCTACAGGTTTGAGAAGCTGAGTTAAACATGTGGACACTACCAAGCTGTTGAGCAAGTTACACATTTTTTATTTTTATTTGTTTTTTAGACTAGAAGATGCATGTCTGTGAGCTCAGTTTTTTTCCTCACATTTCTGCTTTGTTACTGGCAGCAACTTTTTTCTTTTTGCGTCCTGACTCGTGTGTAAAGCCTTAATGACATCGGCAATTTGTTTTTGTTTTTGTTTGTTTGTTTTGTTGGTTTGAAAAATAACTTTGTGATCATACTTGTGGATCACAGTGACACATAATGATTAGGCATATGACTTACTAATACCTAGTTTTAGAGCTGTGAGCTATGAGCTGTAGACAATGCCTAGTTTTCTTTTCTAACTTAAAAGTTTGAAATATGTAAGATGTGTGAGATGTGTGAATTCGTTGGAAAAAAATAGAAATGACCTAAAATGCTTTAGGTCATGCTTTAAATATAGATGGAGTGTTGCATCTACAACGGAGAAAAAGAAGCATACAGTAACTTGAAACTAGCATTATGGACAAATATAGTTTTAGCATTGCCTGACTATGGTAACCCTTTCTACTTACATGAAAGCAGTTTTGACAGCAGTAGCTTCAGTTTTACTCCAAGCCAATTTGTCCTGCCTCACACGTGCAAGACAACTGTCGTATGTTGGAATCTTGTTGTCACAATCTCACATTAGAATCCAGAAGTGTGGTCATTTGAACCCGAGCACACTTTTGGCCTCACCCGAAGAAGGTCATCCATGCTGCTGTATGCGAAAATTAGATGAGGAGACAAAGCCACGTGCTGACATTTACAGCACACCACAACCCGGCTCAGCGTCTAAAAATAGTCATAAAAAGTGAAACCACTAACATCCTCATACTCCGCTCAGAGTGCAGAACTCAAAGCAGTCATATGTGCTAAATTGGCCGCACAACGAACTGTAGACATATTAATGTCTGCATCCTCTATGCAAATACCACTTGATGTTCTTAAGGATGGACAGAAAGCAGCACCAACCATAGAACAGAAGAAATGGTTAGAAGTGTGGAGCACAACTAAAAGATGATTTAATGACTTGTGAAGGAAGACCAATACTTCCTAAATCCCTATGTCCCTGCACAGAACAGCAGCATTAGTGACACATGGGGTGACCCATGTGTCCTCAGGGCGGATAGTCCAGGTCCTTAATACACACTTTTATACTCTAGTGATTATAGATTTATTCACAAAATGGCCAGAGATTTATCTAGTGTAAAAAGCAGATGCAATCTCAGTCGCAAAAAGTGACCCTTAGAAAAATCTGTCGGAGAGACAGCTCTGGCAGAATGGATGGCAAAACTACTAGAAAATAAGGATATTGTTTTGAACAATAAACTGCCGTAAGACTCTTCTCCAGTCTCTTGCAGGTTGAAACCAAGTGCTATTGACAACACCCATAGCCTGTAAAATTGCAGAGAGACCATCTGGGATACATCAGAGCCACTGCAAAAAGGTTGAGGTCCCGGGAAGCCCAGACACCGAGGAGGAAGCGCCTATGCCTGGTTGTTTCGGGGGTGAGGGTGGTAAGTGCGATTCTTGGGCCCCCGTGGGGTAAGCCCGCACTCCGCTCTCTATCCGATCAACTTTAGGCAGCCAGGTGTAGGTGTGAAGGGGAACCCTGGTGGTTACCTTGACTACAAGGCTCACCCTTACAGGACCCCAGCTGATGCCAACAGCAGCCGAGCCACGAGAAAGAAAGAGAAGATGGACGTATGACAACTTATACCTAATGGACATGACACAAGATCACATCCATCTATGGATGAAAAATGCCTGATACAGATATGTGTTTAACAAAACCACAGAGTTACGTCTGCTCGCACATGCCGAGCACATTAACACAACCATATATGGGAAACACCCTGGGACAGGTGCACTAATTCTGATCTCCGACCACCTTCAGAGTGACTTTTGTAAAGTGCACAACAACAACATCGTCATCCTGATCCAGGAAGAAACGCTCAACTTCAACAGTCAGACCACATGACTCAACCTGGGAAAAAAGGTACTCAACTCACTCTTCCTGTGGGCAGGAGTTGGAAAACATGCTCTCAGAAGTGAGATACTGGACTATAGATTCGGCTTGTTTCTCAAAGCATCCTGCAAGGTCAACGAGGGACAACATCAAGAAATAGACGCTCTCAGAATTGCTGTAATGCAACATTGTGTAGCACTGCACATGATCCTGGAGAGAGGAGGATTGTGTGTCTTATTCAACACCACATGCTGCACCTACGTACCAGATGTAATGTACATTCTTTAAACATGGCTTCAGATGCTATAGAGACTGTTGATCGTCGTTGGACTTTTCCTGATTTTATTTTGTTTTCTTTATTTGAGTTATTCCTTGTTTAAAAGTTGCAATCTCACAGATGATAAGTTTATCATTCACAGCATATGCAAATGTACTGGAATCATTGTAGATCATAAGGTTTCCTTTCCTATTGGTTTCATGAAGATGAAATGTAACTAATGATGTAGTAACTGAAAATGTGAAAAACAAGTAGTTACTCACTGATAAATTGTACATTTCATTTCTCTGATAAACAGGGCCGGATGTCAGAAGATAATTATGTTTTGATCAGTTACATGAAATGTATTCTTTATATTTATCAGTTAAGCATATTTATACACGACCTTTTGCCTAGAAACCTGTGTGCTAAACTTCTGCAGATACTAATTGCATCCTGTTGTTCTGAACTTTTAGATGTAGAAGAAAACCAAGCTCAGCGCTTTTACGAGAACATACAGATGTAGAAAAGGGGAAGTCCCGCTACTGAAGTGATGTTATCTATGTAACACACACACATACACACACACACACAACACACACACACATACAGACAATCTTGTATAAATAAAGGTCGCAGACAGTCGCGGTTCGCAGGTCGTGCGTCCATGGCTGCCCTCGCGAGTAAAAATGGAACTGCAGTGTTTGTGTGTTTTCTAACTCAGACGTCTCAGCTGAAGAACGGCAGCGTGATTTAAAGAAATCCCCTGTCAGTTCATCATGAAGATATGGTGATTTTCATTATTTAGTCCAGCTGAGAGACTGTATAACAAATACAAAGATGTCTGTTATTGTCTGTTTCAGTGCAAAGATGAAGTCAGACACACAGAAACTGTGACACACTGGGTTGTTTGACTTGTTGGCCAATCAGACAGGATGGTCAGTGTCAGGGTCGTTACTAAAAAGAGTACAACATAAGCCTGAGGCTACAGTCCCACACACTGACGTGAATCCCTGTCAAGCAAAATATTTAAAGTTAAAGTTTATTTTTTTTAAGTTTATTTATTCTGGAATTATATTCCTGTCTGTTTTTATTCATATTTATGTTTAAAAAACATTGTTTTAGTGTTTTCAATAAATGTTTATCTTGTTTGGCCCGCGACCTAAAGTGTGCGTTGAGGTTTGGCCCCCTGTGCAATTGAGTTTGACACCCCTGCTGTAATGGGAGGAAGACGAAGACCACTCTTGAGTCTTTCACCTCCCACTACCCACCGTGTGCCCACATGACCAACTCCATTGCCATGTTAAATGCTAGAGGGGAAATCGTGCAGCCTGGATTGCTTATTTTTCTATATTTATGAATATAGTCTCTAAAAATGTAGCGAATAAACAAACTCTTAATAAATACTGATGCATTTTTATCAACATTTAAAATTGTGGAAATTGGATCCACTGTGTTATTCTGAGATTTTGATATCAGAAAAAGTCCCAGGACATCAAAGTCAATAGTTATAAATTTCAATCAGATGATTTATTAATTAAATGTGATGCAATGTAATATTTTCAGTTTTCACATCAGCTGACAAAATGATACAAACAGTGAATTATTTTGTTGAGTTTGTTTGTTTCAGAGTCAGAGAGCCGTGTCTCTCTACAGTCAGAGGTTTTTGTACGGCGGCTCAATGAGTTTGTATCACTGTGGTGGACTTTTGGTGGAGGAACCAGACTGAATGTTGGAAGTAAGTTAATTAAACTGTGTTTGCTATTAAATATCAGATTTTTAATTTCTTGTTAGAATGCTTGAATGACAGAACTTTATGTTTTATTTTAAATAGTTTCAGGATAAATGTTTGCCCTCTTTGACAGGGCTAATTCAGATTAGCTCTGCAACATCAATATTATTTGTTTTATCTCCATTTCTGTTTAACCGAAATAGAAATAACTTTTGTTGTAGACAAGAAAAAAGTTCATCATCCTGTTATTAGTTTCAGAATTTTCACCATATCAGCTGATAATTGGACAAATGAAAAATTTCTTTGTTTACCAAAAACTGGTCATTCAAAAATACTTAAACAAACTCATGTTTTTAATGTGTCAAAGACTCTTTCCGAATTATTTTTCAGTTGTGTCACTTTGTCAATAAAAGGTCAAATCTAAATGAAGAACATTTTACAGTAATGAGTAGCTTCTCTGTGTTTGTTTCCACTCATTTCTTCACTTATTTATAATTAAGACTTCTAATCATTTTAAAGCCAAACTTCTGCTGTAAATGTTACCACATCTGCTTCTTTTATTTCTTTTTATTTCTTCAGTTAACCGTGTTCAAGGGTTTTAACTTAGCTGCTGTTCTGATAAACATCCTTAGGTTTCAGTAGGAATGCATCCACAGATCAACACATCTCTAAACACATTTCTACACAACTGGAAAAAGTTATTTATCAGTTAAAGACTTGCACCTCTTTACTTGACCCCATCCTCATCAAATTGTTCAAATCTGCATTTCATTGTTTTATAAATCATGTAGTAACAGGGCTCTAAACCTTTTGCCACGGTTGCACCAGCACAAAAGTTAGTGGCACCCAAATTTTTCAACCACATTGCTTAACACTGCGGTTTTACATGTGCACTTTTTTGGGGGGTAAATTGCAGTCCATACAGACAATATTCATTTGTAAATGATAACTAACAATCTTGTGCTTGTGCTTAAAGTCCTCTGGCACTCTTTGGCAATATTTTAGACAGTGTTAAACTTAATCATCACATCGGCCTCCTCTGACGACCTGTTTGCTGCTACCTGCCTCTGAAAGGCAGTGGGGCGAGAGGACACTTGGGCAGTGCATTTATGACGACATATAATGTGTTTTCTGGATACACTGTGCTTTTTCATGTTCAAAGATTGATGGCTCTGTTTCAGAGCACTGGCTATGAATTTCAGACAGATCAGGCCTTAACTTATCAAAAAAGTTATCAATAGTTCTTTTCAATAGAATCAATAGTTTCTTTTCAGGCTATCACTAGGGCTGGGTATCATCACTGATTTCGATTCAATTCAATTTTACCTCAGACAGTCAGAAATATTATAATTCTGATCATTTATCAGTACTGATACATGTGAGACTTCATCAGAATTGTGAACATCACAGCAGATGCCTTTGTGTCAAAGTAACTGAGGATAAAACACAGAACATGAAGGAGATTTTTCTGGCCTGACTTTTTATAGCAGATAACCTTAAAAATATTCTGCAATATTCTGCAGTTTTGCATAATTTTAAAAAGTTTACATTTCTTCAGTATTGAACAACAGAAATTAGGCTTTCTTGTCTGAGGACATTTAAGTAAAAAAAAAAAAAAAAAGACAGCGGCCGATAGCGCTGTAAACAATGGTAGACTGGTGGGTAATAAGCGAATGAATAATGCCGAAAACAGAAATTTGAGATGGGAAACTGTTCTTGAAGTACAGAGAGAGAAAGAGAGCTGTGCATGAAGTGTGATTTTTATCTTGGTGGAAGCAAAACAGCAAAGTAAGAGGGAATTCATGACGATATTTATCAAATGTGAAGCGTAGTTTGCTGCTTCTTGCTGCTGGTTCAGTGAATTTTGGTTGGAGAGAGACAAAACCTGCAGCTCAGAATCTAGCGCAAAAAAGACGTAAAGATAACATGGACCCGACGCATCAGAATCAGTGAGCTGTCGGCTTTCAGCCCCAATGGCGTGTCCGTCTACGGGCCGTCGGGTGTTAAAGCCGAGAAAGAGAAAGCTGATTCTGATGAGTCGGGTCCGCTCTGTGTTTACGTCTTTGTGTGGAGTCCGTGTACCTGCTCTCATTTGCTGTTTGGTGGTTGTTGAAATAGTTTTGTGAGCTTTAACCTGAGATTCTGGGGTTTCTGGCAAAATACATTTATATTTAAAAGTCGATTCAGGATTTAATGAATCGATAACGCTTTATTCAAGCTACTCACCTCTCTCTATCCACCTGCACTTTCAACTGGACCACGGCCAATCAGATAGGTCCCGCCCCTGACTATCTCTGATTGGTTTAGGCCACGATAGGGGCATAATGTGTGTCTGTTGTTGACCACACAGAGACTTTCAGAGTTGCAGAGACTTTTTTGTTACTCGAACAGTTGGTCGCACGGGTGCAACCCAAGATTTTTTTTTAGTCGCACCACTGGAAAATTTGGTAGCACTCTAGAGCCCTGAGTAAATATTATCAACATCTCTGCAGACTGACATTTACCCTGTTTATCTCAAAACCTTCTCAAGAACTCAAGAACAATAATTTAGATCCAGTGATTATTAATAATTACAGACTTATTTCTAATCTTTCATTGCTCAGGAAATTTTTGAAAAAACTTTTACAAACAAACAACTGAATGAAAAACTTTCAGCTGACAGTCTTTATGATAACTAACAACCAGGCTTTAGGACCAATCACAGCACAGAAACAGCTCTTGTTAAAATCATGAGTCAGGATGATTTCTCCTGATGAACCTGAAAAAACCAAAAAGATGACGAGAGTCTCAGAGACAGGGGGTGAGAGAGCTCCACCACACTCCTAAGTAGCTCCTCATACATGTCAATAATAAATGGACGCCTCCATCTGTGGAGGAAGCTCATGTGTTGTCACTGACAGCTCCTCAACAGGTACTGGCTGTATCTCATGGTGAGATTGTTTCATCTGAAAGTCTAAAGTGCAGGACGAGCTTTGAATCTCAGAGTAAGGGTTGTATATATGTGACAAATATGTCACTGCATATGATTTGGATGTTATGTATATGTAGTTATGGACACATATGATTTAATCATGAAAGCACCTCATGACTTCTGTTTTTGAGCCTCAAATTTATGTTTAGATTATTTAAATTAAACTTTATTTTTTATGTTGAGCTGTATGATATTTATTGATTTTATTTTCATATATTTTAACATAAAGGTCTTATTTTACTGATAACTGTTAAAATTTAACAAATCATAGATGATATTATGGTGGTTCTAGTATGGAATGGAGGTCAAAGGTCACAATGAATTTTCTCTATAACTATTCGACTTGTTGAACATGTTGACTGATTTTTACTTAATCTTTAGGGAAAAGAGAAAAAGAAACTATTTTTAGATTGGAAGCAAACGTGTGTGTGTGTGTCCTCAGTGAACTGTATCAGTCTCTACAGTATCTTCCAGCTGCAGCAGTCAGTTCAGTTTCTGTTCAGTCTGACTGAGGGAGGTTTTTGTACGACGGTTTTTCACTGTGTGAACACATCTTTACTGTTGATAACATGATAACTCTGACAGTAATAAACTGCTGCATCTTCAGCCTGGACTCCACTGATGGTCAGAATGAAGTCAGAGTTTGATCCACTACCTGTAAGATGAGCTGGACATTCTGATTTTTTATAAGAAGCACTACTAATAAGTAGTTTAGGAGGCCCACCGATTCTCTGTTGATACCAGGCTAAACGGTGGTAGCTGCCATCTACATAAACATCCTGACTGGTCCTACATATGATGCTCACAGTTCCTCCCACAGCAGAGCTCACTGCTCCAGGCTGAGTCACTGTGATCTGTCCTCTGGACTCTGAGGATACAGAGACAAAAACATAAAGCAGCTTCATGGTTTTGTGGGCTTCATTTCAGAGGGACAGATGTTGATAGAGGAGAGGAGTTTGATTCTCTGGACTTTACCTGTGAAGCAGCAGCAGAGGAGAGTCCAGATGAGGACGCAGATCAAAGTCATGTTTTTGATGAGGAGGATTTCTGTGGCTTCTGTTGTGATGAAGGACAGCTGTCAGTCATCCAGCGTTCAACTCTCAGGACTATAAACTCTCCCAGAGCACTGGAGCATGGTGCTGCTGATGCAAAGTGCCTCTCTATGGAAATCATCCGACTCTATCAGAGATTTGGATCAATCAGCTCACATGTTTTTGAATAAAATTATTTTAAAGAATGATTTGGGGTTCAAGTTAATGAAGATAAAACTGAATTCCTTGTCTGTTCCCTGGACAGATGTGTGTCTAGTGAAATGAAAGCCCTTTGTATCATTTAATCACAATTAAATCCTCTGTCTGGACTCTTGGGATAAGCCTCGACTCTGCATACATTTAGGATTCTCATGTCAAATCTCTAGTTCTCTCTCTTGTTATTCATATTTATTAATTTATTTCTTCATTGTAATTCATTTTACACTTTTGTAAATATGATCGGCGAGCACCATCTTACGTCATTGAACTTTTTCAGCCATACGTCTGCAGCAGGTCCCTGAGGTCTTGTGATCAGGTCTGCTTACTGTTCATCATACGAGGCTGAAAACTAAATGAGACAGAGCTTTTACCACAGTGAACCCAGACTCTGGAACTCTCTCCCTTTGAGTTTGAGATGAGTGGACGCAGTGGTCTCTTTTCAGAAACAACCAAATGTCATGTTTTTAGACTTGACTTTAGTAAACTATTTTCCTTAATGCTCTGTTACTTTCATATGAAGCACTTTGTGATCCTTGTCTTGAAAAGTGCAACATAAATAAAACTTTACTTACTTACTTTTGTCATATGGTTGATTGATGGATCAGCCAGAATGTCACAATATTGCACGTTAACATTTTATATAGATAGGATTGAAATCAGTAAACAATATGGAAAAAATAAAATAAAGGTTGTGTAATTTTGCTTCACATCAGCTGTCAGAATTACACAGGGAATAAATCGACAAAAAAAAACCCAAAAGTGCAGCGATAGCTCAGTACGTAGCTGGTGATGGGAATTCCGGCTCTTTTTAGAGAACCGGCTCTTTCCCCATATGGAAAAGATATATATAAATCTTATAGATTTTGTATCTGTCTTGTGTGAAACTTGTATGAAAAGCATACAAGAGTGAAAACGGATATAAGATCCCTTGAAAAATTATATAAATGAAACTTGTATGTTTTGGATACTTACTAAAACAATATATGAAAGTGGCCACTTTCATGAGTAACTACGAGTGTAACTACCTCCCCTTCCCCCTCTGCCCAGCGCAAGCACAATGAGTTAAATGCACAGAGCTAATTTCCTACAGGACTAATAAAGTGTGCAAAAAAAATTGTTTGTTTGTTTCAGAGTCAGAGAGCCGTGTCTCTCTACAGTCAGAGGTTTTTGTACGGCGGCTCAATGAGTTTGTATCACTGTGGTACACGTTCGGTGGAGGAACCAGACTGGAATTTGGAAGTAAGTCAAAAACAAAGTTACTTCTATGTCCTATTTCTCTTTTTTTGTAGAAAATATATATATCCTCACTAATGTCCATGTTATGATTAGCGTTTTTTTTTGTTTTTTTTTGTTTTGGTTTTGGTGGGCTGAGAAAGTCTGTTTTCTAAAAGTAAACATTTAAAATTATTTAAATTTGGAAAAAAAGGTTATTCAAGACAATTATTTGCTTTAAATGTTTGAGCTTGTAGGTTTAGTTCAGTCTGACAGTCAGAGAGTCGTGGTGGACTTTTGGTGGAGGAACCAGACTAGAATTTGGAAGTAAGTTTTTACTGTTTAAAGCTGTGAAAATAATATCTTATATTTGCTTCAGTTGTTGACTGTTGGCTGAGAGAAAAACATCAAAATTTATTTTTGATGTTTTTCCTGATATCACAAGGAGGCTGACAGAAATTTATGTGTGAATTTGTGTTTGAAATTTTTACCTACTTGTTGTTGATAAAACTGTTCCTTCAATGATTTTTTTCTCTGTATTCTTTATAGTAAGATGTGGATAAACTAAATTCTATTTGAATAAAAATTCTTCTGCATCATGTTCCCCTATTTCAGATTAAGGTTAATTGTACAGTAAATATCTCTGTTTATGAAGAAAAATTTTTGGGTGAATTGTGTTTTTAAACGTACTTCCAGATAACACTTAAAATCATGTGTGAGTCATATTTTCCTGACTTTGACACTCTTTTGTAAAATGTTACACATATTTTCCTTCTGTATGTGGTTTGGACATATTTCACTGCTGTTATTTCTGTGCTGAGAGGTTTCTTAAAGGGAAGTGAAACAACGTGTGAGTGACTGTTGGAGCAGAAAAACATCTGACAGAAACTACCTGTTACCCGTTCTCTAAGCTGATTGGTGTCTCCTAGGTGATGTCCGTCCCACCCTGACAGTGCTCGCCCCTTCCAGTAAGGAGCTGGAGCAGGGGAATGCCACGCTCACATGTCTGGCCAACAAGGGCTTTCCCTCAGACTGGAGTCTGTCCTGGATCGTTGACGGCCGCAGATGCAGCGGCATTGATTGGGAAGTGAGCAGGAGCCCCGGGGTGCAGCAGACAGACAGGCTCTACAGCTGGAGCAGCACCCTGATGCTGCCTGCAGACCAGTGGGAGAAGGTGGGCTCTGTGACCTGTGAGGCCACGAGGGGCTCCCAGACTCCATTCTCAGAGACACTGAGGAGAGACCAGTGTTCCCAGTCCTGACCTGATTCACTGGGGGCATGATGCTGTTTTTTGTTGTTGTTCTTGTTTTTCAAACTTTGCTACAGCTCTCAGTCTGCAGTCTTTTTCAATCTCAGTCTCTTTACTCTTAATCGGTTTGTTGCCTGTTTTATCAAGTTGTCAAGATTTTACAGCAATAAAGATGTTTCAGCAGAACATGTCCTGTTATTTCTTCTGTTTGTTATACATGTGAATAAATATATTAACATGGATTTCAACATTTTTTTAAAATTTCAACATATTTTATTAAATAACAATTTTAATGTGGTTACAAACACACTGATTAATTGAAATAAATAAACCACTTAAAGAAAAAAGAAAAAAAATGTATACTGGATAAGTCAACATGCTAACAGAGAGTAAATTGTGTTTGTTTGTAAATAATCTGTATTCATATGTATCATGTTGATGACAACAATCATGATATTTGTAAATAAAAATATTATATTTATTATTTATTATTTTTCCTGCACCTGTCATAGACGAGCACATGACGTCCAACAATGACCCAGTCCAAAGTTTAAATGTTGAACATCACACTGACGTCCAGGTTGGGTCAGGGTTGGATGTCCAAATGTCCACAATTGATCATGGACCGACAGACCCAACATAGACATGATCTGCATGTTTATCTGATGTCCACTGCTCCCTTTATGGGTCACCACAGTGGTCATCTTCTACATCCATGAACAAACTCTGAGATCTTCCTCCTTTCCTCCTGCCTGGAAGCTTCATATCACCTCAGCTCTCTTAGGTGAAATCATTCTAATCTTTGATGTACTCATGTATAATCTTATCCATCCTGGACACTCCTAATGGAAATCTCTGCCACCTCCACCACAGCGTCCTGTCTTTTAAATTTGTATCCAAATTTTGATAATTTTAGACATTTCTGCTTCTTTAATCTAATATTTTTAATTAACTGTTTAAACATGACTGTGTGAAATGAACAAAATGTCTCCTTACAACTCTTCCCTGATTTGGCAATGATGCCTTTCTGTTGCCATGGTTACTGAGGTTAGAGAGGAAAGTGAAACACTGAGCAGTTTCGATCAAATGTATTCTCTGTCTCTTTCTCTGCAATGAGTGCTGAGCCCCTACGGTAAGGTTACACACAGCAGGTGAAGAAGAAAGTGCAGGCAGGGTGGAGTGGGTGGAGACGAGTGTCAGGGGTGATTTGTGACAGAAGGAAGACCTGCTATGATATATGGTTTGGAGACGAGGGCGCTCAGAGAAAGACAGGAGGCCAAGATGGCACAGGTGGAGATGTTCAGCTTTTCACTGGGAGTGACCAGGACGGACAAGATTAGAAATGAGTACATCAGAGGGACGGCACAGCTTCACAGTTTAGGAGACAAAGTTAGAGAAGCAAGGCTCATGTGGTTTGGACGTGTGAAGAAGAGGGAGAGCAGATTTATTGGACATACAATGATTTTCATGGTCCCAGACATCATAATGTACATTCCATGGGTCTGTTTTTACTCTTGGCTTATCTTTAAAATCCCTCTGTATGTCTAATTTACTGTCTGACCACAAAGCTCTCTGACCTTTTTCTTCCTCTATGTTCTAGTTGCTCAACCTTCTTGCCTAACACCTGCGAAAATCAATAAGCTCTTCAAACATTTTTGTGTTGTTCTTCAACCTGAGTTTGAAAGGAAAACTCTAATAAAATGTGTGTGTGTGTGTGTGTGTGCGCGCGCACGCGTCCTGTAAAATAAAATTACATGAGATATAAATAAAAACCAAATAAAAGAAGAGTGAAATCGTTAATTAAATAACTACTTCAATTAAAAGAGAAACTAAGTCTCACTGAGGTTAAAAGCCAAGGAATAAAAGTGGATTTTAAGACGTGATTTAAAAGTGGACAGTGAAGGGGCCTCTCTAACGTGCATGGGCAAATTATTCCATAATTTTGGAGCCACAATAGAGAAGGCCCTGTCCCCTCTGAGCTTCCTCCTGGATCTCGGTACCTCCAGGAGCAGCTGGTCAGCTGACCTGAGAGACCGACAGGGTATGTGGGGATGAAGAAGCTCAGAGAGGTAAGGCGGGGCAAGACTGTGCAGGCATTTAAAAACAAACATAAGAATTTTAAAATTAACTCTAAAAGACACAGGCAGCCAGTGCAGAGAGGCTAGCACGGGGGTTATATGCTCTCTTTTTTGAGTTCCTGTTAGGAGTCGTGCAGCCGCATTTTGAACCAGCTGCAGACGTGAGAGCAATGACTGACTGACCCCCACATAAAGTGAGTTACAGTAGTCCAGGCGGGAAGAAATAAAAGCATGGATCACTGTTTCAAGGTGCTGCCTCGAAAGAAAAGATTTTACTCTTGCCAGTCGCCTTAAATGATAAAAACTGGACTTCACCACTGCTCTGATTTGGTTGTCCAATTTAAAATCACTGTCCAACTTAAAACCAAGGTCAGTAACAACAGGTTTAAAATAGACTTCCAGGGATCCTAAAACAACAGAGGAGGACTCAGAGGTACCACTGGGTCCAAACACCAACAGCTCTGTTTTCTTTTCATTAAAATTTAAAAAGTTTAGAGCCAACCAAGCTTTAATGTCATCTAGACATGTCAAGAGAGGTTTTATGGAGATGCCATCCTTGTGCTTTAGTGGCAAATAAATTTGGCAGTCATCAGCATAACAATGAAATGAGATCCCATGCCTTCTAAGGATAGAACCCAGAGGCAATAGATACAGTAAAAAGAGCAGTGGCCCTAAAATTGAGCCCTGTGGGACGCCGCATGACAGAGGAGCAGAAGACGATTCGTAACCGAGAAGGCTGACAGAGAAAGTTCTATTTGACAAATAAGACCTAAACCAATTAAGTGCAGTGCCACCAATACCCACTACATCATGTAATCGAGAAATTAGAATATTGTGGTCTACGGTATCAAAGGCAGCAGTTAGGTCAAGCAAGACAAGAACAACATGGTTACCAGAATCACATGCCAGAAGGATGTCATTAAAAACCCTTAATAATGCAGATTCTGTGCTGTGAAGGGTTTTAAAACCTGATTGAAAAACCTCAAAGATGCCATTATCATCTAGGAAATCTTTCAGTTGACTAAAAACAATTTTCTCTAAAACCTTGGAGACTAAAGGCAGCTTGGAAATAGGCCTATAGTTCGCTAAAACTGTGTGATCAAGGCCAGGTTTCTTAAGCAGTGGCTGTACTACTGCATGTTTGAAATTCGCAGGAACCATACCAGAAGACAGACTGCTGTTAATAATGTCAAGGACATACTGTTGTATACTAGGAAAAATTTCTTTAAAGAATTGTGGAGGGACAGGATCCCGAGGGGAACCTGTGGGCTTAATATGGCGAACCACATCCTCTAAAGTGGAGAGCGTCACAAGCTCAAACTGAGTGAAAACAGCAGCGCAAGGGACAGAGACAGAGGGGTCAGAGTCAGGAGCTGTGATAAGAGCCCTGGTCAGTGGCGGTCCTAGCCTGTTTGGCGCCCCGGGCGAACACGCCCTCTGGATACATGACCTGCCATTATCCAATGACACATCTGCTTACCTGTATCTTTTGCTCGTTTCTCCTTGTAGGAGCCATAATTAAATGTATTGAATTTTAATGATCACTGGGTTTTCATTTGTTTGGTTGCTATGGTGATGTGTAACGGGAGTCACATGGGTGGTAGCGGTGACATTAAGAGGGCGTTGCCAGTCTGTCATTCACTGGTTTGATTTTGACAGAGAGGAGGGCTGGGTAGCCGTAGTTTTTGTTGACCGCAGCACAACGAGTTTCCCCTTGTTACATTAGAGCTGTGATGTTTTAAGAGTTTGAATCGCGAGCCGATCACATTGCTCTGTAAACTTTTCAAGCACTTTAATAAACAAGCAAGCAATTCCACCTCTCGCATTATTGCGTACAGTTGAGAGCGCGTCAGGCAAATAGGCAGGCTCAATCCCCAGCCTCTAGCGACTGTGGAAGTCGCTAAACTCCTCTTCTTTTCTCTTTTTTTTAAACTTTAAAAACGGGTTGTGTGTGAGACTTTAAATCAACAAAATATAAAATATACATTTTAAATTGTTATTGATCCCTTAACCCCTGGTCCTAAAGTGTATATTTATTTTCTTACTCTTCTTATATTTATTGTTTGTTTACTTGCACTGCTGTAACTGGAGCCTCGTCGTCTCGTCTCTCTATATACTGGACTGTATGTAGCGGAGATGACAATAAAGTTTACTTTGACTTCAGCAGCGAGCAGGCGCACCGAGGGCTCTCGCGCTCACTTTTCGCGTATAGAATTTCGAAAAAACATCGGTGCAAATTATAAGTCTGTATCATGATGTCTGCTGTTTTCGTGTTGTTGGTTTGTTTTTATTTTGTTTTATTTTGCAAGTTGGTTATTAGATGCTGCTCCAGCCAGCCAGAGAATCCCCCGCCGCCCCGCCCTCTCCTCCCTGTGCCGCAAGCAGCAGGCGCACCTCGCAAACGGAGGGCGCCCTTACTCCCAGCAAATGGGAGTAAGGGCGCCCTTACTCCCGATCGGTACCTATGCCATCCCCAATATGCGCTGGCATGATGTCGGGGCAGCATGAGTACGAGCAATTTTTTTTTTTTTTGCTGATGCCCGTGATGCCGCCCCCCACCACGATGCCGCCCTGGGCAACCGCCCGTGTCGCCCGTATCTAAAACCGGTACTGGCCCTGGTGGTGACAACCTTTTCAATAAAAAAGTTCAGAAAATCATTGCAAATCTCAGGAGAAACTTCCAAACAGACATTCAATGGAGTATTAAGAACAGTGTCAATGGTCCTAAATAACACACGTGGGTTATGACAGTTGGAAGAAATAATATTTGCAAAATATTCCCTTTTTGCCTCTTTAACAGTGTTCTGGTAGCGATACCAGCAGTCTTTTAGAATTTGAAATGATACATGCAGTTTATCCTTTTTCCATCTCTGTTCTGCTCGACGACATTCCCTCTTAACAGCACGACTGCTCTCATTAAACCAAGGCTCAGGTTTAGCTTTAGGCTGCCTGGTTTTTAAAGGAGCCACAGAGTCCATGATTTTTTGACAGCAAGAATAAAACCAGGAATTTAGCTCTTCTGTGTCAGAGGAAACAAAGTCAGAAGGGCCGCCGTGCTGATTAAAAGCAGCAGAAAACTGCGCGGCAGTGGCGGGGTTAATAACCCGACAGCACCATGTAGCAGCGCCAGATTTAACTGCGGTAAATGTCAAACCAACGTTGAATAACACAGGCATATGATCTGAGAGTGCACAGTCACAAATCTCCAAGTTAGTGACAGGCAGACCATATGACAGAACAAAGTCCAGTGTGTGTCCGTGCTCATGTGTAGGGCCAGGTACGGACTGTACCAGGCTAAAAGAGTCAATAAGGCTTAAAAAGTCCTTTACCAGTGGCTTATCAGGACAACATACATGTATATTAAAATCTCCAACAATAAGAACCCTATCATAGTTGGGCATAATCCCAGCTAAAAAATCAGAAAAGTCGTTTATGAAGTTCTTATTGTATTTCGGGGGGCGATAGATGACAGCGCAGAAAACCGGGTTTGTCCGACTCACCTCGAAGGAGGTGAGTTCGAAGCTGGAGAACGGAGGCTGTAGAAAACACTGCTTACATTTAAAATCCTTTTTGTAAACAGTCACTGTGCCTCCACCTCTGCCTAACGTCCGTGGCGAGTTAAAATAGCAACAATCCACAGGTAAAAGTTCAGTTAGAACACTGGACTCACCAACACTCAGCCACGTCTCAGTCACACACAGAAAACCCATACGGTAAAAAAATACATTTTTCTTGGCCAAAATATATTTCAAATATATGGTAAATATATTTTGTATTTGTGATGCTCCAAAAAAATATATTTTTGAAATTGAAAATATATTTCTTTCAAACCAAAATACATTTCAAAACATATTTTAGGGTGAAGAAAATACATTTCCAACCTTACAGTAGAATGTATATCAAAGTATCCTTTATTTAAAATGTATTTAGTGCAATAATGATAATAATACTAAAAGTAACATGTTTTATGCACATCTGCAAAAAACAGTTGGATTCAAACAAAACAGAGTCAAAGGTCTATCACGAATTAGGTTGTTTATTCATTTGCTTACAGTATTTCACATTACACAATATCTCACTATAATGTAGCGTTCATTGACTTTGAAATTATCTGTCAGTGATACAGTAAACAAGATACAACAACTGCTATGTACACTTTAGTTTTTGACAATATATACAATATAGTACTTAAAGGAACACACTCCACTTTTTTTGGAAATAGGCTCATTCTCCATCTCCCTCAGAGTTAAAAATGCAGCGTCTTCTTTATAGATCCATACGTTAATAGGGCTCTGGAGCGTGATCTTACGGGATGGGGCGTAGTCAGGATTTTTGGTCGAGGCGCCATATTAGCAGGCCAAACAAATGCTTGCTGTGTGGCCGGTTGTAATGTTAGATTGCACTACTGGCAAAGGAATACCGTAAGCTTGAAAACAGGCTCTCTTTTCATTGTTTCCTTACCTGGAAGCATCATGGGGGAGCTTATGTGTTGGATGTTACCAAAAGAAGGCGTCTAGCCTGGATAGCAGCTGCGAGACGAGCTGATATTCAGTTCTCTACCATCCACAGATATCTGTTGCTGTGCTCCAGTATTTTCATTCAGGTAAGTTCTAAATAAGTTCATATTACTCTTTATAGCCTGTTAGTTTTATTTTCAATGCGCTCTGAGTTCATAGCAAATTAGAACAAACATCCTAATGAGTGATTTTGCAGAACTACCTTCTATTTATAGAGTTGCTAATTATTTGGCATTATTGCAGCAAACCAGCCTATGAAATGAATGAAACAAATCCTGACTGGGTTCCAACACTACACATGGGGCACTACGAAATCCCTGCTTCAAACTACATGCTACTGTACATACCACCATGCCAATCAGATTACTTCTTCCATGTGAAGGTAAAAAGGTGACCCTCCTGGATAAGATGGTGAAGGTTTGCTGCGTTTTGGTGAACATGTGCCCCAGTGTGGTAGTAAAACCAGGGAAAAATGCTCCTGTTAAATGCTCTTAAGTCTTGTGCTGTATATGTAGTGATAAGTTTTCAAAAGAGACAGTAAATTACAGAATGCTAGTAGTGGGTGATATTATTTAAATGCTGTCATGATTTTATGTGAACATTTTGTCATTTGTAAACTATACATAACATTGATTCTACATTGTAACTGATTTGATGTTCTACAAAGTGCTTTTAATTAAAAATAGGCAAACATTTGTTTGTTTCTTTATTCAACTTTTGAACAGTGGTACTTAGTAAGTACATATTCAGTAAATGCAAATTATTTACATGGCCCCCTAAATTAAAACATTATGGGTTATTCAGAACAGAACTATGCTTGGAAAAATATTGTCCCATCAGTTGATCCAACTCCTCCACAGTAGCAGGTGGAACTTTTCTTTTTTGAGGACGGCTTCTTTTACCTGTCACAACGAATGGTCTGTTTATGTTTTGATCAAGAACCTTTTTTTGGGCAGCTGAAGAGGAGAAGTCTATCTTATGGCCAACCTCTGGCTGTATCTTGATCATATTACCAGGCAAAACCCAATATTCATCTGTAACAGTCCTTGTGCCACAGATCCGCACTGTTGCTTCTACATTAAACTGAAGAGCAGCGACATGGGTGCAGGTCTCCACGACTCCGGCCATACAGGTGCAGTGGGCGGCTTCAACCTTCCCTGTGATGCTCACAATGACCTGTGGCTGCAATGCTGCAATTCAGTCTTTAAGAGTGCAGTACCTGAAACACACACAGACAAAGTTCATTTAAAGACAAGAACTTTAATAAGCCAAGGCCGACACAAATGTGCTTTATCTACTTTCAAATCCATTTATCATAAATGTAACAAATAAAGTGTTTTTATGTATCCATCTATAGAACGCTGCATCTTATATTCTAAATCTGCCTGTTTCTTTTTAGAAACCTATCAGCAAAAAATGAACCTAAAGTATGTAATGCAAGGATGTAATCACTTTCAAGAGGGAGAAAACATAATGTTCGACTTTAAGTGACAATTATGGACACCTAATATGATAAGGAAGAATCTCCAGGTCATTAATCAATGTATAAAACTAAAACAGAATGTATTTTTAGTGACACAGGACACAAACAAGGAAGCAAGATGTGTAATTAGGATTATTTATAATAAATATGAATTAATTAGGGCAATTTCTTTAACCATAAAGAATAACTAAATCCTTCAGGACAATGTCACATCAATGCACTGAACTCACTATGTTATCCCTCTAACAGAGCCTCCACATGTTCTCACTGTAATTTCCCCCTCATGAATGAATTTATGCTTGCACTAATTTGAATGTTCGGGGGGAATCAAACGCATTTTACTCGCAGTACTCAAACTGACTTACCTTTGCTTGAATGACGGCGTACTCACAACGTGGAGGCTTAAAAATAGCCAAATCTTGTACCCAGTCCTTGGTGAATTGGATGTGCGCCTCCAGAGATTTATAATTGCGAAATTGGTGCGCCGTGTATGCGCTGACTCCACAGACAAGGTACGAGAGTAGATCATGCTAAGTCAATAGCGGTTTGGTCTTCAGGGTTTCTACTCCACGGCTGTATTTTATACGGGTCCACATTTCAACAATCAAGTACCGTCTCTTTGCATCTGGACACAATCTGTCTCTATACCGTCATTTTCTTTTCAGCTACGTTTCAGAATGGTTAGTAGCAATCTTGTTTTGATTCGTGGCCTGCCAAGATGGTGCTGCGCTCCCACAATGCATTGCGACATTACGTCAACTCCAAAGCCCTTTGCGTGCAGGAGAGTATGCGCATGCGCATTGCCATGGTGGTTTAAAAAATAAAGATATAATGAAAAGTAATTAATAAAAATTAAATATTTAAACATTACCACAAATGTGCAACGAACGTGCAAAAACTCTCTTTATTACTTGTTGCTGTTTCTTTCTTTCTTTCTTTCTTTCTTTTTTTTTGAAAAATAACGACGTCTCTGAGGCGCGAATTCCAACAGTGAGAGGAACGGCCGGATACAGGAGACGGGAAGAAACAAGCCGATTATGTTCGCGTTAATTAAGTGTTTGGAAGATGTAAAATTCTCAATTCTGCCAACTGAACATATACGAGATTTTAATGAGGATGAATAATTAGCCGGCATGGAGGAAACGGACCTTTATTTGGTGGAGTGGCGACAAGAAGCCAAAAGGCGGGTGGCCGGTCTATGAAGCCTCCATCATCAAGCTAGCAGGTGCCTTTTCTCATATAATTATGTGTGCCTATGCCAAGAGGCACACATATTACTATTCGTCGGATTTATTATTATTATTATTATGTGTGCCTATGCCAAGAGGCACACATATTACTATTCGTCGGATTTATTATTATTATTATTATTATTATTATTGTGTGGATGCCCTCAAGGGCTTCCACACTATTGAGTTCCTGTTTCTCTTTATTGTGTGGATGCCTCAAGGCATCCACACTATTGTTTTCCTGTTTCTCTTTATTCTTTATTATTCTGGTTGCTTCCGTACGTTTTTCGGCACTTAACTACTCCCACAGTTTTTATCCGATTTTCGCCATTCAAACTTTAAAAAATTCTGCTCTTTCTGCTAATTCCTGCTATGACTTTTGGTGCTCATAACTTCTATACTTTTTGAGATATTGAATTTTTTTTGCAATATTTTTTGCCCATTTCTGCCATATCATCAGTGGCCTCACTGATTTTCCTTGCCGGGATGACCTGTGTTTTAGCTCAGTGAGATGAGCATCCGTTCTCAGACTGGGAGGCCTGGGTTCAAATCCCTCTTATGGCAACATTTCTTTCAGTTAACAGTTAAACTTTTTTTAACTCAATTTCAGCTTTTTCACCCCTTTTCAGTAAAATATTTCAGTTTTTTCACCACTTTTCAGCACAAATCCCAGCTTTTTCTGCTGTTTTCAGCAAAAACGTCTTTTCAGCAGAATTCTGAAAAGAGTTCTGCAGAACTCTTTTCAGCAGAAATTCTGCTGATTGAACTCTTTTCAGCAGAATTTTCACTTCTTTTCAGCCCAAATTCTGCTTATTCACCTCTTCTGCAAATTTTTCAGCGTTTTCACCTGTTATCACCACAAATCTCAGCTGTTTTCAGAAAAAACCTCTTTTGAGCAGAAATTCTGCTGATTCATCTCTTTTCAGCGCAACTTTCTGCTTCTTTATCTCTTTTCAGCAAAAATTCTGCTGAGTCACCTCTTTTCTGCAAAATTTTCAGTCTTCTCACCTCTTATCAGCACAATTCTCAGCAGCTTCTGCTCATTTCAGCAGAATGGTCAGTCTGTCCACCTCTTCTTTGTGAGAATGAGTTTGGCTCAGTAAGATGAATAGCTGCCTTTAGACTAGGAGGACCAGGTTCAAATCCTGCTCAGGGTGACCTTTTTTTTTTTTTTCACCACCATAAACTTTTTGCAACTTTTCGTCTTTTTCAGCTTTTCAGCAGACAGCTTCAGCGTTAAGGCATCCACACAGCATTTTCGCAGGAAATGCAAATTTTTCTAGTTCTTTATTGTGTGGATGCTTTAAGGCATCCACACTATTGTTTTCCTGTTTCTCTTTATTCTTTATTATTATTATTCTAGTTGCTTCCGTACGTTTTTTGGACTTTAACTACTTCCACAATTTTCAGCCGATTTTCACCGTTCAAATTTTAAACTATTCAGCTTTTTCTGCTAACGACTGCTATGACTTTTGGTATTTTTAACTATTATACTTTTTAAAATATTAAGCTTTTTTCCTTTAATTTGTCCCATTGAAATGAATGGGAAACTTCCACAATTCTGCTAAAACTTGCTTGTTTTTGAAACTTAACTACTTTCTCATACTTTCGCCTAGAACAACCATTCAAATTGTAAAATGTTCACAAATTATTGGGCTATTCATGAATGATTCAGCTTTTTCATATCTGTTACCGTTTTCATCTTATCCCTCTTTAAGTTTTGAGTTTCATTTTTGTGATTTTTCACAAAATACATGCGTTGTTATGGTTGCTATGCACTTGGCTTCCAGTGTGACACTGAAAGTTTTGCAGTCTTCTCTTCATGTCCGAACAACTTCTTGCTACTTGCTCAATCTTCACTCCACTTCCACAATTTATACATCAAAACGTAGGTATTTTTGCTGGCTTTCAGAAAATGTTACTATCATTGTTGTGGGATTTATAGAATTTTGGCAAATCTCCTCAGACCAACACAAGGTCGGAAAAGTCTCCATACAAAGTCAATGGAGAGTTTGTTCAAAATCACCGCTTGATTTCTGTAATGAGAGGCATTTTCGAATCGTCATATCTCCCATGAGGCTTGTGCTAATATATCTTCAGACACTCCTGACGCTCACAATTCAAGAATTTTTTTCTCACCTATTACCATTTGGCCATGAATTGGGTTTGTTTGAGGGTAGGAAATTTGTCCCTCGCTCAGATTTCTTCAGATTTCAAACTCTGGAAATGAGGCACTTTTTTCTCTCGTCATATCTTTTTGATAGATTTCCACAGAGACCTGAAAATTTCCATGACTGTTCACCAAAGCCTGCTGTCTCATACGGTGAAAGAATTATATCTATACTCCAAATAGATTTAGAGTTAGAAAGCGTTGTTCGAGGGCAAGTCAAAGCAGTTTTCGCTTCGCCTCTACTCAGTTATGGTGCATTACAAGTCAAATATCTTTGATAATTGATATTTTAATGATAAATTGTCAACACTGGAAGATTCCCCCATCTCTTCTGAACAAAACGGTGTAAGAATGACTGGTCTAGCCCCTACGGTTAGGAAATTATAGCCATTTGTTTGAGGGGAATCCTCACTATGAGAAATAAACTGCAAAAATCCTTTCTGTCTCTGTGCTGCGTGTGTAAAAGCCTGCACTTGGTGCACCAGTTTTGGCGGGAAAAAGTACACAGCCTCTCTGATTGGTGGATTCAAATTTAGCAGCTCCAGGCTGCTTGACTGACCTAGAGACATACAGGAAACACAGTATGCTGTTTGTTCACTTGCTGCTGCTGTGTGTGTGTATGTGTGTGTGTGTGTGTGTGTGTGTGTGATTTAAATTCAATATATTTAGACTGGTTGATTGAATTTGATCCTGTGAGTGTCTGTCTGTGCATGTGTGTTACCATATGTGTACATATTTGTGATTGTGTGACTGTTATACTTTTTTTGCTGGGTTTTTTTCATTTCACAATTACATTTGAGGGACCCTTAGCATGTTCAGGATTTTTTCAGCTGTCCATTTTGCTTTTCCAATTTTTCTATTTAAGTTATTGCTATTGTGCTAAGTCATAGCATTTCTGCTGCTTTTCAGTATTTGTGCTAAATACAGCATTTCTCCTAAATCATACTATTTCTGCTATTTTATAAGGTTTGTGCTAAATACAGCATTTGTGCTAAATCATACTATTTCTGCTATTTTATAGGATTTGTACTTAATATAGTATCTCTGCTTAATTATAGTATTTCTGCCGTTTTATAAGATTTGTGCTAAATATAGTTTTCTGCTAAAAAAATAGTATTTCTTTCAAATATAGTATTTTTGATTAATTATAGTTTTTCTACCAAATCATAGTACAGTTTTACTGCTTTTTATATGGCTTCTAAGACAACCAATCATATCTGAGGGCCTGCACATTCAAATTTGCATATTGGAGCATTCATGGCTTCTAAGACAACCAATCATATCTGAGGCCTGGCACATTCAAATTTGCATATTGTTGCTTTCATGGCTTCCCAGCCAACCAATCATATCTGAGGCCTGGCACATTCAAATTTGCATATTGGGGCCTTCATGGCTTCTAAGCCAACCAATCATGTATGTCATATATCTTTAATATTTCATATTTGTATTTTAAATGGTCAACATTTCAAGATTCCCCCATGTCTTCTGAACAAAACGGTCTAAGAATGACCGTTTTAGCCCCTACGGTCAGGAATTTCTGGCTGTTTGTTTGAGGGGAATCCTGACTATGAGAAATAGACTGCAAAAATCCTGTCTCTTTCTGTGCTGCGTGTGTAAAAGCCTGCACTTGGTGCACCAGTTTTGGCGGGAAAAAGTACACAGCCTCTCTGATTGGTGGATTCAAATTGAGAAGCTCACAGCTGTTTTACTGACCTAGAAACATGCTGTTAACAGCCCCTGTTAATTATCATACTATTTCTGCTATTTTATAGCATTTGAGGTAAATATAATATTTCTGTGTAATTATAGTATTTCTACCAAATCATAGTATTACTGCTAAAACTAAAAGTATTTCCGCCAAATCTTGATAGTTCTGCTATGTTATTGTACTTGTAATTAATTATAGTATTTGTGCCCTAGCATAGTATTTCTGCCAAATCTTAGTATTATTGCTAAATCATAGTTTTTGAGCAAAATCATATTATTTGAGCATATTCATTCTATTTGTGCCATAGAATAGTATATTTGCTGAATCACAGCATTTCTGCTATGTTGTAGTATTTGTCCTAAATCACAGTATTTCTGCAGTGTTCAGGTATTTTTGTTTAAATAAAGTATCTCTGTAATCTTGTACCATGTTTGCTAAATTTCTGTATTTCTGCGAAGTTATCATGTTTCTGCTAAGTTACAGTATTTCTGCTAAGTTCTGCTAGGTTATTTTATTTCTGCCAAGTATTATGTTTCCTCTAAGATATTACAGTTCTGCTAAGTTACTACATTTTAGCAAAGTTCCTTTGCTTCTGCAAAGTTTTTACAATTTCTGCAACTTTTCAGCTTTTTCAGCTAGTTTCAGCAGACAGCTTCAGCTGTAAAGCATCCACACTGCATTTTCGCAGGAAATGCAAATTTTTCTAGTCTTTTCTTCATCTTCAAGTTGCTTCCGTACGTTTTTCGGCGCTTAACTACTTCCGCAGTTTTTGTCCGATTTTCTCCGTTCAAACTCTATACTGTTCTGCTCTTTCTGCTTATTGCAGCTATGACTTTTGGTGTTTATTACTATTATACTTTTTAAAATATTACACTTTTTTCCTTTAATTTGTCCCATTGAAATGAATGGAAAACTTCCGCAATTCTGCTAAAACTTGCTTGTTTTTGAAACTTAACTACTTCCTCATACTTTCACCTAGAAACTCCATTCAAACTTTAAAATGTTCTCAGATTATTGGGCTATTCCAGTATGATTCAGCTTTTTCAGATCTTCTACCGTTTTAATCTTATACCTCTTTAAGTTTTCAGTTGCAAAATTGTGATTTTTCAGAAAATACATGCGTTGTTATGGTTGCTATGCAATTAACTCAGACTGTGCACTTGTCCTTTCTGAATTTTCTCTTCATGTCTGAACAACCTCTTGCTACTCGCTCAATTTTCACTCAACCCCCACAAATTATACATCAAAACGTAGGTATTTTTGCTGGCTTTCAGAAAATGTCACTATCATTGTTGTGGGACTTACAGATTTTTTGCAAATCTCCTCACAGTAACATGAAGTTTGAAAACTCTCCATAGAAACTCAATGGAGAGTTTCTTCAAAATCAGTGCTGGAATTCTCTAATGAGAGGCATTTTCAAATCGTCATATCTCCTTAACGAAACAAAGTTGAGACATGACGCTTGTGCCAATATATCTTCAGGCATCCCTGATGCTCACAATTCAAGAATTTTTTCCTCACCTATTACCGTTTGGCCATGAATTACACTTGTTTGAGGGTAGGAAATTTGTCCCTCGCTCAGATTTCTTCAGATTTCAAACTCTGGAAATGAGGCACTTTTTTCTCTCGTCATATCTTTTTGATGGATTTCAACAGAGACCTGAAAATTTCCATGACTGTTCACCAAAGCCTGCTGTTTCTTACGGTGAAAGAATGATTTAGATGCTCCATATAGATTTAGAGTTACATAACGTTGTTTGAGGGCAAGTCAAGGCAGTTTTGCTTCGCCTCTACTCAGTTACAGTGTATTACAAGTCATATATCTTTAATAATTTATATTTTATCTCTGAATTATGAAGGCCTGAAGTTTTCCCCATCTCTTCTGAACAGAACGGTGTCAGAATGAGCATTCTAGCCCCTACGGTTAGGAAATTATGGCCATTTGTTCGAGGGGAATCCTGAATGTGAGAAATACACTGAAGAAAACCCATAGCTCTCTCTGTGTCTGTGTGTGTAAGTGCTGATTACAGCAGGTGCAGCCAATTTAGCTGACCTAGATATACCAAGCCCAGACTCTTAACAGCCCCTGTACACTTTGCTCTCTGTGTATGTGTGTGTCTGTGTGTATCAATAATTCTCCCATGTTAAAGTATTACTCCTCCATAATAGTATTTCTGTTAAATCAAAGTACTTCTACTACATCTTAGTACTTCTGCTCAATCATAGTATTTCTGCTAAATCATAGTATTTTTGAAAATTCATGGTGTTTGTGCCAAATCATGGTTTTGGGGCAAAACCATAATATTTATTTTATGTTATAGTATTACTACTACGTGGAGGAATGTCTGTTATGTTATAGTATATTTGCTGAATACAGTATATCTGCCAAATCATAGTATTTATCCCAAATCATAGTATTTATGCCAAATTACAGTATTTCTGCTAAAAAGCAGAAACAGTACCTTTTAGCAGAAATTTCTGTCCAAAGATATTATTTATGTTAAAAGATAGTATTTCTGCTAAATCATAGTATTTGTGCCAAATCATAGTATTTGTACCCAATCATAGTATTTGTACTAAATCATGGTACTTGTGCCAAATCATAGTATTTTTTGCAAATCATATTATTCAAACCAAAACATTGTACTTGTACGAAGTCATAGTATTTCTTCTAAATCATAGTATTTTAATCAAATCTCAGTAGTTGTGCCAAAACGCAGTATTATTGCCAAATCATAGTATTTGAACTGAAACATAGTAATTCTGCCAATCATGGTATTTGTACTAAATCATAGTACTTGTGCCAAATCATAGTATTTGTACCCAATCATAGTATTTCTGCCATATCATCGTATTTCTTTGCCAAATCATGGTATTTGTGCCAAATTATAGTATTTGTGCCCAATTAAAATTTCTGTTATGTTATAGTATTACTACTAAGTCGTAGAATTTCTGTTATGTTATAGTATATCTGCTGATTATAGTATATGTGCCAAATCATAGTATTTATAACAAATCTTAGTATTTGTGCCCAAACATAGTAATTCTGCCAAATTGTAGTATTTGTGCAAAAACATAGAATGTCTGCAAAATCACAGTATATCTGTTATGTTATAGTATTACTACTAAGGCATAGTATTTCTACCTAATCATAGTATTCCTTCAAAATCATAGTATTACTGCAATTTCATAGTATTTGAGCAAAATCGTAGTATTTGTGCAAAAACATGCTATGTCTGCAAAATCACAGTATATCTGTTATGTTATTGTATTACTACTAAGTGACAGTATTTCTGCAAAATCATAGTATTCCTTCAAAATCATAGTATCACTGCAGTTTCGTAGTATTTGAGTGACATCGTAGTATTTGTGCAAAAACATACTATATCTGCTAAATCGCAGTATATCTGTTATGTTATTGTATTACTACTAAGTGACAGTATTTCTGCCAATTCGTAGTATTTGTACTAAGTCATGGTACTTGTGCCAAATCATAGTATTTTTTGCAAATCATAGTATTCGAACCAAAACATAGTATTTGTATGAAGACATAGTATTTCTTCTAAATCATAGTATTTCACCCAAATCTCAGTAGTTGTGCTGAAATGCAGTATTATTGCCAAATCATCGTATTTGTACTAAATCATAGTACTTCTGCCAAATCATAGCATTTCTGCCATATTGTGCTAGTTGTGCAAAAACATAGACTCTCTGCAAAATCATAGTATATCTATTATGTTATAGTATTACTACTAAGTCGTAGACTTTCTGTTTTGTTATAGTATATGTGCTGAATATAGTATATGTGCCAAATCATAGTATTTATAGCAAATCATAGTATTTGTGCTAAAACATAGTATACTGCCACATTATAGTATTTGTGTAAAACCAGAATGTCTGCAAAATCATCATATATCTGTGATGTTATAGTATTACTACTAAGGCATTGTATTTCTGCAAAATCATAGTATTTTTGCAGAAACATTGTACTTCTGGTAAATCATAGTATTTCTACTAAATAATAGTATTTCTGCCAAATCATAATATTTGTTTCAAATCATACCATTCGAACCAAATCCTAGTACTTGTGCCAAAACATTGTATTTTTAGTCATAATATTTCTTCTAAATCATAGTATTTCAATCAAATCTCAGGAGTTGTGCTAAAATGCAGTATTATTGCAAAATCATAGTATTTGTACCCAAACATGTCAGTTCAACTTGTTTAACTCTTCTCAACAGCCCAACACCTCTTCTTCACCCCGTTTCAGCAGAATTGTGAGTTTTTTCACCCCTTTTCAGCACAAATCCCAGATTTTTCAGGTGTTTTCAACAGAAATCTCTTTTTTAGCAGAAATTCTGTTGATTTACCTCTTTTCAGTAGAAATTCTGCTGATTCACCTATTTTAAGCAGAATCTTCAGCCTTTCAACTCTTATCAATACAAATCTCAGTATCTTCTGCTCATTTCAGAGGAAACCCTTTCTACTCTTTTCAGTAGAAATTTGAACTTCTGCACCCCTTTTAAGCAGAATCTTTGCCTTTTCACCTCTTTTTCAGCAAAAGTTTCTTTTTTTTCACTTGTTTTCAGCATAATTTTTCAGTTTCTTTAATGCCATACAATTTTTGCAGCTTTTCATCTTTTTCAGTCATTTTCACCAGACAGCTTCAGCGTTCTGGCATCCACACAGCATTTTCGCAGGAAATGCAAATTTTTTCTAGTTGTGTGGATGCTTTATGCATCCACACTATTGTTTTCCTGTTTCTCTTTATTCTTTATTCTACTTTATTATTATTCTAGTTGCCACTTTTGCACTTTTTTCGGCACTTTTCTACTTCCACAATTTTCAGCCGATTTTCACCGTTCAAATTTTAAACTATTCTGCTATTTCTGCTAATGTGTGCTATGACTTTTGGTATTTTTTGCTATTATACTTTTTAAAATATTACACTTTTTTCCTTTAATTTGTCCCATTGAAATGAATGGGAAACTTCCGCAATTCTGCAAAAACCTGCTTGTTTTTGAAACTTAACTACTTCCTCATACTTTCACCTAGAACAACCATTCAAATTTTAAAATGTTCACAAATTCTTCTGCTTTTCTTGTATGATTCAGCTTTTTCATATCTGTTACCATTTTCATCTTATCCCTCTTTAAGTTTTGAGTTTAATTTTTGTGATTTTTCACAAAATACATGCGTTGTTATGGTTGCTATGCACTTGGCTTTCAGTGAGCCACTGTAAGTTTTGCAGTCTCCTCTTCATGTCCGAACAACTTCTTGCTACTTGCTCAATTTTCACTCAACTTCCACAAATTATACATCAAAACGTAGGTATTTTTGCTGCCTTTCAGAAAATGGCACTGTCATTGTTGTGGGATTTATAGAATTTTGCCAAATCTCTTTAGACCAACACAAGGTCGGAAAAGTCTCCATACAAAGTCAATGGAGAGTTTGTTCAAAATCACAGCTTGATTTCTGTAATGAGAGGCATTTTCGAATCGTCATATCTCCCTAACGAAGCGAAGTTAAAACATGAGGCTTGTCCCAGTATATCTTCAGACACTCCTGACTCTCACAATTCAAGAATTTTTTTCTTATCTATTACCATTTGGCCATGAATTGGGTTTGTTTGAGGGTAGGAAATTCGTCCCTCGCTCAGATTTCTTCAGATTTCAAACTCTGGAAATGAGGCACTTTTTTCTCTCGTCATATCTTTTTGATGGATTTCCACAGAGACCTGAAAATTTCCATGACTGTTCACCAAAGCCTGCTGTCTCTTACGGTGAAAGAATGATATCGATACTCCAAATAGATTTAGAGTTACAAAGCTTTGTTCGAGGGCAAGTCAGGGCAGTTTTCTCTTCACCTCTACTCAGTTATGGTGCATTACAAGTCAAATATCTTTAATAATTCATATTTTAATGATAAATTGTCAACACTGTAAGATTCCCCCATCTCTTCTGAACAAAACGGTGTAAGAATGACTGTTCTAGCCCCTACGGTTAGGAAATAATGGCCATTTGTTTGAGGGGAGTCCTGACTATGAGAAATAGACTGCAGAAATCCTGTCTCTGTGCTGCGTGTGTGTAAAAAGAGGTGCACCTGTTTTGGCGGGAAGAAGCACAGAGCCTCTCTGATTGGTGGATTCAAATTTAGCAGCTCCCAGGCTGCTGGACTGACCTAGAAACTTGATTTTCTCTCCCTGTGTGTGTGTGTGTGTGTGTGTGTGTGTGTGTGTGTGTGTGTGTGTGTGTGTGTGTGTGTCCGTGTGTGTGTGACACAGAGAGAGAGAGAGAGAGAGAGCCTTTTGATGGGAGGATCTTATTGTATGATTTTAATTCAATATATTTAGACTGGTTGACTGAATTTGATCCTGTGTGTGTCTCTCTGTGCTTGTGTGTTTCTATATCTGTCCATCTTTGTGATTGTGTGACTGTTATACTTTTTCCTGCAGATTTTTTTTCATTTAACAATTACATTTGAGGGACCCTCAGCATGTTCAGCATTTGTTCAGCTATCCATTTTGCTTTTCCAATTTTTCTATTTAAGTTATCACTATTGTCCTAAGTCATAGCATTTCTGCTGCTTTTCAGCATTTGTGCTAAATACAGCATTTCTGCTAAATCATACTATTACTGCTTTTTTATGAGATTTGTGCTAAATACAGCATTTCTGCTATTTCTGCTATTTTATAAGATTTGTGCAAAATATAGTATTTCTGCTGCCAAATATAGCATTTTTTGATTAATTATAGTATTTCTACCAAATCATAGTACAGTATTTCTACTTTTTATAGTATTTCTACTAAATGCAGTATTTCTGGGTAATCATAGTATTTCTATATATTTCTGCCAGGTCCCCAGGGAGTCAGTCCTCTGTAAGGACTGTAATATTCAAACTTACCTATCAGGACCTGGACGGCTTCCCAGCCAGCCAATCATATCTGAGCCCTGGCACATTCAAATTTGCATATTGGGGCCTTCATGGCTTCTAAGACAACCAATCATATCTGAGCCCTGGCACATTCAAATTTGCATATTGGGGCCTTCATGGCTTCTAAGACAACCAATCATATCTGAGCCCTGGCACATTCAAATTTGCATATTGGGGCATTCATGGCTTCTAAGCCAACCAATCATCTATGTCATATATCTTTAATATTTCATATTTGTATTTTAAATGGTCAACATTTCAAGATTCCCCCATGTCTTCTGAACAAAACGGTGTAAGAATGACTGTTTTAGCCCCTACGGTTAGGAATTTATGGCTGTTTGTTTGAGGGGAGTCCTGACTATGAGAAATAGACTGCACAAATCCTGTCTCTGTGCTGCGTGTGTGTAAAAAGAGGTGCACCTGTTTTGGCGGGAAAAGTGCACAGCCTCTCTGATTGGTGGATTCAAATTTAGCAGCTCCCAGGCTGCTTGACTGACCTAGAAACTTGATTTTCTCTCCCTGTGTGTGTGTGTGTGTGTGTGTGTGTGTGTGACACAGAGAGAGAGAGAGAGAGAGAGAGAGACTTTTTATGGCAGCATCTTATTGTATGATTTAAATTCAATATATTTAAACTGGTTGACTGAATTTGATCCTGTGTGTGTCTCTCTGTGCATGTGTGTTTCCATATGTGTACATATTTGTGATTGTGTGACTGTTATACTTTTTTTGCTGATTATTTTTCGTTTCACAATTACATTTAAGGGACCCTTAGCATGTTCAGGATTTTTTCAGCTGTCCATTTTGCTTTTCCAATTTTTCTATTTAAGTTATTACTATTGTGCTAAGTCATAGCATTGCTGCTGCTTTTCAGCATTTGTGCTAAATACAGCATTTCTGCTATATCATACTATTTCTGATTTTTTATGAGGTTTGTGCTGAATAGAGCATTTCTGCTAAATCATACTTTTTCTGCTTTTTTATGAGATTTGTGCGAAATTATGCATTTCTGCTAAATCGTACTATTTCTGCTTTTTTATGAGATTTGTGCTAAATACAGCATTTCTGCTAAATCATACTTTTTCTGCTATTTTATGAGATTTGTGCTAAATACAGCTTTTCTGCTAAATCATACTATTTCTGCTATTTTATAAGATTTGTGCTAAATAGAGCATTTCTGCTAAATCATAGTATTTCTACTATATTATATTTTTCTTTCTAAATATAGCATTTCTGCTATAGAATAGTGTTTCTGCTATATTATAATATTTGTGCTAAACTGGAATATTTTTGTTAAAACATAGTATTTATATAAAATTATAATATTCATAGTATATTATAGCAGAAATCACAGCATTTCTGCTATGTTGTACTGTGTTTCTAAATCATAGTATTTCTGTAATGTTTAAGATTGTTTGGCTAAATATATTCTTTCTGTTATCTTATACTATTTCTCCTAAATTCTTGTATTTTTGAGAAGTTATCATGTTTCTGGTAAGTTAAAATATTTCTGCTAAGTTCTGCTATGCTATTGTATTTCTGCCAAGTATTATGTTTCCTCTAAGATATTGCAGTTCTGCTAAGTTACTACATTTTAGCAAAGTTCCTTTGCTTCTGCAAAGTTTTTACAACTTCTACAACTTTTTAGCTTTTTCAGCTAGTTTCAGCACACGGCTTCAGCGTTCCAGCATCCACACTGCATTTTCGCAGGAAATGCAAATTTTTCTAGTTGTGTGGATGCTTTATGCATCCACACTATTGTTTTCCTGTTTCTCTTTATTCTTTATTATTGTGTGGATGCTTTATGCATCCACACTATTGTTTTCCTGTTTCTCTTTATTCTTTATTATTATTATTCTAGTTGCTTCCGTACGTTTTTTGGACTTTAACTACTTCCACAATTTTCAGCCGATTTTCACCGTTCAAATTTTAAACTATTCAGCTTTTTCTGCTAACGACTGCTATGACTTTTGGTATTTTTAACTATTATACTTTTTAAAATATTAAGCTTTTTTCCTTTAATTTGTCCCATTGAAATGAATGGGAAACTTCCACAATTCTGCTAAAACTTGCTTGTTTTTGAAACTTAACTACTTCCTCATATTTTCGCGTAGAACAACCATTCAAACTTTAAAATGTTCTCAAATTATTGGGCTATTCAGGTATAAATCAGCTTTTTCAAATCTTTTACCGTTTTATTTTTATCCCTCTTAAAGTTTTGAGTTGCAAAATTGTGATTTTTCACAAAATACATGCGTTGTTATGGTTGCTATGCACTTGGCTTTCAGTGTGCCACTGTAGGTTTCGCAGTCTTCTCTTCATGTCCGAACAACTTCTTGCTACTTGCTCAATTTTCACTCAACTTCCACAAATTATACATCAAAACGTAGGTATTTTTGCTGGCTTTCAGAAAATGTCACTGTCATTGTTGTGGGATTTATAGAATTTTGCCAAATCTCCTCAGACCAACACAAGGTCGGAAAAGTCTCCATACAAAGTCAATGGAAAGTTTGTTCAAAATCACCGCTTGATTTCTGTCATGAGAGGCATATTCGAATCGTCATATCTCCTTAATGAAGCGAAGTTAAAACATGAGGCTTGTCCCAGTATATCTTCAGACACTACTGACGCTCAAAATTCAAGAGTTATTTTCT